>NW_026892588.1:10732503-11351255 GCF_033815535.1 Pezoporus flaviventris
AAAGATATAAATTAAAAAAATCCCAAAGTACTCTAAGAAGTTTTCTCAGGTGCTGAAAGCAAAAGTCAGGAGGTGGATAAACTGCTAGAAAATAATTGTAGAGTTACATCTGGTGGTCTGAAATTCAGAAATCCTATAAATAAGGTGTATGGGATTGCTGTTTCCGAGTCACGCCAATGAGGCCTGTGTTTAACCTCCTGTGAAACAAATGACTTGTATTCATGTTTGCTGCATATGATCATTCTCCAGCAGCGCCTGCTGTGAGAATCTTTACAGAGGAATTCATGCTCCATTGTTTAAGGTCCATCATCTTGGCCTTGCTTGAAGGACAACTAGGATAGGTCTCTGATAGCCAAACTGCCTTTCAGTATGGCCTAGAAAAAAGGGGATGTGGAAGAGTGGGTTTCTGGAGAAGTGAATCTCAGTTGTGTTTTCAGCTGGTAGTCACAGTCGAAGTCCTGAAAATGATATAACTGTATTTTGTTCCTAAGAACATACCATCTGGTGAGTGTGCTGGTTCTGTGACCTCATCCGCAAATAATATATGCCGCTTTTGGTGCGAGTCTTACTGTAGTGTTGCTCAGTATCTGATTGAGACCATTGCCTGGTATTGCCTTCTCCTGGATATTAACACGTCTCTGGTTGTTGTCAGGTTTGCTGCCAGTAACGGATGATGATGCCAAACTGCATAGGGGGTTTTGTGAATTCCCTGGAGTAAAAAAAGTTTCTTGTCATTTATAGGTACAGCTCAGGAGTATGGTGGAATCATACGTCATGGTGCGAAGCTACTCTTCGCCTTTGCAGAGGCAACTGTGCCTAAAATCACCATCATCACCAGAAAGGTAAGCTGGCATGATTCCATGGTGCTCTGCTGGAGTTCTTGTTTTCACTAGTAGCAATTTTAGCTATGCAAAGCTCTGCCCATCTGTCCCACTTGTGCTTTCTGTTGTCACATCTCCATTTGTCCCATCTGGTAACACCTCTTTATGTCCAGTTACAAGAGGCCATTTCTTCTTTTCTCAGACTGTTACCTCAGCTCCTTCATTCCTTGTACCTCTGCACTCCTCTAAAATCACACGTTTTTGCTCTTTGCTTTCTCCCTGGAATGCTTTCAGTCAAGTATTTGTCCTTTGTCACCCAGCTTGTGTCACTGAGGACATGCCATCTGTTTGCACAGAGCAAATCATCTTTCTGCGTTCTTGCCACTTCAGTCTCCTTTTCCAAAACCGGTGCTGACTGTATCTTTATACGTTATGCCTGCAGGTTTCATGCTCACATGGTTTCTCTTCTTCCATTTACTGCTGCTATAGTCTATTTATTTTTTTCTCCTCTCTCTTTTTCTGCAAGGTGCCTGATACCATGCTGCCATAAGCTCCGCGATTTTCTAGGTCCTAAAAGGCTTAGCTTTTTCCTTGCTGGTCTGCCCCTCCTGCTTTGTTTTCTGAGAGGTTTGCTTTCCTTCTTGCTGTCCCTTTTTTCTTTCTCTGATTCTTGTCAATATTGCCATCCTTTACTTCCCAAGTTTGCAGCCTTGCTGTAGCTTTCAGTAATGCCTTGCAACAGACTGTACTGCAGTCTGCTCTGCAGTTCTGCAGTATCTGTTCATCATTGCTGTCTGGAGCGCTTCCAGTACCAAAGTGGAGCACTGCAGAGCCTGAGTGCTGCATTCCCTGGCCAGGAAATTCCAGAAGCATGTCATTTGTTTGTGTGCATGTGCACGGTGTGGCTTGAGGCCTGCTGTTCAAGATATATGGTGATTCCTCCCTACCTGCCATCAAGAAGAGTAGTGGGTTACCAGCAACTGCCTTCCTTGCTCTTCGGGGTTCTAGTTGAAGAGATATCTGTCTTAGGAGAGCAGAGCAAAAGGGAGACAGATGCTCATGGTCTCTTTCAGGTAAAATTTAGCCCCACTTGCTTGTCTTCAAACTAGTAAAAACTGCAAGAGGAATGTAGGCTATTGCTGTGAGCAACTTCACACTAATTAATTAATTAGGGCCATGAGGATGATCAGGGGACTGGAGCACCTCCCCTATGAAGACAGGCTGAGAAAGTTGGGGCTGTTCAGCCTGGAGAAGAGAAGGCTGCGTGGAGACCTCATAGCAGCCTTCCAGTATCTGAAGGGGGCCTATAGGGATGCTGGGGAGGGACTCTTCATTAGGGACTGTAGTGATAGGACAAGGGGTAATGGGTTGAAACTTAAACAGGAGAAGTTTAGATTGCATATGAGGAGGAAGTTCTTTATTGTGAGGGTGGTGAGGCACTGGAATAGGTTGTCCAGGGAGGTTGTGAATGCTCGATCCCTGGCAGTGTTCAACACCAGGTTGGATGAGACCTTGGGTGAGATGGCATAATGTGAGGTGTCCCTGCCCATGGCAGGGGGTTGGAACTTGATGATCTTAAGGTCCTTTTCAGCCCTAACGATTCTATGATTCTAATCCCTTTTTTTTTTTTGTTCCAGGCCTATGGGGGTGCCTATGATGTAATGAGCTCAAAGCATTTAAGAGGAGATGCAAATTATGCCTGGCCTACTGCAGAGGTGGCAGTGATGGGTGCAAAGGTAAATCCAGGGTGACTCCTTACACTCTGAAGCAGCTGACCAGAATGCACATCTGTACAGTGTGGCAGGGGGAAGGGGCTGGTGGAACACACAAATATCTTCTGTACAGCCCCAATTACTGTCACTGACATGTAGACTTTATCTTCTTAGGGTGCTGTCCAGATCATTTTCAGAGGAAAAGAGGCAGCTGCAGAGGCAGAATACGTGGATAAGTTTGCAAATCCCTTTCCTGCTGCCATGAGAGGTATGGTTTTCTCACACTTTGTGTCCCCTGTTTGAGTTTCCCATTGCATGTAGTAAATTTGTAGCTGTTGAGTTCCTTTCTGCTAGTGATATTTGCATCCGAGTCAGAAAGGTGATGCTTGACCACAGCTTGTGGAAAAACACAGAACATATTCAAATGGAGAGGGACTGGTAAGATGTGGGGATTGCACTGAAAAGCAGATTTTCAGTTTCATAGACACTGGAAAGCATCTCAAAACGCAGCCTTCCACTTAAAGGCACAGATGCTTTGACAGTCTGTTTTGACGGTGGCCTTAAGAAAAGGTCAGAGTCTGGTTCAGTTTAGTGATGTGACCCGGGACTCTCTGGAGTAAATCCTCCCACTGTATTTCCTTCTGGCTTAACTGTGCTGTGGAAGGCAGTTCTGCAGGCTCTGGAGCTGGCGCTCTCCATTTCCAGTTGTGCTGGCTTACTCTGTTGATAGGGTTTGTACTTCATTTAAATCCCAGTAATAGTGCCACAGAGCTGGGAAGACTTAGCCAAGCTGTTTTCCACCATAATCACTGTGCACAGTATATCCCTCCCTCTGGTTTTGCAGTAGACTACTACTGCTGTTAGAGCCAGAAAAAAAAACCAGCTTCCTGCATGTGTGAAGTCAAGGGATGTCTCTTCTAGTCAATACCTGTAAATAAGTCAGACTAATGGTAGTACATGGAAGGAGATGGTATGACTAAACTTTGCAGTGACAGGTACCGCACTCAGTGAGTAAAGCCCCTCCTTAACATTTTATGGCTTGCTAACTTTTACAAAAATTAAACCCCCAAATGTTTCTGATTTAAAAACTGCTGACACAGGAATATTTCCTTTTCAGGCTGTTTAAATTATCTTAAGTTAATTTGTAACTTGTGAACTGTTTATTCCAAGCACTGTTTTGATTTAGCTGATTGACATTGCAGCCTCCCTACAGCAGGCTGAGAAGCAAGCAAACACTTCATGGTTGGTCAGGTTTTGTTTTCTTTTCTTTACAGGGTTTGTTGATGATATCATCCAACCTTCAACCACTCGCATGCGCATCTGCCATGACCTAGATGTGCTGGCTAGTAAAACACAGTCCAGTCCCTGGAAGAAACATGCTAATATCCCACTGTGAGCATGAGAAGGGGCTTGGCCATGCTGGAAGACACAGCAGTATTCTGAATGCAGATACTCCCTGTTTAAGTGCAGGTCTACCTTGCAATGGAAACAATGTTTTCATTTTGATTTTGTTAATACCATTAAATCATACTACATATCTCATTTAATTTGGGGTCTTACCACGTCATCTCTACAAACCCATTTTTGTGGATTAATAATCCACATAACCTGCTATGCTTGCTGCAGGTGAGTAGTTACAAATTGCACAAGGTCAGATGCTCCATGGGCTGCTCCATCCTGTAGGCCCTTGGAGGTGGCTTGGGCAGGCAGAGCTGCAGCAACCTCTCACTGCTCAGAGTCAGACCCTGGGGAGTTCACGTCTAGCCTTGGGTCCACCTCTGGAGTCTGACTCCACTTCCCTCACCACAGACTTGGAGAGAAAAATCCTGAGCTTGGATTTCAGTGCACTGGAATCCAGGCCCTGCCCATCTCAGACTAACCTGTTCTGTTCCTCAGCTAGACTGTCTGACTCGCAGCTTTTACACATTGGCTGGGTCTTGGTTGGTATCGGTGATCTCCAGGCTGTGACACAGGTAGTTAAGAGTTGTGGGGCCAGTCTCCTCTCAAAGGACAAGAGACAGTGCATCCACATTGGAAAAAAGGCAGTTCTGGTGGGACACTAGAGTCTTCCTCCGTGGGTGTGGGGGGCCTTTCTCCCTCAGCACAGGATTGGAACAGACACCTCCAGGGGCCCCTTGCAGCCTTATTTTTTTCTATGATTGTTTGCCAGACTTGCAAGGAACTGCTCCAGTAGCGTTACTACAGATGATCAGCCCTGCACCCTGTGCTCACTCTGCTCATTAGAGGTAGTGCTTCAACTACATCCCCAGAAGGGTAGTGAGTAACAGCTGTCAGCGTGTTTAGCACTACTGCAAACAGCTGCCAACTTCTGTAATGATCTGTTTGTTAAAAGTAACCTCAGTAACTTACGGCACTGTATTAGAAGACAGAGAACTACCCTACCTGCACGCTGCTGCTGCTCTTGACTCCCCCAGGCACGTGCCTGAAGTGGAAGAAAGACAAGATGGCAACTTGGCAGGTAGCATCTCTTCCCAGGTAGGTGCAGCTGATGCCTGAGTGAGTACAGCCATGGAGCGTGGAGCCTGTACCTGGTGGAGAAGGGCAACAACTAAAAATCATCTGAAAACACAGTACAGAAGGAGTGCTTCAAGTACGAGTCCCAGCTCCACTGTTCTTTGTACTAGCCAGAAGCAATGTCTTGTTTACTAGACATTGTTAAATCCTGTTACAGGTGTACTGTCCATCCTGGCTGCGGACACACTGAAGCTACCTATAGGAATGTACCTGGTGGTACTGCAGCAGAAACATGCACTTGGAGCAGATGTGTGTACCTGCTGCCCACAGAACAGAGCTGGCTGCAACAAGGTAAGGTAAACTGAAATATTGCTATATTGAGGGTCGCTGCCATGAAGTGAGTTCTTAGGTAACTGAGAAGCTATAGTCAGAGTCTGGAAGGAGCAAGAGGATTTTTTGGAGGTAATTAGTAGCTGAGAGTTGCTGGTGGCTATCTCAGGTTTAGAGGCAAAAGCTGTTTTAAATGAAGCAATATGCACGCAGTTTCCTCAGCCTGCCCAGTGTCAGGAGGAGATGCTAAATGAGAAACCCAGTTGTCATAGTCACAAACAGTAAAATAAAACCTTTCTTGTTTCCTAACCTCATTAGTTCTGTAGACTTCATCCTGTCTTCTGTTCCTTGCCAGGACAAGAACTTGCCTTTTATATCCCCTCGATTCCCAAGCAGTCAGTTGCTCTAGCAGCACAATGCTTTGGAAGCCCACTGGGAAGCTGCTCTGGCCACATGCCTTGAGTTTCTCTTGAATTTCAGTCACCTGCAGAAACAACAGAAATAAAATCCTTTCAACAGAGAGCAGCCCCTGAACTTAGAAGTGTGAAAGGTTACTTACTGTGTTGCACAGCGCATCAGGAGTTGAGCATCACTTACAAGCAGTTTGAGACGTAGCATTTGGGCTGTGTTTCAGGAGTAGTCAGGCCTTGAATCCTATCCCTGTTCCTCACCTGTGGCATCTTGTTACTTTCTCTGACTCAAGATGATTTTCCTTTAGGAAGTGGGCCAGGCGAGAAGTCAAGTCAGTTTTTCTTTAATGCTACAGAGATGAAATCATTCACAGGTTGGACAATCATAGCACCTTTCTCTCTCAGGCATGGGAATAAGGAGCACATTCATTGCAGGGATCTGTGAAACTCCATTTAGCCCAGCTGGTTGTTGGACCTTCCAAGCCTTTAGTACATTGTCCAGTTCACTTCAGGCATACATGGCAGGAAGGTGAGATTTTCGTTAGAATTTGTGACAGTTCAGACAGTGTTAAGTTTTAACAATACAACTCTCCCAACTTGGGTGAGGACTTGCCAGATTTACAGCAATTTCACAATAAACCCCTCCCAGATCAACCAAAATCCAAAAATCCACCACAGTAGAAAGAAGAAAGAGCAGGCAGGGTTTTCCTTTGCGCTGCAGCTGAGTGGGTGAGGTTGCTTATGGAATCTGGGGGTGAAGCCTGGACTGCAAGAGCTACCTTTCAGTATTTCCTTTGGCTACTAAGAAATGGGATGGTAAGATGTGATGGTCCAAACGAGCTTTTAAAAGAAAGTTATAGTGAAGAGGGTGCTCATCATACTCATGATTTTGAATAGTTTATTAAATGAAAGGTGAAGCATCAGTTTTAAATTGTACAAAAGGAAAAAAAAACCTCATATTGTAAATGTACAATTTACAGAATTACTAGCAAAACCAATCAAGGAGACACTCATAATACAAAAACCTATTGACTGCAAACTGAACTGGAAACCCATTGCAGGTACCGTGATAATAAATGTTTGTTATACAGTATTCTACAATGTTAAATTAGGAATCAGTTTTCCACACAGAGGACTGTGAAGCACAAGGTTCGTCTGAGACTACGACTGAAACCAGGCAGCATTTGTTATGCTACTATGCTCACAGGGTTACTGTGATGACAATTTAATGCAGCCATTCCTGCCCACCCTATTACTTTTGGGGTGGGCAGAATAAGAAGGGAGGTAACGTGATTTTGTAAGGTTCCAGCTACGTCTCAGGTTTTATACATTACCCAACCACCATCTGAGGAATGGCTGAATTACCTAGTCAAACATTTTTGGCAACCATGTCTGAGAACTGCACATGTTGTAATAAACAAACCTCAGATGAGTGAAAGGCAGGTTTGTTTTTAAGATCTTTTCTTTCCCAGCAAGTAAGCACTGGGCACTGATGTGTTGGTTTGTTTTTCAACAAGCTCGTAACAGAAAAAAAACTCCATGATTATTTTGCAGTTGCTAAAAACACAGAAAAAGCACCTCTAAACCTGCTGTGCTCCAAGTGGGTCAATCTGCTTCGTGTCTCAAATGTTAATGTTAGAATGCAGAAAGGAAGATTAACATTTTGGGGCTGATTCTTTGAGATCCTAGAGTCAGTGCAAGTCGTGGATGGGCAGCACCTCTGGTATTGGGCCTGTGTAGCAGCTCCTAGGCAGAGTCATAATGGAATTCCAAATTATTGAAGACATTGAAAAATCTCTTATTACAATGACTTAGGTTGAGAATGTTTTGGGTTTTTTTTTTTGATGTTTTTAGCTTTTCTGAAAAATCTTATTTCATTCCCCCAAAGAATTATTCTTAATATGCACAGTTAACACTGAAAATGTAGCTGTATTCCATTGTAAGCTTAAGAACTTCACCATCTAAGCACAAATTTCTATGCAGCACATACAGTACTTCTAACTGGCAAAATTAATTTACAAAAATAGCAGAAAAGGGTATTTATGGCATGGAAAGTAGACATTCTCTTCTTTTATGGTACAGTTAAAATTGCTTTTAGTTATGCTAAAATGATTCCTTTCCCCCACCCTTGACTTCTCTTTTTTATTTTTTTGACTAGGAAAGTTGCTGTTTATGTACCTTGGGTTGGCAAGGGCTTGAAGTAGGTAGTAAAAACAGCAAAGTGATTACTTGAGAACCATTTGTGTGTTTTACTGAGAATACTTTATTTGCTGGTATAAGTTGCTAAAAATGCACAGAGCAAGTACCAATAGAAAATTTACTGTTTTTGTGTCCCCGTGTGCTATATAAAATGAATGTTACACAGCGTCTGTTGGAAAAGTGGCTTCACGGACATCTCTTACTTTCTGTCCCATTATAAATAAAAATAAATCTTCTCAAGAGTATAAAATCTGGGTTTATCATATCAGAATCTGAATTTTTTTGGCAGAGATGCACGTCATTAGAATTCTAACCTCTTCTACAAGAGTGTTCTTCTCAATGCCTATGAGAGGATATAAGCGTACCATAATGTTAATCAAATCCAGTGTGCTCAAAAACACTTTTCTGTAGCCAGAATGACCTGCTTATAGCATCATCGCTAGTCAATGGCTGATAGGCATAGGTTTAATAAAAATGGCTAGCTCTTAAAACATAAAAAGGCAAATGTTAAAACTGTTTTAAATTGTACAGCAGAAAAATAAAGTTAAAAAGTTCTGTTTTCACTCAATGTTGTTTTCAGAAAACATACTTAGAACAGTGTTTATTTTGACAGCTGTCTTAACAATTTAAAACTTCCTCCTCATCCAGAAAAAAAAATATCTGTATTAGGACAGTCAAGAACAGGGATACAAATGATTTTTCAGGTCAGCCCTTCTGAGGTGACTGGATTGGCCAACATTCCTTTCTGTCATTAAGAAGTTCCTCTTCTTTCTGTCACTACAAAAAGGGATTGACCTCAATCATTTGGTTAAAAATCAAACTGTATCACATCAAAAATGTGGTTTTCATACAAGCTATCACAGTATATAGGCCTCTAGCTCTAAACAATAGAGTTCCAAATTTGTAAAATGTCTTCACCAGACTTCAGAACATAGGCATTCCAAATCCCTAGAAAAATGATGTAAAAGACAGTAATCAATGAGGTGTAACAATCATCAGAAAGCACCGCAGATAAACAGGAAATGATACTAGTAAAGCCTTACTGAATCGTCCTCAATGATAGCTGCGGAGTCAAAGAAGTCTGGCCTCAGTTCAGCCCGTTCTCGCCGATTCCTTGAAGGTGGCTAAAAAAGAGGAGGTAGCAGGTTTAGAACATAGCAGCAACCGCTCGGGTACAAAGGATTCACGTGGCTCTGCAGCCAGTGGGTGCATCTGGCTTTGGGCTTTCCTAGAAGGTCTGATACAAAGATAGGCTCTGGCTTAGGGAAGTGCTGCTTATGTTCACACTTACTATTTAAGGACTGGGGTGAAAGCTCAAGTGATTTTAAGTCTGTGCTCGCAGCTAAGGACAGGCCTGAGGCTGTTGCTGATCTAAGGATGTTCTTGTTTTAGGACTGTAGGCCACACTGCATAAAATCTGTCCTTTAACTCTCTTTATGCTTTTAAGTTTATGGTGAAGTTTCAGCTCTGACCTCGACAGAAAAATGGGTTTAGAACAAAAAAAGGTATTTAAAGATTTCATAGCATTTCTGAGAATTAAATCTTTTATGCTGTCTTTCCCTAGGAACATAAGAGTAAATCTGATATTCACTATCTTGATCAAATTCCTTCACTTCCTTGCCTGGGTTACTAGGATAAGAGAGATTTTACTTACTTGATGCTAGCAATAACCTTGGTATTCGGCAGCAGCAACTGAATTACTGCCTAAATTTTCTTTCCAAGACATTATAGCCCAGTCCTCAAGTAACCCCTGCCTTACTGTTTGGATATAAAAGGAGAAACAGGAAAGCACAAAAATGGTGAAGTGTATAATGCAAATGGCTTTTTTTTTTCCTATTTTACATGGAAAAGGCCATCCAGAGGGCCCTGGAGAGAATGGGCCAATGCAAATCTCACGGATTTCAAGAAGGTCAAGTACAAGGTCCTGCACAGGGATTGGGGCAGTCTGAAGCAAAAATATAGGCTGTATGGAGAGCAGCCCTGAGAATGATTTGGGAGTGTTGGGTGATGAGCAGCTCACCTTCCTGAATCTGCAGCTGTAAGTTCTAGGGAGCATTCGGATCATTTCTGCTCTCTCAGACAACAGGAAATGTGGCTCAAAATTTTGTACTTTTTTTTGTTTGCACTTCTAAAATTCCTTTTAAATTACCTCTCATCCATTGCAAACTTGTTGTTAATAAGATTTACTGACCAGATCAATGACCATCGTGTCCTCAAATTCTTCATTCATATCCTCTAGCTGACCTCGTGAGGACATCATTACATCTTCAAAGATGGGCTCAGCATCATCTTCCATTAGACCTCGTCTGATTATATAATGAGAAAGAAAAAGTCATTTCCAGGCATTTCAACTTCACCCATGATTTTCATCATTACAAAGAATGCCTTCATTAACAAGAGGTCAAATGTCACAGAAGCTGATGGCAGCAAACCAGAAGAAGGTGACATTTAAATTGAGGCACTGTCATTTAAATGGTTCTGGGCTAGAGATGAGAATGCTCTGAACACTTACACTGCATGCCTTACACCAGTTCTCCCTTTCATGTAGTTCATGGCTGTCCTGTCCTTTCGATTTAAATCTTCTAGCTTCTGTTGGCCCAACCAAGATATCTGCATCTGGGGACTAACAATCAAAGCAGTGTTACGAGTGCAAACACAAACAATTTTGAGTTGGCTTTTTTAGACAATATCTACTTAAGTATTGTGTTTGGCCATGCTTCAGATTAAGGTATTTAAATCACATCCCATCATTGTACATGTCTTCAGGATTCCCTTCCAAAACTTGTTCCCTCTTACTGAATGTGTGCACAAACAAAAAAATTCCATTAATTGTTATAATAAAAACAGCTACATAAAATGGCAACATCACTCTTTCATTAGTGTGACACCTGAAGTGGGAGCATTACTAAATCCTACTTCACTGTCACAGATCAGGCAAAATATCAGCAAGAATTGATCCAAATTAGCAACTGACACACATTTTAAAACAAAAATGTCACATGACACAAAAACCAAATTGCTTTTAAATATATACACTGATTAGCGTCCACTAACTTAGCCCACATGTAAATACCTTAAATGCTGTACCATCTAAATCCAGTAGTATATAGCAACAGATTTGATATGATTTGTATATTGCAGCACAAAGAAACAGTAGTAAGCTAAGGGTAGCTCTTGATGGGCAACACCAGTTTTTATTATTTTACTATTGTTAATTATTTTTATTTTTAAATTGTTAGATAGTTTTGTTGGATTCTGTTAAACAATTTTGTTAAATTTTGGTTTTTGTTATATTTTTGTTAGATGATTTTGTTAAATTTTGTTAAATTTAACAGATTTTTATTAAATATTGTAAGATGATTTGTTAGATGATTTTGGCAGATTTGGTTAGATAATTTTGTTAGCTTTTGAATTTAGTTAAATTTAGATTGTTTTGTTAGCTTTTATTAAATTTTGAACAATAATTTTGTTAGATAATTTTGTTAAATTTAGTTAATTCAGATAATTTAGATTCTGTTAAATATTGTTACATGATACTTTTTAGATGATTTTGGTAGCTTTTGTTAAATGTAGTTAATTTTATTAGATGACTTTGGTAGCTTTTGTTAGCTATTGTTAGCTTTTGCTGGATTTTGGTAGCTTTTGTTAAATTTAGTTAATTTGGTTAGATGATTTTGGCAGATTTTAGATTTTGGTAGCTTTTTTGTTAATTTTGTTAGATTATTTTGTTAGTTTTTTGGTAGTTTCTGTTAAATTTAGTTAATTTGGTTAGATTAATTTGGTAGTTTTTGTTAGATTTTGGTAGATATTGTTAGAGTGACAGCTTTTGTTAGATTTTGGTAGCTTTTGTTAAATGTAGTTAATGTGGTTAGACAATTTTGTTAGATTCTGGTAACTTGTGTTAGATTTTGCTAGATGGTGGTAGCTTTTGTTAGATTTTGCTAGAGTGTGTTAGATTTGGGTAACTTTTTTAGATTTAGTTAATTTTGGTAGGTGATTTTTGTTAGATTGTGTTAGCTTTTGGTAGCTTTTGTTAATTTTAATTAATTTTGGTAGGTGATTTTTGTTAGATTGTAGTAGCTTTTGTTAGACTGTTAAATTTGTTAAATTTAGTTAATTTTCTGAGGTGAATCTGGTAGCTTTTGGTAGATTTTGTTAAATTTAGTTAATTTTGTTAGATGATTTTGTAAAATTTTAGCTAATTTTAGATAATTTAGTTATTTTTTTAATTTATTTTTGCAGAACATTTTACCTTCTGAGGCAAAAATTATTATCAATTATTTCTATTTAGAAAATACTATGACTAAAGAATACAGGATGAAGCAGGAAAGTTTACGATTAAACAGGGATCAAGCAGGGTGGCTGCATGTTCAGTAAGAACTGGGAACCTGGGGAACATATATCAAGAAAAACACAATGGACAAAATCTGGAAGAAAGCCAAAAAGCATAATCTGGCTATTTTATACTATACTACATTGGTTGAGACCTCATTCATCTGGCAAGTAGAATATGACTTTTTAATACAGCTACATCAGTGCATACAGCTATAAAAGTTATAAAAATAGTCTTCAAAACAGGTATTGCTATTCTGTATCCTCAAATTAATAGAAATAGCACATAATAGCATTCTCTCAAGACGTGTATTCTGAACGTACTGTTACATAATAACCACCGTTTTCTTCCCCCTCTAAATGGAGGTCATAAAATGCGAATTGAGTGAAAAAAGCTATATATTATTTAGCGCAAAATAAACTTGGCAGAGAAGGCAGTTATCCCAGAAACAGGAAATACTAGCCAAGCTGCTAGAATTGGACTGAAGAGTTAATTTACAAGAAATCATTAGGATGGCTGGAGACCAGTAAGTGCACTATGACAAAGGGCAGAAGGGAAGAAAAGAGAACATCTAACAGGTCTTCCAGGGAAACACTTCAATCCAACCTGGGGCCACAAACACTAGAAAGATTTAACCATAACCATATGGTTATGCTATGAGATAATTTTAACATATGGATTTTCTACTATGGTTTCATGATAACATATTTTCCTGGGAACTGAAAATAAAGTCTTGCTAGCCAAGACATTTCCAGTTGTTCTTGCAAATAAATACTGCATCTGTGGAGCCACCGACTAAGACTTTCTGTGTAAATAACATGTAACTCCTGTGCCTGGCTCATCGTGCTTGATACTGAAATTCCAACACTTACTTGTGTAAAAAATCTTGTTCAGATCCCTGCTCCGATTCATGCTCCTGGATCTGCTCTCCCATTTGTCTGGTGTTCTCTCTCAAGACAGTTGAGGTGAGCTGTGGTGGTTGCAGTGTCCCTGGAGTATGTATATTTTCGTTCCTGTTCAGCCACGAGCCTTCTAGACTCTCATCTAGAAAAAGGACATTTTGAATTAATTACACAGTCCTGATAAGGGGCAGCACAGCATTACCGCTGTTGGGATTTGTTCAGCCTGCTCTGAAAGAACACCTAACATTAGTACTGACAGCTTTCCAGCTGCTGACACACTTTGCTACAGTTAATTTTATTTGCAGCACTTTCGCCAAATCAGATTTTCAACAGTTTAGTAGCTTTTCAAACAAGTGGATAAATGCTTGAAATCATAAAGTTTTCAGCTCTCATTTAATTTTGTGTTCTTTTAAGGTAGGATTATTACAGCTATTCTCAGTGGTAACACAAGTGAAGGCAGAAATACTTAACAAACCATCAGAAGTCATTGCAAATATCATACTGCAGCACTGCCTGTATTATTACTGGGTGTCTTGCATACTTCTACCAAAAATAATTATTTCCCAATTACTGAGTTTAGAATCTAAATGTAAGATTGTTAATTTCATATGCACACAGCAACCAAGATACAGGTAAACGCTAAGATGAGTTTGGAGCATAAACCCCCCAAATCTGGTCAACCTCAGCAGTTGAATTCTGTGAAAATCATGGCATCCTGAAGGAAGCAAAAGAGTACCTGAAGAAAGGAAGTGGTATTTTATCTACCTGAACTCCAGGCTGGCTATGAGAAACTGAAGGACTTGGTGCATGTACTGCTCAACAGAAGCTCTAGTGGAGAATGGGCCAGCTCAATGTTTGCAGCTGTCTTGTTTTTACTACATACAGAATATCTCATACAGTTCAGCAGTAACTGATAAACTATAAGGGCTCCTAAAAAGGAAACTTAATATTAGGTACAAAATGAGGCACTCTAAACCCACACAAACCTTCTACTCTCTTTTTGTGGAGTGGTGGCCGTCCTTTCTTATTCCTCACTGAAGAGGCTTTGCTGCTGCTGCTTCCACTGTTAACTGACATTCTGTCATCTTCACCACCTGTAACCAGTGAGTTTCTATAGGAAATGAGTGGAAGCCATACATCTTCTCTTCTTTCCATCATCTGTTCTGTCAGAAACTTCTCCAAGTACGAGTGACTGAAAATAAAAGAAAGACAATGGGTACAGAGACACAACACACTGTTCCCTCTTTAATTAATCTGCAGCCCCAATTTGTGGTGTTGAGAGCTTAACATAAATCCTGCGTGATGTTTCATTATTTTAATTTAATATATGCTGATAGGGCATTGTGTCTCTGACTGATTAAGAGTATATGGCATTCCCTGAAAACGAGCTAACACATTTAATGATGCACAGGTTACTCACAGATAAATGATATAAAATGTTGTCTCCCCAGCATCTTCCTCCTGCATTTGTCTGCGATCATTCACAGCACACTCTACTTGAATACCTTTTCTGTTTTGCTTAATGAGGAAGCCACCTCTCTATACGGCTACTGTGTCAACAGAATTAGAACCCCTATGGTGAGGATGTAGGCTATCTTTTTGCATCTTGGAAGAAGAACAACGGCTTCTTCTTCAAGCAGTCATTTTCTGATAAAACAGTTGAAAGCCTGTTCCACTGCCATGAAGAAGTCCAATATACACATGTTAACTAAAGGGTGGAACCAAACAGCCTCCCTCCCCTGTGTTTTTTGTCTGTCTGCTGTTTTATTAAATAGTGTGAATGTGTCTTCCTTCCCATAACACCCAAACCCTGCACTGAAGGCCAAATTCTTGGTTTATTCTCCTTCTCTTTTACAGTACCAAAGACTGTTAACACTTGAGTGTTTCATGACCTCATAGAATTTATCTGCAGAATAGTCATGGAAAATGGGAAGCTTTCTGCATCCAATTTATACAGTGCACAGATTGTGCCCAAACTGTGAGGAAGGAAAAACTACAGCACTTGAGAGTTCTTAACTGATTAGATGCCAAAGGTGCGGTAACTTTCTCTCAGCATTTTAGAAGAGCTTCATAGTGGTAGTTCTCACCAGCTTCAGCAAAGATGATAGAAACTCTCAATTTTAAGGAGTCGGAGCACCTCACCGAGCTCTGTCTAATCTCATGTCAGACACCCAACAGTCAGCTGTCCAACCTAAGCTACAGTCTCTATTTGAGAAAAATAAATGGAAAAGAATGCCTCCACAGGGCAATTCGCTTCTCTACTGTCTTAGATGAATTCCTCAGAAACTCCCTGCCTGCATCTCCTTACAGTGATTGTAACTGCATTAGTATAAATCTTTCTTTGCTAAGTGTAAGAAAGAGTCTGGCATCTTTGATGTACAGTTTTATATTAAATCCACAGATTTGAATATACCCATGTGGCTATCACTAATTGTGGAGATTACTGATAAACGGAGAAGTCAAACAAACAAATAGAATAGGAAAACTAAACGAAATCAATGTTGCTGCTCCATTCCCAAACTAGAAACATCTTGCTTTTCTCCTCCCAAATAAAAAAAAACACCCAGCAGTAAACCAGAAAGGAAGTAGGATCCCTGTAAAAGAGCAGTATTTGCTGAACTGTGACAGGAAGGGTATTTTGTACCAAGGACAGATGACACATGCAGACATACTGGGCAGACAGTTCATTTTTACGAGGTAGGGAAGCCAAGCTTAAGGACTTACAGGAGACAGGAAGCTCTATGCTCATGAGACATTCAGGGTTATTGTAGAGCACTGGACACTAACAGCCCATTGCTGAGTTTAGGGACAGTAATTTGGCAGGAGGAGACAGAGCCGGGGCAGGAGATAAAGGATCCTGTACGCAGGACTCCTCCACCAGATGGTGGTCATGTACCTTCCTCTTCATAGGCAACCCCTTCAGAGGGAAGGGGAAGAGGTCCCTGAGGATTGGAGGAGTAGTGCTACCGAGAAGGGCAAATCAACTCTCCAGAGTATAGCTGGGTATGTAATGTCAGTGAAGCACTATGGGCAATGCAGCCACTGCCTGATGGGTGCAACCATGACACGTATCTCAAGGAAAGGAATGCAGATTTCTCAAGACGACATCTTTACATATAAGCAAGTTATCTTGACTCTTTTCATAGTCACCACAGCCAATGGAATCCAGGGCATGTCTGCACTCATCCTAAAGCAGTAATTTAGCAAAAATCAGATAAATCATGCCCTAAAGGACCTATCTGTTTGCACTGATCTTCAAATTCAGCAAAAGTAAATAGTTCAGAGACAGAGGACTACAATAAAGACAGATAAAATCATCAATCTTTACAGTCCTGCAAAGAAGCCAGTGGTTGGGTGTGCAGGCACCAATGAATGGGGAACCTTCAAGAATAAATATGAAATGGCCACATAGAAGGCAAAGGAACAAGAACTCCTCCCATACTTAATTTCAAGGATCAGGTCATGTAAACTGTACACAGCGATGTAACTTTAACTTCTAGACACTGGAGAAACTTATGGAAAGGATGATGACTGTCCATGAAGGATAAATGTCACAAAATTAGACAGGAATCAGGCTAATGGCACTTAAACCAACAGATGCAGGAGAATCTATGATTCAGCTAGGAAGACAGTAATAAAATTCTATTATCCTTAAGTCCTGTCCTGAAGAAAAGGCCAAAGGTTGTCAATATTCAAGGATGTAACAATGGAAAGCAGTTTCAGACATGAGTGCCAAGCTAGCCCAACTGGATCATCCAGTTCTGAAGCTCATTCAACTATTTCTTCTACTATGTTTGCTGAATTGACAAATGACTGATACAATAAAAGACTCAAATTGGTTCAAGTGTGTATACGTTAAAAATTATACAAAGTTAATAAAGATACATAATAAAGATACGCTGTTCCCAGGCTGAAAGTCAAAACCACAGCACTGCACCGGCTACTAAGAAGGAGAAAAATGACTGCTACTGCTGAACCCAGGACAATAACACATGTAAAGCTGTAGTATTCAGAACTGTTTACTCTATTAGAAAATTCCTTTAAATCAAATGTTTTCACAGAAAAACTACAGAAAAGTTTGACACAAAGAGTCAGTCGAGGTAGTTAGACTAGATAAATATGACTTACACTCATTGTGGTCAGAAAATTGAGTGGAAAGGTATCTATAACCATAAATCATAAGATTTATGGCAACTGCACTTTTTAAATGGCCATAAAGCTATTCAAAGAATTCAGTTGTACACTGGGCACATACTGCTTGGCTGATTTTTGACTAGAGACCTCTTCCTTTTTCCCTTACTACTTCTGTGCAGCACCAGATCCTGGATATTTCCACATAACATAAATGTGCAGCATTCTCTCTGCAGCGATGCTGACAACATGTCCATGCTGTGAGCTTGCCCTGAATAATGCAGTTTTCTCTTTGCCCATTGTGTTGATATCCACAGGCTCTCTTATCAGTCTGTTCAAATGGCGCTCGTAACACAGCATTTCTTGCTCTTTATTCAGATCTTATCAACACTACCTCTGATTTCACCTGCAGTAATTACCACATCAAATTCAGACTGCTTGTTTTAGCCTGTCAGGTCTCTAACACCCTGCTCTATCCTAACCGTGTCCTCTCCAAGCCTCTTTCTCTGACCTGTTGTGCCAGTAACAGAAGCCTTGACAAACCTTTATTGCCAAGTTTAACTCAATATATTAAACTAAACAACAAATATACATTTACATTTTATGTAAGTATCTAACAGGAACAGATGTTAGGTGTGGTGTTCACAAGCCTGTAAATGTCCTGCACTGCTAACATTTAATTTCCTTTTAATTCTAGCCTGGAAAAAGACAGGTTTTTATTTTCAGTGCCCCATGGGAAATTCTAAGGAACATTGTTTTGTGAGGTCTCAAACACACCTCATCAGTGGATCCGAATATCCTTTTCTCATTCATTTTTATTACTTTAAAATATAAAATGATCAATAACTGCGTATGTGGAATGTCTCACTGGGAATTCCTATAGGCTGTCAGATCATGAGAACATCAAATCAGAGAGCTTAAACACACGCTACAGTGATTAACAGAGCCCACCAAAACCCACAGAAGGAGCATTACTTACACAGTCTTTTTATCCTGTCGCAAGAGTTTAGAAGAAAATTCACTAAGCACTTCAAGGAAAGCAAGGTTAGGAGGTGGATAGTCTTGTCCTTTTTGATTCTGGTATTTGAAGGCAAACTCTATGCCATCTCTACAGTAAAGAAACAGTAACATTTTCAGACGTTTGTAATCAAATTTAAAAAATGTTGCATGTCACGGAATTCTTTGTATCTTTACATCCCATCCTAACTTTTTCTTTTCTCCTTCACTGCTAGCAGGCACCTGCTTTTGGACAAAGGGAAGTCGAATGTTCTCTCTCTGTTTGTGAGGATTGTCAAAGACAACATCCCTCCAGTCACATGCTAAGAAGGGACTTACTGCAGCCTAAGAACTTGTCAGGTGCTGAAAGCTCTGCCTCAGCAGGAATAGCCAATGGGCTCTTGATTCTGCATGAAGCAGAAGCTTGCAATAAGAATAATATATAAGATACAACAAGATCTTTTGCATTAAGAGTCAGAGAACTGGTGTACCAGAACATTGATATGTGCACCTCTGCCTTATCTTTGCTTTATCATTTGAAAACAATTTAATTTCACATTATCTAATAAGGGCGCACGCGTGTCTTGAACTTCTCTTTTGCTTGGTACAGGGAAGTGACTGGTAGCATTTTGGTCAGGCTTTGCTCATCTTAGTCTTAATGACTCAGTCTCTGAGATAGCAAATATTAATATTTTAACCTTTTTATGGCACGGGAAAGTCAGAATATAAATTCAGCAGTGCCCTTCTACACTTTCCAATGCAGCAGTTGCGTAAAAAGCTTAAATCCATTTAAAAAAAAAACCTAGAATTCCAAAGTATTTTTGAATATTTTTTTATAAAAGCCCTTGTCGCCTATAGAATCCAGTGGTGTGGTATAAAGAACCATTTATAACTGTTAGATACAGTCTACACAAATATATATAACACCAGTGGCTTTACCTGAGATAGATGAACACAGCCAACCCAATAAATTCCAACAAATAATTAGATAGCAGTTAGTTTTTCTTCCTTTCTTATACGTACACATGTACGGCCCCCACCATTTTTCTACATAAACTGTACAGGAGCAATTAAGATTCCGTACCTTTAGAAAAGGGATGCTCAGCTAAAGGTTTCATCTGAGGTAATATAAAAATCTAGTTTATTTACCACCACTCACTTGTGTAGTGTGGCCACAGCTTCTCTTGTCTTGATCTGATCCAAGCCAAAAGTGAGGGCAAACCGACGAGCCAGTTCCTTAATTCCACTAACATGGGCAGATGTCCTGTCCAAATTAGGACCTTGCTCCTGAACAAGCTCATTAAACAGCTAAAGAAAGAATTTGATTGTTAAAATCTGTGAGCTAGGAAACACTTGTCTTGAGAAAGACATTTGTTCTTAACCTGTTATTGCTAAGAGTGGACATGCCAATGGCATTTTTCTCTTATATTCATCTTCTAATCCACTGCCAATTGTCACCCATCTTGTGCAGATGATAACCCTTAACCAGAATTTTGCACTTACCTTCACTGAATTGCATCTGTTATTCTCCCAACTCATCAAGGTGGTTCTGCATTCTGATGCTCTAAAATACCTACATCACCATTAGATCAGCATCTTTGAATTTAGGAAGCAAAACTGCTCTTCCATCAATCAAGACAATACTTTAAGAGTATTACTGAGTAAATGCCTTTGGAACCTCCTTGGTAATGCCTTTTCAGTGCAATAACGAACTACTCAGTAGCTTTCCAGTCAGTTCTGTATCTAACTTTCTGCTATTGCCATTCAGACCACATTTTCCTAACTTGCTAATGAGAATATCAAGAGAGACAGCGTCAGTCACAATATTAATCAAGCTGCATTAAAGCTACTGTTTCTCTGATGTCCACAAACTCTGTTACCATATAATTAATGAAAGCAGCTTAATTTGACATGATTTCTCCTTCACAGAATCCTACTAGCTGTTACCTATCACTCAGGCACTTGCAAATAGCTCATCTAATTATCACACCCCCCCCCCCCCCCCCCGAAAATTATACCAAGCTGACTGCCCTATGGCACCTGGCTTCTTCCTCTCCAAATTTAAAGGCAGGAACTACTTTTGAGACCCAACAACTCTTCTGTAAGTACATCTGTTTTTCTCATGTTTTCACAGCTCTTTCTCAGCTTCCAGATTGCTACAGAAAATCCCTCAGGACGCCGGAATGAATTTTGGAAGGCTTCAAAAAGATTTGCAAACATCTAGTTTATAGAAGTGATTTCTCTGTGTGATGGATATAGTTAGTACTTCAAGGGCCTAAATGGTATTTAGTGAAGCACATGCTTGCTGCTGTTGGCAGAACAAGGATGGATTTCATCATCAAGCCAGTAATTTGTGGTTGATGTAATATTTTCAGGGAAAAAAACATGTTTAACCACACTGGAAGACTCAAACTGATTAGCCTGAAGTTTGAAAAAAATCAATCTGTATTCAGACAAAATGTAAAGAAGATGCATTACTTCCAGCTAATTAAAAGTCATCCTCATTCCTCTCGTTCACTAGGTACCAGTAAGCAAATGCTAATACTCAGCTTGGACCAAACTGCCTACAAAGCTCTTCTCTCCCTTTCTTCCATTTTCATCTGACCAAAACTTTCTCAGTGTGGTCTTGAGAGAGATTAGGGAGACAAATGAGTACTGACAGCCTGAATTGAGGAGCAAGAAGATCTCGTATCAGAATTGCAGTATTTTCGCTCCATTGTAAAGGGCATCACAGAAAATCCTGTCCAGTATATTTTGCAGTGAGGCATTTCTTACAAAAATCAATATTCTTACCTGTTGCAAACTGAGAATGAGTGTCTTTGCACACTGGATTTTATCAATTTGCCTTGTTTTGCTCAGGGTTTCCTTAATGATATCTCCATAGTCATTGTAGTACTAGGAAAACAGGGGAAAAAAACCTCTTTATATCCTTAAATTGAACTTCTTACACAATTTCTTAAATTTTCCTGATAGAAAGATTGCTTGTGGTTCTTGTTTTAAAAAGGCAGCAGTTGCTAAAAACCCTACTCTCAAATCCCCATCGTTTGTGTGTGTGTGAGGTAATGTTTCAATATCAACATTTAAACTGACTGGCAGCCTGTACCCAGTGATGAGGTAAGGAAATCCTCTATTTGTTAGTATCTTCAGTAAAATATATGTTGAAAACCAAACGAGAGAGCATTTCCTACCCCAAAGTGAGTGTCTGATGTAAGTGACCCACGGCTACAGATTCTAAGAAACACCAGTACGTTGAGCCCGTAAGTAAGTGTGGCTGTGAGTAGTTGTTCACAGACATGAGCACACAGGTGTGAAGCTCCACGTACAATGCAAGGTGAGTTAGATGGCCAAGAAAGAAACCCACTGAAGCCAGAAAACTGAGTAAGAAATTAGCCTGTATGAAGTGCTGGTTTTCTTGATGTTAGAGGAATGGTTGCTGAAAACCACAGCCTTTGGTACTGACCATCTGGGTAGAAAAACCTGTATAATCATTAAAACTTCCAGGCTGAGAATATTAAAAAAAAATCTTTTCCAAGCAGTATGCTTTCAGCCTCATTAAGATTTCTGCACTTGCAATCACTTATTTTCATTCCCTCTAAAATATTACTCCTGCCTTTATTGGTATAGAGATCCTTTTAGTTTGTATTCTAATTTAAATTCAATTTCTCTCACTCACCCCCAATTTCAAGAGCAGGAGGGGTGTGGGGAGAGGAGAAGCAGGGAGGAAGCCAACCTGGATTGTGACAGCTTCAGTTTGAAACTCCTGCTCTGGAAAAAAATCCCTAAGCAAGACTAAGCCTGAGCAGTGACATGGCTGATGTATGTGTGCATTGGGGATTTTATTGTACTGCTGCTCCTGATGAACAGGAGGAGGAGGATTTAAAGTCAAATCCTTTGTATTTCATATCAACAGCTCAAACACTGTCTGTAGTACAGGACCTACTCTCCACTCTGTCTTCAGCTTTTCCTCTTTGATTGTCAACTTTGTGATGACTGATCCCTCACAGGCAGGTTTTGTGTGGCTTGGCAGTGTGAGGACTGCTAATGTGCCTGGTTTCTGGCAGGTAGACTCACCAGACCACGGTGCAGTGGTAGCTGCACTAAATTTCATTGGGCCTAAATACTGTATGTTGGCAAGACATTCAGTTAACGTACACCCACTTCGAGCAGTACCATATAGAGCTTTTTCTCTTTTACTGCTTTCCTGTTTAAGACAATCTTTTCTCACAAAATCAACCTGCTTCCTTATGGCAAGCACCAAGATTGGGAGACTGCCAGTGAGATATGACACTGAACAGATAACTGTCATTGAGGATTCTAGGACTGAATTTGAGAGGCAGAATAAGAACTTCTCTGTAGAGAGGAACCTCTGTGGAATCACTTAGCACCTTGTAGGACCGACTTCTGATGCTGCCTTTAATAAGGCACTCCTGCTACACAGGACAGGAAGTCCAGAGCTCACTGCTTCTCAGTAGCAGAAAAGGAAAATAAAGGAATTTTGCAAGGAAAAACTATTACAAAAATCAAATAAGGCTGAATAAGCTTTCAAAAGCATTCAATCTTCTACTGCACTGGAAGGGTGAGAAAGAGGGGGCCTGACACTACAGACCATTCAGTTAGGAAGAGGAGAGTACACTGAGCTGTACCTTCATATAGTGCTTGAAGATATCTGCTGCTGCATGCATGTCCACAATGTCATAAATTATCAGCTTACTAAAGGCAGCCAAAAGGTTTCTTCTCTTATGTAAAGCTTCAATTTTGTTGGCTTCATCTTCTTCATCTCCCTCTGAAAGCAACAACAACAATAAAACGTTCATAAGAAACTGCGATGTTCTAAAGCTACGTTATCAAAGAGCAGCTTCTGGAAAAAAAACAGTTCTTTAACATGGAGCAGGGGTTTTTGCTAAAATGAAAGGTGTGAATTCTTGAGTCCTCCCTATGGTAGGACTTTCAGGAAAGCTCAGGAACATGAAACGCCAATGACCCAGGATGCTCTCTACAGTCCTGAGTAGGTACTGAACATAATCCACATGGAACTGAATCGCTTATTTACTTTACCCTGTAAAAGGCCATGGAAAAGACTTCTTTAATGCTTTTTGCTGAACTTATGAAACACAGGACATTTGGAGATGATTCATTAATGTAGCTAAACTATAAATATTCCACAGAAGGAAAATTAGAAGCAGCAATACTTGTACTACATGCCTGGGATTTTCAGATATGAAATCGATGACTCTAAAGCATCAATAACAACAGGGAGTTAAACTGAGTTGTAAGAAACATTAATATTGAATACCAATGTTGTAAGTATTAAGTCCCCATGTAAGACTCCACTCTGTGAATGAAAATGAAACTACACACAAAGAAATGTTAAATACAATATATATATAAAATAAAAACATTCCACAACTTATATAAGAAAATTAAATCATCTGTCACAGTGTGATTAAAGTAAGTATTCTCTGGTACTGAGAAGAGCTTATTCTTGGAGGGAATCTTCCAGCCAGTTTGAAGAAGTACAGAGCTGGGCAGGGGGAGGATTAAGTCACGTATGTGATCAGAGGCAATCTCTCATGACTGGAGTTGACTGTAACTCTGTAAGCACATTTTAATACTGAGATGCTTTAACCCACAGGATTGAAGCCCATTAGCACACACCCACCCCCTTTCTTTATTTTTTATTACTACTGATGTGTTCTGAATACCAAAAGTTATAAATGGCCAGACTGACTTCATGAGTCAGAGTAGCATAAGGGAACGGAGATTACATATAAAAAGATCTTGATCCATCTTTTTACTGCCTTCCCAGTTCAATCACAGGATGTTAAAGAACAGCAAAAAAACAGACACTGTCCTCCTAAAGTCTATCCTTGATGTATTATTCTGAACGTTGAACTCGCCAAGTATGATTAACTGCACATGGATTTCTGATGAAGGTACTTCAAAATGTGTTCTTCCCAGGAAACTTTAAAGAGATGCTTAACAAAGATGCTAGCTACTGAGGAGCTGGGGAGCTAGAAAACTGAAAGCACCTTTAGGGCCAGAATACATTCTCCAAGACCTTAGTTCTACATATTGCTGTCTGAAACAGCCCCTGTGTGTCATGCTGACATGCAAATAAGTGAATAATGCGCTAATTCAGATGATGTGCCAAAAAGAGTACTAGAGTGTGAACTCAGCAGCTCTTTCACAAAGTTTGACTATCTGGGAATCCATCACTGTCTAAAGCTATTTAGAATTTGGAAATTGGATACCTCTGTACTTGCATTTAGGCATTTATAACTCACAACAGCAGCACCAAGTGATATAAAACCAGACCTAAATGACAAATCTGCCTCTCCCTGACTGAAAGCCAAAAATCTCACATCATCCTCTGAAGAGGTAGAGATGGGGCTCACCTCAAACTCTGGCCTCTCAAAGTGCAGCCATACACAAAAGCCTAGGAATGAGCTAGGAAGCAAGCAAGCATACTTGATACTTTTCCCCAAGTACTTTCCTAGTCTCCAACCACACCAATGATGTCCTGAGCTTGATTTGATTATCCTGGGGGAGGAGGAGAAGAGATGTTTATTTAGTAACTGCAGTTTCTTAAGGCCTTCTTTGCCTAGAGCTTTGCTGGTAAGGTTTGTCTTCAGGATCCTATAACTCTGTTGGGAAACTCTAAAGGGTTTCTCTATGTACTGTTCCATCATACTTCTTCCCTTGAAGCCATATTAAATGAAGCCTGCTGCTGAGATAAGACTGTACTGTTATGGAAATAAATGTTAAGAAAAATATAGAACAGTAAAAGAAGAATAATTCTGTCCAGATTTATGGCACGTAGTTACAGGCTAGTCCCATGCCTTCTGAAAATATATTTTTTTATCAAGTGAACTTTATAAGTACATACTCTTCTTTAACACAGTAGTACTGAATATTGAATATTTCATATTCACACCTCCCAGAAATAAAGATGGAATAATTCAAAAACATTTGAGGAAACTCGCCTGAAAATTCTGTTTTCTTCTTTCTTTTATGGCTGTTAAAAAGTAGAAAACATGGAAGCTGAACATACCCATGCTCTGGTTTTCATCATCTTGGTCAATGAAGACATGGTCCATCACAAAACTGAGAAGTTCTGACTGGAGGCCTGAATCTGGATTGAACACCAAAGGCTGAAGACCTTCTCGGCCTCCAGTCATCAGCTGATGACTAAATATCATCAAGAGATCACAGAGCAGCATGAAAGCCTGAAAGGCAAAAGAGAATGAATGCAGAAAGGAGGGTCAGTCAGTAAGTACAATATTTAAATCTATATAATATATAAAAATATGTATTTATATATATTTTATATATTATATTTATATATAAATATAAATATATAATTTATCTAATTTTCCCATATGCCCTGCTATTATTAAATGTCTTTAACTGTACTCAATTGCAGTACAATTGTACTCAATAACTTTAAAATTTGGTGTGATTCCTACATAAAGTTTACTACCTCTTCCATGTCAAAGGTTGATCTATATCAAACTTCCATTTCTTCTCTATGAGAAAAATTCTAAATCTACCTCTGATCCAAGAACTGTAGCCAAATTTACAGTAAAGAAAAAACACCTCTTTTGATAAGCACTTAGACAAGTTAAACAAGCACAAAAATAAACATTATGAGAGAAAATCCAAGCTCAGTCACTGTCAGATCCTGAAAATAGAGAAGCAGCTTTAAAGAAATTCTTGCAGTATTTCATCAAATCTCTGCAAAAAGAATCAAGTACCTAAACAGCTTTCAAATCTAGATAAAAACCAACCACAGCACAACTCTTAATGATTTATGCTCATAACTGTTACACCCTCACTACTTGAGAACAGAGTGAGAAGGCAGCTATTACCAGCTTGCTTTCTTTCAAGGGCTTATCTGCATGCTCTCATGCACGAGAATAACAGTTTTCCCCAATGGCTTAAGTCAGTGTCATAGCCAGCTGTATTCATTTGCACTACATTCAACGCCTGAGCACCTTTCAGAAAGTACTTTTTAATCATCTTATTTTTTCTGTCTTTAACCTCAGATTCTGAAAACTGAGAGGATGGTTCAGTGTCTGCATGTGTAGAAAGACTCCTAGAAGGTCGATGTTGGATGTGCTGTCTCTTCCCCAGAAGCCTGCAGGAGTCTCACTTAGGGCAGTGTCAATCACGATTCCCAGGTAGGTGGTAGGCCAGAGGCCTTTTCAACTGAACAGAGGCTGTAGAATAGCCCTGAGAGAGTCATGAAATCCAGTGTAGGCTTTAATTCAGTCCCATATTCCCCCTTTACAAAGGGCTGAACAGAAAAGATAGTTGTATGTGTGTTTAACACATTTTTGAACCAAGCCTTAGGAAAAGCAGCGAATGAGAGCAATCTGCTTTATAAACTTTCAGAATGAAATCTTTGTGAAAGGTGAACATCATAGCAACTCACTTCTTGGAGTATGTTATAAAATCTGAATGAGCTATACTCAGACAAGAACAAACTCGTTGTAAACTATGTTCTACTTAGGCTTTGGAAACGGATGCCACCATTTGGGATTTTTTTTATACTGGATCCAGAAAGTTGTGATTCATTTCAGTGATGATCTCACCTGCTCTAAAGTCCTCTGCTAGTCAATAGAATTTAGGCTCATCTTAATGTAGACTTCTAAAATAGAGCACATGAATAATGCACTAAATTATTTATACTATTTCTGTCCCATATAAAGACAGCAGTGGGCTCAGATACAGATGTCTGTGCATTGTAGCTATGTCGAGTCATTCAAATAGTCTAGGAAATTTTGAAATGTTTAAGTCATGTTTCTATAAAGACCTAACATTTTTTTCCCTTCCTTTGGTATATGCATTGATCTTCTCTGGAAAGAATGCATAGATAAATAATCAAACGAGGCAGGAAGACAATACAATTTACACAGAATTTTCAAAAAAGAAAAAGCCAGTAAACCAAATGGATTAAGACGCAGTCCTGCATTTGCAGCAATATATTTTTTAAGGAACAAAACTGAAAGACCAGAGAGGTGTCAGTTGGAAGGGACCTCTGGAGTCTCTAGTCAAACCTACTCTGACTGGGACACTTGCTGTCTCTAGGTGGTTGGTCGTGGCTTTGTCTTGCTGAAGCTTGCAAGCTTCCACAGAACTGTGAACTGCAAAGGAGCTTCTAAGAAAAGTTTAAATCGCCAATGAAAAGCCCAACACTGCGGCTACCAGTAATGAGAGAATAAAAACATGTTGAGGTTTATAATGAACAAAAAAAATCCCACTGCAGCAACAGGAAGGATCATTTGCCATTTGTTGATGTAGAAAAGACATTCATGATAGTTTAAGCTAGAATGGTTGGCATTCTCAGGAAGGTAGATGATATATTCACATTATGTAATATTAATAAAATATACCAAGAGTAACTACTCAGAATATTAAAAAACAATTACTAAAGTTAAATCTGCTGGAAGACAATGACACATCAGGGTCTTTTAAAAATACATAAACCAGCAACATCTACCAGCCTTTTATATTTAGATTGATTGTTGCAGAACGTGTAAATGCCAAGGAGAGCTATCTTTCAAAAAACTAGAGATGTCTTAAGAAGTAGTATCTTTTAGAAAAACACAGGCAAAAACCACAGGTGAGTTATTTACAGTCTTTGCAGAATCTTGGGAGGTCTGATAGAAACGCAATTTGTAGACAACTAAAAGATGTCAAAAGACTTGATACAAATCAGCATCTATCCATAAAATCTCAGCAAACAAACCAGCCATTTCCTTTTCAAAGACGGAATTATTTCAACAAGCCCTTCTATTTAATTTCTTTTATTTCCATTTCTAAACACATAGAGCAAAAGCTTCCCATTCCATGCATGCAGAGCTTCCCAAAAATCTAAACCAGAGAACTGGATAAGTAAACTGAGCCATAAAAAAAATCTAGTACCTTATTATGCAATCATATTTCACATATTTACTTATGGCGTATGTGTGCATGCACATACACATGCAAGAGAGATGCATGCACTTCAGTTTTCAGTCAGCTATGACAGAGGGAAGGACAGCAACCTAAGCTATTATGCTTATACTGATGAGACTCTAAAACCCCTTCCAGACATTTATATTTCTATAATGAAGACACTGTTTAAATACTTTACTCTGATTTTTCAAGAAGATCTAACTATTTGTGAAGTGATCATTTTTTCTACAGTGTGAGAGGACATCACATTCTTGGCAATATTCAGAGTATTTTTGTAAAATGAATTAACTTTTTTCCTGCTAGAAAACATGCAGTACTATGACCTGTACTGCTAGAAGCCTCAATTTTCTCCCATTAGCCACAATGGGAAAGAGATACAATAATTAGTATTCACCCCTGCATTTAACTGAATTATTAGGATAACAAAACAATGAAATACCATTGAGACTTCAGGCATTTGCTTTTGGCAGGAAAGGAGTCACTCCAGACTCCCTATTAGTTGGTAACAGGTAGAATATATCCCAAAATATACAGAGGAATATGCAGCCCATTTAAGGTCTCAGTCACCCTCTAAAAGTGCCTATTTCAAGCAATTAATAGTTGTCTAAAGAAACAGGCTTTTATTTTAGGTGATTTAGATGACTGAAGTTATGAGAGCTGAACATGAGCCTAAGCATCTAGGTAATCATTATATCAAAAATGAATTTGACATTAGCTGTGCTTTGAAGGTGCTTTTAACACAGCTCTTATTAAGAGTGTGTGTTTTATTTAGACAGAAGTTTTAAGTTTGATATAGTGTCATCCTGAGTTACAATTTAACATTCGCACTTCTCTAAAAGCACATGACAGACATTTCCTTTACCTGTTCTTTGACTGGAGTGTTGACATTTGATAAACACTGTTGGCAGACAGCCAGAAAGGATTTCACAGTTTTCCTCAATACCAACAAGTCCTCCTAGAATAAACATTAAAAAGGGATAATACATGGACATTAATAAAAGGTTGATAGGAATAAGAAAAATAAAAATATGGTCATAATTTCATACATTCAACCCTATAAACTGGCCAAACAAAAAAGGCCATGAGAAAGCATTCTACTTATAAAGCAGAATAAACCAAGCCACTAATTTTCAGAGGAATGACCCAAAGTTTCCCTGCAATAAATAACAGTAACAACAATAACAATAATCATCATCATAGAATATACATAACTAATTCTGTAACAATAATATCAATAACAATAATAATAAAAATAATAATAACAATTACATCCATTAGTTAAATTGTCTGTAATTTACCTTGAATCTAAATGTAACATTCAGAACAAAAGGGTTTAATACCTCAAGGTCAGCCTACCTGGTGGTTTATAAAGAATCCTGTACTTGGATATAAACAAAAGATGTAAAATACCAATGAATGTCTCAAGTTCAACAAAAGTATAATCCTAGCTGTCCACAGACATGGGAAACGTGAAGGCAAATCACAGAAACCTGATGAGTTACAGAGGAAGAAAGGAGGACTGCTGATCTGGAGAAAAAGGGATTTGTGGGTGGAAAAGATAAATGAATGACTGCTGTTGGTCACCTTGATATAGAGACAACTGTTTTGTATTTTAAATGCGGGTGCCAGAAGTGGCAGGCTCAATAGGAAAGCTGTGTACTTCAAGCTGGAAAATTAATGCTGTATCTTGATGAATTATTCGGGGTTTTTATGGATAACAAAATAAACTAGTGAAAACAAATCAAAACAAAATACTTTCCTCCATGATACCTCTACCAGCTTTCAGACAGAAGACAGTGTGCCCTGCAGAACAACCTCCAACCTAAATCTAAAAAAATCCTAAACAGGTTTATTTTACCTATTAAATGTTACTACATGTAACATTTTCCTTGCTAAAAATTCCAACATCCTAATTATGCTGGCTGTTCAGTCCATATCTCTTATTTCTAGTTTTAGCTTTTCTTATTGCTTCCTACTATAAGATCTTGTTACTCTTTGTTTACTGAAAAGCCTTTTTGTTGTCCATATGGTCTTCCTGTACTTGTTCACAACAGAAGGCAGGTCTGCAAGCATCCAAAAGCACCTCAAAGGGTTTCTAAATCTCTGACCCTCTTAAAATGTTCAACAGAGTGTAATTTTCTGATACAGACACTGAAGGTCTATCAGCTACCTCACCCTTCTTATTCCTAATAATTTTTAATCTGATCAGCCTTCTTGTTCCCAGATATAAACCTTCCACTTGGCATCATTACAATACCTCTTTGGGTTTTTAGTTGTATTTTGTTTATCAACTGATCTATATAATCTGCATTTTAAATGCCTTCACTTTTCCTCCTTTGATGATTGGTAAAAATGGATGATTGGATAAAAATCAGGGAATGGATGTCTCCTGGAATGCATCAGGAGCTATCCCATTGGGTGATGATTTCCAACCTACAGCTTTTTCTAATATATTAATCAGCTTTAAGCTACTGAATAGCAATTACATTAAATTCACATATTCACCTGAAATGCAGTGTGGTACCTAGTGTCTTACAGAAACTGGTATTTCAACTGCTTTCCTTATCAGTCAAAACCACAATCTTCTCAAGAACAGATTTATTTGTTCCTTCCAGTCTTATCTCCTGGCCACGTTCATTCTGCCCTTCAGCCTTGTATCAACTGTGTTTTCTGTCAGCCCGCCCAACATTTTACCTAGGACTGATGTCAGGCTTCTCAGTTCACTCTAACATAACCATCTGATTTATACTTTTGAACACTGGGCTTACAATCACTTTAATAACTTCCTACTTTCTATCACAATTATCTTTCATTTAGATGTTAATGAATTCAACAGAGAAATGAAAACCTATGAAAAATCCTATATAAAGGTTAAAAAGTGAATGAGTATGGCTCCCATTTGTCTGTCAAAGAATGAATAACATGTAGGTACACATTATTTATCCTCTCTCCTGATATCATGACGAAGATTCATTCTGAGAAGTTACAAACAGCAAGAGAAAGCCCAACTGAACAGAGCAACTGAGCCATCTGGAACTCTTCTAAATTTGGAGAAATCCCCAGACTACTACAGAGTAGTATTTTTCAAAAGAGAAAATGGGAACTACAAAAAATAATTAGATTTTCAAGTCTTTTACCATTCTCAGGCACACAGCCAAGGTCCTGCCTGATCTGCTGGCTTCAGCAGAAAACCGCTATGAAAATATTTTATGTCCTCTTGGTTGTTAGAGGAAAACCATGGGGCCACACCATGACCCAGGATAAAAATAGCCCTTTCCTGAACAAGTACAGCATAATATCTTCAAATTTAAGTAGTCCATGACAAGAACAAGAATAAGCTCCTAACCCTAATTATCACTTTTCTATTGAAACATTTTTGAAACATTAATACGCTGTTATCACTTCTTTAATATATATGATAACAATTGTAATCTACAAATGATATTACACAGATCTGCAGAGCACCCTCTTGTTAATAGCCTGGATAAACAACAGATGATATAATAAGAATGTAAGTGCAATAGTGCCTGTGAACAAAACACCCAAACCTACCTGTTCTGAGGAGTTCTTCGTCTAAAGACCGATAATGCTAAGAGGAAAGTTAACATGAATTTGCTTACAATTACCAGATTAAACAGTAACCTGGATATTACAAGGAAGCTTTTGAGAAAAGGAGAAGTCACCTTGTAAAGAAGTATAAAATCAGCATGAAAAGTGATCATGGAGAGGAACCTTGGGCTGGAACAGAGCAGCAGTTAAACCAAGTCAGACACCCCACCACTGCCTGGGCCTGGTGGCACGTCCTCTCTGCTAGAAGCCATAAGCAGCCTGCATCCACCTGCAGGACTGTCAGTTTAGGGTGTGACATGCAGGAACCCATACCTCAAACGCAGGTATGTGACTGTGGACTGCTTTGTGAGTGTAGGTACACATGAAGCTGGAGTACCCATGTGTCCAACAGCAGCCACGTGTAAGCAGGGGACCTCACGCTCCCCAGAAGAAGGGCAATGGGCCTGTACCCCACATATCCTGTGAGGGCTGGGGTGTGCACGTGTAACTCTTAAGCTGCGTGTGTCCTGGGGAGGGGATTAGCATAACTTGTGAACAGTTACAGGAGTGTAGTTTGACATTCGTAGGCATACATTAGCATTGTTCTATGATTATAAAAGTGTCTAGTATTCTGGTTTACCTGCGATATAGCTGATACTTATCCTGAGGATGTGTTACCCTGACTGCAGGTTAATTATATGTTGTTAATAAATCAATGAGTTGACTTCATCCTAATTTGATTTAAACCACAAACAGTTTTTCCCTGCCACACATAAAAAGCCTAGAGACCAACACACCCAGCCAGAGTCCAAAACATTCTGCAATATAAAGTATCTCTCAGAAAGCAATAAATGTGCCCTGGGCTTGGGCATAATGCCCACGACAGTTTCCAAACAAGGGCAATCCTCTCGGCAGAGAGGCTGTATTTTTGGAAGAGCCACCTGAACACCAGGATAAAGAATAACTGAATTTCAAAATAATTCTGTTCCCAACTGCATACCCCTGGTTGTTGTGTGTGACTTCGCTCTAGAACCAACACACAACATTCTTAAGCAATGTTGAACTCTTCTCAGAACTCATTTTCAAAGAAATCTTACCAGAAGCACCCATCCTGCCTCAAACTCCCTGCAATAAAATGTACACCTCATGGATGCCGAGCATACCTAATTGAGAAATGTAAAACTTGCAAATATATGCCCACTACAACCAAACTAAACACTTCCTCCCACAGAAACAGAACACCCTTGAATATTGTACACAGCAACTGAACGGCTACATGGTAACTAACTAGGCCAAACAGAGCAGCTACTATTTGCCAGCATGTGCTCACACACGCCCCAGCTGGCAGCAGACATTTCTTACAAATCAACCTCTCTCCATCTCTGATCTCTCAGCTTGGGTGCTTAAGATAAATCTAAAAAATTCATCTTCTAAACACGAGCCTGCAAACAAAAATTCATAAATCTAAGGGGTACAGAAAAACAAGGCCTCAGGATGGGGTTTATGAGAGATTATAAATTCCCCTCTCCCCAATTAGCCTTTTCATATTTTATTTTTCTTCTCTTCCCCACTATCCAGCTCCTACTTCCCTCCTACTGTGTTACCACCTTGCCTCCCCTTGCCCCTACCATCCTATAGGTAACAATGACCTTTCTTTCACAGACAGTTTACGTGATCTGTATTTAAGCAGAATCCAAGCAATTGCTCTCAGCTTGTATTTTTCTTTGTAATCTCCTGCTTTTATTTCAAACCTGAAATGTTTGTGTGTCCAAAAGCCTCTCTAATTTTTACAGCTACATCCACTGGTTTACTAAAGTTACCACTTCAGCCTACAAACCATCACCCCCCTCTGTCCTTAGAACCTTACAGCTACAGCAAAATCACACCAGAGAGCTGGATGGACATACATATTAAAATACTGCATCAGAAATGTTCCTGCTAAAGCCTGACTATATAAAAATTGCTCATGCAATTCCCTATTTTTCATTTTGAGATGCTCATGTTAATGCTTTTGTCTTCCCATACATCATACTTTAGATGTGAACCCCTTTAATGCCTACTAATTTACACGACTTATAAAACAACCATGGGCAAAATGATCTCCTAATGGATTAAATGACAGATATAGTGCAGATCAGATTTATTTTCACAGTGAACAAACTATGATGGTTTGATAGAAAAAACTCTCACAGAACAAAATGCTACAACCACATCACATTGCAAATTTATCCCATTTCTGTGGTGAGCACAGCTGCGGTTGCTGCTGGCCAGGTATGAAGAGCCAAAGGGCATTAATACAGACTACTCTTGAACTAAGCATGCAGCACACTCATTACTTTTATAAGGGGTGGGGTGAAACACCAACCACTAAGTTAATAACAGCTCTCCAGGTTACAGTAATTATGATTTTCATTCAGGATTCCAGAAGCAGAATTGATGTGTACTTCAAATGGTCATTCTTGATGGAGCTTTCATAATTCTTTCCATTCCTATAAACTACATTGTGAATCATTATGACTAATATAAATCAGAATAGTATTAGAAATATATGAAAGATCAGGGCTATTCTGCATTCATCACATAAAACAATGCCTCATACAAATGTATCCTATTTGGAAAAAGTAGGCAAAGCCATACAATTGCACTAAGCTTGTCTGCTAGAACAGTGGCTGAAATAAAGGTCTTTTTCAGTTTAACTGGACCGCCATGGTAAGATTGCAGAAAACAACCAGTATTTATACTTCGATATGAAAATGCAAAGCTTCTGACCAGGTTCTATACAGAAAGATGCTGTATATATTAGCCACTAGCTGTGGTTTAGAGTGAATGTTTCTTTTGCTGTAGCTTAGACACAAGGGAACAATGAAGCTTTCTTCCAGCAACGCTGACAGCTATCACTCTGCACCACCTATGTTATATTGCAGCAATTTACTGCATTTAGTTCCAAAAAATGGAGAAATGCAGTGGAAGGAGATTAAAATCTTGCCAAACGTTCGGCCTCTTGGCATTTGCACCAAGAGTCCACTGCTACTCAAGGGGGCCAGCAAATGGGATATATTCAATTTTCTCAGTTATAAGGATTCAGGATATAATGTAATATACTACCAGAATGCTAAAGAGAAATAAGCTAAAGAAGCTGAGAGAGGAAAATGAGAATGAAAGCTAAGAATAAAGAATACCAATTATTCTTTTTTTTTTCCTAGTAGCTTTTTAAAATTTCAATATATGTCAGTATTCAAAACAACTCAAAGAATTTACATTGTATTTTTATCATTTTATGTGCATTAAAAGCTTATTTTAGCAGTACTTTAGTATAGTAACTTTTTGATGCTGATGGGGAAATATGCTTACTACTTCAGCTTTCATATAATTTTCATTTGATGCATTACTTTTGAAAAAGCCCTAAAAAGACAGGATGTTGGCCCTGATTGATAAAGGTCCTGGAAAGTATAATAAATAAGTTACATGTAACATTGTTTTTACTGCATTACACTTGCATGCACTCACTTTTTATTAGTAATCATCTGCTAGTGACTTTACATTTCTATTTAGCACCATAAAAGATGAAAGTAAAAGGTAACAGACCAACAGTATTGTTTACAACTGTTAGGTATTGTCAACAATAGTTACCCATCCATTCCTGCAAACTGCTGCACTCACAATAAAGTGCATTTATCTTCAGCAATACAAATGTAAGAATCAGCTAGTATAAAACCCTGATAAAGACAAGCTTTAGCTGTTTGTACAGCTTTTATAGACATATGCATGATGGTAAATATATCCTGAAATATTGAATAAATCAAAACACCAACATTTTGTATGTTTCACGACATGAAATGACAGTACAGCAGGTGGAGTTACAGAGAATAAAATCTAATGCCTTCCTAGGCAAGTTGTGTTTCTTCAGTAAAATCTGTGTGATCAAATGTCTACTTACTTTGGAAGGGGAACCTTCAGTGATTTTCACCAGCTGCCAGAGGATAGAGTAATGGGAACACTGCAGTGCCTGAACAACAATCTGTAACAGAGAGGATACAAAGAATTCCAGCACATTGGAATTATCAAGCATATCAGTAAAGTGTATGTAGAATTTACAATGCATTTTTGGGAGAAGAAATAAGAGCAGTTCTTAAATAGCAATTTTTGTTTTCAGTGATGTTTCTCCTTAGTCAGTTTGGTGCAATAAGAAATGAGCCTACTACAGGTGAAAAATATACTGTCTAAATGCTGGGAAATGGAACAGAAAACTGTGCATTAGAGTACACCAAGAGGTGATGTCACAGCATGCTGGAAGTACAACCCAACATCTCCATCTCTCACATCAAAAGCATCTGTTTAAATATAAAACAGTCTAAAAGTTTGTTCCATTGTTTAAATGACAGCCCAATTGCTAAGAAAAAAAAAGGGAGAAAATACAAACTGTCTCATGGAGAAGACCAGGCTCGTACTTAGGGAACCCATAAAAGTCTTTAAAATTTCAAATCTCTATTAGGCGCTAAAAATGTCAAAACTTTTTTGGCTTGAAGATGCTTCCAGCAGTCAGTGGTTCTGTGCAGAATAAATCAAGTTTGTAACAGCTTTAATCAATTCACAAAGTACTTTTTTTAAAGGTATCACTAAAGACTAAAAATCATTACTTTTCAGTGAACTTCTTCGAGTGGACTGAAGGAAGAAACACTGAGGAGAGTTGAGATTTCAGAAGGCTGCTCTTAACTTGTTACAGAAGTATCTGGGGAGCCATATCACTCTCAAACCTAGAAACTGAAGATGCCTGGTAGCTGCATGTACAGTTTTTATCTTCTGGCCCCTTCCCTCCAGGTAGCACAATTCCAACATTAAGTAGCAACCTCAGAGAGAGCAGGAGGTCCCAGAGCTTAAAGCCATGACTTTCATGTGGTCTGTGGTGACATGTCCTCCATATGGTCCTTTTTAGAAAATAACTTTATGGCATTTCATGAGATTTTTTTTTTTTTCTTCTAAATGAAGTTGATTTAGAATTAACAACTGGCTTCTAACTGAAATCAAATTATAACTTAAAATGTGCTGAAATGCTGGAGTAGGCATTCTGCAGTCTAAACTGGAATCTTGGGAGAATCTGAAATGACTCGTGCGCTCATCCATTAGAGATTAAGACCAAACAGGGAAGAAACAAAGTCTAAGATGTGTCTACTCTAAGAACTCCACTGGAAAGGCTGGCCATCATCCCTGCTATATGTTCGTGTTTACTTGTGATAATACTGATTACAGCCAAGGTTTACAAATGTTGGGTTTCATTGTAAACATGATGATTTATGCATTGCTTTTCACAGCAAGGAACATTAGTTATTCCTTACTTCACAGTTGAGAAAGGTGAGGAAGTAGCTCAAAAATCTCATATTCCAAGATTTTTCACCTCCTCATCAGGGCCTCACTACAGCATAAATTTCATTCAAAACTCCATGGTTTTCCTAAATAACTGCAGTCTAGTGCATTAACCTTTTGAATTTCTCGATGAATAGACTCTCTAAAACTTTGAATCCCCAAATGATGCAGTGCAGATATTGCTCACCGTACCTGTTCTGGCATAGCTCCGTGTTCAATTCCAGTTCTTAGTAATCTGTAGCAGTTACTGAACAGATCCCATTTTGTGAGATCATGTGCGCTAGAATGAGAGGTAACAAAGAGAGATTAGTTGTGTTCCTCAAAACCACAGGACAGCAAGAATATAGTCTGACCTGGCAGCTCAGTGAGCTTTGGTATTTTTGCAAAGCTGTGACAATCCAGTCTGCTGACAAAGCAGCTGCACAATTAGTTCACACCATGCTAAAAGCAGAAGTTAGGCTTTTGGATAATTGAGGAAAAATGTTTTACTACATGGGAATTCTGTAGGAATGAGATAAACTCTCTGCATATCATACATCTTTAAGGGTTACTTAAGTGTAGCTACAAATTCCTCCTGAATGTTGCCTCTAAATCATCTTTCCTTTTCGGTTCTAAACACTGAAAGAACTCCAGAAGGCACTTTCCTGGACACTACAGCAGAAACTATGGCCAAAGTCTAGCAACATATACTGAATTAAAAATGGCTTTAAACAGAATTAAATTACAGATTTTTCTGCTGTATCATTTGGAGAAAAATAATATACATTAACACTAGATGTTAAATACCCTGAAATACTAAAGTAAGACAGCATGGCATGATGTACACAAGACAGGTGGTTGCCACCCCCCGGTCACTGTTTCACATTTCAGTTGTACCAACTTGATTGACCACTGAGAGGAATACAAGTGAGATTAGCAACATACATTAAACAGCCTCAGAGACCTCAACAGCTTGTGATACAGCTTTTTTAAATACACAGGTGAGAAAGGCCATGAACTTGGTTTGAGGGTTGGAGCACCTCTCCTATGGACACAGGCTTGAAAGAGTTGGGGTTGTTGAGCCTGGAGAAGGATCCAGGGAAACCTCAGAGCAGCTTCCAGTGCCTAAAGGGGGTACAAGAAACCTGGGGAGGGGCTTTTTACAAGGGCCTGTAATGGCAAAACACAGGGGAATGGCTTTAAGGTGACAGAGGGGACATTGAGATGAGACATTAGGCAGAATTTCTTTCCTGTGAGGGTGGTGAGGCCCAGAGAAGCTGTGACTGCCCCATCCCTGGCAGTGTTCAAAGCCAGGTTGGACAGGGCTTGGAGCAATCTGGTCTAGTGGAAGGTGACCCTGCCCATGGCAGGGGGTGGGAAATGGATGAGCTTTAAGGTCCCTTCCTACCCATCCTGTGATTTTATGATTCTATGAAATCCAGAAGAAATTACAAAACATCAGGTTGCCTGAAAGCCAAAAATTCTCTCTCACAAAATTTTAAACTTTTTTTCTGCAATGGAATTAAACTGAGATAATTTGAAACAGTTTATAACATGTTTGTAAAAGACCAAGGCACCTCAGAATAATCTGAACTGTGGTGATTATTTATGGTGATTTAAATACTCACCTGGAAGAAGGGATACTCAGTTTGGCAAGTGTAAATTAGGTAAAGCTGGCTCTTGCATCTGGCTCCCTTTCATCCCAGCACCTCGATCACCAAGAGACGCTTCACTTTTCCCACCCCTTTGTGTCTTCCCTGCTTTGGAGCCGTCCCACTTTGTTTAAATAACTAACTACCCTGCTCAGCCAGAAAAAATAATTCTCTAGTTCTGAAACAGAGGCTGAATTTGAGATTGGGAATAGCCAGATCCTGCTGAAAGCCTAGTATGAAATGCTTCTAGTCTGGAGTGTGTCAGCGCTGGAAAACCTCACTGGTTAAGTTTCACAGAAAACATTAATGGCCTTGTGCTGAGAGCAAGTGAAATATGCCTGACGGTTGTGTCATTAAGGCAAGGTGCATCTTGACTTCTAGCTCAAATCCATGCATAGAACAACAGGAAAACTTACAAACAAAAGGAAACTAGAATGTAAAAATATTGGCTCTACCTTTGAATCTGGATGCTCTTCAAAATATGAAAATAAAATGTTTCATAGGTAAATTACAGGCTGTCAGAGAACTGCTTCTGACTAGTGATATTAAGCACATAGTTTCTGCTTCAGCAAATCACAAGAACTGCTAGTAAGGCAGAGTTGTACCTCCTTAATTACAGAGCTGTAATTAAAGCAGTAAAATCTCCTTGGTGTGCAGAGGAAGATATCAGCATAGATTATCCCACAGGGAATAGGAAAGGAAAAACTGTCTCATTTCCACCTTTTCATATTAGAGTCCCCCATGTCAGGAACCCTTCATGGGGGGCATGCCCCTCTGACTTGGCAGCTGGGGGGCACCTGAGCACTGTGCTCTGAGCCTGGTCTTACAGCTGATCTCAGGAAGAGCTTTTCAGCTTCCAAACCAGAAAAATTCTAACTACATACATATTCCATAGGAGTTTTCCAAATACACTTCCTTAACGAAGAGCCTCATTAAATTTAGGCACATTCTGGCACATCTTTGTCTCTTCTGAAGTACTTAACAATCAAAACTATAGTTATAAAGGTACCTTGGACACAATACAATTCTCCACAGAGGTTCAGATTGGCACAAATGCTCCAGAACGAAAAACCACCCAACATGGAATTTTCCCTTTGTCCCTCCATGTCAGAGAGTCTTCATGGATTACAGAAAACATTTCATCCAAGGTTTCTTTTCATCCCTATAGATAGCACTGTCTGCTGGGCATGTTTCTGCCAGGAAGTAGTTAGATGAAGTAAAGGTACCAGTTCCACAATGTTTCTGAAAGCTTGGCAAGAAGCGGCTTAGAAAACTTCCTTTTCACAGAGGTGATCTCTCCACCCAAAAAACTGCTTCTCTTTTTGAAGATGCACAATGTGGAAGACTTTGAACAGCTGTGCTAGATGCAGTCTAATTTCTCTACTGAGGTTTCATTTATCATCATTTCTACTACTTCTGGATATAACAAACTTCTGAGTACATTAGTCTGAAGGATGCACTGGCCAACTACTAGAAAAAAGCTTAAGCAAACAGTTTTTATAACAGGTAGAGAAGATCTGGTCTGACCATGAATTTACCTACCTGGGTAGTGTTCTGACTGATGATGCTTATACTGACTCTCGAGAGTTACTCTAGCCACCTGCAGGCTTATGAAGCCAGTGTGGAGGCAGGAGGGAATCTAATTCAAAAGCATACTTGAGGACTACTGGACAGTAATACCAACAACCCCGATTTCTAAACATGAAACATTTCCTATACAAGACAGCATCAAAGGGCACATCCACACTAACAGAGGTGACGCTTGAGATGCACACATCTTGCACTGAATTAACTGAAGTAATTATATAAGAAATGCTGATATTTTACAGTACACAAACTGCTACAGCACTGGTGTGCTATGCGTGAAAGCTCAGCTGAATTAGGCTGGAGTCAGTATAAAAAAATTGCCTCCATGTAGTTAAGGACAGAAAAATCTCTATAAACATCATTGAGACCCTGGCAAAGAAAAGAAGCCCAAGTATATAATCCAGGTGTTCTACTCCAAAGACCTCAAGAAAATTTGTTCTTGCATTCTGAAAACTTGGAAGGAAGCACTGTAATGATGAATTTCATTTGTACTGCAATACTGATATCCTTGTTTTATGAAAAGACATGAATTAAAAAGTGTGCTGTGAGCCCTCTTGGAAAAAGTATTAGCTTAGGCTTGGGCAATCTCAGTAGGGAAGCTTTTTGGTCTGGAAAGCTTTCCTAATAATCCCCTGTATTTTCACCTTGCTGGGCTGCTTCTTCCTAAGACATGAACAAGCAGCAGCTACCAAGAAACACAAGAACAGATAAGATACAGAGGAGTTTCTCTCACTGGAAGAAGAGATGATTTGTTTCTTTTCAAAGCCTCAGCAACAACTTTATCAGTGCACATTTATAAGATAGGAAAGGCATCAGTTGTCAGCCTGCAATTTCAGCTTCTTCCATTCATTTAATTTCTTTTGGCTTCCAACTGGTGACAGACAATGACAATATCAGACAACAGCCACTGTTTTTGACATGAGAAAGCTCAATGCAAGATTTGAAGATTCTAATCTCATAGCTAAACGTTCAGCAAAAATCGCATTGTATGGTATGATTGTTTCCTTTCACAAAGAAATCACATAGGACATTACATTCAGTAGAGAAACTAAAAGATTTCATTACTTCATTATATACAAGCAGATATTAATTAGAAATTCCCATTGAACTATAACCACTAATAACATATCAGCTTCAGCTTTCATTCTTTTCTCTTTCTTATTTTTTGAAGGCGAAGGTAGATGTCCCCAACCCCTATTTGTGTGTTATTCTGCAAGGCTTTCTTTACAGTCTGAATTAACTCCCCAGAGATTTGGAGCCCAAAAGGAAAAAAATATATATGGGAGATGCAAAAAAGCTTTAAGATCTGTGCTTCTTTTCTGGATGTGAACTATAGCTTTCCCCAGTCCTCTCAGGAAAGGCAGAAGTGGCTCCAGTGTGTTACCAGGGAGACTGAAAACCTAATTTGCACATGTGTCAGTCTGCTGCTGTATAGAAATTAGTAATGATTTAATGATCTCTGTGGGACTCCTGTTGAATGGAAACAAACAGGAGATACTTCAGAGCCATTCTGTACGATGATCCAAGGCAGAATTTAGGATAAGCGAAGACTAAGCACAGAAAGAAAAGAGAAACTGAATCAGTTAAAATAATTCATGTAAGAGAGGTGGCAGAAGCAAGGTCCTCTCACTTACTGTGATAAGGAAGCATCCCTTGTGCACTGACTGTCTGCCGTGCAGGGGAATAGGACTTTTAGTAAGACACTCATGGGTGTAAAAATATTTAGTGCAAGGGATAGCATACCATTTGCAAATCAAATCTGTAAAAGTAATAGCACAAATGCCACTGATCATACAGCAATCTCTATGTCATATTTCAGGCCATATATTTTCTCATTTCTCAGCACTAAACATCAACTGATACTCACTGATAACATTTTTGAGGGAAAAAAATCACCTACTTGTGAAAAGAGGTTAACCTCTTTAATGTGGAGAGCACATTGTATATATCATCATCATCAGCTTCTTCCCCCTGAAAATGAAAGGACATCCATTAAAGTTCAGCAATCCAGCAGAGAACATTACTGCACAGGGGGAGCAGATTACTTTGAGGGTTTATGCTGACATTCAACTGTCTCCAAATTTTCCAATGACTTTTATCTGGATTCTATAACAATAATATTTAAATAACCACTGCATAGAACTAGGAAATAAATGAGATCATCTGACAATATTCAGCAGTACCACTGTGTTAATACTCAAATCAGTATTCTCCAGCAGTAGAAATCATTCCCAAGAATAAAACCTGAGTTCTACCTTATTTTACAAAAACAAATGAATTATCAGCTTTAACCATCAGCTGATGAAAGTGCTACAAGAATAAAGCCAAACACTTGTGACTCTCCACACCAGAAACCTGCAGGTATGAACAGCAAGTTTTTTAATATTATCAATAAAAAAATGTCTTTTCATATCCTTCACTGCTGTTCACTGTGTTACAGCCCGTAATGTATGCCAATCCCATTATGTGCATAGATTCACATACATTCAGAGCTGGATGGAAGGTTGGTGTTTTTTAATTTAGATTTTACAAACCTGAGGTAACAAGAAGAATAAATATTGCACAATTCAATCAAAACTTTCCATTTTTTTTTCTTTCTGGCTTTTAAAAATATTATTACCCTAATACTTTATGCAAACTGATTAGCAAATTCTCTTAGTGAAACAAGTTACTTTCAAAAGATAGTTCTTAAACCTCTGTCAGTGGGTGCCAGTGGAAAGAGCAAAGGCTGTTACTTATGGTGTCAGTTACTGGGCATCTGGTGTGGAGAACTAGGCTGGTTCTGAAGCTGGCAGTCCCACTCCAACCCTTTTTGCTACCTAGCTCAGCAACAGATTCCCAAAGTTTTTTGCCTTGCAGTTTCTGGTCCTGTTGGCCAGGGTCAAGGAACTTCAGCTATCCAAGTCTATCATCCATCTACTAAAACAGATGGCTAAGACATGTAATGTGGCATTAACTGAAAGGATTCTCTTGCTACACAGAGCTGGGCAGAGATGTAGCACAAATTCTGTAATGTCTTTCCACGTTCTGCTAAAGAAATTCCTAAGAAAGTGCATATAAAGTGGCAGACAGGTAGATAGCAAAGTAAATGTATCCTATCAAAGGATGTACAGTGACTCCACTTGTTCCTCTGGGTTGTGGAGTGCTTGCTTCCTGCATGCACTGTCTTTTTTACTCATGTATACTCCTACAGCAACAGAAAAATCTGTATTTACTCTGCAATGTGACAAGGCATTTATACAGTATACATCTATGTGACATATTAAAGACAAAAAAAAAGCTTATTTAATGTGCAATTCTGAAATTAAGACTGTAGATTAACTTTCTATAATTTTACATAAAAAATTAAATGTATCTGTCACGGTGCAATGCACGACTAGAAGAAGATCTATTTAACCCATAAATTGTGCTTAAAAAGCGTAAGAATTACAGCAAATTAAGTAATGTTACATGAAGTTAAACTGACGTAAAGCAAAAAAAAATGAGCAAGTTTTCTAGTGTTATTTAATGTATTCTGTCTTATGCATTTTGAAGTATACATTCTTACAAGTAATTCCCAGGTACCTCCAGGTTTCAGATTTCTATCTTTATTTCATTCTTTCTAGAGCTCTTGCAATATGACATTATAAATATTTTACTAAATCCTCTCTTCCATTCAAGACATAATCCAATCTTCATTCTGCTGCCTACATACTTGGGACAACTGGAATCATCACAAGCATTAATGTAAATGCACCTTTCTCTGCATTTTACATCAGCTTTCACCCATTCATCCAGTTAATTTCTTACGTGGACTGTTAAATACTAAACTAAATTTTCAGAAGCATGACTGCTTCATGGTCTTTGTTTCACAGCATCAGTGTTTTGCACGCTTAATGGCCAGCCCAAGGGATTTTTTACACAGTTATATAGCTCCAAATAATTATGAAATAGCTACTGCTGCACTACATCTTCAGATGGGTAATTTAATGACTTGGTAAGAATGTTTTCTGCAGTTCATTATACTGTATTTTAGAGAGTCTAACTAAATTAATTTTAAGAAAACAAACCTCCTGCAGCAGATCTTCTACAGAATGGTTGAACCGATCCACAAATTCATCAATAAGTTGGCTGTGGGCTATGTCAACTCTGTTCTGGATTGTATATTCTTCACTACAGAGTATGCTGTAAGTTTTGCTGCAGGCTTCGAGAACATCTGATTCCACGTGCTTTTCCACAACAAACTTGATCTGTTTCAATAAGGCATCCAGATGCTGTAGATCAGAAAAGAAGTTCAGCTTTCACCTCACCTGAACAATGAAACTCAAAGAAAAAAGTCATTCAAAGAATACACCAAATCAAGGTTAGATTACTAATATGCAAGATGCAGGCACACTGCTGTGGGACTAGAATAGTAATCAGATACTTGAAAGCAACCTTTGCTTGAAAGACTTCTTGCTCAAGGTACTGTACCTTTTCCATTCTGCCCGTGCTATAGATTTCCAGATCAAAATACTGAGGGATTTGCAGGAGATTTGCAACCTTCTCGGCATCAGCAGAATACTAGAACATCATTGAAATAAAATAAAAAAATAAGTGAAGTAAAAATAAATACCTACGCTACAGAATGAAAAAATTAAAGATAACTGCAAATACCAGCAAGAGATTTCTTTTGTTGAAAAATGTACCTTTGATAGCAACATAGGAAGCGCAATAATGAAATGTTCAGTCAATTTATTTCTGTCATCTATCTGAGTTTTCCTTTCTTTTGCTGTCAAGACCTGCAAGCAACCAAAAATAACTAAAATAAATACAACTTCCGCATATGGCTTTCATTATTTTTTCTAAAGTCTGCATTACAAACAAAAATCTACGCAAGTGTATTTTTAATAAATCAAAAGAGGAGGGAATAAAACACTCAAACACATTTGGACTGAAGAGTGATTAAATGGGAGGACCATGTGTCCTAAGAAGCCATGATTGAAAAGGAAAATATTATATTATCCAGCATGATATTGTCTCAACACATCATCATTTTATGAAGATTGAAATTCAAATATAACCAAAGTCAGTGGAAGTTTTGCTACTGCTTCCAAGTGAATTGAGCTGTGGCTTTCACACATTTAACGAAGTGTTAATGTAAGACCTCAGGGCTAACTGAAGTATAATTAAGAAAACCAAAAGCAAAACCACACTGTAACAGTGGTTTTCACTAGTAGATTCATGACCTCATCTCTAAACTGGAATGTAATTCTCAGTGAGAACATACATCCAAATTCACAGAATTCATTTACAAATTTCAGTGACAGATATACCGAAGTTACTAATGCTGTCATAGCAAAACCACCTTGAAACAGTGAACACAGAGACAATAATCAAAACGGCATGCTTCATAAAAGCTTAGATCTGGCTTTGTGGCTTCAGAAAAGAGAAAATACTTCTGAAAACAAAGAACGATAAAAATACTCAAGTTAGCTGATGATTTGTGTATAGCAAAGCTGCCAGACTGCACAATAAGGGTTACAAGCTGAAGTCAGAGAAGAGACTATTTCACAAGAAGGTGAGTGCACAATCAGAAATCTGCTCCCATTTCAACTTGGAGAATATGCTAGCAAGAGATGAGAACATGACAAACCTCTACTGACAAGTCAAGAGATCCCTGCAGTTACCATCCCACAACTCATGATCTAACTGAAAAGAAGCAAAAGCTAAATGTCATACCTACATCTCTCTGTAAGTGAGGAGGAACAGCTGGAAACAAAACATGTGCTTGGATGACAGGCAGCCTATTTTGTCAGCAGAAATTTGAAATAACCATGGAAGTGAGGTGGAACAGATTTGTAACCAGGTTAAGACATCACTTCCATAGTACATGGCATACAGCTGGATACATACAGCAGCAGTTGTAATCCCTGTACCAATGTGCGGTGCAGCACCATGGTGTCAGCAAAAGCTGCTTGCTCACCAGAAGGCAATGCAAATGTGTCTAGGACAACCACCCAGTCATATTCTGGTGACCTAATATTTGTATTCAGTGGTGCAATGAATTAATCTGGGCCCCCAAGCATGATCTCAAGGCTCTTTTGATCATACTATAGAAGGTGAAACTACTGAAATGTTTTCTTTAGCTTTAAAGAAAACAATACAGATATTGAAAAACTAAGACTAAGCAATTTGTTCAACTTACGTGAACTGAAGTGTAGATCTCTTGACATAAAAAAAATAACTTGGAAAGCTGATAGTGACACTATTTGGTGCTCCAAACAGAAAATACAAACATGACATTCTTGTTAAATTTAAAGGCTGCTTTGCCTGCTAGAACAGTCTGCAGCCACAGAAATGTTTCAATAAATTAGGAATTTATTAGAATATGCTATATGAATTTAGGTACATCAAGCATGTTTAAATTGGTGCTTTCTTGGAGCTTTTCCTGGGATGCTGTTTCTGGACATGAGGTTAACCTGCTTATTAACTGCTAGTTTATATCAATTCATAAGGTAAGTAACTGCATTTAGTTTAGAAATGAAGAATGCCAAGTCTATCTCCAGATTTCACCTTCATTAAGTCTGGGCATTTCTAATAAAGTAGTTACGATTATTTGGAACAGAACCTAACACAAGTACCAAATGTTTCCATGTTTGGTTTTTTTTCATTTTTAGTCTAACCTAAAGAAAAGGGGAACTATCAAAAACCAGGAAAGTACGTTTGGGAAGCTAGGATTCTTTTGGAACATGGATGTTGTTATTTATGAAGCATACACATGAAAGCCTATTGATCATCCTGACCTTGTGACTTACACTGAAATGCTTAAAAGTCCATGCCCAGCCTTGGGAACGGACTTCCACTGATCCCCAGTCACTATAAAATAAATGAAAGAGGCAGCTAGATTGCAATATGGCCAGAATGTCACATTCTTAAATGTTTAGGGCACTCAGCAGAAAAGACAAAGAGAGTAAACACGTAAAACCACAGATGTATTCAGGCTGGTCCCAGTTCCAATACTCCTACTCAAAGTAGACTCAGTTCAGGGATCAGACCAGGGTGCCCAGGGCTTTGTCCAGTCAAGTCTTGAAAGCCGCTAAGGATAGAAACTGCACAGACTCTCAGCTTCTGTTCCAGTGCTTAACTACTCTCATGATGAACATACTGTCAGCTTTTTCTGCAAATCCTACATCCATATTAGCAGCACATTCCCTTTTATGGAAGACAAAGGTAATCTTGTTCTATTCCTAAGGTATGCACTTTCGATTCTAATCTAGATTTAACATTAAGGGCTGTAGATGTGGGTACATTTCAAGTGTAAGCCAGGGGTATGCTAAAAAGACCATCTGGAAAAAAAAAAAAAAAAAAAAGATTTTTATGCTGCAACGTTTTTACTATTTGGCAATACAAAATCCCAAATCAGAGAAACAGAAACCTAAACATGTCCAGAAATAGAATTTCTACTACTTTTCTTCAAGTATGTTCACATGAAACAGGAAATGCCAATTATAAAAATCTAATTTAAAAGTGTCAAATTGTGTATGCAAACAAGTATTTTACGTCACTGTAGTAGTACACACAGGTCTGAGCTACCTACTGCAGTACCACTTACTCTCTTGCCAGTGCCTCTGCCTACTGGAGGATGTGCTTCAGCAGCTTGTCTGATTGTACACACCATCAACTCAATAAGAGCACTCTCCTGCCGGTCAGACATTGCTATGGAGGGAAAAGAACAAGTCACATCAGTTCTGATATGTGTGCAAGACATCTTAAAGAAGACAAATCTGTAAATGCAGTTATGAAACACAGTGAATAGAGACAACATTTTGTCCCATTTCTAAAATCAAGGCTTTCTTGCTTCCTCTTTGAATTACCACTCACATCATCTCAAAACGGGTACAGCAGAACTGAAAGAAGTCCAGAGAAATGTAATCTAGAAAAAGGATGAACGAAGGGGAATGTAACAAGGATCTAGAAAATAAAGAGCATCATGGAGGATAGAGAGCAACTGACTATTCACCATCCCCTTCCTTCTGTTCTTTGGGAAGTTCTTCTGGTCATATCTACAGGATCAAAACCCACCAGGCTATGCACAAGCAAAGAACCAAAGTGCCTAATTTCCTACCTGTGAAGGTCCCTGAACTAGGACAATCCTGAAGGATTCTGAAGGCTCTTGAGTGACACTCCTCACCATTAAGGACTCACTGCCAACAACCTCCCTGGCTACCTTGTGCACACAGATCTATTATTAGTGAAAAGAGATTCAAAACTAATGGTGAAAGAACCCCCTTACTTTTTTTTAATTCTTGAGAATTCATTAGGTTTTAACATTGTCTGGAAAATAATTAACAATACCTGAAGTGCTTGTCTGTTCAAAACTCTATTAGCCATTTAATTTATTGAAAAGCTCATTTATACACTTGTTATTTAAACATTCAGACAAGAAGTAATCCTAGCCTTTAATATCAGCGAACTACAGTATAGCACGCATCACAAGATGAAAAATAAGAGCACAAAAATGTTGCTTTTGAAACGAAGTACATTAAAAATGGATTAAATGAAAATCCTCTTTGAATAGGCTTTCTAAACAAACCACAACATAAATACCTCTATCACCCAGGATGAAACATCTTTTTAAGGACTAATTAACAGTATTGGGCAATATCAGTAAAGTATAGTGCCTAAACAAATACCTTCTTCTCCTTGGACTGGTTCTTCCAAGAGCAATTCGGTCATACATTCCCAGTCCTTCAACAGCTCTTGAGAACTCTCCCACAAACTGTCCACCAAATAGGCTGCATGTTCATGCAACTAGAAAATCCAAAGCAACCATTAATACAGAGTTCTGGTACAGGCAGCATTTCTTCAACTTTCACCATCATTTGGCCATGGAGAACGTCCTGGGCATGTACTCTTGTTAGTTGGAAAGAAAATTCAGTTTAAAACTAACAGTGGAAGATCTTCTTCTAACTGAATGATACAACGGCATGACAATGGGACTGTATTTTAACAGAAAACGGAAAAAAAACAAATTGAGCTTCTTTTCCATAAGCAGCTTGTTTGTGAAAAATCCTAAGAGTTTTGACTTAGAAGCTTTCCTCACTTTCTTCCTCTTTTTCTTAATGAAAAAAAGAGTTGGTGAGACATGGACTAAGAGAGCTTTTATATGTCTTGAACAGGCATTTATTTTTCATACATGCTGTTACATAGACCAAAACCAGCAGCAGAAATCCTACAGGAGGTACAGAATTAACACTAACTTTACCTGCAAAAAATGTTTTTATGTGAATTAAGGCAACTGTTGTAAAGTGAGAAAAATAATCCATAGGCTCCTAGTGGTCTATAAACTGTTCTTTAACCTCTATCAAAAAATAATAAGCACAACATGCAGTTCTGATTTGCCTGCCAGACATGGAACTGATTCCTTAACTGTAAAACACCTAAGATCGTACAGCAGGAAAACTGAAGTCACAAAATTCTACTTTGTTTCTAACAAATCCCTCAAAACCAGCAACAGCAAAAACTGGCCCTGAGAGAGAAGTGATCTTGGGGAGCAGCTTCCGGCTTGCCTGGGAAGGCATTTTGCTGATCATGGCTTTGGGAGTAAATCTGAGTTCCTTTTCTCCACAGAAGGACAGATACGATTAACGTTAGGTAACTCCCAATCTCACACACTCAGATTTAAGGTTATTTTCTCTGGAAAATACAATGACCTGTTACAATCTAAGTTTTTAAGAAGCTGGAACTAAAAATACATTCACATAGCAGATTGAAGGCTCACACAAGTAGCAACGTTTCGTCTGGACTTAACCTGTAGGTTTATAAGGTGTCTCTAAAAGGTTAACTGGGTCTAAATGTTATCCTTCCTTCCCAGCATCTCCGATTGTGTTTCTTTTCATTGTCAGAGTCAAGTGTCTTGTTCAAGCCTTTGTAACAAGTAAAATACCTGACTGAAATACCTTTCCTTTTTACACAAAATATACTACCCTCCCTTATGCAGTGAAACATTTCTGTCATTCCTTTCTTTCAGTCTTTTTTTGCCAATCAAATGTCTAATAGTTAAACCTTTCCCCCTCTACCTTCAAAGCATCCTGTACCTGATGGTTTACCTTCTCAAGTTTTCCCTCCACTTCACTGCCATTCTTCACCTGAATTGCTGTTAGTATGTTTACCATAAAACTTCCCATGTATGCTATCTCTATGAACTATGGGCAGAATCCAATCCTGAATGTGTTCATCAAATACTTAATGTCATCATATGTATGCTTGCAGTCTCCATCCTCCAACGTTTTCAAGGTGCAACTGCATAAAGCTCTGAACAACCTCATTTAATCTCACAGCTGTCTCTGCTTTGCGCTAATGACCCTCAGGCCCTTTCCACTCTGAATTATTCTGATTCTAATAGTAATTGGAGATATTATGTAATTTTTGTTCCATTCTGGTTCAATTTATTTTACTCCATTAAGTGTAACTCCAGAGGTATACTCCTTACATGGTTATCTCAAAAAATAACCAGTTACATTTTTATGTAGCAATGGATTTTGGTAGCCATCTTGTTACTAGAAATGCCATACTGGGTACATGCAAGAGCAAAATAAATCATGAAAAAGAACAGGGGGCAGGCAGGGTAAAGGACATACAGTATTTTTCAAATGATGAAAAAAAAAAGAGAAAGAACTTGTTATTGTATGTGGATACATCACTACTAAAGTTTCAGGTTTTATAAACATGTAAAGGTTAGAGAAGAATTTTTTACCTCACTTTCAAGAAAGAAAAGAACCAACATTCTAATAAGGTTTCCATTTGGACTATTTCGTCCTCTCCTCTTTGCTAGAGCCTCTTCAGCTTGGGGATCATGTCTGCTGAACAGTCTACAAATAAGCAAAAGGAGCTATCATATTTATCAAAACAAATCTCATGTCTGCAATAATATGATACGCATTTTCTTCATATAGTAGAATTGTTCATAGTACACACTGAAAGTAACTCAAGCTATATCTTTCAAGGGAAAGAGGGCATGACCTTCACCTGTCTGAAAAGATTAATTTCTCTTCAGAGTCTTCGAGTTCAACAGGGCTAGAAAAAATTCACACAGGAAAAAGCTCTTCAATATATATTTATATTGAAGGATTCTCAGCAGTTTTATATATTTGCATAATTCTTATAGCTCTGCATTTTTAATTTACCCAGTTTACACTGATGTTAGCACTTATTCCACTAATGCCTTAAGAACAAAAGTTTCATCTCCCCTGCAGTCACACTGAGTGGGATATGGTATAAACAAACTTGACATCTCATTGAGCAACCAACCTCAGGTACAGGTAGCAGCATAAAGGACAAAGCAATCCACCAGTCAGCTATGTAGGTGTTTATTTCTGCACTGAATTCCTTGATACATGGCTAATTCCAAACTCCTCTCCATGCTCAAATTTGCTAGCTTATCGAGATCTCAGGTGTGCCTACATTACAGTTGCTGCAATGATTGTTTCATTTTGAGAAGACTGAAAACTGTTTCCTGCTTTCACAGTGAAACCAGTTTCAAAGCGATTTTACTATTATAATTCACTGAAGGATGAGTTACACAAACCTGTAACTGCAACACAAAGGTGATGTCTTTAGTTGAAGACATCACCTCTTCCCCCCTGCTTATCTTAATAGGTAAGAAATGAGCACCTCTGCAATTGCTGAATTATCTTAAAACACGCAACTCAAGGTTGAGTCAGTAATCCTCTGTGTTACTTGCTTTCCTCTGCTAACTACAGGGAGAAATTCTAATGACTAGCTTACATGTAGAAAGTTATATATAAACATATAAAATTAGGTGAGATAAATCCCACCTCAAACGCCGCAAGGAGATTCTACTAACTTATTTAAATGGAGCACCAGCTTTTATGTCTTAGCAAAAACCAAGAGAAAAATGAGTGTTAGGAATGGAATGATCTTCCCTCAATGCTGTTCACTTTGAGAGACACTTGTAGTAACAAAGAATAATATCTCACTGTAAAGAAAAGTTAGAATAAAGTCTTTAAATGAAGTGCACTAAGGTGCAGATACGTCTTCATTTACCTTCTAAGCATTTTTCAAAATTATTTTGTCACATGTTGATTAACAGAGGAATTTCAGTGTATGCTTTTAAAAAGAACCTAACCCTTTCCTCTAACTTGTAAAATGATGCATAGGAAACTACACATAAATGCATTTTGTAAATTACCTCCTTGAAACAGATAATGCCTGATCACAAAGATGGAATTCCAGAAATCCACAAATGAAAGCTTACAAATTACAATGTGGACTTCTAAATCACTAATAAACCACAGAATACTAGAACACTGACAAAGGAAAGCTTATGTTTTTACATATTTTTTTCTATCATGTATCTTGGCATGAAAAATTAGATAACCTGAATTCTGATACAAATAATCTATAAATATATTAAAGAACTCCAGTGTTACAACCCATGAGGAGAAAAAATAAAATTACTGCTAAAAGAATTTTAAATGGAAACCCTAAAAAAAGTTAACTGTTTTTTTTTACTTTCACAGTAAGCTGTGATGCGGCAATGTTCTAGTCATAGTTACTGAAGCAGTATGATTCACACTGAAAATGTAGCTCATTTCTTCTGGCAGAGTGGGTACATGAAAGATGTAACCACAAGTGCAATATATCTTCAGGGAAAGTCAGTGAGACTAGAAACTAATTTCTTAATTATTACCACATACACCCCTCACAAGTTGACAATTCTGAAATAAACTTGTTTAAAATTTTGTAAAAAGGATGAGTGCCTATCAGGTCAACAATAGGGATGTGTAGGCCCTATATATGTATTATCACAACAGTAATTCAGCAAGAGTTGTGGGATTTAAACCAACTTTAGAAGTTTATGCAGTCTTTGCATATTTAACTCTTGAGGAGTTAGGAAAAGTTACTGAATTGCAGAGGAAGGAAAATGTGAATTCAGTTTCTTCGTCTTTAGGTCTTGAATTTAAACAAGAGGGTAAGTCTCTGTTTTAAATTAAATTCCCAATTTGCTACATTGGGGTATTTCACTCTATTGCTTCTTTTGATCTTACCTCTAATAGGAAGCATTCACAAATCTGGTCTTAATCCAGGGCAAAAGAGAACTTACTTTTTGTGAAGAAATTCTCCAGCTGCTACTGCAACAGGCCGGTGTGCTGAATACACCAAGTGATAAACATTCTCACAGTCTTCATTTGACAGAGCTTCTTCGCTTCCACTGAAAGAGTTAGAAAGTAACACCTGAACTAAAACACGTTTTATTTCAATCCCCTTGCCTCCCATAACGTACTTTTAACAGCTACAAGATTGATTTCCTTCATACAAAATCCTAAATGGTTGAACACCGACTTCACGAATCTTGGGTTCAGTTTCCAAATACAGGAAATATAAGGCCTATAAGACTGGAAGTTTGTCCAATTTCCTCCTCCCAGGTGTAGAAATACATATATATGAGAAACAATCTTACTAAAAAAAAAAAAGTCATCACTGCTTACAAATCTTGCCCTGCTTAATTACTTACACCATCACACTAACTACAATGGACATACTGCAACATACTAAACATTCACTATCAAGCATTATTAAACTAAAAAGCCTAGAGTGTTACTCGAGGAAAACATAATTGCTTGCTTAAACGTATTTACTTCTATAGCAATGGCTGTTTGCTTTCAAAGCTTTCAATTTTTAATATATTCAGACCTGGGACTGGGAAAACCTGCTTCAGTCTCCTGACCGAGTCCATTTGCAGGAATTAAGTCTTTTCACATGACAGCCTGTGAGCTCTTGTGTACTGTGGGGCAGTACCTGCTTCTCTGCTGGCCTGGTAAGTAGGAAAAAATATTCCCGACTCCAGCTGCCAAGAGGGCAATCAGATAAAACTACCTCGGCAATGGGAGAAAGCACAGAAATGCTCTGGATGTTGGCAGTAGAAAACTAAACCAGATTATGTCACAAAGTTGGGACACAGAACTAGCACTGTGCACCCACCGATCACGTCAACACATAGTTGCTTTAGGACTGAATCACAGTGTGCATGCAGAATTACAATAAAGCTGATACAATAAACTGTTCATCACTTTTACAGCAGTTGTGCTGACTAGAAATAGACTTCATTTTCAACAGCAAGGAACTGTCTGATCATACCCTGCTGTGCTGGATGAAAGATGATAAAAAGTTTATTTTTCAGAATTATTTATTGAAAGAACAAGCCACCTTTTACCCTTGCCATAGGTAAACAACATAGCTGGGGCTTCTGCTGTTTCTAACGTCAAGGCAGATTTTGTGCGTGAGTTTTCTGAAACTGAGAAAAAACTTCAATTTCTCAGCAATATTCCTGAAAAATGCTATTGCCCATGGAACAATTACATTCCATCAATCAATATACCTGCACTGTTGCATACAGGAATATTACTTCCCTCCTTGCTTGGTCAGTATTTGTCAGAATTATCTATTTATCAAGACATCATTCGGCTTCATACTACAAATACTTTTTCACTGGTCATTTCCCATGGTGATTTTTCATGAGATCTTTTTGGAGTTCCTACCTGACAGAACACTGCCCTGAGCTGTTCAATATGACCCACATTCTTCTGGTGCTAAATGCATTTAACTATGTTTTCATCATGCATCTCTCATCAAAGAGAGAACAGAACAGGGGAAAAAAAAAGGTGCACTGGAAAATTTTTGACCTAAAATCTTACTGTGTTCCTGAACATTGCTATTAATGCAGGGCATAGGTGTGCTCTACATCTCCTTTGTGATCACATTTGTTACATTTGCCTCAAAAATGTAACAGTACATACAAGATGTCCTTTCCTCCAAATATTAGAAGTCTAATATCTGTAAAACAGTAAGCCATAAATAAAAAAATGAAGTCCAGACTTCTTTACTAAGAGGAAAAGCCAGTCTGATCTTTCACTCAAATTCTGCATGTCCAAAAACGTTCTTTAAAGTGAAGCCACTATAAAGTACAGTGTATAAGCACAGTGCAGAAATTCTACACATCTATTTGTAAAACAGAGGCAAAATAATATGGTCATGAAGCTAAAAGAAGATATTTCATCTCATGGAAATACAGCAGGTAAAGTATAAAAAAGTACTGATGTACTGAGACTACTAGTACATCCATTCATCCATTCCAGTTCAGCCTTCCAATACCTTAAGAGGCCTACAAGAAACTTTTTTAAAAGGGCAGGTAGTGACAGGACAGGAGGGAATGGCTTTGAACTGAGAGAAGGAAGATTTAGATTAGATACTAGCAAGTGTAAAGTAACAGATTCACTTCATTACACAAGCAAAGAAATCAAGTCAATTACATTTTACTGCTTTAGGTAACTTTCAAAGGGAATATACAGGTTTTGAAAAATACTCACTGAAGTATTAGCGTGACTAATCGAATGGCTTCCACAGCTACATCATATTCCTTATCAAGTGTCATTGATACAATGCGATCCTGAAAAGGAATATTATTACAGTGACAAACCAGAAACACACAAACAGCTATCAGATGAAGAATTCCACAGATGACAAAAGAAATACTCTCAGGGATAAAGATCTTTCAACTAGACACATGAAAGCCCTTTAGTATTACTCAGCCATTTAATGTACATCTTAGGAAGCTGTGTGCTATAAGCACAATGGAGCAACAGGCAAGTACACAGGAATGAGAATGACTGATTAACAAACAATCCTTATCCTTGTGTGCTTTCCAGAAAACAAGCAAGCAGACTTTCAAGTTGAAGCACTGTTCCAGACTGATCTTATTTAACAGTTCTTTCCTGAAAAAGAATGCACTTGCATTGGATGCCAGCAGAAAAATTGCCCCACTTCATCCCCTGGAAACAAATAATTTGAGAGCAATGAATGCTGCATAGATACATACCTGGAAACACTGTGAAGAAAGTCACACCTGCATATTGTCTATCAAGTTGTGGCCTTTATACCTGGCTACATTTTAAGGTTTGAAGCTGATCTCAAGATCAAGCTACAGACCTTCCACAGGAAATCAGTAAATTCTATGGGTTTACTTTCCTGTACTCTTTATTTTCCTATATTCTTTCTAGCGGAGAAAAGCACACCCCCTTCCAGTCAAATCTGATGATTTTATAATTCCTAAGGACCCTGTAGTTATGAAAAGTCTCCTAAAGGTTTCTTTCTCCTTAGTTTCAGTTTGCTTACTAGCAACTGAAAATATCCTTCCTACCTGGGGAGAATTTATATCTATCCATAAAAATTCAATATGTCTTGATGTTCTCTGCTTGACTGATCAAGTTAACGAAATCGGGCCATCTGAAAATAAAACTTGACGGCTATTGCTTGACCTACTTCAGAAAAGACTAGGTACTATATGGCATTTTTGGATTTGAAAAAATAGTTAGGGACTGAGAAGAAAAAAGGGAAGTGTTAGGAAACAACAGTGAAAGTCACCAAGAACAAATCAGGACAAAATAAAGGTGTTCACCTCTTTTCTCTAATGTTCAGGGCATTTAAAGGCTGAAGGAGACTTTCAAGCAACCAATGTTTATTTCAATATTGAAACTTGGGAATAGCATGTGGCTTTCTCAAGTGTTACCACTCAACAAAACCAAAGCTGCTAAGATACCTCGTGTCACTATGACTGAATGCACCTCTATTAACTGCCATTAAGCTCCTGGGAAATACTCTGCATTTAAATGTTATATCTAGACAGTTTTAGAGACTCCAAGAACTGCATTAAGAGAGTCAAGCAGTGAAATGACTTTCCAAGCAGGAAATTCTGTGGATGGACAAGACAAAAAATGGCTATCTATTTTTCCTAAGGTCCTGGCCAAGGAACGACAACTAATAACATCAAGAGAAAGAACAGCCGGAGATACTAGTATTAAAAGTTTCAGTGAAATTTCACATACTCCCTCAATGTGTATCTTGAACTCCAGGATACCACAAGGAGGGAACTAATTGCACATGAAGGAGCAAGCACACAAGTATAAAACTCCTCCTTCGTCTCTGAAAAAAAAAAAGCCTGCAAGTGAAGGGATAGTCTCTCCTACCTACAAAGCAAGAGATACTCCCTGAATTTGGAGTCCTTTTGGACTTTGAAACTGACTGATGCGACAAAGATTTCTTATCCAAAAAGACTGTTCCCTCCTCTTAGTTTTCCTCAGAAACATCAGGCTTAAAATAAACAGTGTGGATGTGTCACTTGCTTATTTTCTGCCTTGGTGCCAGCATTTGTGTGTGATGGCATCTACCACAAGTACCAAGATCCCTGAAAGTGAGACCTGAACACCTAACGTCTCTGGAAATGTAGCTTCTGTGCTTTAGCAAGTTACAAACCCCAGCTGCTCAATTTGCTTTGACAAAAATTTGCTGTACCGCTCTACAGCAGTAGAACAGGGCACAGGCTTGTATTAAGAACATGAAATAGTAATTTTCACTGTCCGTGAAGATCAGTTTGCAATCACGTATCAGGCTGTGAATAAGGCCAGCTGAAGAGCGAGTCTATCTCCTTCTACCTCTTAGATGATGAAGACAGAACTGTCCTGCAAAGGGTCAGGGATGAGGCACAGGAATTTAACAGCTGCACCTAAAATTGCTGGTGTCTTGACTTTGGCACTGACTGCAAAAGAGCTAATTTGCATCTCTCCCATATGGCTCCAGTTATTGCTTGCATCAGACAGGACTTTTTGATGGAAAACAAAAGTCTCCTCTTCAATGGACATCGTTTGGGTTTTTTTCTGGACAAAGCTTTTTTTAGCATATCACCAACTCCTAGAAACACAAACGTTGGAAAGAACATACATCTTTCCTTTGGAGAAGTGACATTATTAGATCCCTGTCACAGCTATTTGGAAGACGGTGAAATATTAACACCCCAGTGCAAGTAATTCTGGATCAAATTAATTTATACTTTGAACAGCCAGAAGATCTCTAGAGAGATTTCTCTTGACAGTTTGAATGGATTGAGCTGAATAGCAGCTGAACTGTGTAGCTCCATTAAAGTCTGATGAGGAAAAATAAATAAGCAGCCATAGAACTGAGAATGACATTTAGCTCAATTATTTTTCAGGGGGTGGTGGTAGAGTTTGTGGTGGCAAGACATTTAAGTAATGTATCACAGATTCAAAAAGCATTAATTTGAAACTTTGCTCCATCCTGATGGCAAAGGCCGCATCCCTGTCAGCACAGCTGTAAATCCAAGTCCAGGCATTTGGGAAATGCCAGCTTTTTGTTCTCTTGCAGTGGCTGCAAACTGAAATGAATAAATCATCATGTTAAACTTATCTGTACTCGAGGCTCACAGAGACTGAGCTCACTTTTTCTCTAATTTATTTCATGATACAGATTTCTGTAGTAAAAACAGCTTTAATGGAATAGAAGACAAGGATTTCTAACAGAGCTCCCCTTCATCTTTTTGACAGAAATGAGAATTCTTCATGCCATTCTAAACCAAGCAGCAATGCCCAGGCTAACTTAACTTCTTCTAACAAAGAAAATTGTCTATGCAGTGAAAAAGCCAGGAAAAAGTACTTAAAGGTTCTATGTTCTGCTGGCTTTTTGAAGTACATTACCGAGTAACTATTTCTCAAAGTGTCTTCAATTGCCTTGAAAGTTTTGCTGGTGATGCGACAAGTTCAGACATGAAGCAGCATTCCCCTAACAAATTGCAGGAGACTAAGGGAGAAGCATCCAGCACATTTTCTAGTAAAGAGTAGATATGGAGATCATGACAGTTTTAGTGGCCTGTTTCAAAATACATCAAATTACAGAAGGAGCAAATACAAACAGATCTGTAGGTCTGCACAGATGGAACAATAAAAACATCACAGTTGGACAGTTCATTTTTCTGGAAAGTGAACTAGTATTTCTGGTTGTCCTGCGATGATAAGCAAACCAGACTTATGGAGGTATTACAGAAATAGTTTGAGGTCTGAACGTATTTGCCAGGTACTCTTCTAAGAGGGGAAACTTGGTCTTTGATGCAACAGTCCCAGAAACGTAGTTTGTAACATCAGAAAAACACAGGCCTTCAAGCGATCTCACAAAATGACCTAGTTTCGTCTCCTACTTAAAAGTCAACTATACCTAGTCCATTCCTGACAAATATTTATCTATTTAATCTGCCCTTAAAAATCTCAAACAAATAAACAAATATTAAAAAAAGAGCCTGATCTATTATATAACTATCAGTCTGGACAAAAAAATCCTTTAATATCTAGACTTTACTGCAGCTTAAGCATCCTTTTTCTCCATCTCAAGTGAAATGTGGCAAAAGGCTGATAACCGTTATGTTTTTATGAATCGTTTATATGCAAGCAAGATATGACAAGTTTTCTACATTCTGTGCTTTCCTAGATCAAACTGGAGGAGCTAACAGTAACCGCAATGACAGACAAAATCAGGAAACAGTATAAAAATCTGTAGCGATAAATTTTTAACTCTCATGCATAGTATAACAATTTATGAGTATTTAAATCAAACAGAAGCAATGGCTGTGTTTCCACACTCATCTCTCCAAACAGCACACTCATGAAACAAAGCAGTTATGCCACAAAGTGAGTTACAGCCACGTTCTTATCAAGATAGTAAGCAAAAAGTGTGTTTGCGCCAGTAAAAAAACCTGTAAAATCTTTCTCCAGTACTTATCTTCTAAACAGGACAATAATGCTTACAGGTTTGTCTAAAAGACCTTCTGTTCTGCAGCAAGAAGGCATTTCACTGTGTGTTACTGTATAACGCTCTGCATCACAGAATATTGTGATGCAGATCAAAGTATCTTTCTCCAAACACAAGCACATATTCAGCTAAAAAGCTGTCATACAAACAATCTTTTGTTACAGGCTGTTACTTTCAGATGTATTTCACATTGAGTGAAGCACCCAGTACACATCCTTAAAATTCAATAAATCTGAAATTAAATAAGTACAAGCAGATTGAATGATGACAATTATAAACTATCAATAATGCAAACAGATAAGTAAGCATCCTGGCCAAGACTGACAAATCTCACAAAATAAACACTGTAAATTTGGCTTAATCTCAGCATTTAGTAATACAGTTTTACTACTGCAGTTACAATCCCTGCCACAAACAAATGATTTCATTTTTGCATTTAATATACATGACTAAAAAGACCGCAACAGGATGAGACAGATGATAGTTTTGTTTTGCGTACTCCATGCAAAAAATTTTATTTCCTCTTACCTTGAATCTATTAGTGAACAGCTCCAGTTTTGGAAATAACTCTCTGTTGGTATACAGACTCTGAAGAGCTTTCAAACACTTCAACCTCACTTCACCTTGCTGAACAAAACACACTAAGATTAGCCAATAGAATATCCTAAGCAAATGCACATGAGTATTAATATCATACTGTAATTTGTTTAATGTACATTTAAAATTTTATGAGCTACCCAAGCCAATTTGCAATTCAGCTAAAAAACAAAAAACCCATGCAGCTGCAGACAAACAATGTTAAATTTTATCCCCATTTGCATATATGAAGGATTTAATTTGCCATCACTTAAATGACTGTTACTGTTTGGCTTTCAAGTGAACTCCACAAAAAAGATAAAGAATACAGCAATTATTACAAATTAAAGACATATGATCTCAAGGTGTTTGCTGAAGACAGCATGGCTATTTAGCTTTAGAAAAGAGATGACAGGCAACTTCTGCCTGCTATCTGGTGTTTACAATCAATGTACAAGCGTTTAAAATGACTGAGCATGGGCTGTGTGTAGCCCAGTCAAGCAACAACCATCTCTGAGCATTGTCTTTCCTTTTCCCAGGGTCAGAAGAAATACGTGCTGGATTTATTATTCTGAAATTTTCTACATTCCATCTCTCATCATAGGATAGGCACATGCTGAAGGATGCAAAAGGCCCGAGAGACCCTCCAGTGGGGAGCAGGCCGATGCCACAAGAACACTACATCTAAGCCACAGCATGAGGAAGCCCCTGGGAAGAAGAGCAGCTCATTCCATCTGACTTGTTCTGGTGGCAGCAGGTCATTCCCAGCTACTCTTTAGATTGCTTTGGTCTGGTGGACTGTAGGCAGTAAATGTCATCACTGATCATTAGCAGAGGATGTAAGCATGTTATGGCCTTGGCTTATTTCGCCACAGAAGATCAGCATCAGTTCTGGCATGCCATGAACACTACAGAGCAAGAGTGAGGTAGCAGGTTTAGTTGTAACTCCACTGAAGACTGTCCCACTTGCCAGCAGATGGCTTATTATTCACTCGGTGCTGTGGCTCCGAAATGAGAAACTTCACATTGGTTATAATAAAAAAAAAAAAAAAAAAAGATAAAAATCACTGCCAACAGCAGTAGAACATGAGACTTGTGTAGAAAAGGTCTGGACTCCCTGTGGAGTCCAAAGCCTTTGTGGACTTCAGCAAACACCCTGGATCAGTAGGCCCAGAGTTAAGTTCAGGCCTGATACTGAGAGCCCCTAAGTCTTAAATGTACAAATCAAGCCAGGTAGATAGGAAACACATCTGTGAACCTGGTACTTGCGTGGCTTGCCAGGAGACTGAAGCCGGATGCTAACAGAAACATACTGAACCAGGCTACTGCCCTGTTGCTTACCAGATATGACGTAGAATACAAGTGACTACAGGAGTAGGCGAGGAAGAGAGAAATGTGTTACATCTCATCCCTCTAGCTGACAGGAAAGGCACAGGAGATGCAGAGGCAATCCCTGGAAACCACCGCCTTTCTTGGCAGGATAGCTAAAAAGCCTGGTTTTTAAACTATCGGTCAAGGTTGGAATTTATCTCTTTGGAGAAGGAAGAACCCCTGCATGTCAGCTTGCTAATCCTGTTAAGAAGGTTTTAAAATAGAGCCAGTGGAGATTAGTGAAAGGAACCCAGCACGAAAGCATGAACTGCAATGACCTGGACAAGAACTTAAGAAAGGCAGAAAAGGAATGCGTACATGGATACACTCCACTGAAGTCCAGAATGGGGTAGCACTGTGCCACAGACCAGCAACATGCCAGACATGAGACATTTCACGAGTATGAGAATCATCCAAGTAATATGAGCTTTTAATACCCCAAACACTTTCTGGGGAAGGAAACACACCAGAAATTTCATATCTAGCAGGTAAGAAAGCTAAAGTTAGGGTAATTCCTAAGTAACTTATGCCAGGGTAAAAGCTGCAAACAGTGATGCAGAGCAAGGACAGGAAGATATATACTCAACTAAGAGATTAATTTATATAACTAATTAATTAATTAGGAGGTCAAGCACAAGAAGAATACAAAAAAAGTCCAGAAGGAAGATATGATCAAAAAGGCCTGGGCACAGTATGCAATGGACGCAAGAGATAATGAAGAAAACTTCCTGCAAATATCTGTAGCTCAACAAAAAAAAAGTTACCTTGCTTTGAAGGGAGAGGAAAAAAGTAACTGCCACTTTTTATGTGTACAGTGGGTAGGAAAAGAAATAATAAATTAAAATTACAACAAAGACTATTATCTTATGCAAGTAAGAACTTCTTAGTGACACAGTTAAGTACCGAAGCTGCTACAGAAAGCTGTAGAATAACCAACACTAGAGGGTCTTCAACAATATGACTGAGAATCACTGTGGATTTACATTGAAGCAGGGAAGGAAAAAGCAAAAATACTTCCAGACCAGATTTTAGCCAGATTTTCTGCACTTCTGAGCTGAAGCTCATTGTGAGTATAAGTCAATCTAAGGCAGCAAATATTTGCAACTATGCAGTAACTTCAATTCTGTTAAAGAAAACAAGCAGTGCTTTCCAGCTGTTATTGTGTATTCACATCTATGCTTTACAGACATAAAGAACGTATCTGAAAGCCTTGCCATTTTCTAAGTAAATAACGGATAAATTATATACATTATCTGCATTCTAAAATTAAGACTTTGCATCTTCCTGAGTTTCTTCTTTCACAAAAATATACTTGGGGTTCTGTCCAATTTATAATTGTGACACTGATTACTGCAGAATCCTGAATTAATCCACACTGTCATTGGTTCTGTGCATGCCTCTTCCTCCAATCTAATTATACCTGTAATTCCCCTTCTCTCAAAGCATTTTTAGACAATTACTTTTATATTTTTATTCTTTGTTATAGAAATAGCTACAAAAAATCATTTTTCATGAATATGAAAATGTGTCACACTAATACTTAATTGCTAATGCTTTCTTTTGTATACAATTTGAAACTCGAACCTAAGCCAAAAACATTGAATTTATCAACTCTGTTTAATGACAGTTTTCATATTTTCCTTATTTTTGTTGAGGTAAGTTCCAAGTTGAGACAATTTATAGCCTTTCAAGCAAAAAACTGATACTGCTGCTAATTTAGCAAAAAGAAATACATACACCTTTCATGATAGCAGTGTGGGGTAGTCTGCATTTGTCTGGAAGAGTCATGCTCTACTCAATATTCTCTTTAATATGGCAGACCTGTGAAGAAGAATCAATCTTGATGGAAGCTGACCACTCCTGTATTTTTAACATGCTAATCATAGAGCTCAAACCAACAATCTGTAACTCTGAGTGTAAGAACTGTGTCCTCCCTGTGCTTTAATTTGTATGTCTTCTGAAGTGGAATATGAAACTGTTCATTAATCTCTCTTGCACTGCTGTCTCCTCCTTTTTTGTAGTAGCAAGATTCCAGAGAACTGAATTATTTTGGAGCAACTTCTGTTCACATAAAATGGAAATACCTTATGACTATTGCCTTCATTTTTTCCTAATATTTTAGGTACTCACCCACAAGAAAAAATTATCTCCTGATCAAAGCTAAGCAAAATCAAGAAACTTGGGTACTAGCTGGCAGGTTTTCAGGAAGTGCCAATAAAACCAACACTGTTCCAGGATCTAGTACTTTTGGAGGGTTAGCATTTTTAGTAGGTTCTTATTCCATCCTTTTTCAATATATTCTTCCCATTGAACTTCCTTCCTTCTTTCTCCCCAAATGCCTCCCTCCAGTCGCTCCAGTTCCATCCTTAAGACACATGGCTCACCTCCTCTTGACTCTTACCCTATTTTACTTACAACCTGTCCCAGTCTATACACTAAACATACACTACCTCAGTAAAAAATACCACATACCACATACAGCAGATTAGCTAGAGATTCAAAGACTTAGAGCCCCAACACGCTTCTGAGGTCTACAATTAAAAATGCTACAAAGCAAGAAGCAGGTGAATAGATAGACAGCTTGACAGAATTCTGTGTCTGGTCCAGATGGAAAACAATTTTTTTTTAACATAACACTGTAAGTTAAAATTTATCTAATACAAAAGAACATACTAATTTTAGAAAAGCTGGATATTAATATATGTTAAGGTTGCAGGCAGATGAGTAGAACCTGGCCTGAGGTTAAGCTAACTGAAGAGGATGTGAGAAACTACTGGACATGACACGAGAAATTGCTGGATGTGACAGAGAAGAGTGAGAGGCTGACATCAGCCACAGACTGCCACAAGGAATGGCTGGATTTCACAGATGGTTAAAGGGGGTTATGTGAGAAATGGCTGGACTTCACAGACACTAGAAGGGGACTGAGAGCTGTGAAGTGCAAAACTGCTAGATTCTACTCTCCCATTGGAAGTGCTGCTTTGTGGAAAAGTTCTGCAAGGATTAGGATGTGCTCCAAAAGATTCACTGCAATTATTCAAGGGATAATTGATTTTCATTAAAAGCCCTAGTAAAATAAAGCCTTCCACCACCCCTGAATAGTAATCCTCAAACCCAAATTGACCTCCCCACTCATTTGATAACTTGAAGCAATGATCACCTCCTGAAGCATGCTTACTAGTTAAGCACATCAACATTAAAAATAAGGTACACAGAGGAAGCAGCAGCTCTGCCTCTCAAAGCACTGTGATGACTGTATTTTCCATGTTTAACCTTTAATAATAGCAAGTTTAGTGTCTCTAGAGTAAACAGTGGTCATGGCTGCATGTAGAAGTAAGCGGGATCTTCCTCCTTATCAAGATTTGTAATGGGATGCAATGTAAAAGTTAGTAAAGCAGTAAGTTTGGGAACTACAGGTTTAGAGAGGAAAGATTTCACATTTCTAGTCTCTAAAGCATACAGGATACTCTAAGGAAATAAACTGCTGATCCACATGAAGGCAAGATGCTAAAGCAAAGAACCACTAACTTCTTTCATTAGTGAAAGCTAGCTTTCTAACTGATCTTGTTCAGACTTGAGCAAAAGAGTGGCCAAGTCATATCCTCAATGTTAACGTACTGTCCAAAGTTACTGAAGAAATCATCTTTTTAAAGAATCAGCTGTTAACTACCAGTTATGCAAGTCATGAGAATGAACCTGCAAACATTTTATTTTGTCCAGTAGTGCTCCTGGGAAAAAAGAATAGTCTGAATAAGGATGCTAGAATTCAATGAGCATTTCAAGGGTATAGGTATAGGTCTCATCTGTTTTCCTTGGATAATGTTAGCAAAATTGTTAAGAGCAAAATAAATTTTCTACTGATTTTGGTGGGAGTGGAAGAAAGCTACTCCCAGTTGCTGCCTCGTGTACAAAACTGTCATGCAGTCAGAAGTCCAAGGTTCTGTTCTATTAGCATTAGGAATGGGCTGCAGGAACTGAGTAGTACTTAAGCATGCTGCCACCCAGCAGAGACATGTTGCGTATACCATCAAAACTAAGAACTGTGGTGAGATAGGAAAGAACCTCTGGGTATAAATCTTGTGGCTTCCATCTGGTGTTTCAATTTTTTTTTTTTTTTGAAGAAAAAGCTAAAGAGCTCCTTGAAGAGATTCTTCAAGGGAAAATTAATTGATGAGAACTCTACTAGTTGTAGAGCCAGTGATGTCTGCTGGGGACCCAGAGATGTTCTCTTTAACTATTGGCATTGTAAATGGATGACACATCTGGAAGCCTCTACTCCATACTGCTTCAGACACAAAGGTTCTCAGGGGTGATCTCAGATGACTTTTCTTTCCCTTGTAATCAGAAGAAAAAGCACCATGGAAACATTTTTATTCAAATATTCTAATGGAGACTGAAAACACGAAAGGCACATGAACCAAGCATGCAGTTTGGGAGCACTGTAAAATAATTTAAGCAAATACCTTGAAATAGGATGATTGAAAGATAAATAAAAGGCAAGAAAAAATGTCTTAATAAATTAAGATGGTATACTAAATATGTCTTGGGTAGTAGAACACCAACTATGCATAGTGCACTCTGCTATGTACAGTAAAATACAATACTTACCCTGTCATGCAGTGTCCAACCAACATATTTTAAATAACTATCATTCAGGAAAGCATCACTGTACATTTTCATCCAGACACCAATTTCTTCAATACAGACAGCTCTAATTTCAGCAATAGCATCACTAATAAAGAAGAAAAGAAAAAGTATTAACCAGATTACAGATACATACCAATAACTTCTCATTCCCACTGCCCTAGCTATTTTGCTTTTGCTGAATTTCACTCTGTAAGGCTTCTCAATGTTCTCACTGCCATCTCACTGACTTCCTGTTCCTTTATGTCCTGGAACTCACTAATCTATTTAATAATTTCAATATTTCTGCAGTCAGATATGATACTTCCATTAACTCAAAAAGCCTTACCCTAGTTTGCTACCCTAGTCTATTACTCTTTTACCTTTCTCTTTTCAAACAGAATTACGGATCAAAGCTACAAACCTTCTCTATACAATCATTTCTAAGCATCATCACTGACATTTGCTTAGCAGGCTTGACTTTCTCCAGCTAGAGGTGTAGAAGGATTAGCAAGTGGAAAATGTTTGTTGGTTTAACCAAAGGAGCCCGTCAGAGGAGCAGAACAGAATTTGGTACCTACACAGATCTTGTTTCATGCACCGCATGAAAGCCCCTTAACAAAACCAGGAGAATGTTTACATTTCAACATTGGTTTCTTCCAGTTTTCTTGCTTTTTTCTATGTTCTGACTGTGGCAAGTGATGGAAGAGGCAAAGACATGTTTTAGGCAGAATTATCAGCTGCTTATTGAGGAGGGACAGCAGGAAACTGTCTGGAGAGATCACCTAAAAAGATGAGGGATGGAATTTATTTCAATCTGATTGGCACTTTCCTGCCTGACTGACATAGAGCATGGCATATTTACTAATAATGAACATCGGCTAAACAACAGGAAAAGGGATTGAGGCCATCTGGCCCTTCAGGAATTTCATCTCTGAGACATCTGTTACTATGAGAAATCACTTGTGCCACTCCAGCTGGTACTGCTTCACAGTTCGAAATTTCAGCTGTAATGAAAGAGGAGCATAAAGAGCCACTGTACAGAAGAAGGGAATGTCTTGTGGTTTGCAAACAGTGGCCTTCTTTATAATTGAGACTCTTGTTCTGTATTTTTATTAAAAAATCTTTTTTGAAAGATAATAAAATCTATTTAATTCTAAAATAGACCAAGAGAGCCTCAAAATGAAATCTAATTCAAGGGGAAGAAAAAGAAAATAAAATTCCCACTTCAAGCAAGAGAATAATTGCAAAATAAAGAGAAACTGTATTTTTCCTAAAGTTTTCCATTTTATAAAATGTAAAAAACATGCACTCAATATTATGTTCAAGATACTGCATAAATTCATACACACAAAGCAGTATAACAAAACCATGACTACTCCATACCGTAACTGCCTATGTACTTGCAACCTCCAGACTGGTCCACCTCAATAGGTCCCATTCTACTGTGTATGGCCGTCCAGATACCAAGTCACCTTTTTCACAAAACGCATTACCAATGTAAACACGACAATGAATCGCGGTATCACAGGTGACTAGAAACTTCTACAGTTAAGTCTCTGTTATTCTCATTCAATTTCAAATTACAGGGAGGAAACTACTGATGCAACAGCATAAAACATGCATCTAAACTTAATGTGTGAATGTGTGGGCAAACTCTGTAGGAATGCCATCAAACCTGTGTCATTGTCTGTCTTTGCCTATGTGAAGCACACTGAGTCTATCAACTTCCAAAGAGAATCATTAAAACTGGTCTGCCAAAATCCATGAAGACTCTATAACCTCAAAACCAATTGTCAATTCACAGTGTAAACAAGCTGCATTACAAGAAGAGCAGGGCATTAAATAAACTGCTCCTATTAGGGAGCTCTCAAACAGGTTTTGGATACAGTAAGGAAGAATGTGCTAAAATACTAGATACAAGGGTTTGCACTACAAAAACTGCATTCACTGTGTAGAATGCAGTTACAATGAAGACAAATTTTAATTAAAACTATTAATATTTTCATATATATAAGTCAAATTATATATTACTTCACCCTAAACTAGATTAGTAATTCTCTTATATGGAATTATTTTTAAACTATTTTAAAAACAAAATATAAGTGGAACGAATCAGAATGCAAGACACAAAGACCAATCTAAAAGATTAAGTACAAATAAAGGGGGAAAAAAGGTGAGCTACACATGCAGCAGCATAAAGTAGCCATGAAGACATTTCTACTAGGGGATGACAGTCTGAGTCTTCACATTCAAGTAGATTATTTCACCACCTTATTAATTTACTAACTTTAGGAAGGATTTAATGGAAATCCCAGAAAGAACCCAAGTGTCAACAGCCATTCAATCATGCAGCATAGCCAGCCAAAAATCAGGAAAATTTATCTTTTCTGTAAAAATGCATTCAAGCTTTTCTAGGCAGACAATGAACAACTGATTCCCAATTCAAAAGCTTCTCAGGCTTCCCTAGGTACTATGGGCAAACACTCACTACAAGCTGTTATTTATAACAGAGGAAAAAAAACCAAACCACAACAGAAATAATAAAGCTTTTCAAGTAATTACAAGATTTAGTACAATAAAAATTTAACATCTTCAGTGTAATTGAAAATGTGAAAGAATCATGCATTTAAGGAATGTGAAGCTAGCAAACAGACTCAAGTTGCTGGAGAGGCAGCAGAATTTGTGAGACACCAATTTCACACTCCACCACCATCTTCCAGGTAACTGGATTACCAATAAGAATCACTCAAATTCTGGCAGGAATCATGAACACAGATTCCACACCTGTATGATGCTGTATTAAACATGGTCCAGCCAAAAAGACTTTATCCTTCTGCTATACATGTGGTCAATTGCTTGTTATTAAACTACAGTTCTTTTCTTATCACTTTTACACTTCCGCTTATCACAGTCACTTTGAATTGTTTAGTTTTTTAAAAATATAAACTATTTTTGGATAACATAACATACAAACATAAATCATACCAGCACTGGAAGTATTTTCAGACTAATTAGTACATTATTAAATATCACAATTATAAATTAGTGATGTGAGTTTGTATTGCTTGTCAAATGCTTCTAGAAAGGAACAGAATCTAGTCCAGCACAGAAACTAAAACTAATGCTGGATCTACAAATATTAGACATAAAATATATTTAACTTTTTCAGCACAAACTGTAAATAAATGTCTCATGCAGTAAATGAGAAACACATAGCAAACTATTCCAGCCAAATTCACGACCTATATTGCTACTCTTAGTAAAGAGGCCTCCAATGATGCAACTTAGTAAAGACATTTGACTAAAGCGGAACAAGAAATTCACTGGTTCCTTTTAAAATTTTGACTTGACAAGGCAGGCCTATAAAACTTAGGACAAACCACAGCTAACAGTGTCAAGAAATAGGTTTTACTAGTTCTGTTTCAGAGAAGCAATTATTGAAAGTGCCACTTTAGCATGTATTTCATGCTAAATTATACTCAAGTATTTTGATTAAGGCCAAAAATACTGACCTTGAAACACAGAATATGTAATGGATAGTTGGAGTATGTCAGGTGGACACCGGTATGTTCCTCAGGGTCTTGTTGGAGTGACTGCCAGTTGCAACTCCTGGCAACTGTTTGATCACAAACTCAAGTTAATCAAGACCAAAACGGAAGGGAATTTAAGCTAACCTGGCTGATCTGTACTGAAGATCTGCACTGAAATGGACGGTTACATCCTTAAATCATTACAAATGTTGATGTAAAACATCCAAGGCAAGAGAGGGAGATTACCAGCAGAGCAGTAACTGCTTCTAGACGTCTTGGAAGCTCCTAAAGGATGCCTGAATACACTCTTATTTCATGTTTGCTTGCCTAATATAACCACTGGAGCTGGTGCTTCTCACACCTTGCTCTCGAGGCGGAGAGAATTATAGATAACCTTCAGCAGAACATGGTATTACTCAACACACAAATTGGATATGGACAGAAATAAAAGATAAGATGTTCCATTAATAGGTTGGGACAACAGCCTATGAAAAAACTTCCCAAGAAAAACAGAAATGAGGGCTGCTCACCCGCCTTTGGCATTTTTTGAAGTGGAATGTCAAATTCCCAGTGAAGGGATATGAAATGGTGCAGCTCTCCAATAATATACCATTGTCAGATGGACCAAACTATGCCTGCCTCTTGGGCTGCTGTTTCTAAAAATTTTGAAGATGTAGTTGTAAGAACTCGCCAAATTTCTAATTTTTCTATGACTCTCTCATTTCTGGAGCTGATTTATGACCCCATAAGGGAAGAAGGGTAAGAAAAGTAAGAGTGCAGAGCCCACTTCCAAAAAATCTGGTGGTCAGTGCATATCCCACTCCTGGGAGGGGCTGATAAGCAGCACTATCACTCTAAGTAATTCTACACAGTTATTTGAATAGGTATTTCAATGAAGTGTTACTAAGCTGATTATCCAACATAATTGCCAGGCAAAGGAACTGAATTGTCTGAAGGCATGATTTGAATTTCAAGATGTAGCTCTACGTATCTCTAAACCCAGTGTTTCTCAAAGACTTACCATACTGACACCTTTGCTTATATTAAGTATGATACATGGCTTTGTAGGAAAGGGAGCAGTGTGTACTTTTAAACTTAATAGTAAGGTCCAACTCATTTAAGCACAAAGATATATCTTTCTGCCCTTCTCTGCCTATTAATGACAAACTGCCTCAGTAATATCCATATGGTTTTTCAACTTACATTTAAAAAAAGGGCATTTTTTTGTCACTTAAGACATATGTTTCACCTCCTTAGGATAATATTTAGAGAGGAGGGAAAAGGATTTTCCCACGGTTTTGCTTGCATTTTCACATCCCTGTGCTAAATGGGTTTTACTTGTCTCAGTGTCTTACCTGCTTTCCCACCAGACTTCCATCTAATATTCCCTCTCCCTTTTCTTCATGCAACACTCTTACTTCCCAGAGTGGAACTCACATATAACTTGTCACCATCATCCGATTTACTCAGTACGAAGGAAAGAAGCGCCCTGGAAGGCAAGAACCATCTTCTCTGCAAAGATGACACCTAAATTTGGTAAATTTTACCTTTTCAGTACTGCCAAAAATAGTATCTTGGGGGCAGGCTCACTGAACTGCATAAATTCACAAAATCATTGTGTCCATCAGTCTGAGAATCCCTATTCAGGTCTGCCAGAAGTCAAAACTGTAATAGTTCTGTTTGCTGGAATTCATTATCAGGAGAAGTAGCTCTTTGAGCATTCAAAACGAAAAGATACTAGGAAGTACTACTCAAATAAGAATTCCATGAGTCTTACCCTCTGAAAGAAATTGTGTCTGCACACACACTGCTAAGGCAAAAGTGGGCAAGTAGCAGAAACAAAATTTTGACATCTCAGATGACAGTTGAGAGTAAGGAACACTAGAATGGTGACTGGGAAAAGGGCACTATCACACCCATTTTTAAAAAGGGTAGGAAACAGCCTGGGCACTACTGACTTATCAGCCTCACCTCTGTGCCTGGGAAGATCATGGAACAGATCCTTTGATAGGAGCTTCTAGCAGCTCTTTCTAAGAAGCTATGCTAAGGCACATGGAGGACAGAGAGGCATTAAAATCCTGGCACAGGCTGCCCAGAGAGGCAACTTACTACATCTGAGAAGCTATGTGGCAATAATCTCAGATTCAAAATAATCTCTGCTATGCAGATGCAACTCAAATGTTAAAATAAACCTCCCCTCCTTTTTTCATTTTAATAGATATGTACCCTGCAATTTTCAGCTTAATTTCAGACGAAAAAAAAATTACTTTTCAGAAGAACCCTGAACTACCAGTATACAGTATCTAATTACTACATACCAAAAGTATTACTCATACAGGCACAAAACTCATTATTTTGAGCATTACCATATCCAGAGTTCCTACACTTGCCTCATACAATCAGTTTTTGTTAATTTCAAGGACTGATATTCCACAGCCTCTCTGGACAACCTGTTCCAGAGTCTGGTTACCCTCAAGGCTCTGCAGTCCTACTTACCAGAGCCACCATCTCTGCCTGTTTACTGACCAACATGAGCTCAGCAACTTGACTCTAACTAAACTTACTCTTACTCTCCTCTTTGACATTAACTCTGTTTTAGAAACAATAAAAAATAATCAATTGACAAATACATCATGAAGCCACACAAAAATAGTCAGAAAAAGTGATTCAGGAAAGAGATAAGGAAATATGCAATGAGGTAGGTATATCTCCTGCATGTTTATCTCAGATTTTGACCAGATCTGCTAGAACATTACACCTAGAAACTTGTTTAGCTGTTTCTGCAAATCTTTTATGTGAGAAGTAGGCACTGAAAAATCTTTTAGTAAATTAGAAGCCAACCTACAGAAAGAAGATATAACCTCACTTCAGCATCAGCTTACTTCGGAAGACAACTACATTCGGAATGAAACAGTTTTGGAGGGCTTTTTATTTAAAGACTTGCTGTTTAAGTTACAAAGGTCACTAAGCATGAATCACTGTGGCAGAGTCTGAATCATATTATGGAAACGCATTTATACTCTGGGAATAATAAAATAATGCTCCTTTGAAATCATTACCACTTGTGCATGCTTTAAGGACTGTAAAATGACATCAACTAAATAAATCATATGAACTATTTGACAGAAGGAATGCTTAAGAAACATTATGGAAGCAGACAGAAGTTTGAAATCCTTTCCTTTTTACTCCCTGCAGCCCTAGTTTTCACTTCAATTAGTTGGTTTTAATACAGGTATTTTTTTTCCCTGTATGTTCTTGCATAGCTGTGGCTGCAGAAATTTGAATCTATGTTCTCTGCTGCCTACCGATTAGTCATTCAGATTTAAGTTGTAACAGACTCTCCTAGGAGCTTCACAGAAGTTACAGAAGCTGGAGAGGAGATAATTTCTCACAAAAGTGGCTCTTGGTGGCAGACTTGGAAGCAGTTACTTCCTCGGAACTTCTCTATATAGTGGCAGAAGTGGTGGCATTCGCCCTGCTCGGAGCACATAACTGCTTGACTGATTTCAGCAATTTCTTCAGTGGTCTAACAGCGTCAGCCTGGGCATCTTTTTTCAGGGCACAGATAAACAGAGTTTATTTATTTGGCCTCTCTTTTGTTACAGTAGCATCAGCAAAATCAGGCCTTTATAATGGTGGTGGGAGGCATGAAAAGAAATCTTGGTTACAAAAGGAGAATTTAAAAAGAAACCAAAACCAAAACCCAACCCAAACATAAACTAGCATGCAGACCATCAAAAGGTAGAGTCTTTTTCCAACCCCACACAAGCACATGAGCTACTTGGAAGACATTTTAAACTGACTTCTTGTTTGATACAATAGATTAAATTCTGAAGGGACAAAATATGGAAACACTTCTCATTTAATTTCTTCAACTTACCTGTAAGAATACTCAGCTATCCCTATGAGTATTACCTACATGCCATAAAGCTCCTTTCATAACAAAACAGTGTAAACGCTATACTGAGCTAACATCAAAAATTATCTGTTGACTCTGCATACACATCCTTCTGTGGCCACGTAGTTCAAGACTTACTGACCATAACTATAAACTTCCTTTCAAGTATCATGCTTGGATACTGAAGACGCACACTCCAGCTCCCCTGTGTTGTTCATACTTACATATTTCTTAGCATGAGCCCCTTCTAGGTTTCCTGAATGCTTTTCTCTCTATTTGCAATAATCCCTCTGCCCAACTGAACTATAGGTCCCCTCTCATACACCCTCTTTGGTTTTATGCCTTTTGTTGAAAAGATTTCATAAATGATAAAGTTTTAAAACAATTTAAAACTGAAAGGTCAACTGCATAGTTTAGCATATATGAATTTTTTCTTTTCACTTCGGTAAGTCAATTAACACTTAAGGAACAGGTTGCACCAGGATGCTGCAGACACTATGAGGTATCTTGTGATGCAAGACAACCCTAATTTTATTTTTAAATAGACTACTTTTCTCTGATCAACCATATTCCAAAATAGCGTGTACAAGTCCAAATCTACTGCATGCATGTGCACATTCACAGATACACAAGAATATATCCTGCTGCAGTTTTGTATTCACAAGACATAGCATATCAACTGTTAAAACCACCCCTTTTGGTGTGCTAACACTACAGTTACTTTTTTAATGTTTTTGTTGTAAACTTCCAAAACAATTAACAAACAGAAAAACCCATGTTAACTTCAATTAAAACTTTTAATTGTTTTAATGTAATTTAAGAAGGAAAAAGCCTGAAGTTGTAGATGTGGCTAAAGTGTATATGGTGGAAACATCAATAATTTGCTGTTTATGCCTAAAACATACAAAAGGAAATGCAGAGTAAAGGTACTCGGCAACCAAAACTGCCAACTAACAATATGCAGTGATCATTTGATTATTTTTAGGATATCTCATGTTTGTGCTCCCACCTTGGAAAATCCATGATTCTCATAACTCTTTAAAGTTGTTTTACTGAATTAAAATAAAGTTACGTGGATGGCTCTAGTATGTAATTAAGAGGGGTTACACTTTTATTTTCTTCCAGAACTTCAGTGGTTTTGAAACTGCTTTTGTGGCATCTAGAGTATTACATCAGAAGAAAAATCAACATAGAAACTGACCTTGACGTTATTTATGATTATACTTTGTTAGCAGAGTCTACTGTAGCATGCATTTTCTTACCGGTATCTATGAACAAATATACCCTTAAAAATAGAGTTCATCATATTTTCGATTTCATCTTGGTTTTCTTGTAGCTGGAAAAAAAAAAAGGCAAAACAAAAAATAAATTAAAGATCACTGCTTACTATAATTTGATATTCTATAATTCTTTATTGAGATACATCAGAAGACCATGAAACAGCACTTAATTAACAGTATTCATAGACTCATTATTTTCTGCTTTTCCAGCATATGCCTGTATTATGTGCATACACATGTATATATGTGTATATATATATATATGTATATATGTATATATGCAATTCCTTAATGGAAGTTAACAGTGGAAGAAAGTTAACATTCCCCACACATATCAATTATTTTAGTTTCAAATTAGTCCTTTGAAGACGTCATCACCATTTTTTTTGCTACTGAAATTTAGGCAAGTCGAGACCGTGTACTCAGAAATGTCAACGACCATGTATTCAGTTAAACTGATAGAACTACGAGTGAATGACAGCTGCAGAAATGAAGCTGGTTACACATCAGGAATCCCCTCTGAAAAAATTCAATTTTCCATTTCAGAAAAGTACTTAAAGATGTCCTTAATCTTGAGTTTGTCAGTTGCTTCAACTTCAGCACCCATGATAACTGAGTTTCTGAACCAGGAAGCTTTCCAGAATCAGAGTATGGGTGCTTGCTGTTGGAGCACACCTGACATCCAGGCCTTATATTGCAAACCAAACCCAAATAAGAAGGTGTTATGAGCATGTACAATCAGCTTTTGGAGCAGAACTGCTAGTACACTCAAAGCCATCATTTTTCCATCAAGGTGTTTCTTAATGTCAAAGCAGAATACCACATGTGTGAATGTAAATTTTCCCACATTTTCAGTATAAAAACCACAACAAAGCCTTGCTAATACAGAGTGCAAATATGCATAAAATGATCAAACCTATGTAATTATGGACATATATAACAGATAAAAAATCTTAAAGCTACAGGCAGAATTATGATCACCTCTTTTGACTTACCACACAGCGTGAGCTCAGAAACACTTTCACCCAGGGATTTGTATTTTTCAAGCCATGTTTATAAATATTTCTACACTATCTTCCAGATAAGATCTAAAGCAGCTTGCAAAGCTCAGTAAATGAAGTCTCCCAGTTGTCTAAAAGGTAAAGAGGTGCTGTCTGCATTTTGCATATGGGGAAAACAAGGTATTGAGGGCTCCTGACTAAACTGTCAAACACCTGCCAAAGAAATTAATTTCATAGTAAAAGGGATTATTTACAGAGGGAAAAGTTGGATGCACACCAAAGGTCTCATAAACAAAACAACTTCAGACACTGCTTCTGAGAGAAGCACTATTTTCAGCATCAGCTCAACCCAAATATGCATAGACTAAATGTTTGTTCTAGAACACATAATCCAAAAGGGAGTGTGAATTTCTAATCACTCCTCAGTTCGTTGACTTCAAAGGCTACAAGCAGGCAAGCATCCACAGAAACATGAGGCTAGAGACAAACTAGCAGAGAGTGTGGAGTAAAATGAGGTTAGGAATGAATCAAGAAACCTCAGGAGGAACTCTGCAAAACTACTGAGACCCTGAAAGGGAAAGGGGAAGCTAATGAGAACTTTGGGTAGGAATCATTAATATCAAAGCGCACCACAGAAGAGAGGTAGAAGAGACTGAACTTTATGAGAAGATCAAGATACTGAAGAAAAGTGTACTTTGACATTTGCTCAAGTGTGAAATGGAGCAGCACCATACAACACTTAGTGGCACAGATAAGGGGACAGCATGGTTGGCTTCCTCTGTCTTTTTTTCTGTGTGGAATTTACAGCTTGCTATAAACATGGTTAAGTTATCAGCTATATAACTCACACAAGGATCCAGAGCTGGTGTAGAATCAGAATCAGAGATTCAGTAGGTCCATGTGAGATCTCTTGTGTGGTAACGTTTAAAAGCATTTAAAAGCTCCAAAGTGTTTTAGATTCAGGTAAGGAAAAAAAAAAAAAAAAATCCAAAACTGTAATTGCTTTTTACCATTCTAGCTTTTCTAGATCACGTACTTGAATTTGAGTGTTAAATTTGAGGCATCTTGAGAGACCATTTGGGCCTTGGAATTCCTGCTCTTACCAATGCAAAAGTGATACTCACCCTTAAACCTAAGTAAAAATAAAGGAAACATTCTCTTACAGATGCTGCAAGAATTTTGAGAAGGTCAAAACCACATGTACAACAAGCACCATATTCAGATTACTACTGACAGCAGCTAAAACACAACCTCCTCTCTATTATGTGAGACTTTCATAAATCACACAATCACAGAAATAAAGGTTGGAAGGGACCTCAAGGATCACCTGGTCCAACCTTTCTAGGCAAAGCATGGTCTAGACGACATGTCCCAGCATCCCATCCGGCTAAGTTTTAACCGCATTCAATGCTGGGGGACCTACCACTGTGGAGATTATTATAGTGGCTGATTGTTCTCATGGTGAAAAATGTTCCCTTGTGCTCAACCAGCATCCCCCCCAGGAATAACTTGTACCATCACCCCTCATCTTTTCCACATGACTCCGTGTAAAAAAGGGAGTCTCCATCTTCTTTATCCCCATTTTCCAGTACTTAAAGGCTGGCTACAAAGTCTCCCTTAAACCTTCCTTTCTCCAAGCTGATCAGTCCCAGCTCTCTCAGCCTTTCCTCACACACTGCCCAGTCCTTTGATCATCTTTGTGGCTCTTCCTGGGACCCTCTCCAGTCTGTCCACATGTAGAGCAGGGACTAATGTAGAGCAGGGACTAAAACTGAACCCAGTATTCCAGGCGTGGCCTGAGAAGCACCGACTGAGGCAACGACATCTTTATCTCTGCTGGTGTTGCTCTTGTTGATGTTCCCTAGCATCCTGTTGGCTTTCTTTGCCAGAGCCGCACACTGTTCACTCCTATTGAGCCTGCTGTCTATCAGGACCCCCCACTACTAACTTCACCCCACTCCTGTGCAGCATCAACAGCACAAGTCTCAACTTATACTTGTGGCTCAGAAAATAAGCAGCTAAAAGGCTGCTGAGACACTACATCATGTAAACTTAGCTTCCATGTAAGCAGGCACATGATGCTGAAGGAGGACTCCCTCTCCCTCAAGTCCTCGAGGGAGGTTTGCAATTGCTTTCTAACTTTAGTTGCTTTAATATCCATGTAACCAACAATCTGTGCCAGCTCATACAAAGGTACATGATGAAGGTCATTTCCAGTTTAGTGACACAAAGTTTGAAGCCATTTTCATTGAAATTCAGTCACTTGGCCTCCATAAAGCAGAGCAGGAGCTGGGCTGAAAATCATCCAGTTTAGTTCAAAATCTCACTGATGACACTACACCTTCACACACTATTCTCACTTCAGGAATGAGAACGAAACACTTGGGAGAGTGTTCCATTTCTTCTACTTCAGCTTAATTTGCCACACTTAGCTCAAGAACTGTACCTCTATAACTTCATGAAGATAAACATATGCCTTTGCATGTGCTTATGAGGGTTTATGATGTCACTACATCAAAGAATCTACCAGCACAGAATACAATTGTAAATTCAGTATATTTAAACACAGGAAATATATAAGAGTATGTCAGGTGTTCTTACAGAGAGTCATTAATGACATCTGATCTTAATAAATCTCTTCTACACAGGTCACCCTACTATGCTTAACACAATGTGTCTGAGGACATACTCAGTCCTCATCACTCCTCTCTGGCCTACTCCTGTGCAACATTTTGATTATTTACGGTGAGTAGTGGTGTGAGAGAGACTGAACAGACCTATAAAAAGTTAATGTTTGCTAAATGCTCATTTTGTAAGTGTTTCACAGCCCCGTGCTGGCCTGAGCATCATTGCTTCAAAGTCTCTCCAGAGCAATTCTATACTGCAGCTCCAAAAGACATTGAAAAGAAAGCTGAAGGAATGAGCACAGAGGATGTTCATAGACACAGAGATGCTAAACCAAGTTAATCAGTGTAATTGGTGACTTTGTCCTTCTCTGGAAATTCAAAGCAATAATTAACAAATGTGGATTAGGAACTATGCTCCAGCTGTTTTAACAAAGCAACTCTGCTTTTTGAAATGCTTTAAGGCTAACATTAAAATTAGTACTTAATTTAAACTCTTTCTCTTGCAGTTTGGGCAGGAGAGATTGTTCTTGCTCTGTATCTTAATGCAAGATTTTTAAAGAATTATGAAAGCCAAATAAAATTGTGTTACGGATCATAGGGGTGACATAAAAATATATAATTGCAATTATCCCCAGACAAAGACTTTAAAGTCAAGCAATTCTGAGTCAAAATTATACCTAGAAGAATTAAAGGTGCACACAGGTAAAGCACCCAGACATCCTTAATGTGCCATGGAAAAAACCAGAGGTGGACGAAATATATTCAAAACCTAATATATTAAAATATTAAAACTAAATCTAAGTCATATATACTTCAATTTTTCAATCCATCTTGTGAGTTTTCTATCTTTACACATTATAGTTGTTTGGGTGTATATGTATTCATTTTTTACTTATCATCTTTAAACTGCCTTTAAGTACACCTCTAAACCTGAATTCCCTGGGATATAATACTTTATTTAGGGATGATTACAGCAACCTCCTAATGGTTTTGCTCACCTAATACCAGACTAGCACTCACTAAAAACAATCTCCCTAGCTTCTTCTCCAGGTGCCACAGCCCCCACTCCACTGTTGCTTGAAAACAGCTACAAAAAGAAGTACTAATGAGACACTATGTCATAATTGCAGTGATCAAAGGGAGAAAGGGGCAGTGCAGTGAGGGACTACATATGATCCTCTTTTCAGAATCTTTCTGCATAATCAAAACAGTTACTGCTTATAACTTGAACCTTATCTTCTTCCTGCCTGCATGACCCCTATAACGGGTCATATATAAAAACCTGTAAATAGAATTCTCCTGTGTGTGCAGAACAGCACATGTACTCACCAATGTATTAGTACAAGATTCGAAAATGTGGTCCAAGTAATATGCTTGAGATCACACAAACACAACTGCAGAAACCTATCTCTTGTTTCTTTTTTACTACGGCACTCAAGTCACAAACTACCCTGGACTTTCTGTAGAGGGAATGCATATAAACCAGGCCAAAAAAAAAAAAAAAAAAAAAATCATGTTTTTACTTGCCTCTTTTCTTTTCTGAAGCAGCAGCTCCAATCTTTCATTAGCTCTTTTACCAATCATTTTGTTTCTCTCAGCTTCATACTGCCTCTGAGTATTATCCTGATGAATGCTCAGGTTTAAGGCAACATTCACAAGAGCAGTCATAAGCTTCATAGCTGCAAAGGCAGAAGACAGAATATGACTCTTTACCTGTAGTCAGAGCTAAAAAATATTTCCTCAGCAGATCCATGGTCACAGAAAATAACCAACTCAATCCTGACACAAAGCCACCTGGAAAGGCACTTCCCATCTAAGCAATACCCAGGTCACACAGCTCATCTAAAACCAAGAACAACGTATACATTTACTGCATTGAGCTTCAGGCCATGCTTCAATACATGCTTCATGGCATATATTATCACAGGAAAATGCTGGAGATCTTTGGCTTCTCCTGTTCCTAATGTAAGTACTCGATAAACATGCATCTAATGCCAGAAGCCATCAGTGCCTTAAGTAACTCAAGCTAGTTGTGATGAACCTTGTTTTTTGCATTTGTTTATCCTTGCTTGAAGTTTCTAGCTACATAATCCATTCCAAATGATGGCAACTATTTCTTCCACATAGCACAATCTTGGGTAACATCTCTAATGCATGGTGTGGTTTTCTGTCTTGTCAGTCAAGCCTCTCAAACCTTCCAAGCATCTCTCCCACATGATTGCCATGAAACCAGAGTGCATGCCTCATTCCATAATCTCTCTTATGAAACAATCAACCACAATCTAAGATAACAACAAATCAAGATCGCCTAGAATTGAAGATAGTTGGACAGGAATACAGTTTCCATCTCAGTTTAAACAGCAGGCACAGATTTACGGGAGGTTATCTGCAACTCAAGTAGTGTTCACCTTCGAATACCTGATTTGTGGAAGTGAACTCTGAACCTGGAAATTTACGCTTGCATAATTCACGTTTTTACCATCCCACTACTGACTATGGTGAAGAAACTCTAAACTGCAGAAATATGGATTTGATGAATGGACTGTTTGGTGGATGAGGAACTGCCCGGATGGTTGCATCCAAAAGGGTAGTGGTCAATGGCTCAATGTCTGGATGGACACCAGTGACAAGTGGTGTCCCTCAGGGGTCCATAACGGGACCAGTACTCTGATAGTATCTTAATCAACAACATAGTGGGATTGAGTGCACCATCAGTGAGTCTGAAGATGACAGGAAGCTGAGGGGTGCAGGTGACAGAGCCGAATGAGAAGTCATGCAGAGGGACTCAGACAAGCTCGAAGGTGGGCCCATATGAGCCTCACAGGGTTCAAAGGGGCCAAGTGCATGTGAGTTGGGGCAAACCCTGGTATCAATACAGGCTGGCAGATGAAGGGATTGAGAGTACCCCTGAGGAGAAAGACTTAGGGCTACTGGTGGATAAAAGATTGGCTATGAGCCGGCAATGTGCACTTGCAGCCCAGAAGGCCAATTATATCTTGGGCTACATCCAAAGCAGCATGTCAGCAGGACAAGAGAGGCAATTCTGCCCCTCTGTTCTGCTGTGGTGAGACCCCATCTGGAGTACTGCATCCAGCTCTGGAGTCCTCAGTACAGGAAAGATACAAACACTTCAAATATTTGGCATGATCTATGAACAATCTAGACAGAAGAATCTTCTAATATTTCAGCTCATGAGATGAGCAGAAAGGTTATCACCTGACATAACCAGCTTTAGACACCTACACCCAAGCCAGCCACCCTAGTATTGATTTGTAATCGAAGAAAAACAGTTAGTTACAAAGAGAAATTAATCTGGCTTGCAGGAGACATCTCATATAGATCTGATGAAATATACTCTAGAAAATCCTATTTCGAGCTAATGATATAGGCAGTGCTTTCATTAGATGTAGGCAGCTGTGTTAAAAGGTGCAGCGTGGCTGGAGGTAGAAGACAAGAAGACCTACAACTATGGTCCAGTGCTCCCAAATCTAATGCTTCTTAAGAGTGAAGGCACAGATTTTACTTTCTGGTGGACTGAAATTCTTTGATGATACAATTTTCATAATGCTTATTTAGAATAGATTTGTTACTCTAAAATACGGAATTATTAAGACATTCTATACAGCAAATGAACATCTAGTAACAAAATACAAGACGCAGGCTTACCACTTCTGATTCACAGGATTCAAAAGTGTCAATTCTCTGACACTAAGTGCCTGAGCATACTCCTTTCCAAACAAAAAAGTGCACTTAAAGTACACTTTAAGTATAGTTATACCATATATGATACTTGGATTTGATCAAGCTTTTCAGAGTTCTCAGTGCTGGTCAAATTCCACCTCAATCAAAATCAGGAATAATTCACAAAGTGGCTAAATAGTAGCAACTTCTTTGAAGAAACTCTTCTCTGTGCTAGTTTACTTACCAGCTAATGTACTGGTGTGCCTGAAAGCCCGGACCTGGGAATCTGATAAACCAGTCAGAAGAGAGATCACTGTGTCCATCATGTATTCATCATAAATGATGCTGTACTGACACTGTCGAATGAGCACTCCAATGAACTCGCAGAAATTGGATCGAAATTTCTTCCACTGTGGCCCAGGCATGGTAAGTGGATAATCACCACTGTCCTGAAGAACAAGAAAATGGAAATATGAAGTACTAAGAGTCTCCCATTTAATGTATTTTAATGGTTATGTAGCCATTGTGGTCTAAGCCTCTAAGCAAAACACTAACTTTATCCTCCAAGCTAACAGAAAATAATAAAAAAACCCCAGGACATTATTCTCCAGTAAGCAAAGAAACTTGTTGGCATGAAAGTACTTTTACAAAGATTTCATTGTAACTGTTCTACACTTGCAACACTAACTCTGTGCGGTACAAAATATGCATCAAGACTCATTTCTTTGTGTCCTGGGAAATGGGGGGAAAAGATGAAAAAGAAGTATTTCCAGGTATTGAAGGTCAAAACACAAAGGCAGTCTTGTGTGATTGAAAGTTTGTGTCATTCTCCATCCCTTCTTTAACTCATGTTAATATCCTAATACTTGTTCAAGGCCATGGATAAGACGGAAGACTTGCAGAAGTAAATCCTGAAAAAGAGCAGTGTTCATATTTATGGTTACCCTGCTTAACTTCTTGAATCATAGCCTTGGCATTCCATTTAGAATTGGTCAGAAAAAGATGCTGCTGTCCTACAGAAAATTTGTGTTTCATTATTTGTTTTCCTCACTGTACAAAATGAACACTCAGAACATGTCATTTTTTTATACATGAAAAATAATTTAAAAAAAAACCCAAACCCCACAGTTAAAACAATCTCAAAACTAAAAATCGTTCACCATTAGGAACATTTTTATTTTAACAGAAGATACCCAATCTGAATTGAAATACACTTGTTTCAAACAAAGATACCTAGGTCTACTCTACAGAAAGAGTACTTCTTTCTGTAATACTGTTCCCAATGGTAATTTTCATTTCAAGCTACTCTTTGGTTTAAAGTGCCATTTCAGATGAACAAAACATTAATTTGCACACAGAAAACAGAGTAGAGTGCTGAAAAAACCTGCAGTCTTATCTTAGTAATCTGGAGTTCTTTGTTGTGTGCTGGCAGTTCCAAGAGGTGAACTTCAGAACCCAGAATACTACCACCAATTTCATGGGATGAGAAAACTTTCTACAGTTCTTCCTGCCTCCCCTTACTAATTTCTCTAACATCCAGGACAAATAAGTATATCCCCCTCAAAGACATACAAAGATACATGAAGGTCTACACAGATCCAGACCAGGACTAATGTGAACTCAAGCAGAGGCAGACCTGGCTGGGCTCTCTCACCCCACCAGTTGTGAGTTTGCTCCATGCTTTTGTGTGACAGTACACTTGTGCCCTTAAACTGGCTAAATCACGAACTTTTCTGTACCAGCAATTAAGCATCTAGGGCCTACTCAATCCACCACACTGACTTTTCAAGTGAGTGATTGTAACTACCTTTTCAAGTAATTCTATTACTTTTTGGTTTCCAATTACTACTCTTTCCTAAAGCTCATGCTGGCTTGTTATTCCTCACCCAACAGTTTAAATCACTGCTTTGCCTGTCAATGCAGTTTCTCAAACTGAGCCACTGGTCATCCACTGGTTTCTTGCCCATTGCATTTTTAAACAAAAAGTATGTTGTAATATATTCCAGAATGTTTGAAGAACTATGTGTATACTATACCTCATCAAATTCTTCTGTCATCTTCCTTATGATTTCTGCATTTTGCATGTTCCTAAACATTTCAATTCTTACAGTGCCTGTGAGGTAACAAAGGAAAAAAAGAAATTAACCAAATCCATTTCACTGTTATGTCAAATATCAATGTCTTCCTGCTGCTAAATTTACAGCTCACTAATATGTAAGAAGAAGTATATAACGCAATAACAGGAACACACTGAACAAGACTGTCTTTTGAAGAAGTGGGTAAAAAAAAAAAATCATCTCTCCTGTAAAATACTGTCAGACTAGGAGTTAGTAAAAATGTCCATCTTTTTACTCTTTACAACTGAGCAAGTAGAATTCAGAAGTGATAGCAATGTAGGACTCATGCCATCTCTGCAGTTGCCAAGAGCTTTTCATTTGTGTCCAAAATAAAATGAAGCCCATCTTTCAGTTTGAAAGCCAATACTAGCAATTCTCCACTTGTTATGATGAGTCACCTGGATAACAGATATACCATGATCTCTGTGGAGAGACACAGGAGTGGTTTTCATACTGCTTAGCTCAGGACCAACAGGGTTTATTGATATGGACACAGCACCTGCAGAGCAGAGCTAGCATAATCACATCACATGACGCTATTGTCAGGAGGTTTTTCCAGAACTAATGGCTCCAAAGGGCCCAATCAAGATGTGAGGCAGATCAGGACCAAAAGCAGCAACTGTATTTATGTTATTCCTTCATCTGGATTATGGCATTCCCCACTGTTACCTGAACAGCAAAGCTGATTTACTTTTCATTGTTAATTTTACAAAGGTACCAGAATTTAAAATATAATGACACAACAATAAATGAAAATTCTTGTGACTTGATCCTAAATGCAACTGGTATAAACAAATATTTTTACAAAATAAAAAAATTTTCCACTTTACTGCCTTTGCAACTGATTATATACCAACCATATAACACAAGGCAACACTGGAACATTTTTTTGCTACTACATGATCTTTTTGCCACTTCACTTCTTCTATTGTTAATGGAAGAGGAGGAAATACAGAAAAATTAAGCAAACTGCAGAGCCGGAAAATCCATCCCAACATCATTAACATTACAAACTGTTTAACAGTTTTCCTGCTTTTGGAAAAAGTTCAACTGGATTAATGATCCACTGCACAGCTCCAAAACTTCAAACCATAATAGAAGAAGCTTAACAATTAATAGTGTTAGTCCCTCTACAAAGGATAAAGATTAAATATCCTAAATATTATGAGAATGTTTTAATTTCTTGAAAAACGCATACTAGAAACATAAGCATTTCAAAATATACTAGCACAGGTACAGCACAACAATCCTCTGTATCTTGCTAAAGGTTTTGTTTTACAATGCAACTTAAACCCTGATTTCTTGAATCTGTTTTGCTTCTTCATGAAATAATGTTTATTTGCTATCTGTTCCATGCTGGGTAACACTGTCAACCTCAGTTCTAACAACGTCAATTTAAGTTTGTGCATGGCAATTTCCACATGATCAATAAATGATTACTAATGCAATATATTATGATAAAACCAGAAACCAGAGAATCTTACCATATGACAGTTGAAGATCTATTTTATTAGCTTTGAAATCATCTGTACATGCAGCTTTATTTTAATGTTTCCCCCAGTACTGCAAGTTTTCTTTGATTATGTGAAACAGTTTCACAGCATGTCTCAGAGTATTGAATAGTGGACTGCTATTCTTAGTAATCCACCTCAACTGCATTAATTCTTTATCTCACTGCATGCTGTCATCTGTTGCTCTTCTCATTGGTACTATAACCTTGACTAAATAAATAACCTAAAGACTTTTGACTTGTTTGTTTTTTGTTTTTTTTTTTAACAGCCCCAATTCTAATTTTATTTATTGATTTATGACTTCTGTTAATAACCTTAAATAGCTTCCACATAATATATAACCATGATACTTTCTTAGAGAAAGTACCATAAAAATACCATGAATAAAATCCCTCATTAATGCACTTAAATCAAATCTCCCTTCAACTTTGTATAATTCTGCTCTGGTTTGTAAAGCAAACTGTGTACATGGTGGCACAGCCACACATGGAACCTGCCTGCTAAACTGACACCAAGGGAAGAGGCTGCAACCACAAGACTACGTACCACAGGTAGTTTCTCTTGAATCATGGAAAGGCTTTTACCTTCCATGGCTAGAACTGAGACAGCACCATCTATCTGTTGGGCTTTTTAGGATTTCTACTGATCAGTGTGTGCAAGTATTGCAGATAAGGCTAGTGTAGTTTCTATACATCTTCCAAACAAGCAATGGTTCAGTTCTTTGGGAGCAGGAGGCAAGAGAATGCACAGGATGAACAACATTTTGACATCTAGGGATGCCACGGTGGACAGGAGCTCAATACTGCCAAGGAGTGAAGATGAACAGCTCTTATCAACTCGCTGTTATGTCTCTTTCTTTCCTCCACTTTTTTTTGACAAAGTTTGTCAAGCAAAATGAACATTTCTACTTACCTGGCAGTATGTATTAGCTTTGGGCTGACTGCTTTTCCCAGGTGGACTTCCTCCACCTGACCAAAACACAAAACCAAAACCTGTCTGGTTTTCTGGGAAACTGATTTAATATTCTGTAAATATGCTATGAAGACTCTGCTAACAAATATTTCAGGGTGTCATCACAACTTTTCTACACTGCAACGGTGGACACTGTTCAAATTTAGAGGTTTTAATGATGAGTGAAAGTCTAAAGTCATCATCTGCCCAAACTGAGTAAGCTGCAAGAAAAGTGGTGGGAAAATTCCATCTCAAGACTGAAGTCAATGGATATAAAGTAAGCCCACAGTCTCCTGCCAAAGGATTAATTATAGGACCTTAAATCTGTGGTGACTGACTTGTATCTCGCAACCACACAAACTGGAAAAACAATAACCAGAAGAAAGATTTATAAAGGCATCAAGATGCAGACACAGGAAGATTTCTACTGGAAAGTATCATATGAAAAAACCAATATGCGCTTCCGCATTAGCTGAAGGTTGATAGTTGGGATCAGAGCACTGGAAAGTAATTTTGACTGTTGAAACTGCTGAAAGAGGACATGTTAATAAAGATTTTTCAAAGGTGGATGATGATTACAGAACTGCTGGGTGGGCAATGTTTCTTTCCCTTTATATCATAGAATCATAGAGTAGTTAGGGCTGGAAAGGACCTCAACATCATTTAGTTCCAACCCCCATACCGTGGGCAGGGACACCTCACACTAAACCATATCACCCAAGGTTCTGTCCAGCCTGGCCCTGAATACTGCCAGGGGTGGAAGCATTCACAACTTCCTTGGGCAACCCATTCCAGTGCCTCACCACCATCACAGTAAAGAACTTCTTCTTTATAACCAATCTAAACTTCCCCTGTTTAAGTTTCAATCCATTACCCCTTGTCCTATCACTACAGTCCCTAATGAAGAGTCCCTCCCTAGAATACTTATAGGCCCCCTTCAGATACTGGAAGGCTGCTATGAGGTCTCCACACAGCCTTCTCTTCTCCAGGCTGAACAGCCCCAACTTTCTCAGCCTGTCTTCATAGGGGAGGTGCTCCAGTCCCCTGATCATCCTCATGGCCCTTCTCTGGACTTGTTCCAACAGTTCCCTGTCCTTTTTATGTTGAGGACACAAGAACTGCACACAATACTCCAGGTGAGGTCTCACAAGAGCAGAGTGGAGGGGCAGGATCACCTCCTTCAACCTGCTGATCACGCTCCTTTTGATGCAGCCCAGGATACAGTTGGCTTTCTGGGCTGCAAGCGCACGCTGCCGGCTCATGTTCATTTTCTCATCAACCAACACCCCCAAGTCCTTCTCCACAGGGCTGCGCTGAATCTCTTCTCTGCCCAACCTGTAGCTGTGCCTGGGATTGCTCCGACCCAGGTGTAGGACCTTGCACTTGTCATCGTTAGACTTCATAAGGTCGGCATCAGTCCACCTCACAAGCGTGTCGAGGTCCCTCTGGATGGCATTCCTTCCCTCCAGCATATCAACCGAACCACACAGCTTGGTGTCATCGGCAAACTTGCTGAGGGCGCATTCAATCCCACTATCCATGTCATCAACAAAGATGTTGAATAAGACCAGTCCCAACACCGATCCCTGAGGGACGCCACTCGTTACTGGTCTCCAGCTGGACATTGAGCCATTGACCACAACTCTGCGTGTGGCCATCCAGCCAGTTCTTTATCCACCGAGTGGTCCATCTATTAAAAAGGATGTCTCTCCAACTTAGAGACAGGGATGTCATGCGGAACAGTTGCACAAGTCCAGGTAGATGACGTCAACTGCTCTACCCCTGTCCATCAGTTCCGTAGCCCCATCATAGAAGGCCACCAAATTGGTCAGGCAGGATTTCCCCTAAGTGAAGCCATGCTGGCTGTCACCAAGCACCTTGTTGATTTTCATGTGCCTTAGCATGCCTTCCAGGAGAACCTGCTCTAAGATTCTGCCAGGCACAGAGGTAAGACTGACTGGTCTGTAGTTCCCTGGGTCACCCATTTTGCACTTCTTGAAAATGGGGGTTACATTTCCTTTTTTCCAGTCATCAGGAACTTCACCTGACTGCCATGATTTTTCAAATATGGTGGACAGTGGCTTGGCAACTTCATTCGTCAGCTTCTTCAGGACCCGCGGATGGATTTTATCAGGTCCCATGGACTTGTGCATGTTCAGGTTCTTAAGATGGTCTCAAACAAGATCCTTTCCTACAGTGGGCCTAAGATCTTCATTCTCACAGTCCCTGCATCTGCCTTCCAAGACTTGGGTGGTGTGGTCAGAGCATTTCCCAGTGAAGGCTAAGGCAAATATTCAGTGTGCATTTCCTATACCTTTCTCCCCCATTACCATTTAGGTAAGAAACAACCACTTCTACAATGTCTGGAAGTGCTGGTTTTAATTGTCTCAGAAGTGTTAGTGAAAAATCTCTGCATGAAAGATGATAAACAAAGACTGAAGTCAAACCATATGGAGCACATGATTTTTCACTGCTCAACGTGGGCCATGGTACACTTCTGTAACATTTCCTTTACTGTTCCCAGAAGAGAGCTGCCTGAAACTAACCAGAAATTACTCATGCCAGTAAAAAAGTTTATGTGGCTTGCTCACAATCACATAGGAACAGTGAAGTAGATCTTACCTCATAGGAATCAATAGGCGTTAATCATTAATCTAAATGGAAGCTGCACTGGGACAGCTGAAACACATCCAAATAGATGCCGAGTCTCCTAAATCCCATGGGGACTCCTAACTCTTTATTGATTTCTGTGCTTGAAAACTGAAACACTTTACTGAAAACAGACGACAGGATTCTAGAAAGATGTTAGCCTAAATACTTAGTTAAATTTCAGCTTTTGCAGCACATGCAGATTTATTCCCAAATTCTTGCTGTTGCATGGACTCTACGTGGCCCAACTTCTGCTGCCAGTGAAGCCATATGCAAAAGACAGTATCTTCCTAAAAGACACAGCCCTAATTCATCCTTAGAACAACTTTAGACAGTGAACTCTTACTGAGTGAATCAGCAAGAACGCCAGTGGGAAAAATCAAAAAGCATAGCCTCATGCAATTAAAACCTTATCAAATAATCACAGGCAACTGTCAAAAAGAATTCTAATAGTTCAGACAAGTCTACCTTCCTACAACAAAAACCAAACCCAAAAATCTGTCAGTTACCAAAATACACTCAATGCGTTATCTGAAAAACCCCTGCAATGTCAACTCCTTACCATTCACCTGACACAGAGTATACACAGGGAAGGTGCATTCTGCTGCTGCAGTTCCATTATCTAATTTACATAGAAAAATAGAATTTTGCAACACTTCATCTTGTTTTATTTATTTTATGCATTGCTATGATTTTGTCCCCCATGCTCCTACAGTTCCTGATGGTTTACCTTTAATTTTTCGAATTTTAGACCACTGCATAGCACATGATTCAAACCAGTCGTTGTAATTCTATTTATCCTTTGCTTTAGGTTATTTTGCACTTAAGTCTTGAACATAATTTCAAGTTATATTTCAAGTCTTGAATATAATTTAATATCATTTCAAGACTTAAGTGTAATTTGGAACAAGAAGCTCTTCTTTCATTTTTGCCTTGGTTGCCTTTCCCATGCAGACTTGTGTACCTACTTTTTCAGTGTATCTACTTTTTCAGTATAGTCTTTTCCACTTTTGAAGACCAGTATCATTATTTTGCCCTTCACTTTGCTCTCACAGAACTAGGAATATTATTATTCTAATGACTGAATTCATCTGAATTGCCATCCCAATAATGAGAATTAGCTCTAAAGGAGAGTGTTTTCCATTTATATTCTCCATCTCCTGTATTGAAAAATTGTCACCACCACACTATAAGAATTCACTCGACAATCCTTGACTTCCTATATTCTACTCTTTGATAACACCTTGCTAAGTTTAAGCCCCTTTACCTCAGAGCCTACTGTACATCCCACCACTCTACATACTGACTAAAAAACACCAATGAAGCTTTAGTACATGGCCCTCTTGCTTTGATGGCTCATAGTAGACATGTACAGCAGAAACTTCTGGCTTCTCTCCCATTCTATCACTGTCTAGACATTTTCAAGAAAGCTATTCCAGATTTCAGAACAAATGCAACTGTTACAAAGTGCAAGGATTGTGTGGCAAACTCCTTTTCCTGGATTTACACATCTTGATTTTGCTAAAATTCTTTCCAAGCAAATTTTTTTGAATTAGATAAAGACCAGAAAAGCCATTAGACAGAACTGTGTTAGCTCCACTGTGAGTCTCAAGCTGTATGAGAAACATATGAATACAACAGACTTCCACTAGATAGCAAGGAGGAGAAATAAAGTAATTTGTTACTTGTCATCATGAACAGATACTTGAGGGCAGAGACATATTTCCCTATTTCAATGTGATGTTAAATCTGAGAAAATCTGCAATGGAATCTAGGCTCTGGAATGAAGCAAACTTTGGTCGTTACAGTCCTTTTATCATTCTTACAGCCCTTTTGTGCTCTCTCCTCCCAACGCCTGACTGCCACCTACAGTTTCAACTCTGTGCTCTTTACCTCCCCAATGATGTCATATACAGATAACATAAAGAGTCATTAGCAGAGAAAGAGGCACATTCAAAAGGATCACTATTAAAGCATTTTGAATTTACCTCCTTCATAACACAAGGCTCAGAAATCCTTACTATGCTGGTTTACATAAGCTAAACATAAGAAAACACTTTTTTCTTATTCAAAGATTTAGTTCAACTGTTTCTGCCGGCTTTTCACAACTAAATTCAGCCTAAAGGAAGACGTCATGCCCAGCATGGAAACGTTATTATAATCCATTTAAGTTCACTAAAATGGAAACTGATTTAAAACAATCAGCAATATTAATAGTGCCAACAGCTAATAAGGAGTATCGAAGGTTGTCAAAACATCAGGAAAACTGGGAAGACTTATTGTTTTGACTATCATAGGGCTCACTGCACGAAACAGTGGAATCTTAGTATCAAATCCTCGCTATTTCCGATACCCAAATTCAGGGATGATTTTATTGTTACTTATATTTACACTATATTACATTAAGAAGTTCAAATTTCTGAATGAGATAAAGAAGTTGATAACTTCATGTATGTAACTTGCATTTCATACAATTCTAAATGGTTGTATTTTTTAAAAACTGAAATGCTATTTGATCCAGAAGATTAACAGTGAAAGCCACAATTCCATCATTACAGGTATGGGAAGAAACACATTGAAGACCATGAGAAATTTTTACAAAGAGGACGACAATGGTTCAAGCCAACAATTATTTCCACTTGCTGGGATAAAAAGAAGAAAAAGTACACATTCTTATAGTAAAAAGTGACAGAAACTTAATGTCTACTGTAAAGAAACCCAATCCTATGAAATTCCTAAGCTCCAATTACTACTACTTGCTTAAATTACCCTGAGTGTTAGAATAAAAAAAAGGAAAATTAAAGAATCCAGGAGTGACCCAAAGAACTACATACCATTAAATCCCACTATAGAACTGGTGGGCCTATTAAAGGCTTGATGTTAACTTTTGTGAAGCTATGCATCACAAGCCTGCTTGAGATCTATAAGGCATCAACATATAGCTCAAAGTCATACATTTATGCAACACATTTTTAAAGTCCTATAATGATCTTCCTAGTCTTAGTTCTTAAGGAAGTTGACATGCAATATAAAGTTCTCAGATTAAAATATAGGAAAGCAAAACCAGCAAAAATGGTCAGTTTTCAGAATGAAATGAACCTTTCAACACATCTATTCTAAGCAGTGGTGTTGATAGAAATATGATAAATAACAGATACAAATGTTCTGAAAGGATAATAATGGAGCAGACAAAGTTTGATGCTGACAGCCAACTTAATTATTTATAACAGATAGAAATAAAGCTGACAGTCAACATTGTCAAAGGATTTTGCGGTAATGAAATTGACAAAAAGGCAAATAACGCTCTTGAGGAAAAAAAGCATACTAATTCACAAGCTACTAGTCAAAAAAGAAGTAGGCCTACATAATTTAGCACATGAAAAAATAGTACACTTCATGTGTTCAAGTCTTAAAAATTTGACAAAGGGAACTTCCTTAATCTGAGTTTAAGGCAGATAATACGGTTTTGATATGGCTCTACAGTATTTGCATTTGGAAACTGTAAGCTGCTTTTCACCTTGATGTTAATGTCACTGACTGAGAAACAGAAGCAAAATAATTAATAACCAAAGCCACTAACCTTGCAATCTTGTATTCATACTGAATGATTTTACTAAATAGATCTTTTAATCTTTTGATGGCTTGAAGTAGTAATTCTCACAAAACACCCACCTTTTTGTCAGATAACTTCATATCTGAACAACAGTAAATGACATGATCACGAGTAAAAAGCTCAGGAGCTTTTGCTTCCCAAAGGTAACTCTTTGCTCCTAGCAGTTTCACAGCTTTTGCACTTGGAAGCATCCACAACTGCAATCATTCCGGCAGCCACATGGGGTGACTCCCTGCACTGCCTCAGTTCACTTTAGTTCACTTCAGTTTTTAGCTGAATGAGAAGTCTGTGATCAAGGAGGACACTTAACACTTGAGGAGGGAAGAAAAGCACTGAGTCCAATGTATTCCTGGGTTTATGCTCCTCTGAAACTTTCCATCTGTTTACTTAGTGGTTCCAAGATTCATTTCTGGAACAAGTTATTGGAACCAGCGGTTCCAAGATCTGCTTCTGTGAGCACTACTCCTTGCTGCAGTTTCCTGCATGGGTGCTGCATGGGAACGCTTGGTAAGAAAAATATTCCTTATGGACCAGATGAAACAAAAACTAACAAAATGGATTTTTGCACGCAGTAATCAGCACTAGGCATTGGGAAGAGTGCAAGTACAAGTCATCATTAGATGACGCATGCATTTGACAGTAGATTAATTTACCTGAACGGCAGGTTGTTAAGCCACACTGTGACTATTGGGTTTAATAGCTGCTAGTAGATCTATCATTTCATAATTCATTTGTAGTTTTTATCTCCATAGACATCCACAGTGTACCAATAAAATCTGCAGTTTAGCTCTGTATTCCTTAAGAAGGTAACTCATTCTATTTTTAAAGCTGCTGCCCAATAATTTTATTTGATACGCCTGGGATCTTTTTGCCAAGAGTAAATAACTGTTCCCCTATTTGCCACTCTTTTCCTGATTGCTTGGCTTTTTATCTCTAACTTGGTATATACTTTTGGAAGTGGGATGGTCAGAACTACATTTAATGCTCAAGATGGAGGTGCAACACGACTTTGAGAGACAGGATTCTTTTTTGTTTCCAATATGCAGACACATAAATTTGTCCTTTATTTCTCATTCTTAACTTCACCACTCAGAGTACTGCCAAGCAAAGAGGCTGTATTTTCAAATTACCTACAATGCCAGCAAGCTCCAGGAGCAAAACATCAGTAACTACAGTCTATCACTGCGTATATGGAACCCAACTTTGGCTGCATACTGTCAGAAGTTCCTCATATCCAGCAAGATAAACATAATAGCCTGGAGGTAAATCTGAAAAGTAAGTGTCAGATACGGCAATGAATACTATTTGAACTAAGTCCATTTAGGTATATCTACCCTTTCAAAGTGCTTTTATCAAAGACTGTTTTCATATATAGACTCACCCATCACTTGCGCTTTAACATGCAACCACAAAAGCTTCACTCTGTAAGGTGAGGGGCCTAGCAGGAGTCTAAGCTCTTCCTCACTCTTGGGTGGGGATGCATTCTCCATGTACAAAGGGTGGAAATACCAGATGCTTCTCAGTGGTGCCCAGTGACAGGAGAACAGCCCAACAAAAGAGCACATTAATAGAACATAACTGTGTAAACATTTTTGTAGCCAAGGGCAGAGTAAAAATACTATTGCCACTGCTGAACAAGAGGCTATAGGCATTGTAACTATGCCTATGTTCATTACACACAGTCCTAGTCCTAAACTGTTAGGCTAGTTATCAACATGAGTACCTGCTCTGTGAACTGAAGCTTAGTATTAGGTGTCTTTTCTTTTAATGCAATTTAAATGTGGGATGATATAATAGCAAAGGCCTTGAAAATATGCTATGTCTGATAAACTGATTTCAGCTAAGACTTACTGCTTTGTGCCAATACTTTGTATTTAACATGTACCAATATACCCTTTTTGTACTTCGTACAATATTTAATAGCAATTACAATAAACCCCCAAGCAGTATTAAAGATACTGAGTACTCTTAAAGGAGAACTAATGGATCTCTGTTCCACCATGCTAGAAGAGGCTACAAATGCTACAGATGCCTTACTACGTGCTCTTCTGGGTAACTAAAATGTTTAATCCACCAGTTTTGAGATTAATAAATAGGTAATTATGATTTTAAAGTAACAGATGATTTACTCCTGTTTCCCTATGATTTTTACCAAATGTTTGTTCCCGTAAGGACAAACGCACAGCTACTGATTTTCCTTCAAACTGCAGAATAATTTCAGCTGGCGCACTGCTGGCTAGTGCAAACCCTTCACAAAGCAGGGTCAACTAGATCAGGCTGCCCAGGCAAATTCTGAACATATCTGAGGACTGTGCTCCCACAGCCTTCCTGAACCCTTATGCCTCCAGTACTCAACCACCTCACAGCAAAACCATCTTCCGTTATGTCAAAGTGGAATTTCCCATGTTTCAACTTGTACCTGTAAACTGTCTTCCTATTACTATGGCATTGCATGAAGAGCCTAGCTTCATGTTCTCTCTAGTCTCTTGTTAAGAGAGTGGGTAAGATCCCCTTTACGCCTTCTCTTCCCGAGACTGAGCAATGCTGTTCCCTCAAGCTTCCCTCCATTCTGGAGAGTGAGGACTCCACTGAAGTCCTTCTGGAAATCCAGGCAGGCTTCCAACCAAATTGCACTTATCCACATTTCCTGCTTCAAAGAACTTCAAGCTCAATCCCTTAGAAACCATCTACCAAAGACATTCACCTCAGAAGTCTGTCCACCCTTCCTTCCATTTTCTATGCATGCCCTTGTCCTACCTACAGGTTAACACTGACAAGACAGCTCGGCAGTGACCCACACACACACCGTCAACCTTTAACACACCTTCATCAATGTTTTTGCCAAAAGGATCCTTATCAGAGGACCAAGTTTCTTGCTAGTCGATGTCTAAATTTCTCCCAATACCTAACACAAAACTCCACAGAACATGGCACCTCCACTTCCCAGGAAGTTAGGAGGCAAAAGGCTATCACAGGAAGATTACACAGCCAAGATCCACACTCTTTCCCTCAGTCTTTCTGCTCTCCCTGATGAAGTATTGATCCTTTCCTCAGTCCTCTGTGACTCTTATTTCTAGCCCTATTTCTGAGTGTCTCTCAGAAAAAGTACAGAAAATGAAAGAGAAGTCCTAAAAAACTACAAAAGAGAGGTAACTCTCTAAAGATCTGCAACCGATGTGACAGGCTCTAGATTCCACAAAATAACCCCCCAAACTACCTCACAAGAAAGAAAACAAAGCAACAACAGCAACAACAACAAAAACAACAAAAAGAGAGGAACAGAATCCTCACAGCACCCTTCTTCCCTCAGAGCACCCGGCGAGGCTTTGCTGTGGGCTGTGACACATACGGGTACTGCCAAAGGCCTGACAGAACTCCGTAGGCCCAAAAAGCCAGTGCCCTGAACGAGGCAAACACTGACTGGTGCCCTCCCTTATCACTTATTTGATGGAAAAAAACAGACATGCTAAACAATAATAGTAAAAAAGACACTTTGTGGGCACTGCACACAGAGCTGCAGCAGAAAGCTGAAGAATTTTTAATGATACAAGCTGGTGTGCTTCATAAAATGCAATCAGAAATGTTGAAACACCTTCAAAACAATTTCTATCTAAACCATTTGATTCCCCTCATTAAATGAAAGCCACCATCTACATGAAAACTTTCTGTGCTTCTTTTAATTTATCTGAAAAAAAGAAGTGAGACATGTACATTTCCCTCAATAAATACACTGCTTAATAAATTCTGAACTATTTAAACCAAATCTGACTGATCTTGGGTATAAAATGTCCCAATAGATTTTACAAAAGCAGGCAGGTGAACAGAACCCAAAGAGGTCACTCAGGCATGGTCCAAACCATGACCCCAATGTCTGTTAATCTATCTCAGCCTTTAACTGAGCCTGGAGAAAGACACAGACACTCACACTGTGAATACTGCTGCCTCTTCAAGAACAGCTTCAGATAGAGCACAAGCACCTCTTCTCCAATAGTGTTTGCCTACGTGGCTTTTTTCGTTTCCAAAAAGTTACAAGCTTCTTCCAAATCCTTTGTAGAATTCCATGGCATTCAGAACATCATCTCTCATACAGAGCATCTCACACTTCATGACTACAATCAGCAGCTTTTGCGTAATTCAGTAGTCGATCAACACACACTAGAAATCACTCTTCATTAGTTCAGCTTCTCATGAAATCACTTATTTAGAGTATATTAAAGACTAAAGTATTTACTGATCATGACTGTGAAAAGACAATGCAAAAATCAGCTAGGCCGGCCCAATGCAGTGCCTTTATCCTCCTCTCCTCATATTATCTCCACATAATTCTTCTTCCTGCTTTGCTAGGAAAAAATAAAATTGTTTCCTCTTGTTAGAGTGTTAGTTCATTCCAACACCTCTTTTTACTTCTTGACTATCCAAACACATGTATAGAGGTTTTTCTTTGTCTACAGAATTGTGAAATCTCATGCAAAAAATAACACTATCTTCGTGCTTTGTGACCAACTTAAGATGCTCTGTGCAACCTTGATTTAGTTTCTTCGTGTGTCAGCTCTGATGAGTCACCAACTTACAGGACCATCTACTATTCTGTCTAGCTTCATTAGCTGCAGAAAACATAACTCATTTGGAAGTCAACAGGAGTTGTATAGCTGAAATCATTTAATCGCTGAGGTCTGCAGCTCTTGCTACAGCAAATGAACTAGATAAGCAAGTGCAGGAAGAAAGAAGGTGGTCTTAATTCAATTGATTACGATGCTGCAGACTGCTCTTTTCTTTCACTTCTGAGTTCCTGTACGAGTCTGCTCAGGACTGTTTCAAAGATGGTCCATAATAGCACACTATTTTCAAGGTGTCTATCTTGCAGTCTCATGGGCTAATTCACGAAAGCGCAGCACACAAACAATTGTAACTGTGTGCACACTGACTAGTGTACATGTACTAATGTATATGTAACAGTCCTCTATGTAGGTAAAAAAAAAAAAATCCCTAAACCTCAGAAAAAAGGGAAAAAGCTTGAATTAGCCCTTCCTTACTGGAGAGGATAAGAAGAGGGCTTAAGTCCAGCTTTTTCCTTATCGCAAATACATTTATATTCTACAAAATTAAGAACTTCAAGTTTCCATTCCATCAACTTTAAGAAATCTTTTAGGTACTCTAAGCATAGTCATTAAGGCATCTGAAGAGAAGGAGTAGGAAAATCAGTTAACAGCTATGGTTTAAACATGTAATACGTTGTCTGAAAGAAATATCCCACAGGGAGTAGCACGCACACTGTATCTGCTGTCTTAAAAGCTTTTTATATTAATGACTCTGTGCCTGGATTAGTCATTTACAGAGCAAAGACAGGATCTTTCTTTATAAGGGATTTACAAAGAAAAACTAGATAAAACTACAGGAAAAAGCCTCTGAGGAACTTTTTTCCTTTGTGATTGGAATTTGGCTACTATGGAAAAATAAGAAGCAGCCAATGGCATCCTGGGGTGTATTAGAAGGGGGGTGGTTAGTAGGTCGAGAGAGGTCCTCCTTCCCCTCTACTCTGCCCTGGTGAGATCCCATCTGGAATATTGTGTCCAGTTCTGGGCCCCTCAGTTCAAGAAGGACAGGGAGCTGCTGGAGAGAGTCCAGCAAAGGGCAACAAAGATGATTAGGGGAGTGGAGCATCTCCCTTATGAGGAAAGACTGAGGGAGCTGGGTCTCTATAGTTTGGAGAAGAGGAGACTGAGGGGTGACCTTATCAGTGTCTATAAATATATAAAGGGGGAGTGTCACGAGGATGGAGCCAGGCTCTACTCAGTGGCAAACAATGATAGGAGAAGGGGTAATGGGTACAAACTGGAACACAAGAGGTTCCATTTAAACTTGAGAAGAAACTTCTCAGTGAGGGTGACGGAACACTGGAACAGGCTGCCCAGGGAGGTTGTGGAGTCTCCTTCCCTGGAGACATTCAAAACCCGCCTGGACACATTCCTGTGTAACATTATCTAGGTGTTCCTGCTCCGGCAGGGGGATTGGACTAGATGATCTTTCGAGGTCCCTTCCAATCTCTAGCATACTGTGATACTGTGATCATATTAAAAGTGAAGTTAAAACAACACAATGAATAGTTGCTCAACATGCCTTGGCATGGGTAAGAGAACAAGACAGCACATACTAGAGCCAAAAATCAGTAAAAGCCTGGATATGCTTGTAAAAAAATATAATGCAAGAGGGAACTGTCACCTCAGAACTGAGAAAAGATAATCTGCTGGAACACACAAAGATCACAAGCAGCATTGACCAGACAAATGTAACTGCGAATCTGAAAAAAGGAGCAGAAAACTAAGAAAGACCAACATGTAACTTGTTTCTCAACAATGGATATCTCGGATTCACTAAGGAGTATTTGAGAACAAAATGTAAAAAAAAAAAAAAAAAAAAAGATAAACCTTGTTAAACTTAGTAATACTAGAAAAAAAACCCAAAACTTTACATAAGTGATAAAGCAGCAAGTACTGAAAAAAGTGCTGAAAGACAAATAGTAATATATATATAGAAATAGTAATACACAGTAATAGCAGATGAAATACAAGAGAGAATGAAGAGTTTGACTACATTAATTAACACAAAGATAACTCAAGGGGAAAAATTAATCAAATACCACTAAGGAAAAGGGAAAGAAGAAAAACACAGAGGAACACTGCAACTAAGGAAGGTTTAATTTGGAAAATGGCTTTAAACCTTATTTACATTCTCCTCTCAGATTGCTTTACCTTACAAATTTTAATATCAGTCTTCTTTGAAATAGTGTGTTTTGCTCAAATTAAAAAAGGCCCTATAAATACATCAAGAATTATCATGCCACTACTACTCTTCTTTGTAAATATCCAGATGCAAAATGCCACTTATGCAGCCACAGAATAAAGCAGCCACCTTACTCTTCTGGTAGCGTCTTACAGCTTGGTGGAAAAATCTTTAAAGTGGCAAAATACAAAGAATACTTGGGTAAAATAAAATATTTTAACATACCCATAAGCTAATGTTTGATTTGTAAATCACATTTAGTTTTCTCAATGTTCTGTAACAAACTGCTCAGAATTCTGCCTACAACCCCAACTTTCAGCACTTCAGGCAAACTTTCCTTTGAAGGCTTTTCAATGCTCCCTCTCCCCCACTATCAGTTTATGATGTCTGGGAGTATTAATATCAGGATATCTTTACTGAAATATGCTCACCTTTTAAAGGTTAACCATAATACTGAATTTTCTGTATAGTACCCTTATTTTTTTGGCATAACTACATTCTCAACTGTAACTCCATGTCAACACAGACTGTCTGGTAATTGCTTTGTTATCCTTCTCCCATGAAGTTTACAATAAAATCAGCAAAAGGAGCTGTGATAAACTCCTTGATGAAAGGATTAAAAAGCTGAGTCATGTTTTTAATTTATGGCCCTGTTCAGCTGTATATATATTCTGGTTCTATCATTCTGCAGCAGCTTAAAGCAGCCCCACAACATACTCATCCGATAAAATAAGTATACTACTATTTTGGCTGTTGGAGCAAAGCTAAACCACTGGGATGTACACCTGTCTGCCTCTTCTGCTTTCTAAGCGCATCTATGTAAATGTGTCCTCACAGAACACATTCATTTCTTGTAATTTTTGGATTCCATAATTCCTGCCTTTTGCCTTATACTTTCCTGCATTTAAAGGCACAAGTTTACCTCTATCTTTCATTCCATTGTTACAGATGTTTCAGTCTCCCCATCTCCTTATATTTTCCCTATTAATGAGATCTCATGCATGTAATTGATTTTTTTTTCTGGGATGTTTAGTACTTTTTTTCTGTTATTACAGGCTGAGAAGAACTAAAAATAAATGCATAGAGGATTGCCCATTTTTGAAATGCTTGCCACTTTACACAGTTTCCATGAGAACAAAGACTAAAAACATCAAAGGGTTAAACGCATTTCTCAAAGCAGTGCAATGTCTTTCAGTGTTTCTTAACAGAAGGAACTGCTAGCTTTGCTCAGCACAGGCAGGCACAGAGGAGCACTACAAGGGCGTGAGGAGTGCAGATGCTCACCTCTCCCGAGAGCAGCTTATTGCCCAGTCTCCTTCAAAGCACTAGGAAACATTAACCACCTAGTAAGATCAACTCTGTGCGTATTTCCCTAAGAGAAAGGGGATATCCATCTATGCATATTAAATCTAAATCTAAGCCCTGCAGTTTATCTCTAACATGTCTCAGGTCTTCACAGCTCAGTATTAAACCTGGTCCATAGTATTGCTCTTGGTTTTATAACTTACCGTAAGTGGAGCACAGGCAGTGCAAGTAAGCTCAACTATTAACACTGTATGCTACAATAAATACACTTTATAATCAAAACAGTGACTATACTAATATGCATTACATTATACTATACTGTATTACTATTACTTTAGTACACAGTTAAGATCAGTTAACTTACTTTGAATATCTTAAAGCTCTTCCTTCCCCAAAATTATTTTTTTCTCTCTAAAATGTATTAAACACCTCTGCAATCACTGAGTTAAGCTACTAAGCTACCATTCAAGCACAAAACCACTGTCAAAACTAAATCCAACTTTAATTTTATACCCCAATTAAGGAGGTAAAAGAAATAATTATGGCATTATATACATAACATTCAAAGTAGCACTACAAAGTAATCACTGGGCAATGTATCAGACAACCAAAACAATAAAGTAATATACCAAATTACATTGATAATATTTACAGACTGTAAATATTGTCTTCCTCAAGACCAAACAGCTTGTACCCAGCAATTATAACTCTACTCTGATAATACTTGGTGAATTGCTGAACCCAGGCCACTGCCCCTTATCAGTAAACTGTTTACATCAAAGCCTCATTTGAATGCAGATACCTCAGAAACTTATGGCAGAAGTCACAGCTGAGTTAGCACGTAAAGAACCATGGCATCTAAGATCAGGTCATACGTATACTATGAATGGAGAGTCACTCTTCGATCTTAATTGATGCATTTTTTAATACAAAGGAATAATTGGAAAGAAATGAAAAAGAGTGGTGAAAAGAAAGTTATGAGAAATCTCTACAAAATTCCATGTGGGACAGAGAAGATGTATTTTGAATTATTCGTTATGTCTGGAAAATAAAATTCCAGGGAAGCAGCCAGTGAAGTATCGCAGCTAAATAAAATGATTTTTCCACACAGCACAGAAGTATAATCCAACTGTCACAGGCTACCACAGAAACAAGGAAAAGGTTAAAAAAAAGGGGTTGAAAATTAGATAGCAAACAAATTTAAGAGTGAGAACATCCTTCACTGCTATTAGACAAAATGGTTTGCAAGTGCTTATAATGAGCCTAGGCTGGTATCCTTCCTGTTTGACACATTCTTCTGTAAGCAGCTACAAGTGAAACCAGACGGACAAGACATACAGAGCGGTTGAAAAGAGCTCAAGTATCCTCTCCCACCACCACAACAACAAAAAAAAGTACTTGTTTGACAAAAGTAGAAGTAACTGCAAGTACACAACATAAATTTAACTCTAACCCATGGGTTTAGTTCTACATTGTCAAAAAAAAAAAAAAAATTACATCCAATACCAAAACATCATATAAGGGAAAATAAGCTGTATTCTGCATACAACACCAGTAAGTCAAATTTCTGCATCAGCTACAAACCTTCTTCATCTTGATGCTAGCCCTAGAATACTGGAGTTCCAGCAAAAATTTAAATTTAATTAAAAAAATAAAACTATAATTACAATAATAAGAGATTATAAAAACAAAAAGCAAAGCAACTCACCCAAGTTTTCTGCATCATATTGTTAAGATTAAACCTGTTGTAACTCAGATAAAGAATTTAAGACTGTTTGAATCTCTTATGTCTCCCCTGTAATCAGGACTTAAAATTCCAAACCGTTACTGAAGTATCTACAAGTGGCACCATGAATTGATTGGCATATATTTTCTTCCATATATTACATCTTCTGGAAGTAAATTCAATGGAGACTGGTTGAAAATACTTAACAGTTCAACAGTTGCTTGGAAAATTACAAATGAAAGTGTTGCTGATCCATGAACTCCATCTTCTCATAATTCACAGCAAGAAGCTACTCGCTGATCACTTACCCAACTCAGCAAACAAGCAAGATACGAAAACAAACTTAGACCTTTCCTCTGAACCTAGAAAGACTGTGGTTTGCCAACAGTCTACCAATGGTGCCATATCAGGGTGAAACTAGAATTTCTACTGAGGCATAATAGTTGAATTTTCTTTCTTTCTTTAAAAGTGGATGTGCTAGCGCACATGAGTCCCTGCTTTGAACTGGTGGATGAAAACCTGAGTATGACCCTGCAGTGTGTGCTTGCAGGCCAGAAGCCAACTGTGTCCAAGCAGGGTGACCAGCAGGTCAAGGGAGGGGATTCTCCCTCTATACTCCACTCTGGTGAGAACCCCCCTGCAGTCCTGCATCCAGCTCTGGGGGCAACAATACAAGAGGGATGTGGAGTTGTTGGAGAGAGTCCAGAGGAGGCCACAGAGATACTGCGAGGGCTGGAGCAGCTCTACCCTGGAGACAGGCTGAGAGAGCTGGGCTGGTTCAGCCTGGAGAAGAGAAGGTTCTGAATACACCTTAGAGTACCCTCCAGTGCCTAAAGGGGCTGACAAGAAATCTGGAGAGAGGTTTTGACAAGGGCCTGTAGGGACAGGACAAGGGGGAATGGTTTTAAATTGAAAGAGGGGAGACTGAGATTAAACATTAGGCAGAAGTTCTTCCCTGTGAGGGTGCGGAGGCACTGGCACAGGTTGCCCAGAGAAGCTGTGGCTGCCCCATCCCTGGCAATGCTCAAGGCCAGGCTGGACAGGGATTGGAGCGACCCGGTCTAGTGGAAGGTGTCCCTGCCTGTGGCAGGGGGGTGGAACTGGATGAGTTTTAAGGTCCCTTCCAACCCAAACCATTCCATGAGTCTATGGTCAATAGGAAATGTATTCTTGTCATAGCAAATTAGATCTGAAGTAAAACTTATTTTAGAGCGATAATTTTGGGAAGTGGTAATTTCTAGAGTGTAAGAAAAAGGTCATTTAAAATACTATTATTGACTCTATGCAGTTAAATACATCTACAATAAATTTTCATTCCCAAAAGTTGCTAAAAATATTTTTAGGCCCTTTTTCCATTATCACAGTTGCCTAGTCACAAGATCTTACAAGCTATTAATAAGACTTATTTTCATAATGATGAAATAAATAGTAGAGTTTGTAGTAAATCTGACAAGCTACATTAAAGGTATTTCAACAGATGATATTACGACTTCATAGAAACTTACTTCCACAACAGATGGTGCTTATTGAACTCCACAAATGACGCCTCAGAAAAAAAGGCCTTATAATCAAAGGTGTTTTAACCTCATAACTTCCGAGTTCATCCCTTTATGAAATCATGCAGTTACAAACTGAAATACACAGGACCCAATGCCGCAGGTGTAGAGCACCAGTGGCTCTAAACTGAAGCTTAAACTTAAGGTGCTAACTGAAAGAAATGTAAACACTCTCTACTGCTCACTGTTCAGTGGCTGACAGCTATCCAAAAAGCTGGTTCAGCTCTGCTAGGGGTTATGAGTTCCTTATTTAAACCAGGGTACAGAGGCTGCTGGCAAAGGAGCTCCTCATTGTTCCTGTAAGATCTGATAATAGTTCTGCACAACTCCCTTTTCCACCCTTCGAGGTTCACAAAAACATTCCATGCAAGTACGGACGACAACAATGTGGAAGTCAATGCCATTTTACACTAGGCTTCCCTGTAATGGGTTTGACTCTACCACTGTCAGAAACTGCCGTAACTTCCAGTTAAAAGGCGGTGAAAAATTGTAAGGCTCAACTGGTCACGGTTGAGGATAAAGATGACTGAGGCAACATGATCAGATTGATATAAAGAAAGAATTAAGTAGGGAGCAGTGGAATGTGGGCAGGATTGTATCTGTTTAAGAGCCCACTTCTTCCTTTTCCAAATTTAGATGAACCTTCTTTGAAACCCAGGCTACCCTTCTGCTATATTCAGCTACTTTTGAGTGCTTGAACATTCAGAGAACTCTGAATTTATTGCAACCACTTTCTTTGTGCCAGAGAATAAGGCTTTTCCATTAGGATGTGGACTGTTTTAATCATCCCAGTCTTTTTCTCTTCAAAAGTAATTACTGCAGTGTGTATTAGTATTGCACTTCATGAAATAAATCCATGGATTCCTTAATGAAAAAGAGAGAAAATCATGATTACAGTGTTTGCTGAGAGAAAGACCATTTGTGGAATTTAATTCCTACCCTCGGCCTGGAAAAGTCTGACTCAACCTTCAGCAGAATTTGCATCTTTGAAAAGACTGGAGACATAAAGACCCTTCTTATTTGTAATGCAGCAAGCAAGTGCTAAGATCTAGTGATATTTGGTTCCTTTTCATAATTAGTTCCTTTCCTCACAGAAACTATCATCAATGGCATCTAAAAAAGAAAAATAATCCAGCAATGCATCTAATACTTAGGTAGAGACAAACTCATACACAGGCATAATTTGCTCATAAGCCTTAGAAAATATTGTCAAAAATATCCAACTGATGTTTTCTCTTACCTACTTAGTTCAGAGGTGTCCCCTCCTTTAACAAATCGGTATTATACAGAAAACAAACTAAGCCTAAATAAAGAGGAAATGACACAGATCTGGCTAGTAAGACAACAACTATTCTGAATCATTAACACAAAGAAGTAATTATTGCTCTTCTCTTAGGAAGCTGCAGCATTAAAGCATCAGCAATCCGAGAGAGATATCTCAGTAACTTTGCAGTCATATGAGTCCTACCACTTTCCAGATCAATATGTATGTAATTAAATGAATACAGTGGAAAGCAAGTAGTAACATTTGAAAGCCTTGCACAATTTATCTCCAGTGAGCAGTGCCAAAAATAATTTTACAACCTATGAATTTTCTTATGAGTACACAGGAGTAGAACGTAGACTTTGTTCCACGCTTACAAGGAGTGCTTTCATTTTCAGCAGAGATTTGAACATATACAGAGCTAGCAGTGCAGAACTTGCCCTTAAACTGTCACTTCAGAAGTAATCTTTCTTTACATTATATATTTGCTCTAAAATATTCCATTATCACAAGTTCTGTCAATTAGTTCAATAAATTTCTTTAAAATTATTTGCAAGTTTATGTTAGTTCATATGAACAAATTCGTTAATAGCTGATTTTAGGCCAGCTTAATTTTGTTCTGCTGTCATATTTGAAACATGAATACTTCAATATATTCAGGTAGCAAGTAATACAGAAAAATGTTTGGTTTAAATTACTGTCCCTCCTGTTACCAATTCATAAGGTGCAATCTTGGACTGAAGTCAGACCTTGACACAGCAGGTATTTCATTCACATTTTGAAACCACAGAGCAGTACGCCTTTCATTCCACTCTCCTGTACTGAAAGGTCAGCAAATTCCTGTGTTTCCCCCCCCCCAGTTTCTGGAAGTAGCAGGATGCACCTTTTGGGAAAAAGGTGCCATTAATTCACAAGTTGCTATAAAATGTGATGCATTCCTTCAAATGAAAACCAACAAACCAAGCAGTAAGGAAGACAGAGTATATGAGATGAAAAGTACAGATACCATTCAGCAGCAAACGGGAAGAAATACTGGAAACATTTTTGGATTAGAAAATGATACACACAACAAAACTAAAGCTTTACTTTCAAGAATGCCAACAAATGCCAATAATTGGTACTTAATAAAAAAATTGATTGTAACCATATTAGTTGTCAAGTGTTTGATACGAACATTTTAACCTTACTTATCTTCATTGAAACGACTGAACTGATGAAACATTTGATGCACGTCTTGGTGATGTGATTTATCTTCCACCCAAGCCAGTTAATAATTTGCATGTTACCTTCAGTTTGAGTATTATGAGCTTTCACTTCAAGATAAACACACTACAGAAATGACCCCAAGGCTCAGAAACAAGAAGTAGAAAATTAGGATCTGGTTTAACTACAGCACACATGAAATTAAAATTAACTAATTTCCATCTTTCGGTCTTACCTTTCCAGCTTTTGAGTGTGGTTAACAGCACGCTTTTAATTGTATCATACAGTTATGGGGGTTGTATTTATTTCTGTACAGTATGCATATAAAATATTTTATAAATCCTTGACATTACTATGACTTAAATAATGTACAAGTATCAATTTTTTTAATGTTCATTAGTGCTTCACTTTACAACTTCTTCCTTATATTCACACACTGAAAAGGGATTTTGTTGGAGAAATTGTGACAAAGTATACTTTATATCCTTAATAAAAATACAGGCTCCAGTGCAATGAATAGCATTATTTTCTAATTTGTTCAAAATACTAAGCATTTATGATATCTACCTCTTAATAGTGAATGACTGAAGAGATAAAGCTTTTTAATGGATGCCAAAGCCAGCAACATTTCTCACTGACAATTTGCAGATCCTTGTGAAAGAACCATTAGCAGGAATGTTATCAAGCAACTCTTTCCATGCTCAATAACACCCATCTGTATAGAGAAATATTATTCCATCAACCACAAAACTGTGTACAAATAAATGATAAAAGATACAGGTTTTCTAAACCATTATTCTACTTACAATGTTATATCCCCTATTAAAATGTTGGAACAAGTCCAGAGAAGGGCCACAAGGATGATCAGGGAACTGGAGCACCTCTCGTATGAAGATAGGCTGAGAAAGTTGGGGCTGTTCAGCCTGGAGAAGAGAAGGCTGTGTGGAGACAGCAGCCTTACAGTATCTGAAGGGTGCTATAAGGATGCTGGGGAGGGACTCTTCATTAGGGACTGTAGTGACAGGACAAGGGGTAATGGGTTAAAACTTAAACAGGGGAAGTTTAGATTGGATATGAGGAGGAAGTTCTTTATTGTGAGGGTGGTGAGGCACTGGAATAGGTTGCCCAGGGAGGTTGTGAATGCTCCATCCCTGGCAGTGTTCAAGATCAGGTTGGACGAGGCCTTGGGTGATATGGTTTAGTGTGAGGTGACCCTGCCCATGGCAAGGGGGTTGGAACTTGATGATCTTAAGGTCTTTTCCAACCCTAACTATTCTATGATTCTATGAAAATATTAATCAGAGTAAATAACACTATTTCCTGGCTAATCTGCTTTTTGAAATCCTGTCCAAAGGAAAAGAAGCAGCTGCTTGTTCTTTTCCTTTTCCAGACCATACAGTGGCCACTTTACAGTGCTTTTGCTTAGTTTTAGCCTTCAATATCCTTTGGCAAAACAGAAATCTATTAGTCTGCTCTTAATTAAGAGCAGAGAGCATTAATAGAAATGAATATCAATATGCATCCTGTATTTGAGAAAGCTAACTTCAAACTCCTGCACTTCTTCACTCAGTTTGTACCATTCAATCACAGAATTTTACAGAGGATCTTACTAGAATAAGTGACAACAACCAGAGATTCAAGGCTCAAGCTGGAAGAGGAATGGGGATCCTCAAGTGTCTGATTCACAAGGAAAATTACCATAAAGATGTCCTGCTTTAATCACACAGATTCCTGCTTACTCTCAACCTAAAAAACCCAACCCTTAACACCACCAGCAATCAACATTGATAGGTGCCAGTTTTAACATTTGTGCATTAATATTTGATTCTGCAAGATGAGAAGATGAGAAAAGAAAATAAAGAGTATTCACCTGCGTCCTGCATCAACTACTTCTGAAAACAACTTCAGTGCTAAATCACCAAACTATTTAAATGGAGAGCCTCTTACAAACCAGAGAAGGCTACAACACTGCTAAGAATTTAACTGTAAGAGATGTTCACCCGTTTTGTTCCGTCAGGAACTGGTGCATCAGTTGTCTGACAGATGTAAGGTTAGCAGAAGAAGCAGTGATTAAATCACTTGCGAAAGTCTGATGAAGAGCTGACAGGTTTCTGGCTTACCTATCAGTTATAAATGGGAGGGAAAGAGAGGGTAGGAGAGAAAGAATGAGAATAATTTCACTATATATTTTAAAGCAGTCAAGTAGTTCTCCTCTTCAGCTATGCGAGAGACCTTTTTCCCCTGCAAAAGAAAGCTTCTTCTCTTACACAGGCTCGATGGCTCAGTTTTTTCTTCACAGCTTAAGAAGCTGTTTCAAGCACTAATTGCTTCTGGTTAGGGAAAAAAAAAATATTTATTCATAAGAATGGCTTTCCTCCTTTAAAATGCAGAAAGGTCAGAGTGCTCGTGGGGTTTGCTGTTTGTTTTATATCAATAACAGAAGGCAAAAGCAGACAGCAATGAATATACCCAAGCCAGCTCTAAATCCATATTGCTCCAGAAATGGAAACAGCCTGGTTGTCACAGCAGCAGAGCATGATACCTGAGCTAATTACTAAGTCTGAGAGGCAGAGCTAATTAGTCCAGATGCAGCATCATCCTGACACAGTTATAATCCTTCAGAGACCTGGGCACGCATATTGCTGATTAGACATTTCAGCTTGCTTGCAACTAGCTCAGGGATCTCCACGTATCATGCTGTGCTTTACACAAGTGTTCATAAAAAGAAAAGGAAGAAGAGGAAAAAAAGCAAAATTACATTCCTAGAATGGAAAAGAGCTGGCAACCCCGCCCCCCAAAACTCTGAACAATGATCTGCAACTCTTCTGCAAGAGAGGGTTCCTGTATCCACAATCCTACAGACCAAATGACAGCATGCGAAACAGAAATCTCAGTAATATGGATATAATTCCACCCCCAGCCAACAGAAAGTTGTTTGAAATATCAGTTTATCATTATGACACCCTAAAATCAAAAAGTTCCTGTAATCTAAAAATAAAAACTCCTAAACTAAGTTCCTGACAGAGAAGAAAGAAGATAAACACACCACCACCTGCTTCACAGACTTTCAATACTGTGGATAACAAATACCTACTATCAACAGAGCTGTTTTTTCCAAGGACTGGAAACAGCATTTATTTGCTATTTTTCCTGGGAAAAAAAAAGTATTTGAATACTAACTTTTCCATCTTTCTTAGGTACTGTCTGATACAAGATCCTCTCTATACGAGGGTAGGAAACAAAAAATGAATAGGTGAATTTATCAACCCCTGTTAACCATGTTTTCTACCACACAAATACCATGTAGCATCATGGAGAAGACTACACAGACAAGCTGTGAAAGGCAGGGAGTTTTGTTGGTATTGAAGAAAGGAACAGCAAGACAAAAAAATGCTTAAACTATTTTCACTTCTTTGTAATCAAAATCAACAAAGGCAATAAACATACATATTGAGCAGGAAAACTAGAGGAGAGATGGCAAGAAGAGTGATTTTAAGTCTCATGCAACTCTGATTATTGAATTTAAATGCTTTGGGTAGTTCAATACAATAAGCTTCTAATTTGTACCAACTGGCCCTTTAAAACCCCTGAAAGATTACTGAAGTCATACTAAAACCACGTTTTAATGGACATTATTGTATGAATCGGAACACATTATATAGAAAGCAACTGATTAAACAGACGCTTCAGAAGAGCTGACAAAAGACAAACATGCTTGAATATTTGGGTTACATTTATTCAATTTAAGTTGCAAAAGTCTCTTAAGATCACCTGCAAAATTAAATCATTTTACAATTTTTTAGTATTAATAATTTACATACCATGCCTGCTCATTCATATTTACAAGAGATCACTTCTCATTTCAGGTACATCTCTAAACAAAGCTGGAGAATGCTAAGAAGTTCATTGACACGTACGCACTGGCCAAGAGAATGGGATAAATATATAAAAATCAATGTTTCTCTGAACACAAAGATATTTTTGTCAGGGTCAATACCATTGCTAAATAAAACAGTTTGGTGCCTAAACAATTTCAAATTCAAGTCAGAAACAGACATACTCTCTTTACCTGCTTCAAACCTTTGAAAGAATGTCAAGTTACATGTATTTTATACATATTTAGCTATCAAATAATCTTAAACACTGTTAAAATGGTAGATTTATAAACCTAGCATCACTTGCCAAGTTTCCTGAGGAACTTTCTCCCAAGTGAGCTGTCCTCCTCCCTTCAAGTTAATGATCAGAGTTAGATATATTATCAGTAAGCGTTTAGATCCAACACTGGGAAAGAAGTCTGGACAATCTGAAACAATGTTAGTGGAGCCAACTGAAAAGAAGAAAATTAAGGACTAATAAGGAAGATAAAGCAGCCGTTGAGCCAACAGATAAGGAGCTGTTACTTAGCAGAAATGGAAATAAGCAAGAACATCAGCAAAATCTTTAACAAGAAATTAAAATGACATATTCCAGCATATAATCTTCCTACAAGAAAGGTGGTCTTCCTCACAAAACACAGAACATCCACAGATTTCCATATCTCAGTTCCATTAAAGAGAGCTCAAATACGTGTTCTACCCTCAGCGCTATCAATAAAATTCACTCTCTTCTAATGAAGTCTTTACTTATTCTAGAAACAAAGCATCCTACTGGGAATTGGAAAGAACAGAACTGGTTTACATCTGTTACTGTCCCCACTGCAAAAATTTTAACACTAAAATAAATCGCTCCCAATGCACTATAAACTCAGGGAAGAAGTAATTATTGCTTCCTTTCTCCTGTCATTGCTGTTTGGGACTAGAAGGCCACACTAGAGCAAGCTCAGCAGAGAGATATCCCTGAGGGTCCAAGGCAGAGTACTGCTAATACAGAGAAAGTCACCATTTAAAAACAAAAGGAAAGTAAATGACATCAGCCACTTGAATTGCTGCTGCTTCACAGCCAATAACAGAAAGCTTTTCTGGGAAGCAACTGCTTCAGCAGCATATGGCTGACAGTGGGCATTCAGCCTGCATCAGTCAGTAAGGGGAGGCTCGAAAAAATATGAATCTTCTGAGATTGTCAGAGAGCTGCTTTCTCTAACAGGGAGAAAGAAAGGAAGTAGAAATTAGAGACCAGCAGGGGAATGAAGATATTTATGACATGCCTTCACCAAAAGCTTGCATCAACAAGAATAAAAACATATGGCCAAGAATCCCTTTGGTTTAATGCTACCCAAATTCTTCTAAGGCAGCTTGTGGGTTTGGGTTGTTTTTTTTTTAGCATATACACCTTTAGGAGAGTGTTGAAAAAGCAAACAGAATACAGCTACTTTTATGTGAACTGCCAGACAAGCCTGAAAAATATTTTAGGGAATCTGTGTGAACAGTACAGACACTGACGCAGGCTGGCAGTCTAAACCCTGAGCTTCACAGAATGCTTCCAGAGCTTCCACAAAGTAAGTTTGTTACCATAAGCTATGATAAAGGGTTGCGGAAGCTGCTGATAATTCATATTTCTTTTCTCTGATGTACCTGAGACTTCATTATTAAGAAAGAAGGGACTTCTATCCAGATGGTTTGGTATCTAAAGTTGTATTTCTGTATCTGTTACAAAATGAAGAAAAAGAATTTCCAAATTGTGTGTAATTTCCAAATTCTACTCAAGGCAAATTATAGGAAGCATAAGAAACAGTAGTTTGGTTCTGGGAGCTAAAGAGAGAGTAGAGCTCTGCCCTTCTCTCTTTTCAAGGCTGAGTTAACTGAAAAAAGACAACACATGTAAAATTCATTAGAAGGTACAGTGTGGCAACTGAATGATACAAAGACTGACTGCCACATGCCTGGTCATGGAGACTGCTTAAATAAGGTATAAAAGGAAGGCCACTTGCTGCTGACTTAATAAAGTATTACAACAGAGAAAGAAATAAGATTGGTGCTTCATCGAGAAGAAATCTTTCTTGGTAATTAAAGTCAGCTGAAGTCTGACTCCTTCCTCTTCAGTTTAAAAAAAAAATCATTCCTAGAAAGAAAGAAAAATATCAAAGTTAAGGTATCGTTACACCTACTAATTCTCATAGCAAAAAATTAGGGAAGAAACAGGAGGGGGAAGTAAAGATACGCCTACCTTGATTAACAGGTCTTTTGTCTCCTTTTGCTGATGAGTAGAGTGTCTCTGTAAGGATCTGTACACTTTAGGATGATGACAGGGAAATGAGAAAAAGAAAGGGTAGGCCCTTGACAAACAAGCTTTAAATAAAATTATTCTTGAACGTAGACAACATTTCTATATAAACCATGCATACAAGGAGTACCAATCCATGTGTCTCTCACACCTTTACCAGCATTTGTACTAAGACATTTGTATGACTATCAGATTTATTCCATACAACTTGTTTCCAACGTTCTGTACCTCGACATCCTGAACACTGGATAAAGAAGTTGATTAAATCCAGAAGTGCTATGTCCCTGTCTTGTTTATATGATTCAATCCAGTCGTCCACCACAGACTGTCAAGAAAAAAAGAATACTTATCAGAGACTCTTAAAACAGTGTTTTATTACAGGCAAATGACTTACTCTTTTCAGAATATAATTTGATAACAGAGCATTTATTTTGCATAATCACACATGTGTACAAATTCAGAAATCTATACACCTTCTCTCAGGGTGGAGACAGAACAAATATTGTTAGAGAACAGAACTACAGGTATCATTTGCTGGTACTATAATTGTATAAACAGAAGTTCAAACTGAAATGATAATCATTCCTCAAAACTCTACTCATGGAATTTAACCAGTTTCAAAATTGTATTGAAAACAAACGGACAAACAAACAAACACGGTGATTCTGCTCAGAATGACCAACATTATTCCCAGAAAACTATTAGTAGAAACACTTTGGAATAAAACCTGATCTTATACTGCAGAGTGAACTTCTTAGTATTTATAAAGGCCAAAGCAGTGTTATCATTTATTCAAAAACACCGTACATAATTCAGGAAGATAGAATGCAATAAGGAATACATTCAAAGTAAAAAAAAAAAAAAAAAAGTAAGCAGAAGTTGGCCTTACAGGGCCTGAGAGTCAAAAAGCCATCTGAAGCACAGTATATGAAGCTGAGTCACAGGTTCAAACTATGCTAAGTAGCCAGGAGATATTTTTATAATGACTGATAAGCAGGAGTAGCACACAGTCATTATCATGAGTAGTAAGAGGGAGGGGGACAGAAAGCATACAGGTGTCAAAAATGTTTATCATTTGTCAATACTAGTCTCTGGGGACAGAAAACATGCCTGAGCAGCTTAATGAGAAAGAACACTAAGCGAATTTTGCCAATCAACATGAAAATGCAATCATAGCATCAGAAAGAGTTAATGGCAGATATATATCAGATGAAAGGAATGCAAAGCCTATTACTGCCTCCCATACAGACACTTCAGACTACAAAACCCCATCAGACCTGTGCAGACCCATGATTTTTAAAACTCCAGATGTAGGCAAAATGAAGCAATGATGACAAAGCAAACAAAATAACTATGGAAACACTTAAAAACTGCTCTAGATAAGGCTTGCGTGAGGTCCATCTTCAGCCCACTTCATGCTTAAGGAAGACAAGTATGGCTTTTTTTCCATATGACTACAATACAGTATTCCAAGTTCCTCAGTTGCATAAACACTGAAGGTAATAAACTGTGTATATTTAATGTAACCAAACACCATATTTTACTCATTTTACAAGGGGAAAAAAAAAATCTTTACTGTTCCATACATGCAGCAGCATTCATTAGGAGAAGCTTGATCATGCTATCAGAGCACATCCTGCAAATGGATTATTCCATTTTGGAAAGTCCAGGTGTACAGTGAATTTGTATAAACTTAATTTAAAAATTCCTCAACATGCCCCCCCCACCACCATCCCCACGTAACCAGCTTCCAACCAGGCTGAGAAAGAATGAATAAGAAAGACAAAATCCAAACAATTCAGCCTCTTAGAAAAAAAAATGGCCTCTTTCTAAACCAGAAGATACAAGGATAGGATCTTGATCTTGAAAAATCCCTCTGCAGTTTCGAGCTTATTCAAACACAAAGTCCCCTGATAACCAGTGCAACTGCAGTAAGTGTATGAGAAAAAGGAAGCAGAAAAACAGTTGTGTATGTACTAGAGACATACACAACTCCATGAATTGAGAGCCAAAACACTTCATGTTTAGAACAGATCACTGTACTCTCTCTTAACCCAAGACAGAATGATACTATCAGTGCTATCAGTATTATGTTACCCAACAACCGGCATGAATCACTGAACATTCAATTTGCCAGGAACCTAAGTCCTTACAGGCTTTGCCTACCAATACACACACATGCCCAGTAGGAGAAGGATTCTTACAAAGAGGTCCATCTGCTAATTAGAGGAAATTAAAAAGAAGGTCCTGGCCTCTAATTAATCTTCATACAAGTTGAGAAAACACAAAGCAACAGCACAAGAACAGTTATCTAGAATGCTTCACTGTTATTTCATCATGAAATTAGACCTGTTGCTGTAAGACTCAATCTTCTCAATCAATCAGCAGAACTCTCCACAGAACATAAATACAAGTGTAGTCAAATACAAAAATGATCTACTAAACCAAATATTGACACAGCTTAATGACCAGACTGTTGGTGTACTACCAACTTAGAAGATTTGTTTGAACAGCTACATCACCACAGATATCAGAACAACAGGCAATTGCCAGCAGCTGTTTTTTTCACTGAAGAAAGTAACAGCTGCGCTGGATGAGACCACAGGTCACTTGCCCAACAGGGCTTATGCACACAAGAAAAAGCATAAGAATGGGGCAAGAATACACTCATACTTCCAAGTTACTTGACCAGATCCTTACCGTATTTCTTCTCTAATGACTGTGTCTGTCTAAACCATAAAGTTTTAGAACTATATCATCTTGCAGCAATGTGTCTCAGGGGTTATTATTCACTGCAAAAAAAGAAAAACGGTTTTCTTTTAAACTTGCCAATTCCTAGATCTATTTGATGAGAGCTAACAGAAGAACAGAAAAGAAACCTCAAGTCCTACTTGTACTTCCCATGGTTCCACTTGGTCACCTTTTTTCAGGTAGAATACCCTACTCTGTGCCATGTGGCTTCCACAGAAATACTTCCATACCTTTATCTTTGCTCGCTCTTGTCAGAGATCTCTTAACAGTTTCTGAAGTCTACTCTATTCTTCTTTGAGCCTGGGAAATCTCAGATGCTTTCCCTTACTGTTAATAACTAGTTTGCCAGCATCCATGCACTCTCCACGTCTCTTTCACCCAAACATTCCCTGTAGAAGTAAGGCTGGCCTGAGAGACACCTTTCTACATTCAGTCTACCCCTGTTTCTTGCTATAACATACTGCCCCTTTAGCTGAACCACAGCAACTTTTACTGGCAGATGCTATAAATATCACCAGTGAACCCATCTGGACTTTATAAAAGGGGGAGCAAATAGGAGGAATATCTTTCAATTTGTTTCTGCTTCTTTTAAACAATTACTTGATTTTTGCAGCATTACCTCAAACCCACAGCACCATTGCAGCTCATCTCCTTCTGCTATTTTTGTCTCTTAATAAAAAAAGAAATGCAAGAGATGTGCTATGTCCCTGGGCACTAAGGGTCCACTCTATCCTATCTAGTACATCACTTGTATTTTCAACCCAGAACTGTAATGCAATTCATAGACAAGCAGATAACCTCAAGACTTGTGGACCAGTCTTGAAGCAATGCAGTCTTTAGGGGCAGCAGCAGATAAAGTCCCACAAATTGTTGTTCACTAGTCCCGAAAGATGAGAAGGGTATTTTCAGTGTATCCAAAGCAAAGTAACACCCACAGATCTACAGCATTCAACCCCTCATGCACACTTGGCATGCTGCTTGGTAAATTTTGTTAGAGATTACAGTTTAAGGCAACAGGAGATAATGAAGCCAGACTACATATGCTACAACAGTTGGAACTTAATCAAACTGCTGACTTCTGATGTAACAGAAAAGAGCTAGAAAAACATTGAAAACACTAGCATGAAAAAAAGAAAATCACACACATAAAACCTAAAATAGAGACAAGTATCAACTGAACCAAGAGAAAAACAGCAAATATCAGGAAAAAGGTCGAATAATAGCGAAAAAGAAATCAAACAACAGGCAATAGTGTAGCAAATGAGGCAATGAGCAACCACTGCCAGAAAAGGAATTCTTTTGCATAAAAAACATTGAGAGCCCTATTAAAAACAAGGGTTTCTAACCTTTCACAGGCCACAGCACACCCCCCAGGATGATTTTATCTTGTTAGCAGCCTCCATCCAGTCACCCTGTCTTTAAGAGCTTCTCAGACATAAGCAAAGAGCAAACTCAGGGTGAACACTCACGTTTGGTCCTCCCGTTGCCCAGAGACATCTTGCCGTGGCCACCCCCCATCATCTTAGCTAGAGGTATTAAAGATAACAGGAAGGGATCCTACAGGTACATAGCAACTAAAAAACAGACTAGGGAGAATGTAGGCCCCCTCAGGAAGCTCTAGGGAGAACTGGCTACACAGGATTTGGAGAAGGCTGAGGTTCTGAATGACTTCTTTGCCTCGGTCTTCACTGCCAAAGGCTCTGACCGCACCACCCAAGTCTTGGAAGGCAGATGCAGGGACTGTGAGAATGAAGACCCTGGGCCCACTGTAGGAGAGGATCTGGTTCGAGACCATCTTAAAAATCTGAATGTGCACAAGTCCGTGGGTCCTGATGAGATCCATCTGCGGGTCCTGAAGGAGCTGGCAAATGAAGTTGCGAAGCCGCTGGCCATCAAATTTGAAAAATCATGGCAATCAGGTGAAGTTCCCGATGACTGGAAAAAAGGAAATATAACCCCCATTTTCAAGAAGGGGAAAATGGATGACCCGGGGAATTACAGACCAGTCATTCTTACCTCTGTGCCTGGCAAAATCTTAGAGCAGGTTCGCCTGGAAGGCATGCTAAGGCACATGAAAATCAACAAGGTGCTTGGTGACAGCCAGCATGGCTTCACTTAGGGGAAATCCTGCCTGACTAATTTGGTGACCTTCTATGATGGGGCTACAGAACTGATGGACGGGGTAGAACAGTTGATGTCATCTACCTGGACTTGTGCAAAGCATTCGACACTGACCCACATGACATCCTTGTCTCTAAATTGGAGAGACATCAATTTGATGGATGGACCACTCGGTGGATAAAGAACTGGCTGGATGGCCGCACACAAAGAGTTGTGGTCAATGGCTCAATGTCCAGCTGGAGACTAGTAACGAGTGGCGTCCCTCAGGGGTCAGTGTTGGGACCGATCTTGTTTAACATCTTTGTCGCTGACATGGACAGTGGGATTGAATGCGCCCTCAGCAAGTTTGCCGATGACACCAAGCTGTGTGGTTCGGTTGATACGCTGAAGGAATGCCATCCAGAGGGACCTCGACACACTTGTGAGGTGGGCTGATGCCAACCTCATGAGGTTTAACCATGACAAGTGCAAGGTCCTACACCTGGGTCGGAGCAATCCCAGGCACAGCTACAGGTTGGGCAGAGAAGAGATTCAGAGCAGCCCTGCGGAGAAGGACCTGGGGGTGCTGGTCGATGAGAAACTGAACATGAGCCAGCAGTGTGCGCTTGCAGCCCAGAAAGCCAAGCGTATCCTGGGCTGCATCGAAAGAAGCGTGATCAGCAGGTTGAAGGAGGTGATCCTGCCCCTCCACTCTGCTCTTGTGAGACCTCACCTGGAGTACTGTGTGCAGTTCTGGTGTCCTCAGCATAAAAAGGACAGGGAACTGTTGGAACAAGTCCCGAGAAGGGCCATGAGGATGATCAGGGGACTGGAGCACCTCCCGTATGAAGACAGGCTGAGGAAGTTGGGGCTGTTCAGCCTGGAGAAGAGAAGGCTGTGTGGAGACCTCACAGCAGCCTTACAGTATCGCAAGGGGGGCTATAGGGATGCTGGGAAGGGACTCTTCATTAGGGACTGTAGTGATAGGACAAGGGGTAATGAGTTAAAACTTAAACAGGGGAAGTTTAGGTTGGATATAAGAAGGAAGTTCTTTCCTGTTAGGGTGGTGAGGCACTGGAATGGGTTGCCCAGGGAGGTTGTGAATGCTCCATCTCTGGCAGTGTTCAAGGCCAGGTTGGACGAGGCCTTGGGTGATATGATTTAGCGTAAGGTGTCCCTGCCCACAGCAGGGGGGTTGGAACTAGATGATCTTAAGGTCCTTTCCAACCCTAACGATTCTATGATTCTATGATAACTGGGAAGCACAAGATGTGCAGTACATGTGCTGCAATACTCTGCCAAGATGCAATATATCCATGCTTTTGGGATTCACCAAATTCAGGGCACATGCAGAAGGAAAATGCTCCCTTGACCACAAGGTTATGAAGCACAACGATTGGGAAATTGCATTTAAAACTCTGCAGCTTTTCATCTTCATTAACAGATTGGAGTGGGGCAAGGAGTACTGGAACTTAAGCAAGGTAAAAATGATCTAGCTCAGTTACATAGGTGAAATCTCAGTATTACTCCAGTAACACCCACATGACCCTCTTTACTCTCTCCTGTCAGAAAACAATAAGACATATATATACACACACACATACACGTATATATGTACATACATATATATGCATACACACAGACACACCACATCTCTGGATCAGTCTGCATAAGAGATCCATACAAGTACATGTTCCAAAATGAGACTCTTAAGCACTGTTTTTTAAACCTGAAAATGCCTCTAATCTTAGGAGAACTGAGTGGAAAATCAAGGTCTGCAAATAGCAGATGATGTATGGTACAAATACAGTCAGCAGAGAGATTTTCAAAAGCCCCTATCTGCTTTCAAGAGAATCTCACAGTAATTAATTCTCCAGTGGATCTGCTTTAAGAAATATCATGAAGCATAATATGAAGAACATGCCAAACAGGCAACCCTACAGAAATGAGAAGCTGAAAGAAAGTCAAGCAAGTAGCAGAACAGATCCACAGTATGAATCAGCAACCTAAAATCAGTCAAGGAGACTTGCAGATATATTGACCTTCACATCTCAAAGTGTGCTAGAAGACAAATAGGAAGAGAAATAGCAGCCGGGATTGCCGGTAAAGGTAGAAGTCTGATGCGGTGAATGAAATAATGAAGGTACCGTGTTACCTCCTGGAGGCTTTACAACTGCAAAATCATATCCCTTCAGTGCGAGAACATTGGTACATTTAGGAGCATTAAGTGCTACAGGAAACACAGGGACTAACTGCAGATGATACCTTGCCAGCTCATGCAAAATACCACAGTCCCACTAATTATTAATGGAAGCTGATTTCAAAACCAGCTATTTCACAATTAAATATAGTAACAATCTGGCAGCAGTGCTACTACCACAAAATGACAACAAATGACAGCATAGATGAAGTGCATGGTCAAGTGTAAAATCTGAGTCAACTGCAAACCAAGGCAACAAAAGTACAAAGAACATCTAAATAAAATGTCATTTCATACAACTGATCATGGACATGCTTCATTTACAGTGAATATGACAGAACAAAAGAAGACTCTAGAATGGGTGCATAGCGTGTTTACATTAAAGACAGGCGAAGAGAAAAACACAAAATCAAAGCTTATGCTAACATCTTCTGCCAAAAAACCAAAGTTATTCAAATGAAATTCAAAGCTTACTAAACTAAAAAAGGAATGTGAAGTGAAATTAAAGATCTCAATTATCTGTACAAAGAGCAGCCCAAAGACAAGACAGGAGTTAAAAAATGTGCTGGGTTTTTTTTTAGTGAACCTGTGCAGGTTTTTTTAAAAACAATAAAAGTCATTTAAGGTCAAATTTTGTGAGAACTGAATAATTCCATACACAGTTATTGGGGAGAAAGTAGTTCCTAACACACGAGAGTACTTGCAGTTTAAGACTGTGCATTAGACTTCAGGATGACTGTTTAGTTGCATTCCAAATTGCAGCCAGCAAGTCTAATATATACTAGCAGAAAAACCTCATATAAGGTTAAGTGAAAAAATAACTGTAGATTATGAAGCTGCAACTTATTATTTTTCCCCTAAAGATGGTCATTTTAGATTATGAGAGTTCATACTTTGCTAACACCTAGCAAGCATCTTCTGAAAAGCTCAAATGATTCTTTTTTTTTTAATGTAACAGTACCTGTTTCTTGGTTTTGTCATCATAAGCAAAGATGGGAAAATCCACTTTATGCAGTGTCTACCAATATAACTTCTTTTTCCCTGAAGCAAGAGACTGAAGTAATACAATCCCAGACGTATTCCAAATAAAACTAAAGGATTCATACTGTCCATACAGAGATATCGGTGTTGGGATTTCATATAAATACGTATTTCCATGCAGGAAAATGGGCTTTAAATATTATTACGTAGGGAAATCAGTGCAACACATTTTATGGAACCATTTGGGAGGAAACAAAAAAAAAAAAAAACAAAAAAAAAACAAAAACACTGCTGGAAGATAAAAATATTTAGTTCTCTTTTGAGAGTATTGGAATGGCACAGTTCAACTGGCATTACACTTACGCGCATAAAGAGCATTGGGAAAATTCTTCTTTCAAATAGGTTAAAATCATAGGAACTACTAGGGATGAGCGCTCTTAACACAGCAGATCCATACTGCTCAGAGCTGTATTTCCTCACCTGAGTCCTCAGAAATGACAGATGGATCATGCAACAGTCCCATACCCAGCAGATTTTCTGCTACGGTACAGACTGTTCATAGGTGCCTCTCTCTTACAATCAGGTTACACAACCTTTATGGGGCTGGGGCTGTTTAAGCTGGGCCAATCATGTGCATTTCCAAGATGCCACAAAGCACCAAAACTACTCATACATTGGACATGAGAACAAAAAAAAATTCCTTAGAGGAGTGTGGCAACTAAGTCAATTATTCCACTAAGAGAGACCCAACGATTTATTAAAAAACACAAGTTCCTTTGCTAGCACAATTTGTAAAGGGTTCACAGATCACCCAGACACTTCAAGAAATAGAGAACAAAAGACTTCTCCAGCTTTAAGTATAATAAGCATTTTTAGGTATAAATGTTTTCACAGACTGTACTGCTGGCACATGTGTTCACATGAAGAGCAAAATCATCCTACATCTTATTACATCACAAAGGAAAACACGTGATGTAACGTGTCATGACTGTAGAACAACTCATTTGGTAGTAAGGGACACCCTTCTAATTAATTACTGCTTCATCTGGTGGCTGAATTGTTCCTAGGATAACAAGTATGAAAATATGTACCTCATTTTCATTTTGTTTTTCTTTTAATTCAGTAGCATACAACCAAAAGCAAATAAATATCGGGCTGCAGAAGAAATCCAACTAGCAATATGAACATAAAATACCAGTTAAAATGTCAATAATAGCTGCAGTTAGTTTATCCCGTGAACTTTAGGGAATGCATACTTAAACTCCTAAGGAGTTTCTCAGACAGTCTGGGGAAACCCAAAGTTATTATCCAGCCTTCAAGTTGGAGAATACAGAACTGTTAAAATATGACAAAGGACAATTAAATTAAAACATGTCTTTAACACAAAAAACAACAATACTTTAAAAAAAAAGGCTGTATATTACTAATCTTCAAAAAAACCTTCACTCCCAAAAATGGCAGCAGCAGATGCAGAGACACTATCCAGCAAAGAGGACTTCTAATAGGGACAAGAGACAAACTCAGGGAAGACAAAACCATTAATGCTACGAAGAACACAGACAACACATTCACCCTGAGCTGCAAACTGTCAGACATACAGAGAATTCCCAAAACACATCTTTGCTGACTTACTCTCTTTCTTAATTGCCATCGTCAGAGAATGGATATTGGACTTTTGGTATGATACAGTTACAGCTGCTCTGATGTTTTAAGCTCAAGGATATATATATATACACATAAACACATGTAATTCCTCCTACATAAGGTAGGTATGGTGATGGTTATAAAGTCATCCTAATGAAAATTAAGTCTGAGCTGCTCCCACAGACGAGTTGAATCCAGGAGCTGACTCAGTTAAAAAAAAAAAAAATAATCCATCAAAGTGTCAGGCTCTAATTAAATCTATTTCTTGGTGTGACTACAAAACACACAAGAAAGGTGTAAAAAACATCAGGTGTGGGAGAAGGTGAGACCAATCTGCTCAACAGCTGCCTCAGTTTATGCAAGATTAAAGCAGGTGTGTAACAAGTCTTTCTAACCAGAACCACTGGAAGGACTAAGGAACATGGGGATTATTTATACTGCATAATGATTATGTGATTAAAATAACTGTGAGAGAAAATTCCAGGGAGTTGAGAGAAGTAAGCAAAGCAAAGCTTAATCCATGCAGAATGCATCAGGAACCAGCTGACAAAGCTGAGCAGTCACTGCAGTTCGCTCTACTGTCTTCTTCCTCCCCTGGAAACAGCTAGCCCAAGGAGCAGCCTCACTCTCTGGGAGGACACCAGATGCCTTCTCTAAGGCCAATGCCACCTCCTGCTCCTTGTTCCCAAACCCAGCTTCCTGCTGCAATGGCCAACGTACCTGTGATCACCAGGATAGGGGAGCTGAATGATTCTGCAGCAAGACGTGATGGGGAACAATGATGTTCAAAACTTCTGCTCTGCCTGTACAGTGGCTAAGTCTGGCCTCCCCTAACTTCTAATTAACTGAAACTAATGTTACTACGAACACAGGAAAAATTACGGTTGTAAAAGAAGCTGTTGGCTTAATAATGGAATGGGTGTAATTCCATGGTCTGAGCTATGAAGGGAAGTAGTATACAGACCATAATTTCTGCCCTAAATGCTACAAAAATATAAAAATTACTGAAATTATATAGCATATGCTGTATTAACAAGAAGCATAAAAACACATCAGTATGGAAGAACTTACTATCTTGCATTTTCTTGACCAGATCATCAAATCTCAAAGTGTCAGGAAAAGGCGCTTGATGTACTAAGAATTTCAGTCATAAAATAATTGCAGATAAGGTGTTGATAACCGAACTTCACCCAAACCTGATACATTATGAACTGGAAACTGGGGGAAAAAGAACAAAAAAAGAGCACTGCTGAAAGTGGGGATAGTATTTCCTTTATCTCTTCCATATTATTTCCAACAAATGAAAGGCGTAATTGTAAGGATACATACCCTTTATTTTTGCATGTAGTAATCTTGAACCTGTCTGTCTGCAACAGACAGGTGGATAAACACTGAAAGTGAGTATAATATCAAAAATATTGTTAACATTTCAGAAATATTTTAAATTAATATTAATGAAGTGTTTTTAATCATTTCAGGTAATCAACTGAAGGGGAAAAAGCAACTGATGATGCTCCTGTTCTGATACTCAAACTTTCTAGCCAGTGCAGTACTGCAAACAAGAGTCACAGCTTGCCAACATGAGGCTAGTAGGTGCAGAGATGACAAAAATATGAGAAGCTGAAATGTAAAAAACAAAGAAAACCTGCTGTAACAGGGTAAGCAGTGCTGCAAATACAGCTTTACTCAAATAGGGAGGGAGCCTTTCAGGAATCAAATCCACTCGTGCCAAGGTGCGCAGACAAGAACAATGAGTAACCACATACATTCCTGATTTCTGGTGGCACAAAGAAAACTCCCATTTCAATACACTAGAAAGCTCTCTTTGTATACATATCCTAAAATGCCTGTTGGCAGACTTTCACCATACTTACTCTGAACCATGTCTGACACCAAGATTACTTTTATTAGCTAGGCAAAGTAGAGGGTTCAGACTTTTTTTTCCTAACCTATAGTGAACTGATTAACATCAGTTAAGGGTAAATGGCAATGCATGTGAAGTGAGACAGTGAGGCACTGGCACAGGTTGCCCAGAGAAGCTGTGGCTGCCCCATCCCTGACAGTGCTCAAGGCCAGGTTGGACAGGGATTGGAGCAACCTGCTCTAACGGAAGGTGTCCCTGCCCGTGGCAGGGGGTTGGAACTGGATGAGCTTTAAGGTCCCTTCCAACCCAAACCATTCCATGATTCTACGGTGAACAGGAAATGTATTCTTGTCATAGCAAATTAGATCTGAAGTAAAACTTATTTTAGAGCGTTAATAATTGATAATTTTGGGAAGTGGTAATTTCTAGAGTCTAAGAAAAAGGTTATTTAAAATAATATTATTGACTCTATGTAGTTAAATATATCTATAATAAATTTTCATTCCCAAAAGTTGCTAAAAATATTTTTAGGCCCTTTTTCCATTATCACATTTGCCTAGTTGCAAGATCTTACAAGTTATTAATAAGACTTATTTCCACAATGATGAAATAAATTGTAGAGTTTGTAGTAAATCTGACAAGCTATATTAAAGGTATTTCAACCTGTAGTGAACTGATAACATCAGTTAGGGGTAAATGGTAATGCATGTAAAGTGAGACAGTGAGGCACTGGCACAGGGTGCCCACAGAAGCTGTGGCTGCCCCATTCCTGGCAGTGGTCAAGGCCAGGCTGGATAGGGTTTGGAGCAACCTGGTCTAGTGGAAGGTGTCCCTGTCTGTGGCATGGGGTTGGGACTGGATGAGCTTTAAGGTCCCTTCCAATTCTAACTATTCTATGATAATACTACAGAGTAATCAAGGAATAGATTGGTCATGCTTTGGTATTGAACACCTCTTACAATTACCAATGATTCTCTCTGATGTTCTGGGGGGGCACAAATTCCCTTTGCACACAAGAAAGCAGAACACTTTCATGCTTAGTTTGACCAACGTACAAGAACAAACTTCATTACAGCCAATTGGTCACAATTTACTTAGGAGAAATTTTCAGACTGAAGCCTTAGCAAAATTGGAGATCGTCACACACTGTTTCACTGCTGGCTTAATGCTAGGGTCAGAGACCAATACAGAAGTATCCATGAAGATTTAAACTACAAGTTACCCTCTGTATTGGGGCCTCAGCTGGAGGAGTGGAGGTTCACCCATACCCTTAATTCCCATCAGGTTCAAATCAGGCAGTTTAGGACATGAGAAATGGCAATAGTCATACCTATAGAAGTTTAGAGAGGGGGAAACATAGTGGATATAGCTGTCTACATAAAATCACTGTAGGAAAAAATAAATAAACAAGAGAGACAAATGAGAAAAAGCAGAAGAGTATTATGCTTGCCTAAGAAAAAAACCCATAGAGCCTAAAAAAAGCTCAATGACAAGTCTTAATGGACTAACAAAACGTACACAAGGGAACACGAACAGCAGGTCACATCACAGTTCATATATGGCAGCTGCCAACATAAAAACATTTTAAGCAACTAACTGCACAAAATGTTACAGAGCAAATTAAAAAGCAGTGACAACAACCCAATACCAACTTAATGCGGGTATCAAACTGATTTATAGAATTCAAGTAAGATTTAACCTGAACACAACTAGCACTTCATAATAGAGGCGAAGATTTATATGCAATGAGCAGCTCTGAAGTTACATATATGTGAAATACAAAATACCAACCTAACTTTGTTTCCCTGGAAGAACCAAACAGCAATAAGCCTGAAGGGAAGAATTAAATGAATCCTGCTATGAGAACCAAAACAGAGGAGAAACTTAAAAGAAGTGAGAATTGAATTCAGCTACAGACTTCCAAGAGTTGGCAACACAAAGCCAGAAAAATCTAACAACTAAAATAAATCCTGAGAGCAAACAGCAGGAGCAGATAGATCAGAAAACACATGATTCCCATGTAATCTCAGAATGTATAAATGGAATTTTACTGGGTTTTCATTGCTGCAAGAAAACTTAAGAGCACTAAAAAAAAAAAATGGAGGTTCATTATTACAGGGAAATAACTAGATATTGAGAAATGACAGGTTCTGACAAATCCAAATATATGTAATTTATCAGAAAATTGGCAATACTGACAAAACTCCTAAATTAGCTACAAGACTAACATCCAAACTATGAAAAAAAAAAGTGCCAAGCACTCCCAATTGCTACATCAAAATCTCTAAGCAATTAAGGAAAAAGTATAAAGATGCTAGTAAGTTTGGTTGGATCTACAGAACCTTGGTTTCCCTTGATTATTGTTCAGAAGTGCAAGTTAAAAGATATTAAATAAATTTTAATTGTATCCTCTTTCTCACTATATGGTTTCTTTCTCTTTTTTTCCTTTCCTTTTAATATATTTTTACCAACAGTAGAATTTGCAGAGATGCACAAGTGACACATACTTTGGAAATTATGGTTCAAGTCATTTATGCCTGTTTGTGGCCCAGGCCTTCAAACAGAAACTATACTAAAAGAGGGGAGGTTCAGGGTTAATCGTGAGGAAGAAATTTTTTGCAATGAGGGTGGTAAAATCGTGGCACAGCTCACCCAGAGAGATGGTGGATGCACATCCCTGGAGACACTCAAGGCCAGGCTGGATGTGGGTCTGGGCAACGTCATAGTTGAAGATGTCCCTGCTCCTTGCAACATCTCTTCCAACCCAAACTATACTACGATTTCATAAACTTGCCTATTCCTTTACTATTTGCTTATCATTTCTCCACTGCTTAAAATATGCTGTCTACTTCTTTCTCATATATGTAGGTGGGGCAGATTTTAAGCATGTGTGTGCAAATATATATTTACACAAATATACAGACACACACCCTTCTATATCTGCATATACAACAGTAAATTTCTCAAAACAATTTCTTTGTATTTGAATTCCAAAGCTCTCTTAATGCATGCATGCAATTTCCTTTTAGAATTTCATCTGCGAAGACTTCTTCTGATGGCACCTCTTGAAAAAGATGAAATGTAGCAAAGTCAATTCCACACACACACATATGCAGACTCATCCAATATCAAAGCACTCACTCATTCCTCTTCATTTGGCTCCTGCAAATATCAATAACTCTAAGACAACCCATACTACATAAAGCATATTGTATGTTCTGTACCACAGTAAAACCAGAAAATAGACTCCAGATGTTTCCTCAAATCCTGCCAAAAATGAAATTTAAAAAAGTGTTGAAACCCAAGCAAAGTTAGAAGGAAGCCCTGACTTAAAACATATAGGAAGAAGAGGAACAAGTAACCTGTAGCTTTGCTAGGAGTAAATTTGTTCTGTCTTCACCTACTAGATAAGAAGGGTCAATCTCTATTAACTGTAAATACAGCAATTATAAAGAATGAAAATTCTCATTTTCTTCCCATTTATTATTTCTTTAGAATGACATCTCAGACCTTCCAGAGATTTGAGACTGGGAAAAAGCCTTAAACAGCTTTCACTCTTTTGGAAGACTAGATTCCTTCGGGAGTTAATTAGACTTTGCTTTTAGCTACACTAAAAGCAATACTGAAAATGGGACTTGGCCCCTAAATGTTTAGAATTTGCCATTTTATCATGTCAGTTAGCACCATAAAGCAAAATGAACTGATACTGCATGAGTCCTTTCTTGTTGAACTGCAAAGTAAAGGAGGTTTGCTTAAAACAATCCTTCAGTAGGAATGACTGTCAGCTTCGCACTGCACAGGATGTTTTGGGCTCACTGTTACTCCTTTGAGTGCCAAAACCAACAGGCAAAGCCCAGTAGCTTCTTAAAAAAAAAGAATAAAAGTACTGTCAAGACCAATTATCTGTAGAGATTCTCGAGGTGGAACTCATCTGGCCCAAGAGATCCTGTAAGACCTCTGAAACTGATCAAAACATAAAGGAGGAAGAAACACTTCCAGAGGCAATTCACTATAACTATCTTAAGATAATTAATTTACAATTAAAAATTTGCCTTCAAGATGTGTCCATCTTTGTCCCTTAGACACAGAGGAAGTCCAAGCAAATTGTTTAGCCTTCATCTGCTGCTCTGGTGGGGACAGCAAGAAGAGTACAGAGAAAAATACTCAAAGCTGCTTGTGTCAGCAGGTATTTTTGATAAAAAGAAGCAAACAAAAAAGCCTTGGATCCATCACTAATATATATTTTTTCCTCATATAAAACTTATTATAGGATACTTTTTAATGGACTGCTTAATAACCAAGATGTATTTTCAATTTGGAAGTAATGGACGAAATAATGGAGAATTTGAAATACGTAACTTTCTGATCGGTCTCGTCTTTCAGAATTATATATGATAGTGCTCAATCAAAACACATTCTGTCCCTTCACTTTATCATATGCAGACAGGCTAATGGACCAATACAGGGTATAAAAAAAATACAACTGTTTACAAAAGCATAGCTTTATGTCCTGCAGTCAAGATATACGGAATTGCGAAGGGATGACTTAATTGGTTATTTTACCTGCATGGCACTCTTTCCAAGCTTAACCACCTCAAATAAAGTGACAGGGTCCCCTTCTCCATTCTGCTGAGGGTGGCCATTAGCTCTTCCACGACTTGCTCCTCTGGCTCCAGATTCAGAACGACCCTTGTCCGCTGGAGACTTTCGTGGTTTCTTAGTGGCAGACTGGGCAAAGAAAACCAGCAGAACAAAAATCTATTATAGCTCTATCTGAAATCATTCAACGTATCTTTATACATAAATATTACACATATTTATACACTCACACATGTATACACACACAAGTATCACAGAATAAGCCAGGCTGGAAGGGACCTCAGGAGGTCTCCAGCCTCCAGCCTTTCCTGCTCAAAGCTGGAAATTCAACCAGGTTGCTTAGAGCTTTATCGCATGAGGTACCTATGTTTTTATTCATCAGTAATTGTTGAGGAACAACTTAAAAGCCACTGTCATATCACAGTAAATAGTGGTGACTTCCCAACACAGGAATATCAGCTCATGTCAGTACCCGGATTAGTCTTATTCAACACAGACAGTTGACAATATGACTAAAACTAGATAAACGGTAGCAAATTGCAGAAAGCAAAAGTGGTTTATGCTGGCACACAAAATCTTTTAGAACTAATGATCTTTGGAAGACAGTAAGTTATTAAAAATGCACTTGTCATGTTAACATTCGGTTTCTGTATTTTTATTTTTATGCAATTTGTATAAGAAATTGTGCACATAATGAGTCGGCTCTTCAACTCAAATTAAATCACTGGATTTATACAGCCAGTACACAGATTTAACAGATAATCATAGCAGCCCCGTGCTTCAAATTTTTATGAGTTAGGACATTTTCCCTGTGAATCTAAATTATTTATTGTAAATTTTCACTAGATTCTTCAAGCTTACATCAGGTGGTATAGATCCCGCTTGTAAGAAGTCACCCAGTGAACAGTTTGCTCTGAATTTAGCTTTCTGGAGAAAATAATGCAGGATTCTTGCTATGATCTTATTTCCATATTCTGTTTTTCTCCCTCCTGTGAGGCTGAGAAAAGTAAAAGCTGCCATCTTCCACAGAACTATGAAGCTGTTTTGAGGAATTACATCAAAGAAAACAGCATGCAAGCAACCTGAACATTACATTTAGAACAATATCCTCCTGGTACCATTTTCTTGAATATACTGGCAGATGGATTCTATTAAAGCTTTTCATAAAGAACATCAAGTCAGTGTTTTTGGTTGCATCTTCCAAATGCAGACACATTAAGAATATTCCTGCAGAGGAAAGGGATCACATTTCTGGAAGAGAGCTGTAGAAGACAGACCTGCAGTCTAGCGGGTCCTTACTTTAAAAGGGATCACAGCTGGTGGAGCCAGAGTGCTAAAGGAAAGGGCAAGGCAGAGTGAACTGCAACTGCCTCTTGCAAGACTTGTGTACAAATGCAAGCTGGAAAGCTTAAAATACGGAACAATCTCTGCGAGAAGTTTTGTGGATAACATCTGCACTTATGATCAAAAGAATAGGTGCTCTCCCTCAATGAATTTTTAAACATATGCAAAGCTGTCTTTATCAGCAAGAAAACTATCAATATGTGACATGTTTGAGCTCCACTGAGCTCCAAAGAGACATATGATCACTACTTTATAAAATGGAAAATAATTAGAAGTAAATTATCTCTTTTGAGATACATAATTCCTGTGCTTCTCCAGTCTGGGTGACAGTAAGCCATAAGCTCTTCAACTAGCTACAAGGACTGCTAAATGAAACAGGAGTGCAAGTTGATGACCTCCACGGAAGCTAATGGAAGCCCTCCTATAGTCAGTTTTCTCAACATATACTTCAGTGGGAAACTCTAAACGCTGCCAGGATGAAGGGAAAACAAGGAGGAACTGGAAGTGAAATGCACACATCCAAAGATACCTTGCTACTGGAAAGGAGTAAGAGCCACCTACATGGCGTGAGTACCATGGATCAGCATGCACATGCCCCAAATGAGTAATCACAAGACATGTAAATGCTCAGTTTGAACTCCACTTTTGTCAGGTATCTTGGGAAAAAGGGGTGCTCTGACCAAGACTCTCAGTTTGAATTAGAAGGGTGGGAACACCAGTGGGCTCTCAGAAGAGAGAAATAACTGAAAGAGGTACTTCTCACAAAGTAACTGACAAAGCCAGATTCTTCAAATCCAGGTAAAGATCTCAATATCCTGGACCCAAGTTAACACCAGTACTGAAACTACCTGAATAAATTTTCTCTTTGGTATAGATTTTCTTTCAACAAACAGAACATCTCTCACAATGCAGGAAACAAGTCTTTCATTTAATAAAAACCATTCTGCATCCAGACTGGGGTAGCTTAACTCAGATGCAAGATCTATACTTAATCCTTTCTCAAGATATAAAATAAGCAAAAGATCCTCTGCTAAGACACCAAAGGAAATCCAAAACTAGAACATTCTGAGTTAGGCAAGGATTAACATTTTCAGGTGGAGAGGTACTAGAGAAGGGGTGTCCACCAGACTTCCACTCCAGAGCACTTCCACCCAGTAGGCATATGACAGGAAGCCCAAGATCAACCCCACTCTGGAGTATAAATATGAAAGCAAGTCACACATGGGTCCTCAAGCCTCCAGAAACTGCCTGGTACTCTAATTACAAATGTCTGCAAGCACAAGGGCAGAACTGAGGAACTGGCATTATCTTATTAACATACAACACTACAATGCTGTTGTCAGACACGCGTAGTGCCCCTGAATATACAGCAAGAAACTTCTCAGGCCATCCTGACAGATCTGAGCTTCATACAGGTTCCTACCTCTGAGTACGAAGTTGAATAGGTAAACCTATTTCAAGAGGAGATTTTTTCATGATGAGAACAACCAGCCATTGCAATAATCTCCCTAGGGAAGTCGTAGATTCCCCAGTGTTGGACACTCCAACTTCAGCTGGACAGGATGCTGGGCCACCCTGCCTAGCTCGTCATTTGCCAAGAAAGATAGGACTAATTGATCTCTAAGATCCCTTCCAACCTCATGCTCTGCAGTTCTATCCCAAGATGGAGACAACCAACACCACTGAAGCAAGTGAAGAAAAAGCATGGACTGGTACATCACTAGAAATGCAAGAGGACCCCTTCCTGATACAGAGTATCTGCGGTATATCTGCAGAGGCAGTGTGCTCTTGGAAGTGGAAACAACAGTAATGTCTCTTTGGGACGCAGGGCTACCTCTGTCTGGCATCCTCAATGCCTAACACAATCTTTAGATTCATAGCTTGACTTTGCAGCTCCACTTCCAGCTGTCCAGAATATTTGTCTTTCATAAAGAAAGGGTTTGCACTGAGCTAAAGGATCACTCTTGACAGTGAACGCTGGAAGTTTCCAGGAGCATTGCTATAAGTAGTACTGCTGCTTTAAGGCTTAAACTAAGGCAAACAAAATACTTATCTTGCCTGTAGTTAAGCTAAGATGATGGCAGTTCAGAATTTTGAAATAAATTAGCTACGTAATACTTTTGCTTTCATGCCTTTAAAATGATTGGGAAGGGAAAAAAAAGCAACCCACATTTGTAAGATCAAGTAATACAGTGAAAGTTGATTCGTTACACTAACAAAGAAAAAAAAAAGTGAAAGTGGCTCGACATTTCCTATTAACATTCCCCAGAGTGATCCAACACACTTCATGAAGAAATAAAGACAGTAAAAGTGTTACAGGTCAGTAACTCCATCTAACCTGCCACCTTAAATGATGACCTCTACGTGTGCATTCATACTGTAAGTAATTTAAAGCAGTACCTATTTCTCAAGATAGCTGGAAGAACCTTTTTAACCTTCCACTTGAGTAAAACTGAAGAACTTGCCTCTCCACAGCACCATCCTCCTGAGAGGCCTCTGCACTACAACCTCCTGTTAAGTGAAAAAGTGGTAATGTCTGAGCTCCTTCTGAATTAATCCTGATTAAAAACAGAAGGCTACTGCACACTTTGTAACATCATCATGGTTATCTTGGAAGTTTTGGGATTCAAATGGTCAGTCTTTTAGACTTTATTCATCTAGAAACAAACAAGGTGCTCTCTATGAAAAACCTCATGCCACAGATAAAGACAGATGCAGGTCCCCTAGCATCCCGTGCATACAGAGCTGCTTCAGCTATAACACATGCAGTTTAGAACAAAACAAAAAGCAGAGGCAGTGCTGAGGCATGCTGTTGCTTTTTTAAAATTCTCATGTAAAAACCTAGCAGGAGTTCTAAAAGTTATCTTAAAGAATCGGGATTCTGCTATAAATGCCTGAATCACTTCGATTCTTCTAGCTAAGAGAATTGCTATCAAAACCAGATTATTTACATAGAAAAATGAAGAATAATTAGATTGCCAAAAATACAAGGACCATCCCATCAAAAGCCTAAACCAAAGCCTTCTAATGCCATTCGGATTTCTCCACCAGGAAGCTTCAAGTGGCGGGATAGAAAAGTATCCACATACTGGCTGTATGTGCATCGCATTTCCACAGAGCTACAAAAAGACAGTCACTTCAGTTTTAAGGGATACACCTAAAATACCATGCAATCAAAACAGGACAATGATGTAAGTCACATCAAACTACAAACTTTGACTACTATGAAAATAAATTCTTCCAAGAGGATTCCTTCCTACTGTTCACTAGGACGTGTATGATTTGGAACCAGAAGGAAAACTCAATCCCCACCAGTACCTAACATTCATGCTACAAGACTGAATACGGCTAAGAGTCCTCTGCAAAGTCGAAATACCACATATGAATGCAGAGATAAGGCACTGTGGTCTGTCATCTCCATACAAAAAAAAAAACCAAAACAAAAGGACCTGAAAGCAAAACTGTACAGTCTGCACAGGGGATAAAAGGACTGCAAGTGCCTTGTTCCACCTTGCCTTAATAGAAGAATCTGAGGAGCTGGAGAAAGGCATGCTGGGGTCCTGGTTATGGGATGAGAGAGTCATCAGCAGAGATCACAGAATTGCCACCTTTGGAACAGAAAGACTGGTATTTCTTCTTGTCCTCTGAACCAAATAGACTAATCTGTACTCCTACCTCAAAGCTGAAATACAGCCAGGAGATCTCTCTCTCTCTCCCTCAACATCTGACAGCTGAGGCTTAAGCCATGCTGTCCTGAGCCCCTAGGAAGGTAAGGCCAGATAGGTCAAAATAAAGCATGCCAATAACATTGAACAGAAAGTGTTGATCCAAGAAAGGAGACAAAAAAGGATAGACAATTAACTGAACTGAGCCTGAGCTCACTAATGTGAAAGCTACACCACATCATAAGCCCTTGGGCTTTCAAACCCCCTATCTACAACAGGAGAGCAGTCTATACCCACGTGTTTCAATAATGCAGAAGACAGAAAAGGCATTTTTGGCCAGTGTTACTCAGCAGCTTCAACCAGAGGACTATTATAGGTCACTCATTAAATACACCCCACACAATTCCCTAAATATATAGTCAGATGGTATGCTTACATGTATTTAAGCAATACTGCGTGCAACAAAATATCCCACTGTTGGCTAGTCATTCCACAGGCATCTGGTCTACAAGACTCAGCATTCAGAAGCACATGGGCAAGGGGGAGGCCAGCCTCAGCCACTGTCAATGCTAGGAAAGGACATGGTGCAACTCCTGCTAAATTCACAGCAAGGCTTGGTGAATTCAGGACAACCAGGTTAGATTGTGAGAGTTATCCTGAATGACCAATGCACTGGATCTCTTAGTAAGTTGATGGTATAATCTACCCAGTCAAGTACTCATTAGAATAGTCCCTTATAGAAGTGGAGGGGCAACTTGGAAACAGCGTTTTCAGGAAGGGAAAGCTCCCCAGAACATTAAGATTCTCTATGAACTGAAGAGATTGTACAAATGGTAAACCCTCAAATGTGGACCATCTCTGTACAAAAGTGTCAAATCTGCAAAGAAGAATGTCTTTCTTTGGAAAATAAGTCTGGAAAACCCTTTAGTAGTAGTCTATCTTTCTGATAAAATGTATCTATCATCCTGTAGATAAAATTTATCTATTTATTCTATAGATGAAATTTATCTATTTATTCACCTCATTAAATACCTACATATATTTGATGGAGTACATTGTGTGCAGCTCTGTAACAGAACCATGCAGCAAACCAAAACAGCACAGAACACTTTCAAAAGAAGACAGTATGTTTATGGCAGATGTGTCACTGCAGTTGTGATGGCCTAAGGGCATAAGCAAATCAGCATTTGCAGGGAGAGATCAAATCTTATTAGACCATAATATTTTAGTTAGGAAAAAAAACAAAACAACCAAACCCCCCAAAAAACCCCAAACCACAAGAAACAGTAGACCCTTTGGGCAGAAAACCCTTTCTTTAGGTCTATAACAGAAATTAAAAACATCAAAGCTAAGTAACAGTTGAGAATAACAGCTCTGAATTTAACTAAACATTTTAATCTGTGTCATATCTGAGAATAAAGGTAGGTGGTACCTGTGGAGGAAACAAAAAAATCATGTTAGCATATGGAAGAGTGGGGAGGGGAAAAAACATCAGAGCTGCACCTCCTGTAAGAAAGAGATAATTCACCTAAGGAAAGTGAATGAGTTAGCAGCATGAATGGGAGAACTACGTGGAGGAGGATAGATAGAAAGCGAAATACAATGTTTGCAAAACCAATACCTCAATTACTAAGTCCAAGACTTCACATCAAATTACACTATAAATTGCCTAGATTAGACTTTCCAAGGTGTTTGCATTTCTATTCAAGGATATTAAGATGTTAAATGGCTCTTTCCTTTTGGCCAATTTCTGTAGATCCACCATATTTATTCCTTTCTGTTGCTGCAATATCAAAGGCAGGATTTGATTGCATGCCCAAACATACATATATATATATATATATATATATATAAAGTCATCCAAAAAACTGTAGTCAAATGACTGAATTTGTGGATCAGGGGAGAGCAATAGAAGCCATTTATGTTGACTTTAGCAAGGTTTTCAACAGTCTTCCACAATATTCTTGCATCCAAATTGGGAAGTTATGATCTGGATGGGTAGAAACACTGTTGAACTCTTGGGCTCAGAGCACAGCAGTTCATAGTAGATCATTCGCTACCCCAAAGCTGGCAATGAGGGAATATGACAGAAGTCTAACTGGAACATGTCCACTTTCCCATCTTTATCAGATAGCGGGGACGGGGGGGGGGGGGGGGAGGTGTGGGAGAATGTGCTCCCATCAAGAGTACAGATGACACAACACTGGCAGAGAGACTACATCAAGGGCAAAACAGCTATCAACAGTCTGGAGGACTGGGCTATGTGCACACTCAAAATTCAACATGGACAAATGCAAAGACCTGCACCTGGCAGAGTAATAAAGCCCTGCACCAGTGCAGGCTGGAGAGTGGCTAGGAAAGGAACAGATCTGTGGAAAAGGATCTCGGGATCTTGAGGGACATGAAACTACCATGTACCTGAGCATCAAAGGCCAACAGCACCTCAGACTGTACAAAGAGAATACAGAAGAACAGCAAGGAAACTGATTATACCCTTTTACTTAGCGCTTCTTAGCCCATATCTGGAATACATCCAGATCTAAACTGTGTCCAGTTTTAGCCCCCTCAGTGTGAGAGAGGTATTGATAAACTAGAACATGTTCAAGCAGAGGGGCTACCAACTTGGTCAGGGGGCTGGGAACACCCTTCTGTGGGGCTTTTTGTAACAGCAGATATTAAGTAGGAGGACAACTGACAGCAGTCACAAAGTGAAGACAGACAGGCTCTGACTGCTTACAAGGGAGAAACTGTTCACAAAATAAAATGAAACCGATTGCTAAGAGGGGATGTGCAGTCTCCAGCCTTAGTGGTTTTCAAGACCAGAGTAGAAAAGCCCCAAGCAATGTGGTTTGATCCTAAAGCAGGCCCTGCTCTGAGCAGGAGGCTGCAATGAGAACTCCTGAGGTCCTTCCCAGCCTGATTCCATGACTGACCATCACCATTTCTCTTCTCTGAAACTCTTCCAGTCCTAATATACCCATTCTTGAGAATTTGGAGCAGAGCTCAAGAGGGGAAGAGAAACTAGAATTGTGCAAAGTTTTCCAAATTTTGGCAATCCACACTTTCATAAAAGACACGGTATTTCTTTTAATTTTTATTCTCTATTCTCTTCCTTAGTTCTAAGATTGGATTTATCTTTTTTGACCCTTAATCAGCATTAAGATGATGTTTTCAAAGAATGATCTCTGATAACCCCAAGGGTCTTACTCCTTAGCATCAACAGTCAGCTCACAGCCCGTCATTTTATGTATGAAGTAATGGCCACTTCCTCTGAATGTTAATCAATGTTCATACAATCATGTATACATTTAACGAGCCTGGAGTTGTTCTAAGCATAGTAAGCAATTGCTCCTGTAGAAACTTGATAGCAGGACCAGTAAAGTGCTTCAGAGAATACTTTCACAGGACCTTCTAATAAGCTCAAACAGAGGGAAACACCTTTTTTAACTTTCACCTTTCCCTTCCAGTTAAAGTGTGGTGGGTACAAAATATCACTAGCGTTGCTTTAACGTAAATTCTTCTACTCTGACAACCTCCTGGCGTAGCAGTCAGGTTGCACCATCCTCTGTTTTGGGGGTTTTTTATTAAATCTGCAAAACCTCGTAGATTTAATAATGAGATATTCTTAAGATAATTACTGGTTTTGCCCTTTGCTTACAAGCTATATAAGGAGATGACCAGTTCTCTTTACAAGCTTCTTTAAAATCTCCCGTAAAGAAGATCCACATTTGTGAGCAAATCTGTCTGTATGATGAACATATGCCACCATAGGAAACTGTTCAAAAGCTTTCAAAAAAGAAGACAACGTGCCCAGAAAAGACGAGGATTTAAAATGTTGGTTCCCAAAGTATGTCCAGAAAATGTGATGTAAATTGAAAACCAGTACTAAGGAGGAGTTTACACCAGCCTGGCCAGCATGCTTCAGAGGAACACATTGTCCTGTCCATTTTTACAGCCTCACTAGCCCATGCTTAATGAGTTAGACTTAGGGTGGAACGTCTTGGGCAGGGTATTTCAATCTTCTAGTGCTACATATATAGCACATTCATACTGGGGATGTACACATAGACACTACAAGGAGAATCAAAACCATTAATAACAAACACACAGAAGTTCCCACCAAAAATCTTATTCCACAGTGTGTACTTCAAGTGGTACAATCACAACAGCTACATCTTATGACCTTGAAGACCTAAAATGACCACATGACACAAAACTTTTTCTGTAGTTTCCAATAAATTGTCTGTTTTATAAAACAAAAATAAAAGGGAAAGCCTTCTTAAATACTCCATCTAACAGAGAATTGTTTCTGTATGGTCCCATTTATGGGCCAGCAATAGGCTAAGACTAATGAAGAATAGCAGATAGCAATATTATCTGCTGTGCTATGCTGGAGAATAGGTTGAAGCTCCCAATCCATAAATAGGACAGAGTGTATGTCAATTACATCAATTTTTAAACTGTTTTAATAGACCTTCTGAGGCATTTATAGTTAATACTATGCTGCAACTCTTCCATTCACAATAAGAGATTATCAGTTACTAGAAGGATGGTTCAAACGTCATTTGTCACTTAAAATCCACTGCACTTTCAAAACAGACAGCAGTCGTACGTACTGAGATTACTCTCTTGTCTGGAAGAATGTTGTAATATGACAATAATAACAAAATAGCAGTGTTCACGTAAGTAGCTAGCAAAAGAAAAAGTAACAGCTATTATGAGCTCACTTTATGTCCCTTTTTAAACACTCCAAACATTGTGTATCAATCTGATAAATATTTCATACTACAAGTCTTCATAAAGTTTGACATAGGGCTCATTAAAAGCCTATTTATGTGACCACAAGATGATTAGATGAAAAACAGTTTGCAGTCAATTTTAAATAGATGCATAACGAAACAAAACTAAATTACACATACTGGAGGCCTGCCAGGACGGCCCCTTTTTCTTTTTCCTTTGACTTCTGCTTCTTCAAGCTCACTGCCAGCATCTGAATGTGCAGTAGTTTCATTTGTAGAATCCCTAAGGGGGAAAAAACACTAGATAAATTAAAATGATTTGAAATCAACAAGTAATCTATAACTGACTGATTAAATATTTAGTCCTAAGCCAGGAAAAAAAAACCCAAAAGTCAGTATTAAAAGGCTTGCCACATTTATTCTGCAAATGAAGGAACTAAGCATAGTTATCCCTGGCAAAAAGCCTTACCTTTTTATGATACAGAATGTCATTTTATAGACTAGAAGTTATTTAAATTAACAACTTCTTTTGAAGCCATATTACACTTAAAAAACTGGCTATATTAAACAGCACATTCTCAACATATACAACCCACAATGTATTCACTTAGTATCAACTTTCTTTTACCCTTATTAACCACTTCCAAACTGCTTTCACGGTCATGAGAGAGCAAACTGTAGTCCAATCCAGCTATCACATCATTAGAACAATTACACACGTTCCCACTCAGATTACACCAGGTTTTAGTCACACTCAAAAACAATGGTATCGAGCAGCTGTTAAGAAAGAGAGGGTTAATGCTGAGCAGAGGCACAAACCAAAAAACTCACTTTGGTCTGAAGACATTTGTGTTTCTTGCAGCTAGAAAAATGTTCTCACTTATACAATGATAAAGCCTTGACATTGCTCAACGACTGTAGCAAAGCAGCCCACAGTATCACTTGTCAATCATTTCTGTTTTAACACCATCCTAAGCAGGGAAAAAAGCATCCCAATTTCCACCACCCACTCCCCCCAGGGCAGGTGCACAGGTACTTCTCTGCTTCCAAAACAGACCTGGCTGCTTGAAGAAACTCAGTTTCTAAGTGATCTTCTGAGGCATTAGATTTTGCCCAAGAACCCACAACCAAAACCATACCTGTTAATGATGTGCTTTATATTTAGTTTGCAAGACCACAGTGCATGAGGTCTCTCTAAATGGTAAAAGTAACTGCAATAATGTCCCAGATTACTCCAAGATGGATGGGTCAAGTCTAGCTCTAATCAGAGATTTCTTTAAATCAAACATAATTTACTTGAAGTGAAAGGAGTTAAACTGCTATAAAATTTATGCAAGGGAAAGGTGAAAATCAGACCTATTGCATTACTTTATACAGAATCAAATACAAAAGGCAGCATTAGTTATTTGATTTACAGAAACGGAAAAGCTCCTGCAAGACAAGATCCACACTGATCTTCCACACTGTTTATTGTTTGGGGTTTGGTTTTGTTTGTTTGGGATTTTTGATTTTATTTCATAAAACAGGAATCCTTCATAAATTTGCTCAAGGCTATTTACAATGTCTAAAGATACAAACATCACTGTATCAGAATCAAGAATGTTCTGATACTTCTCTTTGCTGAAATTAAGCAAAAGGACAAGGAACTTTTGGAACAAGTCTCAGGGAACTGGAGCACCTCCCGTATGAAGATAGGCTGAGAAAGTTGGGGCTGTTCAGCCTGGAGAAGAGGAGGCTGCGTGGAGACCTCACAGCAGCCTTCCAGTATCTGAAGGGGGCTATAAGGATGCTGGGAAGGGACTCTTCATTAGGGACTGTAATGATAGGACAAGGGGTAATGGGTTAAAACTTAAACAGGGGAAGTTTAGATTGGATATAAGTTCTTTACTCTAAGGATGGTGAAGCACTGGAATGGGTTGCCCAGGGAAGTTGTGAATGCTCCATCCCTGGCAGTGTTCAAGGCCAGGCTGCACAGAGCCTTGGGTGACATGATGTAGTGTGAGGTGTCCCTGCCCATGGCAGGGGGGTTGGAACTTGATGATCTTAAGGTCCTTTCCAACCCTAACCATTCTGTGATTCTAATTACTGTATTGTTCTGCATTTGCTCTACCTCAATTAATTCTGCAGAACTATCATGAATTTCTAATATTAAGACATTATTTTCCAACTTGCAAGCACAAAGGGGGCATACAGAATCCTCTACAAAAGCTAGAATGCAGTAGAACATAAATAAATCTCCTTTTCTGAAAGGAACTTCAATGGATTATCTCTAAATACTATAAACACCCTAGAAAACCAGGCATCTAGATTAAAAACCAGTATTCAAGCACATCTGAATTCCTAAATTATACGCTTGCAAACCAGTATCTCCACAAAATACCGAAAATGCAGCTTTGTTGTCATAAAAATCAAAGCCAAGCAGCTTTTCTGCTTCATAAAGTATGAAATTTACAAAACTCAATATCAGGCTATTAATTAAAATAAACAGTCAAAAGCCTAAAACCAAATCAAAGATAGCCCACACTAGTGAAAAGCAATGCAATGAATACAGCTGAACACAGCGTCTACGCGAATGGATGTAGCCAGCCTTTTCTCAAAGGCCGGCCATTACACTGCAACTCCATCTGACTAAAATGCATATTGCTTCACAACGTTATTTTTTTATTTAAATAACTTGAATACAGAAGGGAGGAACCCCATGAAAACATCTGCTGCTTTCTATTGCTGTAGAGGAATTAAAGCTGTTCTCTCTTGCTCTTTTTAATAAAAATAAGCTTCTCTCTGCTCTACACAGATCCTTGCTGGAAAAAATTTAGGCATGGTGCGGTCTAAGCAATACCCCCCTTTGTGGGGAAATGGTGGAGCTGTGTTAGCTTACAAAACCGCACCCTTAATATCATCGGGATAAAGATTTTTCTCTATTAAAACCAGATTCAGCAGTCCTCCTAGGCAAATGGCTCAGACACTTCCCTTGAAACACTAAAGCTATATAAATAAATTAAACTGTACTACTATTTTGCAAGCATCCAGTCCGCAGAGAACTTGATTTCGCTACAGCCTCTATACACATCTAGCAAAACCTACTGAGATTTGTGTATTTAGTTCTGGGAATCTCAATTGCTTTGGAACACTGCATGTGGAAGGAACAGTTTAATTATTAACCACCTTCTCCTCTTTGTCTTAAAGAGACTGTTGTCTTAAACCCAATAACCATGCTTCCTTAATATTTTTCTGCTAAAACTTCTCTGGTTTGCTGGAAGCCTTTTCAGAAAGGCTCAGTAAACAAGTATTAATTAAGGATGAGATTCATCTAATTTAAATTTGACACATACTCAATGCAGAAAACAGAAAACCTTAAGGTGCAGCACAACTCATACTAAGGTCAGTGTCCAAAACTGGTCAGGTGGTTTATGTTTTATAAATCTCCTTTTCTCTCCATTGACGGTAAGGTCATGTAGACAAGCAGCTCAAATATACGTTTAAAATTAAACAAGATGAATCTCCCCCAAACAATATGTGAGACAGAAGAGATGTCTTTCTGACAAAGAGTGTTAGTATGTAAGGAGTACAGGGTAAACATCAGACAGTAATTTTCCTTTAATCTTCACACTATTTGGAGTAGGGAGTCCAGGATCAAAGACAACCGACAGTCCTTGGCTGATTTAACATTAGAATAAATATCACTTCAAACAGCAGGGAATTCTATCTGAATCACTTCCATCGCAGCCTTGGGACACAGTGTTTCTTGCTTCTGTCAAAGCCTTACAGTTGCTCTGGATACACACACACATATGACCCTTTCCTTATTTCTGAACTCAGAGGAGGAGTACAGAACATCTTAACTACCTGCAGTGCTGTCAGGTTTTTAACACTCACTGAGAAGAGCATCTGGCCAGCATCCATCTCCCTCACTCCCATACTCATCTTGCAGAACTGCTAGGAAGTAATTTATCAGGTGGCAGTCATCCACATCTCAATAGACCAGAATTACCCTATCCTTATTTTATGTGTGTGTGACTAGTCACCTGAGGGGAAAAACTTAGCCTTAGACACAATTTATCTTTCCTGAAGCTGCTGGGAGGGGAAAACAATGCGGAGACCTGCCTCGTCCAAGAGAAGGAGAGGTGGTGATGCTGAAGGTTAAATCTTTCCTCTCTTAAGACACCTTTGACATGATAGAGACATAAGAGAATTTGGCAGAGTGGGGGAGACACACAGGACTGGGGTGAGCAGTGTAAAGCATACAGGCAATAACCCCTTCCATGGGTTCAGATTTACTCTGCTTTTTTTTCTGGTTTCTTTGGTGGCTAAAGCACCCTAAAAAACTGGCAGTAACTCCAGAATCCCACCTAAAAACTCTGGATATTATTCCAAAGTTATAATAACTAGCCATTGAAACCAATCATATTGTAATGAAGAATTAACAGATTACTGGGCAGCCATTTAACACGGCATGCTTCTGAGCAAATTCCCACCTCTGCAAAATAAAACAAGTTTGCCTTCCTTCTACTATTACACAAAGCCCTACCCATAGAGCTTATATCACCCCACCCCCCCCCCCCCCAAAAAAAACACCCACACCAAAAACCTTGCTTCATGTATTAGTCTTTGTAAATAAAAATGCTTTTATAAGCTTTTATAGGTGTTGCTGAGGTGGCTCAGGGTTTGGGCAGAGATAAATTCAGTAATTGGTACCACCAGGTTCAGCCTTGTGAATAAAAAGCATTCATGAAGAAAACCAGCTAAATGCACATGAATCATGGATGAATCAGCTCTCATGGTTGATCTTCAGAATGTAGAGAGGAACACGCCTCACAGCAAATGTGAATCATCCCATTGAGAGAAGACTCAAAACAGTCAGTCACCCAGGCCAAACACACCAGAGGATTTCTTCCCCTACGTCTGAAACACCAGTAAATGAAATCTTGCCTCCACTGCATTCTGAAGCCACTTCTATGAATCCAGAAAGTTCAATATTCCCTCAGTGAAGAAGAAATCGGAAGGGAATATTTTATATGGTCCTAAGAAAAGTACATTAATGTATCAATTTGACTTAAGGACCCTATATTTAAAGCGGATAGGCAAAAAGATTAGAAAACATTATGAAAAAGTAGAAATAAGGCACCTGAATGGTACATTATATATAATAATCCTTCAAAGCTGCTTATTTAAGAACTAGAAACAAAACCTTGGCTTTCTCTGTGTGGAACCATATTGTGGCTTCCCAGATCTAAATGTGTGAAGCTTATACCCCTAAACCAAAGACTGCTTCAGATTTTTGCACCCTTGGCCAGACTCCTTTCTAATAGAAGTCTGGCTGCGACCTACTGAAACAGCAGTTACCACTTTCTGTGATACCTTGTCCACACTAGACAATGTTTTGAGCTCTCAAGAAAGCCTCAGAATCTTTATGTGCAAATCCTGGTCGTTTTAATTTTGTAGCAAGAAAGATCTCACCTTGTTTATGAGCAAGCAAACTATACATATTATTGATGATGACATCTCACCAGCGCTGCACACAGTGGCATTAAGTGATTCCCAGCTCTACTGGAAAACAGCAAGATAAATGTTTTCTTTATTTTTTAATATTGCATAATATTGGTGGCTCACAAGCATCTTCTGATTAAAGAATGTGCCAACATCTTTAATGTCCCTCAGGCTTTTCAGCTGATGGGCAGAGTTACCATTTTTAACTTTAAACTCTACAGTATCTCGTTCACTTCTTATGGCCATCTAGCTTCTTGAACTCAGAACACGAATACCCCTTTCCTACCACTGCTGTGACAAAATCTCCCAGCTTTCTGCACATTTCACAAGCACACTCTCACCTCCTCAATGGGGCACATCCAGGAAAATTTGAACAGAGAACATTTTGTTCCACTATTACTCTCAAAGCAAACCAGAACTTCACTGCATGCTCCCCTATCAGTGCTAACCATCATCCCTGTCTTTAGCTATATGCTTACATACAGCAGAATGCAATTTTTTTTAAATGAAATTTAAAATTATAAGAAAAAATGGCAATACAGAGCATGTGTCACTAAAGTTAGACAAATAACTTTACAATTGTCCAAGCGTTCAGTTTCTCAAATAAAGGGATATAACATCTTAGTTTTGCAACACCACCTGACCTTGATAAACAGGGTCCCTTACACCCTGTCATTCCTATTTGCGTATGTCCAGTCCAAGCAAAAAACAGTACATACCAATGGTTTTGGTCTATATGCCCAGGTGGCAGCAGCAGGCTGGCCACAGGGTGGAATCTGCACTAGACACAGGACACAGGGGTTCTGGATGCTTCCAACAGCCCCAGGACATGGCACAGCTGGATCAGTCAGTGGAGCTGATGGTACCCCTCTGAGAACTAAAGGGCTGAATGCTCCAGCTCCTCTCATTACAGACTTCCACTCTGTTCTTTAGAATAGTTCCCTTCATCCAGGCACAATGATGTTCCAATTTGTAGAAGCCACTCCTATTTCCCAGCAAGATCAAAACATGCTAGTGCCACTGGCTGTCTTCAATTGCAGAAGCCAAAAGCTTTTGGCACAATAAATACAGTCTGCAACTGGAATATACAAACATGGTCAATTATGACTAAAGCCCATACACATTTCTGAAGTCTCTCAACATTCAGAAGCATAGAAGTGGCAAAGATCTCATTTTACTTTTCAAACCAAGATAAATCTCCATGCATATACATAATACATTTTAGAGTAAGTATTTTATTTTTTAACACAGTTCAACAAAAGACACCTGGAAGAGCCACACTAATCTGCACTTCTCTCAAGGTTGTGCTTTATCTTCATGATCATCTTCCTGTTTACTTCAACCTTTTTAAAGCTTAAGATTTCAAATACAGAGAGAAGTGTATACTCACTGTAGTACTGGCAAATCTGAAGTAATCATTTTTGCACCACTCTTGAAAGTAAGAGCTACATAGAACTTCTTCTCAAAGTTATTGTGAGACAACTACTTGGAAACCTCTTTCATGAAAAGAATGTCAAAGTCCAGTCTGTAAAAAAGTGGAAAAAAAATCTGTTAGATGTGTTCCAAAGTAGTCATACATAGAATAAAAAAAACACGATAAACAAAAAAGGTCAATTTTGAAGTAGCATCACTATTAAACCATGTGAAATTCAGAATGGATGTTCCCCAGGACAGCTTAATCCTATTCTTGCTTTCAGTTTTTACAATTCTGTTTAGGCAACTTTACTTTTTTAATATTTTAATTGCAAAAAGTATTTTGCATTACCTCCCATGTTCATTTATGGTAACTCTAATGTAAAAAGAGAAGCAAAACGCTGAGAAAATTTAAATGAGATAAATATATAAGCCTAAACAGTCAGAGAATGCAATGATCTAGAATTTATTTTCAGTCATACAACAGACTAAACTTGCAAGACCAAAGCTTGGTTTCATGAGAAACAGCCTTTCCGAGTTTTGAATCCAGAAGACAAAAGGTCTGCATCTAAAATCATAGAGGCTTTAATAAAACAGGTAAAAAATAATACTGATGATAACATTCCCTTTAATGGAACTACACCTATTCAATCAGACTCACTGGCTCACAATTTTATGTGACTGAATTTCAGTCACAGAGTAGTCAGAAGCTGTGCAAACGTCTAACTGCAGTAGAAAGCATTCTAACCTGAAAGCAAAGCTGTAAGTTAAAATAATAATTTAGACTGCAACCGTGGTACCACTACACCCACTAGTAACATCTCACCACCCAAAAGACTAAACAAGAGTTGACTAACGACAGCAAACATGACTTGACCATTAAATAATAGCACAATGTGACACATGCAATGATCTTTGATGCAATAAAACCTAGAGCTGCCATTACTTCCTTCCAGAAAATGCAAGTTCTGGAAAATCTAAAATGATTTGTTTCCTTCTCCCCTTTTACAGATCCTGGGCTAATACACACAGCTGCATGGAGGGAGCACTGCAGCTGAGCAATGGCAATGAATACCAAGGACTTAACTGCCTAATTTGAAAACAAGATATTTTAAATCTCTTTTAAATACTTAATTTCCCTCAATGGGCAGCATTTTTTTAATGTGCTCTAGTAGCTTTGCACAAGACACCAGGAAAATCAAGCCAGGAGGTAACATAACCTACAAATACAGTCTCTAAATAAAACTACACCAGTCTAAGTGAAACAGTACAACATGTGAAGTACTATTTTCCATCCTACTATCTGCACATCAGTATTTACTTACCAAAACTATAACCATACAGCGTGAACAGACTTTTTTGCCGCCGGTTATAACAGTCCCAATTAGACTCACAGATGCAAACAACCAGTTCTTCTAGGACTTATTTTGTGCTATCAACAGTTTTACTTACAGTGTATATAAAAACAAATCCTCAATGAATTTAAAGTTTTCACTTTATACTGCCATCTCACTGGCCATTTTTTCTACTGTATCATTATCAAGCCACTTGGTAGCAAAACAAATGTTAACAAAAGATAAGTTTACTTATAATTAAAAGTATCACTCTGGCGTTAATGGTTTAAAGAGGGTCACTTTCCACAGCTGGTACACCAGGTTGGTGTAAAAGTTCTCCTGTTTCACTGTAAGACACAAGGTAGACTGAGTTCTTCATGAACAAAAAAAGTTATGTGACAGGCTATTTGAGCTATATTTCCATAACTGATTTCCATAACAGTATTTCTTCATTAGAGACACTGGTGATTACTCTATTTTGAAGGATGCAAAATTACTCTTAACATAGGAATGATATGCCCATTCAACAACATAAAGCACTCATTTCAGACACTTGGAAGACTTCATCATAAACAAAAGTAGCTAAATTAAATTTGAGATGATTTCCTATACCAAGTAAAAAAGGGAACATTCAGATCTCTGGAAAGGTTTACCACAAGTGGAACAAGGTACATTCTGATGGTCATAGAACACTAACACAATGTTTAGGTAAAACGTAAGAATAATATTTAATGAAATCCTGAACTAGAAGAAGAAAACTTTTGATCAAGCCTCTTCAAGTATTTTTTCCTCCTGCCATGACAACCAGATGTACACATTTTTGTAATACTTCCCTTTGTTTAAAGCAGAAGAAAAAGTTTTTCTTGTACACACACACACACACACACATTCACATACCCTCCTGCATATGCTAACTAGACCTCAAAGCAAACCTATCCACTTTGGATTTTCAGATTATCTAATTCTAGTAGGATACGGGGCATTAATCTTACTTTTCAGAACAGCTTTTGAAATAAGATCAAGAAAACCTGAACCTGGCAGTGTTCGAGGCCAGGCTGGATGGGACTTGGAGCAACCTGGTCTAGTGGAAGGTGTCTCTGCCTGTGGCAGGGGGTTGGAACTGGATGAGCTTTCACGATTCTTTCAAACCAAACCATTCTATGATTCTGTGGTTCTCTAAGTCATGTGAGATATTTTCCATAGATGTTTAATGCGTCCTACACAACTGTGATGCGAAATCTCTTTTTTTACCATTATTTTCTATTTTTGTTAACCTAGTTATCTTTCACAACTGTTGCGCTGTGCATGCTCAGATATAGTAACAAGTAGCATTCAACTACTCTAGGGAAGTACCTGCTCAGAGAGGACTTACTTGAAAAGCAAAGTTCCGGCCTAAATAAAGTATGGAGTGAAGGGTATAAAAAGCCAGGAGGAGGACACTTAGAAGTGACTGAAAATCCAAGGAATCTGGACCTACAGCTTTGACATGGAGGTAACAGCATGACACCAACCTGACAGAGGGAACTGCAAGGTCATGTGGTATTTTCTCATAGTCCCAGTGCTAAACAGGAAACTGCAAAATAGCGCTGGAAAAAAAAAAACCCATCTGTATGTGGTTAGGTCCAGGCTGGACCACTGAGAAGATGACAAAGTTGCCCTTCTACTGTCTTGTGTTAATAAAGGCACTTAACAAGAGTTAAGCTGAAGAGTGCTAAAATACAAGAACTGTCAATACTGATGAGCCAGAAAATGAACAGCTCAGAGCCAAAGGCACAAAAAGAAACAGCACAATCCTGCACACAATTCCTGGTTTGGAAATAAAATAAGACACTATAGTGACTAATGGAAATCTGTATGTGCTTGCAACAGTGTTCTCAATTCAGTCGTGCAACTAAATTAAATTTGACAACTGTGGAAAAATCATTGGTCCTTATGGAATACACAAATGTGAACCTTCACATTTTTTTTCCAGTTTTAATAAAAGAAATACCTGTTTCTTAAAGAGAACATTCTTATAAACAGGAAAACCAAACTCTCCTCCTTTCTGTCGTGTTCAGCCTGAGATAAAGCCATTGATAAAAAACCTTGAAAGCTTGAGACAGATTCCTATTTTGCCACCTTTACCCTGGATAAGAGAAAAGTAGGGGGAGGAAACCTTTCTTCAGCATTTTGGCTTATTTAAACCATAATAAACACAATATACTTGAACAAGTCCTTCAACTTGCAGTCAACTGCTTCTATTTTAGGAGTTTAAAAACAGAAATCTGATGTTTTCATTCGATCCCAATGTTAATGACCTTAGCATGACTGCAGCTTTTTAAGCCTGCACATCTGTATTTCAAGATGACATATATTTATGCTAGCATAGTTAAAAATGACCAAAAGAAGAATACAAAGCGGGCAATGGAAGACACCACTCAGTTGACACATGCAGTGGGAAAACAAGTAAATATTTCTTTTTTTTTGCTCTTTTTTCCTTAACCTGCAAAACAATCAGGGCAGATATAATGACTTGTATAAAACTGCTTCTTTAAAAACAAAGCCTTTCCAAGTAAGTTGCCAGTTTTACGACACTTTTTCTTGAATAAGTATCTCATAATGAGTTTAGCTTCAAGAAAAGCTCTACAATTTTATAACAACGAATCCAATTACGCATTCCATCAATATTTTCTCTATTTCTACTAACATGAAAAGCTCCCTATATTTTTTGTAACCTTTAGATTGTTTATTTGCCTCTCTGGTGCTGAAGTAATTCACCCATTTGAGCCAAACAACAAACAAATGAAAAGACTGACATAAGCCCTAAAACCTCACAGAGTTGGTGCAAGCAACCACCTGGTAGCAACAAGCAAATAGAGATCAACTAACCTTATTATAAACTACGCACCTTGTAAACCTACACTTTAAAAAGCTCAAACCAAAACTTAAAATGGAACAAACAAAACCAAGCAAAAAACCCTACTAAATTTAGCAGTAAGCACTATTAATTCCATTGCCTAGAAGATATAGAAAGTAAAAGATAACTGGTAGTTATCTTGACTCCCAGTTCAAGATCCTTTCCTTGTTGACCAAGTAACCTTTTTCCATATAGAGTGCAAAATCTATTCAAACAATGCCTCACACTAACAGCTACAACTTCTGCTCTGTAATTGGTAATGCCTGTGTGCCATAACTTCATTTTCCACTTAAAATTACTTTGCTTTCTCTCTTGGTACTCCATGCTATGTCTTTTCTTGCAAGTTGAAAAAAGATAAAGCAGTATATTTCTCCATCCCATCATGGCTCAAAGGAAATTTGAGAACTACAAACATCGTGCTGTGTATATATATATAAATATATTGCACATCATCACATTTTAGCATTTAGAACAATATTGAAAGTCAAAGTGATAGAAAAACTAACATTAAGAATTAGTGAGTTCCTTCAAGACTTAAAAGTACATAGCAGGCTCTGCTGATACGTGATATATGTTTTTAATCCAGTCTAACCACAACAAAAGGAAGTAATATTAGGAACAACCAGGTTAGCATAGCATGGCAATGCTGCATTGGCTACATCCTTCAAATCATACCTGACATATTATTATTACTGCACATCCCTCACCCAGATGCGTATCAGCTGTTGCTGTTACCCACTTAATACCCAGTAGGACCTGCAGCTCCCAACCTGCAAAGGCACATCAAAAAAACCTGGGAGAGTTGATGTATACACCGGATGTTTGTGTCGCTGTTCAGGTGGACCTGGACAAGCTGGAGCAATCGACACAGCAAGTTCAATAAAGGGAACATTCCTGCACCTGGGGAGGAACAACCCCACGCACAGGTTTGGGACCAGCCACCTGGAAAGCAGCTTTCCTGAGAAAGCTAGCAGACAACCACTAGAACATAAGCCACCAATGCACCCTTGCTACAAAGCCTACAGCATGTCCTGGGCTGCTTTAGGCACAGTCCTGCCAGCACACTGAAGGGGGTGATCCTTCCCCTTTTCTTAGAGCTGATGAGACATACTTGGAGTGTTGTGTTCAGTGCTGGGCTCCCAGTACCAGAGAGACATGGGCATATGTTGTTTCGGAGTAAAGGGAGAATTCTGAACAGTGCGGCGTACGTTTTGGCTAGGGGTCTTTCAGAATGATGGAGTTACCAGAACAGCAAGCTGGATGCTTGGTTTTTCCTCAGAAAATATCAATAGGAAATTAATACGTAAACAAAACAAAGGGCAGTGAGCTCATGGAGGTAACGTATGTAATACAAGAAAAATGTAAGGCAAAGAATAACAAAGCAAGACTGCATAAAAAATTAAAGCATTTAGTAGATGACCACTATCACTGATCAAAGCTTCTTCCCCCCCCCCCCCCCCCCCCCCAGTATTTCCAGACATGTTACACATACATGTGGGAACAAGAATTATGTTGTGACAACCCCTATCTGTTCATTTAACCTTCCTTTCAACTTCAGTTGTCTCCTCAGATGCGCTCTACTGTTGCACCAACATGCAGAACTGACTCTACAGGCAAAACAGCTGTTGCTGCTTCCTCTGACCAAATACATTTAGCCTAGAAAGGTCCTAGTCAGTCAGCCAGAAAAATAATCTGAAGTCTCACTTTCTAGTGTACAATGTAATTCTGTGCTCTTCACAATTACGAATGCAAGACCTTCACACTGAAAGGTTATACAAATCACTTCTTGCAGAGCTGGGCATAAAACATTTAAATGACAAAAAACTCCAAGTCATACTACCTCATTTCTATTCTTAGTTTTCTGTCTCTAAAAATGTGTTTAGTGCCAAAACCAATCAGTTTTTCTCTATCTTCTGCTACTATTTCCAAAAGGTAGTAGCTAATTCCCACGCTGAGCACGTCTGTGCTGAGGCAATGACACCGAGATTACACAGGGAAGCCGATACAATCTTTTAACCATGGCTATAATAGCATAGTTGATTCAAATGTCACACATCGCTACAACAATTTTGTTTGATCATCTTCAGTGTTTACTTCAATCATTTTAAACTGTATTATCATACTGCTTTATTATAATGCCTAGCAAGGCTAATATCTAAAGATACTGATCAAATGCTTTGTGCAAAGATTGCCTGTAGATGTGGCTTGCTCAAAACCAGAAACTTTATGGTTTTCCATTTGTAATTATTTTAATTAAAAAAAAAACGATGGACTGAGCATGTGAAAACAAGCTTGCTTTCCCCTTGTTATTCTTACAGGCACTTCAGACATAACTGCTCCTCGCTCTGTGGACACCCAGTGAGACACTTGACCTGATTTTCTGCAGCACTAAGCATTGACAAATGTGACTGAGATCACTGGGGGCTATGGGCACTCCATCACTCATAAGGCAAGTAATTATGGACTTACTGCACAAGACTAAAAGTTAAGGCACTGAGTTCTAATGCCAGTCCACAACCTGGATAATTAAGGTCTAAATTAACAACTTGCTCCTTGCCATCTGTCTATTAGAGTAACATCAGTGATCTACCACCCTTCTACCTCACCTGCTTTAAACATAAAATGCACATAACAAAAAGGGCTCTAGAAAGCTAGGTTCTACTATCTTCAAACTGTGAGCATGAAGAGATGGATCCTCAAAGTCTTTTGGTTCTCTGCAGTTGTATTTCCAAGACTCAGAAGGAGTCTTGAGAAGATAAAGTCATTCATCTTTTTAAGACAATGCAAAAGCATTGAGAGTCACAAAAAAAAGCCCATGGGACAAAATTTTAAAGTCAAGAGAAATTTTGCCTGTCACGGAAACCCTGGCGTTATCCTCCAAGACTGAGCAATCAATGAAAACTTGCAAAATACTGAATACCCACAGAATCATACGGTTTGGGTTAGAAGGGATCTTAAAGATTATCTGGTTCCAGCCCCTTGCCATGGCCTCCTCTGGATTCACTCCAACAGCTCCATGTCCCTCTTGTATTGCGGCCCCCAGAGCTGGAAGCAGGACTGCAGAGGGGTGTCTCACAAAAGCTGAGCAAAGGCAGCGTAAGTGTTCACCATACTTAGCATAAAGTTTTACAAGTTATCAAGACAACAAAATCCTTCCCTAAAAAAGAACCATCCTGTTCAGTTATTTCCTAGTAAAACAGCGTTAAACTTTCAAGGTTCTCCATAGTTAATTTTAGTGGGCCAAGCAAGGGTTCCAGAAGGCTCAGAAAGATCTGTGTGCAGGAAAGCAATACGAGAGCACAGCTGGACACAGACAAGACTGAAGGGAGATGACTTGTTTTTCAATATGCAACAACTGCTGCAAAGGCAGGAGGAGGAGAATTAAACTCTTAGTCTGTCAGAACAGGAAAAGTAATGGGTTTAAACTGCAGGAAGGAAAACTCAGGTAAGGCACTGAGATAAAGTTGACAAGGACTAGTGAAGCACTCCAAGAGTTTGCTCAAACAAATGTCAAGTATCCACCACTGAAGATTTTTTTATTTTCCCAAATAGATGGGTCACACTTGTCAGGTGTAACAACAAGCAAAAGTCTGTGGTAAAACACAGACAAAGCTTTGGTAGTTCAGCCTGCTTTGGGTCTGAAAATATGGTGTAACTGTGCCTGCTGGAGGGGAAAGGGTGAGAACTAGATGAACTCTTGACATCCGTGCTTATCCCCCCATTTCTTCTAATGTTTCTAGGACTTTACCCTCAATCAAATCCATGTGTGACAATAATTAAAATTAAATCCAGTTATTAAACTCACACTCCAGCACTTCAGCAAGTGACTGCTTGTTTCTGCAAAATAATCCACACCTAGAGGAAGGAAGGAATCCCTGTGCAGTCAAACACATTTAGATGGTCACACAGGCTTTGGATTTTCATCTCTGTACAGCACAAAGCACAGCAGGCCAAGAGCGTTCAGTCTGCAGGCATGCTAGAAGAAGCGTTAATAGATTTTTATGCTACCTCAGAAAAGTGTTTACTCATCTGTAATTTTCCTTGGCAGTGGACATCTGGTGTTCTATTATTCATTGCATCTGGAAAATTGCCAACAATAAAACCAATTTTCACAAAAAGAAGCAAAACCTGACATGCAGAATGTTGGAATAAAGGGAAAAAACCTCTCAGAATGATTCAGGGGTTTGTTCTTTGGGCATTTGTTTCTTTGTTTTCTCTTCCTTTTTTTATCCCCTCATATGGGACATTGATGATAAAAGCCAAGAGGAACTGCAAAACATTTTGTCCAGATTATCGAAGAAAACTGCATTTTGAAGTTACACAAAAATTAAACACTCTGGGAAGTGACTAATTCTGATATCATATGAACTTGGGGGGGAATGTGCATAAAGGCTTTAGGAAAGTAAGGCCACTAAAGAACAACTTCTTTAAGTTCAAGCACCTGCTAACAGAAAGTATATTTAATTGTTAATATAGAGACTCTTGCATGTATCAAGTAGATGTAACTGTAGGACCACTCTAAAGCATAATAACCAATTTTCCTGACAGGCTCCTTTATTACCCTACCCTCAAAAGAATATGAAGGCATAATGGTTCTTCAGAAGAAGGCAGCATTGAAGGCCCATGTTAAAGCACTGCTGCCACTGAAAACTGCTCATTCAGAAACCCACGTGTCTTGGGCTCCAAGCTTTGGGAAGCAGCTGCACCAATTTCCTAATTGTTAGACTTGTCAAGATCCTTGTCCTTACAAAGATACCATGATCCAAGTCCCTCAAACAGCAAAGACTTCTGGACATCATCTAGGTGTGATGGGGGTATTGGAAGTCTCTACTCATACTTACTCCAGAGATAACTCTTACAAAGTTTTAGACCAGAAGAGTTTTTCAATGCTACCAGTCAACGAACTGGAAGACCTGTAAGAACCAGTTTTATCTAGTCCAGGGACTTGAGCAATGCTCATGAGGAAAAACCTATGGATTCCCATACTATTGCCCCTCTATTAAGAGGCCGGAGATTCACTTAAACCCTCAGTCTGATGAAGCTAATTGGCATCTGTTTCACTAAGGTTCCTTTTTCAGTCAAACACAATCTTTGTGTGTGCAATGGCTATGTGAGGGTTTTTTAAATTACTGAATCTCACATGTTTTGAGCTCCTTAGAAGAGGGGTTGCATTTAATAAAGGGATTAGAAAATATCCAGTAGGCATTACTCTAAGTAGCATATTGCTGTCTTTCTGCAGTAAGGCAATCTAAATACCCTTGCTTTTAGTAACCATTTTTAACTTGTACTATCATTAGGGATTCCACTGATGCTTTTCACTTAAACAGGAATAAATTCCAACAAGAATCACAAGAAAGCCGTTTTCCTTTCCCTGGTAACCCAAATAACTCTGTAAATCATAAAACCTAAAAATAAATGAATAAAACACACATGTGCCTTATCACAAAAGAACGTATTTTCTGACTCTTGATTCTTGACACTCCGCTGGAGTATCGGCAGAACACAGTAGTAGTGTACCACGGTGAGGGAGTAATTTACGTATTCTTCCTCTATCCATTAACCAAAGTACCTAAATTACAAATTCCTGGTAAGCTCCTAAAACGTATTTGTGCAAACTGAACAAGAACCAAAAAAATTAGCAGAGACAGACAAAAACAATTAAGTTAGTCAATAAAGTCATTAGATAGAAATAAATATATCTGTATCTTTCAACTACAGAATCAAAGCCTAACTCCCAACCCCAGCAATTTCCTAAGAAAATCCAACCCCATACCACCTATGTCTTGCACCACTACAATCCTGCAATCCCTCTCCTGAAACAATTTACAGCTACAGTCTTCTAGGGAAGATCATCCAACTCTTAAATCCCAACATGTCCTAGATACCAACAAGAGAACTGTAAGTAATCTCAAGCCCTGACAAACAGCAAAACAAGCTGGCAACTCTGACTTGTTTCCTTTCACCTTCAAACTTGTTTCAAGCTCTCTTCCCAGAAACTAAGCAACCCTATTCTCCTACTCTAGGAGCTTTTCTATATGCTCCCCAAGACTGAGAAGCCTGCCAGGTCTGTAATCCAAATACAATAGAACAAAACCCATCACAAAGCGTTGGAGAATTTCTTTCTTTAGTACCCAGTAAGCCTGTTATCTTCAATACAAATTAAACTACCTATAAACTATACAATTTAAATCATCCCTCCATTAAAGCCACCAATGGTACCACAAATGCATTAAGTCAATCTCAAATTTGTCATTCTGTGATACCTCTTTCTTTCTTTTTAAGAATTTATAAGAACATTTAACTCCAGAAACTACAAGCTCCTAAATACCGTCATTTCATCCTGACACTGCCCCAGTTCTAAATAATGGCAGTGGATCAGACCAATAAATATGCTGAAATCATCATGAGCTTACTTAAGGGAAGAGATTCTAAAATGGTATAAGAAAGCCTATTCATTTACTAAAAACATTCAGATGACATCTATTTTCTTAGTCTGAAAACTTGTAGTCTTTCAAAGTTATCCAGTTTGTGATACCAAGCAAACTCTTTTCTACCAAACTGTTCCCAGAGTTTACACTGATATCCATCTCTTGCTCACCAGACCAACAACACCTACTGTCAGAAAGCCAGGGGAACAGGATATTCAAACAAGCCATAATGTCTAAGCAGCACATCAAGAACCACAAAACTACATCAACATTTTGAACAAGCACAGCTGAAATGTATTCTAACAGCCACTACTGCATTACAAATGCCAGATTATGACTATATATCAGCTATACAGTTAAAACTTCTACTAGAAAAGTATACCTTCCCCTCATCCTCCAATCTTAAAACAACACGACCACCACAATAAACTTGTGATGAGAAGCATATTTTTCCAGTGGACACATGTAACCATGCTGGAGATAAAAACAAAAACTCTTGCAAACATGTTTCCCCACTGACCACAAATGCCTCACACTGCAATCAAAATTCAAGCCCAAGATCCACACAGACCCCAGATTAACATAATTCACCAAAGCCCTAAAATGACATCCCTAAAACTACACAGGTGGAAACCAACATCAGGACTAGCAACAGACACTGAAATAATGATTTACCATCAGAAGACTTCACAGAGCAAAACCATTTCATTTCTGAATTTCCCACTCCTGATCCTAAAGACTTAGGAAAGCACATGGCTGGGAATTTAAAATTCACAATCATTTAAAATAACTGACTCAGAGGGAAAGTGGGTTTATTACACATAAATTATAGGGATGGAGGGAACTAATCTCTCTGCCCCCCCAGGCAATACGAATTTCAGTATTCTCCCCCACAGCAGCAGAGCTCACAGCAATTAATTGCTCTATACCTGTACTGAGCTTCTGATTTTATTTCAGGCTAAAGGCGTTTGATCCAGAAAGCTTGTCTGCTTTTTCACAGCCATGTCAACTGACTTAAAACCAATACATTACCTGTACCTGTAAGCCTTTCTTGATGTGGATTCTGACGTGAGGGAAAAAAATGAAATCTAACAACTCAAGAAATTAAACTAAACAGGGTTGGCTACCCACCAGCGTTCCCTAATGACTTCCCTGACACATCATTCACAAGAAATCAATAAAACCGTAAGAATAAACAGGAAAGAAGTCATTATCAAGTACTACATAAAATTGGAAATAGTTCTGCAATAGTCAATATCACTGGGGAAAAAACAGATTAGCACCTGGCAACAAGATTTACTTTAGCTCAGAGAATAATCCTGAAAAAAAACTTTATCATTCAGTGCTGAATGAACCTGGTTAGTCAACAACCCTAGGAAGAATCAGTAAGGGGGTGAAACTGTCTATTCTTTGCTGTTTAAAAATGTCTTAGACACCAAAATAAATCCATTACTTTCTTGGGAAAAAATGCTTGAAAAATATAATATCTCTTTTACTAGCTGTTAATTGCTCCAGATAACAAGAATGATGACTGTACAAATGGAAGAAGATAAATCCCACTGTGTGAAACCAGTTGAAAGCCCAGTTCCAAACTGGACAAACTGAAAAATCAGGTAAGCATTATCTGAAATACAAAGAGAAGAAGCAAGAACAGAGAAGCCAACCAATGAGTTGGACAAAAAGCTGATTCAGCTTCATTTCCCAAGGACTGCACATCCAATCTGGCTGTTCGACCTTCAGAAATTGGCAATTTCTGAATGTGTTGCCAAATGCAAACAGATTGGCCATAAGTATAGGTACCTCAAAAGATAAGTTCTGAAAATCAACTCAAACTGAAAAGCTACCACCAAGCGGATATCCACACTGTAGATTGCAAATACTGGTGCTTTTTACAAGCCAGAAGGACATTTTACAAGGACATGTTCAAGACCAGACTGGTTGGGGCCTGGAGCACCCTGCTCTAGTGGAAGGTGTCCCTGCCCATGGCAGGGGGTTGGAACTGGATGAGCTTTAAGGTCCCTTCCAACCCAAACATTCTATGCTTTAAAAAACAACAAACCTGTATGTTGCATTGCTTGCAGAAATACGGAACACTTTTTTTTTTACTCCTGAACAGTCACTCAGATAAGCAAATGACAAAAAACAGAAAAAGGGTGACTGTGTCCAAGCAGGCATCACTCATTTTAGTGCTCACGTCCTGCGTGCTTTAAAGCCTAGTCAAAAGTGTTTTCTCCCAGTAATACTGGCAGCAATCCTTCCTCCTGGACAATGAAGAATTTTTGATCTGGAAGATATTTACCAAAACAGTTCACTGGACTAATGCAGGTGTTGGGATTAATGAAACAGCTTAGATAACTCTTAGCAAAAATGGACCACTTAAAAAAGACAAAGAAGAAAGAAGAGGTCTCACTTGGAAAGGTTGCCATCAGATGAAAGGTGCTCCATGATGTTGTAATGAAGCCATCATGAGTTCCAGCATGAACTGGCAGAATGCTTTATTCTTCTAAAGATACCCAATCAGAGTGGAAACCATGTGGTACCAGAAAGGTAGAACATGGGCTTTCCCAGCAACCCAAACAGTAACCCTTTTGGCTCCCATGGGAAAAAGAAAAGCAACCAAACCTCCTCCCTGCCCCAATCCCTACAGACAGCTAACCTCAACTGTGAACCAAGAAGGGAAATCAAGGATTAACTCCCACCAGACTAGAAATACAGGGTAGCTGCAGTGAGATGCCTCACAGAAAAGAGGCTGACAGATGACCTCAGGAATCTATCTACAGGAGCCATTCTGTACAAACCAACATCTCCAAGGGACCCAACAAGAGGAACAACTTAGAATCCTGAGGCTACCCTGACACAACCAAAGCTTGTTCAAAAAGGTGTTGGGGTTTAGGGATACCTGGCTGGTTTCCAAGTCTGTGGAAAGTCATGTCTCTGTTCAGGGGAAGAGTGGCAAAATTAAAGTTCAGAGCATGTATCATGCTACCTTCAACAACTGAACAGAAAACCACTTGCTGTTCATGGAGTTCTCTGCTTAGTTACAATGATGGTTTCTAACAGGCCTGCTAATACCAACCTTCTGCTTAGATATACAACAGCCTTACAAATCTCTTCCTGGTAAATGACAGACTGAAAAGAAAAATTAACAAGTAAGAGAAGAAAACACCCCTCTTCCCTAAAAGAGAAAAGAATCGCCTTACCTCTTAACACTGAATACAAGACACTGAAAATAGGAAAAACACAGTTCTCAAAACACTGCTGGTAAAATTGAGTGAAACTTAACACAAGTTCTGAAGACAGAAACTGCCATCACCAGAAGCTGAGACTGTCCATGAGAGAGGAAATACTCAAGAGGTTATTCTCCCCTGTAACACTTCTTGGCTTTTGCCTTTGCATAGAAGGGTCAGACCATATAGTCCTAATAATGGCAGAATTTGCAGACACTTTCTTCTGCACTTTGGAAAGGTAGGAAGAGGATTTTCACATCTTTTACAGTTACATAAAATGAAACTACATACAGTAATGGATATGTGAAACTGTCAGCCTGTAAGAGCAAGAGTGGGAATATTTTGAAGAATTTCTTTAAACAGATTCTCAACTCCCATGAGATACAAACAAGTTCTAAATTAAAACTGTAACCCCAGGAGTTAAATAAGGGAACATTTCCTTATTGAGAACACAAGGAAGATACAAGATTTCATTTCTCGTGTACCTGCTTCTACATCCATGTCCCTACAAATTATTAAAATAAATTTAAACATTAATCTCTAAGTATTATCTTCACCCTTGAGGCAAAGCTGGAGCAAGCATTCCCAGACTACACAGGATACAGGAGTACATTTAGTAAAGCATTCAACAATCATTTAAATACTAAACAAAAATCATCAAGGAAGTTGTTCTTTTTTTCTTTCCCCGGGGTTTAAATTAACACAGAAAACATGACTACGTATCTGGGGTGGGGTGGGGCTGGGAGGGGTGGGGAAACCCAAAAAAAACAATATGAAACAGGTACTTTCTTTTTCAGTAGAGTCTTGTGATGACATTTCATGCAATGTCATCTTATTGTTGCAATCTTATTGGTTGCTGTTGCCAAAAATGTAGTTCCCACTCTTTGCTCTTACTCCTGGCCACATGGTACTGTGCCTTCCATTACAGCAGCTTTGATACTGACCTGGCCATCAGCAAAGCAGTGAATGGAGAGACAGGAGACACTGGAAAAGAGAAAGCAGCAAGCAGCTCAAGCACTACTGCCCCCCCTCCACTCCTTATCATGATCTCTCACTGCTCCCATCCAGACAGCAGAACAATTCTCCATACTGATTCAACTGCAAATGCAGCACAGCTTGCCATTTCTTTTGGAGAACAAGAGAGTCAACAGAAAATAAAATTCCCATTATTATACGTACAAAAAACAACCCCAAACAACCACAAAACCCAATAACACTGTAATTTGAGAAAAATCTACTGGATTACAGTGGGGTAAAGCACTTGCTACATTTGACATTATTTTCATTAATCACAAACCAGAACGTATCACCTTAAATCATTAATTTTTCTAGTATTTTTCCAAGACTGAAACGTAATGGCCTGGCTACAGGTTGAACACTCTAAAAGAGATATACAAACGCTCTCTAATCAGAGCAATAAAAAAAAAAACAAAAACCTAAAAAATAATAATAATAATGAAAAAAAACACCACCACCACCACCACCACCCCCCCCCCCAAAAAACAAAAAACAAAACAACACAAACACAAACAAAATCCAAAGATAACTATTTCAAAGAAAAACAAGACTTCGGGAAAGAGTCCTCTGTACAGTACTTCTGGTGAAGTTTCAGAGCAAACTAAAACCAGAAGTCACCACCACCCAAGTACACTGACCTGAACTGCAGGTACTGTGGTTCCTCCCTCCTGTAGTTGTACTGGCAGGTGGCTCTCTGCCCACTAACACAATTTAAGAAATCTCCTAGCAATTCTGAAATTGTTTTCAAGTTGTTTGTATCTGGATCAGCTCCCTGGACTGCTCTCCTCTTGCTCACACAAGCACAGGACTAGTGCTAGGGAAGAGATGGGTGCGGGCAGGGCAGAATGGGACCACAAGACTTAGATGGGCCTAAATTGCTATGGAAATGCTTTGTATCTGGCTGAAAGGTCTTAAAAATGAAGAAAAAGAAGCATCTTCTCCAATTTTTCACTTCCAGCATATAATACAGATCTACTTTCACTTCAAAAACAGATCTTCATGCTCCATACATACTTCTGGATTAATTGAATGTGCATTCCTTTCCTAACCAAACTCTAAACATGTCAAAGAAAAAGCAGAATGAGATTAAGGCAATCTGTGCTTTGGGGTCTTTTTAATCTTTGCATAAATAAAAGAAAACATCTAATTATAGCAGATGATAGCCAGTTTCTTGCCAATACATGCAGTATTCTAAGTAAGCATTTTCTCCACTAAATAACCTTGCCCTGTTTTTGAGGGGAGAGGACAAGGAGGGGGAAGGGCTACCTTCTTCCTCACTCTCACATTTCTCATTTTTCTATCAGTATTAGTCTGCATTAACCACCAAATCATACGCACTCACACAACACCACCAGTGACCTACTAGAAAGTTGCTATAGCAACGACTGCTTTCAGAAATACACGTTGTGCATTTTAAGTGCCATCATAGTGTAACTCATCTGTCAATTAATAACCACAGCTCAGAGCAACATATCACATACATCCCCAAAACAATTAAAAAATTAACATTGTGGCTTTACAGCTACAAAAGGAAGTACCTGGAAACCCAAAGCAGCCTTAGACTCATTACCAATTAAAACCCAACCAAACATGCATATTCAGCATCAAGATATAACTCTATTTAAGTGCACATTAAGTATGAAAAACTCTACTGCAACCTTCAAGGTGAAAATCACTCATGTATATCATTAACATATCTAATTTAAGCAGGTCCAATCTACTTATAAAATCATCTACAGGAGCACAGTGAAAACAATTTAATTTAGATTTCTTTTATTTATTATACAGAAATACCTGTGAAATCCCTGTGATAAGAAACACCACTACTGTATTTTAAAATACACTGAGTGAACCAAAATGAGCATACGATTTCAGCCTCACCAGGCTTCATGGAATTACCTGATCAAGTTTTTTCTAATGAACAGCCAGACTAAGTGAACCGTACTGTCTCCTTCTCTGGACCTAGATACCTAACAATTTTGGGTTAGTGTACTTGGTTATAACTATTATACAGAAAGCATAACCATAGCAAAGGAGCACCAACCTAAAATGCCAACTGGTTATTCTCAAAAAGAAAATTCAACTATCACGATTTAAAAAACAACTGTAGCTTGTTTAGTATTGCTTCCTCCCAACACCTTGCTTTATACTAGCAGGTTCTTTTCATCAAAGTGCATGTACTAAATTCCAACTTTTTGCTGATCTTAACTACAACACACATTCTGTTCATGGACTGTCCTGTCTGACCTTTGAAAGGTAAGTGCATTTTAATGTGGAGAACATTCTCCCTCTATAAAACATGAGGGAGAATTAGAGAGTTTTGCAAAGAGGCTGGATCATCAAGTGCTGCCTCTGTCAGTGATACAGTCAGAAACACTGCAGTGTTTTCTCAGCTCCAATGTGAGCTTGAAAACTGTTTCAATTTCCTTTCTCACATCCTCTAAATCCAGTTCAAATCATTTTCTCACATGACAAAGGTAAAAAAAAAATGGTTTCCTATTACATTTTCTGCTTTGGGATAAACATCAAGCTCTCACAGTACCCAGTCTTTGACAATATACTAGTACTGATGCAAGGTGAAATCCTTCTGCAAGACACTATGGGTATCAGAATACAGACAAAATATACTTCCTAAACTTCATCATAACTTCAGTAAGCAGCCCAGTCTAGATAAGCTCTACTCAGTACATCGGGCTGGTGACACGTATGCAACAATTTCTATGGGGACTTTCCACTCGCCCTTGATTTAACAGGATTTTCTAAAAACTGAATCATAATCAACACTTTCAGCTTGGATGAAAAGGAACAACTTTGACAGTTCCATCCTTACACGTATATATAAAATATGTATTATAAGACATCTGTGTGATAATGTATCTCTCCTAGATCACCAAAGGAGCAAGGCCCAGAGACAGGGGTACAAGGACATTTCTTTCTGAAAGCCACCTGGCAGTCAGTTCATGTGAGCAAAGCTGGCTAGGGCACAATGTTTCATTTCTACTCAGAGTTAATCTAACACTCTGAAGAACAGGAAGAAAAACAGTGCCTTAAGAAGTCACTTTTTATATCAAGATGGGAGAAAATGTTTTGCTGGTGCCTGTGGACCAGCTGGCAGCAGTCATGAGGCACAGGACTAATTAAACAGTATTGTTTAAATATGACAATCAAGTTTCTCTTAACCTTTCCACTGAGATACCAGTAAACGCAACTCTCAAAGTTTTGTAACAAGACTTCTAAACTGTTTTTTTTTTAATCCAGAATTTATCTGATCACGGTTTCATGAATCAAACCTTTAAATAACAAAGAGGGAAGATGTCTTAATTTTAGAAGTTATTGAAAAAGTGAAGCCCATTCCTGGTTAAATTATGTTTATTTCTTTTTAAAACACCAGTATAAATACATCTACAACAATAAAAACAGCACACTAGGAACAAAAAAGACCTGTAAACACCAGTAACTTGATGGAGGCCAAAAGCCCAGAGCAGAGCACAAGACAAGTGCACATATGAAGCCATACACCTAGAACACTCTCAGAAGCCAGATCTTCCCGATTACATGTATTTACATGCATTAGATTTTGTATCAATATTATCCTTGAAAATAATACTTTTCATTCTTTAATACTCACCTTGGCCAGCTTTTCTCTGATTCAAAAATGTATGCCACCTCGACAAACCCCTATGAGAATAAACAAACCAAGTAATCTTTTACTACCATCTACATTCAATACTACAGTTGCTCATATACTTTCCACACTACCTTTCCCTCTCTGGATCTCCTCCTTTATTCAGTACAAAATCCCCACTCATCTTGACATCCACCCTGTGATCTCCAGGCATCAGGTATGTTTACAGAGTGACTCCTTAGTGTGAACACCACAAACCAGCTCCAGCTCTTGACCCATGCAGCCAGACCGCACCCTATCCACATTTTATGCTCCCCTTTCACACCTTCAGGAAGGCTAATTTCTCCCCACAGACACAACGTGAGAACCTTGATCACACAGATCTTGACTGATGCGGTTTCCTTCACTTTCAATGACTGTGACTCAAGGACCACAGAAGAGTAACACCTCCCTTCCAGGAACCAACTTCCCTCCCTGTCCCTTTTCTTCCACTGATCCAAATGACAGTTCCATCTCATCCCATCCCATTCCATCCCAACCCCTCCCTTGTTCTTGAGTCTGTGCCCCAGTTTACATTCCTGTCACCAAGTTCAGGTCTAACAGCAAAATCACCTTTTGAGTGCTGCTCTGCTTGGGTCTCAAATACTTCATGTATTTCCCAGGCCTCCCCTTCTAAGTGGGAAATATTTCCATTTAAAAATTTCTATATTCACAATTTTAGAATAAATCCCTCCAAAAAGTTAACCATTGCTATGATGCAGACTCTGCTGGCAAGAGCACAAAGTTCAGAAAATGAGAGAGCACAAAGTTCAGAAAATGAGAGAGGAAGGAGAAATTGGATACATCTTTCTGCAGCAGCCTGCAGTCAGCTTAAGAAAGTATACAGTTACCTCCCATAAACTCCTCCAGAATTCATTTGTGACCCCAAACATTTAACTCCAAACACTTCTTGGGGTTTTTTATTACCTCAAAATGAGTCTCTCTGTTTTATCCTGTGTCTGCTGCTGCCTCACTCTTCAGAGGAGATACAGTGCTAGCACTTACATAAATGAGATATGTTTTACAAAATCCCACTGTTTGCTTTATACATAAATTTGCCCTTGTAATTAAACATTTGAACTGTGATGCTTATCACTGAAAATTCATGTGGTCTTTTAGCTTCTGTTTTACTTCAGATGGAAGTCAAAAGGCCGCATTAATAGCAGCTTTGTTATTAAGATCCCATGAACATTATCGTTTCTTACTAAATTAATACATTAGCACCAACATGAAAAATTGATTGTTTAAATGAATCCTACATGGCTTTTTTCCAATAACCTATTCATCATGTAGATAATTCTCACACTTTAATTCTTACAAGGTACTAGTAACAAGGCTGTGGGACTCACAAGGCCTTCCTTTCATTTGAGGGTTGGGTTTTCTTCTGGATTTTATTATAACATTAAATTGTATAAGGTTATATTCATTAGCAATCTAGAGATAATTCCTCATTTGAGGCTACACAAAACTCAAGTTTGTACTGAAGAGGACAGGTGTCAGTTTTGAGTGAAAACTCATAGGAGCTGATTTTTTTTCCCCAGTAAATGGATCACTGCTCCCAACAACTTGCCAGATTTCAAAACTAATTCTTAGAACAACTAACGTGCTTCTTACAAGTAAACCACTGATTCATAACATGCTACATAACATGCATAAAGTAGAATAAAATCTTACTCCTTGTTACACTCTTCAATGGGCATTCCCATCCCACAGCCACTTGCTGCCTGAGTATGAGAGGTTGACTGCATCAACCCCTTCTCCCTAGGGAACTAATGTAACAACTAGTAAAAAGAAAGTAAACAGTGAAACCATCTCCTCACCCAGACAAAAAGAAAATCTCATCTAACAGCACTTTGCTCCTGGACACAGATTTCTGTCAGTGCAGTAAGTGGATTACATGGCTTTCCAACAGTCAAGCACAATCCTACTTTAAGAAAACAAAACACAATCTGCAAGAACAGATCATGAGCCATCAAACAAGATACTAAATCTGATCGACTACTTCACAGAGGGATTTCTGAGAATGTATTGCTGCATTTTTCTGTCCCTTCCGCTATCCTGAGAATGGAATTGCTGTTTTAAACCACACTGAAAATTTTCTTCCCTGGTAAGAACACAAGTCTTTGCTGCCATCCTGATACACTGATAAAAGAGCTCTCTTTTTAGTGTTTGTCCAACTAAGACTGCTGTACCCTTACACATTCCTCATGTTTGTCTTTTCCAGCAGTTTCATAAGCTGTGGAAACAATTAAGCTTGGTTTTCCACAGCTCACTGTACTGTAACTCTGCGTGGGTTCTCTAGCATGTAACAACAGTTCAAATCTGGCTGTTGCTTTTATTTAGAAAAGCATGTGTACATAGAAAAGGGATGGGAAAGGAAGATGCTATTAACAAAGTAACTTTAGCCAGTCATCTGCCTCCACAAAGAACTGCAGAAATTTGTCTTTCGGACACCCTCCACCCCTCAAACTTTACTAAAATTAGTCACTATAACCAAAAGAGACACGCAGCAACTCTCCCTAATCCGTTTAAATAACATGTCATGTCATGCCATAAAAAAAAAATGAACCCTGCCCTATTTAAAAACAAAACCAAAAACTAACACTATAAAAGCATCCCAAACTGCTATTCCTTGTCTCCTTCTGGATCAGGATTCCCAGCCCCTCCTCCATCCCTTGCTGACCCAACTGTCCTGTCAGGGACAAGAGCAACTGAAACACTTGAAAGCCACATCACCTTAGAAAGCCAAGCTAAAACACATGAATCTTCAAAAGGTGACATCAAACTGCCTGCATGGATATAAATTACATGGACCAAGGAAAGCCAAGCCATTCCCCAGAAAGCAGCTGTTAAAATCCTTGGGTTTCCATCCAAGAAGCACCTATTTGCCAAAAAAGCTTCATGCTCCTTTGCTACCTTAACAAGTGTCTGGAATACACAGAGATTATGAAATGCATAGTGAAGAACTAGTTTAAAGTACTGATTTCTCTGTTTCTGAACTAACACATGTTCCTTACTTCAAAGGCTTGTTTCAAAACAACACAGGATACAACACAGTACATTTGATGAAACTAAAACACCTACTGAAAACACTGCTAATACTCATGGAAATGTTTGGAGTGGGGTATTTTTTAACTCCAACTGTGACTCCTAGATAATGTGTAGCTCCACAGAACTACACTCCCTGAATGGAAAACTATTAGGAAGTTACAGTAAAACTCTCAGTGATAAGACAGTGTATGAAACATCACTATGTGAAGGAGTGCCACCTAATAAAGGGATAAATAATAAATTACAGTCTGATAAACACAACTGTTCCTCTCAAAGAGAAAGCTTAACCCAACTCAATTCATTTTCCAGTACCTGTGAAACCACTTCTTTTACAAGTAAATGCCTGGACAGGAAAAGCAAAGCTCAATACTACAGGTTTAAAAGACTCCACTGCCCAAACACTAAGACTACAGGAGAGCTGCACATGCAGAGAACACTTACATCTGCTATACCTTCATCTGCACTAACATAATCGGATTTTAAGTCATCTTCCAAGCTGACCATCTGTAAGCAGGACATTTAGAATTATTTTGCTGTTTAAATAAAACTTTGAACGACCAGTGGCTTTTAAGAAACAGTAACATAATTTGAGAGAAGAGGAAGCTATTAATGATTTCTCTGATAATATAAAAAGCAGTGATATGAACAGGTAACATCAATGAATGCAGATAGCTTAATAAATTATTGTAAGATTTTAGGATGAGAGGCAACTTCCTGGTCCATCACCACATGGTTTTCTCTTCCCAGTGAACAAACAGCATAATCGCTTCCAGACAATAATTTCTACCCGTTGGTAACACACATTCTATCTAAATCGGACTCTATCCTGAGAAATTATGAAGTACTATATTGATCACAGTCCTGCTAAGAGAAATGCTAAAGAGCACACTAATGTAGGACTCACAAGAAGTGCTCTAGGAGCACTGGCACTATTTCTCTCAGAATTTAGTTGAGTGGTCAAGGCAATGTCTATTCACTTGTGAGCTACCTGTAACAAGAAAAAGCACTTAGCTTCTAATCTGAAGAAAAGCCTATTAAATTAATAGCTTTATTTTCCAGAAATACTTCTCAGGGAAGATGCAGCAAGTGTAAAATTTAAGAGTAACAAAGCAAATTAAAACATTTCCAGTAGTATTCACTCAGTGACACACAAGATACCAATTCTACTTCAGGTTTCAAGAGGTGAATGGACATGCTCAAACTCCATTTAGGGAAGCCACCTGAACAGTGAGCTAGAACAACAGCTCAGAGTCTGATAGATATCTTCATGTATTTGTCATTTCTGGAAAAGGAAATGCTGGTCATTAGCCTTCAATGATGCTGGTGCTAATCAGCATCAAATGCTAATCAAAGTTTACTCATCATTAAACACAGATAACAATAAACAAAGATTACTCATCAATAAACACAGTCCATAAGCCAGCCTCTACATATTCCCCTATCTCAAAGGGCCTTGGTCTTAACTTTCAAACCTGCTCAGACTCACCCATGCAGGGCTCTACTGCAGAGGCCCAAACAATGAAAGGCAAAAGCCTGCACTAGAGAACAAACATTGATATTTTAGCACAAAGGGGGACATCCTAGTAAGAAGGAAAAAACCTGATTATCTCCAGTGGAAAGCAGTTAAGAACACAAGTTAGCAAACTGAAAGGCCTCATTCATTTACTTAATCCAATTTACTGACACAAAAAATAACTGTATGCCTTACTGAAAGGAGGGTGGATGGCTCAAAAACGAAGGTACATACCCTCTTACAGAAGTATCTTTCCAGGTGACAAGATGTAACTCAATATTCAGAATAACACACTACAGGTTCTGGTGAGCTTTTGAATAAATACGTGAGACTAGACAACTTCTTGCCAAAGGGCTTTCTCCTGTTTCCCAACAGCTTCTTGGCTACTGTTTGAGCTTATTCAAAAGTCTGTGGGTTGATGGGGAATTAGCTTGGATCTTCTCTTACTGCTCGATTAGGCAATTCCATCACCAAAAGGGTCATCCAAAGCCAGCTGCTATAAACAGAGCTTCCTTCATTTTCTTCAGGGAGCTGCCATTATCTGAGCAGTAGTAGCCCAACAGCTATAGCAAGGATAGTTGAGAACAGGATGCCAAAAATCTTTCATCAGCTAAAAATGAGGAAGCTGCTTGATTAGGCAGAGGCCTACAGCTTTTATTTCATCCATGATCTCAGAAGCTCTAAAATGGAAAAAGCTCAGAAAATATAGGGAAAAAAAAAATAAAAAAAAATCACAACATAGTTTATAATTCCCTACCAACTGAAGTACAAAAGTAGATAAACATGCAAAGGACTATCTTCCCCAACTTTAGCAAGGACACGGGAATATCCTGAATTATACTATGTAAGGAAGAGCACGGTCTAGTTTCACATTTCTTAATTATTTAACTAAACCCGAAAGAGAGACAATAAGAGAGAATTTAAAAGTAGATTTTTCCTTTCACACTATGCCTTCTGAGATGCAGCAGGATTTTTCATTACTAAACTTTAATGAATTTCATATATGAAAATAGAAACCTTAATTACTGCTTAGAGCTTTTATAAACATTTAATACTCAAATTTTATTGCAGCCATTTTAATACCCTTAATTAGCTCATTCAGATTTTTTTATGCTAAATATTCTGAATTACCAAGTACTCTACCATTGCAGTTTTCTAATACTAAGACAGCTTTTTAGTATCATAGATGTGACAGGTTCTCTCATTTAATGTGGTTGGGCTCACCTCTCTACTTCATTACACAGTCTATGTTCAATACAGTCCAAATTGCTAGTGGCTCTTTTCATCATTAATTACATATTTCAAGTCCAACACTAATCGATTCTCAGCCCATGACCAGCAGGAAAGATAAGAGCAATCTCATCTCTTGCTCTTTATCTCAGCCTGGCCAGATCTACTGTTATTACCACATTCTCCTATGGCTGTCATACCCTGCCTTCTAAATAATGTTTTTCAATAAGGATATGTTCCTTTAATATGTATTTGTCAAATATCTGGCAAAACACATTATCAATCTAACCCGAGCCCCAAGGCACTTCTAAAACAGAACATGTGCTAGACTGCAACTGGCCTTCCCCTACCTAGTTGGAAGAGGCAATAAGAGAAACACATGCTTTAAAAGCTGTGCAACTCTAGAGCAATTTCCATCACTGATTTATACATTTTTTATCAGCAATGTTCATAAATCTGGTCTTACTGCTGACAAGGAGAGAAAATGGAACAGACTACCTTTTCAAATCTTTAAGCCCTTTAGGCTTACTGTTTTTTTCCAGGAACACTGGGAATTGTGTGTTTTCTATGGAAGGTACCTGTCTTACCTGCAGGCTGAAACCTGGATTTCACTGTATGCTTAAAGCACTTGTTCAATGCTTTAAAATATCATAAAATCACAGAATGGTTTGGGTTGAAGGGACCTTAAAGCTCATCCAGTTCCAACCCCCTGCCATGGGCACGGACACCTTCCACTAGACCAGGTTGCTCCAAGCCCTCTCCAATCTGGCCTTAAACACTGCCACGGATGGGGCAGCCACAGCTTCTCTGGGCACCCTCTGCCAGTGCTTCACCACCCTCACAGGGAAGAACTTCTTCCTAATATCTGATCTCAATCTCCCCTCTGTCAGTTTAAAACCATTCCCCCTTGTCCTGTTCCTACAGGCCCTTGTCAAAAATCCCTCTCCAGATTTCTTGTCAGCTCCTTTAAGCACTGGAAGCTGCTCTAAGGTCTATTCAGAACCTCCTCTTCTCCAGGTGAACCAGCCTAGCTCCCTCAGTATACATGCTGAAAATAACATATCCTTCGTAAGTGCAAAAACTCCCAGATGCAGAGCTCCCAGGGAATTTACAGGTAATTCTTCATTTGATGTATTTGGCAAAAACCCGCCCTTGCCTGCATTTGAGCTTTTAATGCCTGGGTTGGGTTTTGGTGTTTGGGGTGTTTTTTTTCCTCTTTGTACCTTTTCAGTTAAACAAAAATAAGAAGGTGTGAAGCTGATTTCTGTCTAAAGCTTTTTATTTCTGCAGGTACCACTCAAAAGCAGAATTAGAAGAGGGACTTAACCTTGTAGGCAGGACTATCATGGGCAGATTTGACACAACACATAAATTTCAATGACACCTGCCTTCTCCAGCAGTGTAATTGAAAATTGATATATGACCACATTTATTTCATTAATATATAACTACAGTTTTCTTACAGACCTCATGCTACATCGTGATGACACCTAACACACAGCACTGATAAAATAGGCTCAGTTTTCCCTCCCCTACAGTGCTGCCACTGAAGTTGTATACTCGTTTGATCACAGAAACACCCAAACTCCTTCACAGTAATACAACTCTTACTATAAATCTAACTAGATACAAAATCAAGAAAAAGGGCTCCTGGAGGAGCATATGGAATATGTAGTGTTCCCACATTCACTAGTTCATATTAAATCAGTGCAATTGAATTGCTACTCTTCGGTGGCAAGACTGAAAATCACTTCTTTGCCAGGCAGACACCACAGAAGTATCAATTGATCAAAGATTACTACTTTCAAAGGCTTGTTCCTGTCTGATAGAACTTGTGGATACTGAAGCTTTTCGAGAAAAGCCTGTTTTAATGCCAGCCCTCTGAATGAACAATGCTAGCGAAGCCTAACACTGAGCGCTTCAAAAACTTGAACCTTCCTTTGCTGTCAGGATTCACGGAACTCTTCAATCCTTTTGTGTCAGTGTTTTACTCTGATACAAGCTGCATTCAATACAAGCATCTTCCAGTCTCAGCTATACTGGGCAGCTTAAAAGAACACAAAATGAGCCAGTTATTAGTTTCAGCAAAATTTCCTATGCTGAAGCTAAAAACATCTTGTCAATAATCCTCAAAGGAGGGAGTACTGATTCATTAACAGCAGTGAGCAGAAATGGAACGGTTAATCTTCTCTCTAACAAGAGTGCCCACATTTTCTTTGAAGGCAGAAGATACTCCTCAAATATGAAAATGCAATTTGGCAGCCACACTTGAAAAGAGGTTGTCGTTTTGAGTAGCTGTTGATCTTATTCAAACATCAGGAGAATGATCTGGGAGAATGAGATACCAGATTAATTGCCAAAGGAAGAAAAAAGGAAAGAGAAGGAGATTTCCATTAGCTAGAAAAATGGAAACCTGAACACATTTTTAAGTATCATTTTTATTAGGAGGGAGGTTTACAAATCTTTTAATTTAAATGTGAACATTTAAAAGTATTGTTTATTATTGACTGTCCGCTACCATACAATTTAATTTCTAGTCTGCTTGCAAACTCCCAGACTGATGAAGGCTTGGATAAAATTAAACTGCATTACAGGGAAATAGAAGAGAAAATAATTAGTATGGTAGTTAAACTTTGACTTGCAAATATAAAATGGTTTCCTGAATCAACAAACAATTGTCATTAGACTAAGCTAAGACTGAAATGAACATTTAAAGTCTGTGATCTCTTTTTCCGAGCAGAAGCTCCGAGGTTACAGGGGAAAATGAGCCCTCAAGGTCAAAAGGACAATTCCTAACCGCAGTGGATGATTTAAAGGACAAATCACTTTGTCAGCCAGCTGGTGAGATTCTTGCTTCTAACACCAACCATCTAGCTCTTTGCTGTCAGAAGCAACTCTTTAAGAGCCACTGTGGAAAACCTCTCTAGACTATGAAGGGTCAGGAAACCAGTTTTGGAGCTTAAACAAGGAAAGGATTCTTTGGAATATTGCAATGTTAAAAGAACAGAGCAGAAGAGAAACTGGTGGTGGGATTGTGCACTACACTGATGAAACCAAACTAAAGATGCTGTACAAACTAAAGCTGTTATGATATAAACACCTAGAGCTCAAACACCTCATGCACATACAGTGCCAAACTCTTAAGGAATCAAAGAGCAGTTGACTTTTTTCTTTTTACTTTGGATATTTGAACACTCTTAGAAGGGAAAGTAAAAGATTGATGATTGGGTTCTTCCTAGTCTATTAAAGAGGTCAATATATTGGTAAGAGAAGTGATATAATCATGGAGGCAAGAGTTCCCCTGAGTGGTACATCTGAAGAATAAAGTACTGATAGTCTCCCAACTGCAATGATAGCAAAGTAACTCATATTCCCAGAGAACAAGCCAGGCTACTTGAAAAATCATTTATTCCTCCACTATAGACTGTTACAACTAGTCAAACGCTTAATTAAAGAACAAAGCATGCTCCATTTGGTTGAGAGCTACACTAAGAAATGCAGTTGCCCCAGAAATTCATAATCAAAACACTAACTACTTCACCACCAAAACAACCTCAGTATCACAATTATTATACATTAGACCACAAACCACTCTCTAAGCTGCAGAGATACCTGTCTTCCAACATGCCTTTATTAACAACCACCACCAAAGAAACAGCACAGCAAAATATAGTTAAAAGTGCTGGGGAACTGCAACTTAAAGAGAGGACACACAGGAGGAAAGGAAGGTTGTTTAGTCACTGTTCTCTTAACTTTTTCACTACTAAATGACTTGTTCATCTGGTGACAAGCCAACTGCCAACAAACTTCAAACTGATTCAATGTGTTTTCACAAAACATTACAAGCATAGTGGCTACTGATGATTTGGCAAATGCAGACAGCATTGTAACTGCTAAGTCAAACATACAATACCCCCTATTTTATTGTGAGAACTGTGTAAAGCACTCGTTCCCTACTGGAGACATGGCCTGGAACAACCCGCCAAGCCCTGGCAGGCAGATGACCTTGTGCTCCAAGCAGAAACCAAACTGCTCCTGGAGGAAGCAGTGACAAGGGTGAAGGGAACACGGGCTCATCAGTCAAAAGTAGATGCTTGGGGGGTGACATAAGGGCAGCAAAGGTGATAGCAGTGACTGTCACCTTTAAAAAAAGTGGGAAAATAACAATTTGATAACAAAAAAGCACTTAAAAATTAAGCACGTTTATCAACACAAAGCTACTAAGCGAACAAAATCCAGTAAAGACTAGAAAACATAAGCTAGGTTCATTGCAATTTTAAGTCTTCATCCTACCTCTACCAATAGTCCCCCCCCCCAAATTAGCTTGTAATATACACATTGAGACAGATTGTCAAAATAAGCAAACAAGAAGCGAAACCCAGGTTTCAAACCATCATGCACTTAAAATAGCATAGTACCAATTCAGATCTCTGCCTGAAGTTATTTGCTGAAGATTATACATTGACAGGAAAGAAATACTGTTATTTGAGGAAGCCAGGATCCAAACAGTTAATAAATAAATGCTGCTAATTAAGTCACAACTAGAAGATGGTTTCAAGGCTCAAAATATCCTTACTTGGTACAAAAATATACCCACAGTCTGGAAGAAATAGAAGCTGCAAATACTGTCCATGATGGAAGACAGCTGTTTTTTAGGTAAATTTTAGAGGAAGACTGTAAAAAAAAAAAAAAAAAACCCACAACAAAAAAAAAAAGAGACTATGTTCTTCACATTAAATGTATCCTTTTTCCCTTTTTTAGCATTCATGTTTATATTTTCTTTCTCAGCTCTTTTCCTCTTAAAGCTGCCATTAGACTTTTACCATGAAAAAGCAAATCTTTCTGTATTGACAAAAGTAGTCTTGAAGATTTGTACCATTTTACAGAAACAAAAAACCAGCATTTGAAATCAAAGGATGTAGAGAAACTGATGCTCCATGTATGCTTTCAAAAGCTTGACACTGAACAAACAAGGCAGCCTCTTTCGTCACTACTCTTCATGAATATTGAAGACTGCAGCTAATCAAACGACAACAGAGACAACTGCATCAGGCAACAATATCAACAAGGGAAGTCCTGATTCTTCTAGACAGGAGCAGTAAGAAAGCCACAGCTCCTGTTTGATCAAATGGCATCAGCCAAGAAACTAATAAAATGTTTAGATTCCACATCTTGTTAACCACATAGGGGAAGCTGTTTTTAATAACAGGCAAATACTGATTTTTTTCACCACTATCAATTGTTTTCCATGCTGACCCTCATCCTGCTTTTAATTCCTCTATTTGTGAGAAGGATGAACATGCCTCTCTGACAAACCAAGAATGAATCCAGACATGCAACCAAGTGCAGGCTAACACAGAATCTCAAATACTGGGATTGCTCGCAAAGCCTTACATGAGTTACAAACAAGAGAGTAACAATGCAGCAATGGAGTCTTGCAAAGAGCTCTTTAAAACAAAGAGAGAACAATACACCCAGGACTACTAAACCTTGAGCATTAAAGCGGGGTGCCCAGTTTAGGGTTCCAGGCTTCAAGATATGAACTGACAGGAGAAAGTCTACAAAGCAGTAAACTGGATCAGAAGTAAGCTGTGTTAGAGGAGAGAGCTGGGGGGGGTGGGGGGTGGGGGTGGGGGGGGGGGGTGTGTGTTAAATGATAGCTCAAATACATCCAGGTACATCATAAATAGCTGGACATAACCAAATAAAAACCTCAACCCTTATTGCAAAATGTGTCAATTAAGCATTAGGGAAAAAACAAGTGGTAAGAACAGAAAGCCCTGGAATAAGCTGCTTAAGAAATGCAGTGGAATTTCCAGCAATTAAGAGATTAGACAACCACCTGTCAAGAATATTGTGAATGATCTTCCCTCAAGACAGAGAAAGGGATTAGCTCAAGGTCTCCCTTCATTCTTTTTTTTTGTTCAGTACTCTTCCAGGAACAAAAAAAGCCCAGGCAGAACCATGAAAGTAAAAGTAAATAAATAACCATTCTAGTACAAGTCCATTGTTACGGTAAAGCACAAGAATGTATAGAGATCTCCAAACACTACACTTTTAATACCCCTTAGTGGCTGTAAAAGCAAGATGAATTTGGATTTAAGAGTTATGTCAAGAGGGATTCCAGCAATGCACCAAAAAAAAAAAAAAGCAGTGAAAGAAATCATGTAAAACAATCAGGTATAAACACACTTTAAACAATCTCCCCAATACCAGTTCTTTCATTAAATGATGCTTCGATGGTAAAAATCTCTGTATCCTTCCAACACAGCATGTCCCAGTTAGAAGATGAAGATGCCTGAGTGATGTCTGCTTTCCGTTTTTCAAATAGAAGCTACCATTTCTAAAGCAAAAGAATTACAGGACAAAATAACAGTGCATTTCTATTTGAAACAGGTGCAGAAGACTGCAAAGCAGGTATTACACAAAACTATTACCACTTGAACATTTTGGGTAGTGGTCTTCAAGAAAACATACTGCCATGTTAAATCTGTGTTGGTAATACAGGAAAATTCTTATGAGTGGGACAGTAAAGAAGAAAGATTAGAAAGAACAGAATATGGAGGGGGCAGAGTGGTCTCAATTCTTCTCATCACATATGATCAGGATATTTAGAACTGATGGGTAAAAACAGTATTAGAGCCACCCAGTTTCACCAGTGAGAGCACTGATACCCATGCAACAAAGTCACCAAATGGCTCCCCAACAAAATAACCTTGCACTTGGGTACTGCAGCAGAACAGAGACCTTCAATACAGATACTTTTTATCACCTTTATAATGCATTTGGAAGCACCAATAATGCTGATCTTGACATCAACATTTAGCTTTTGGCAAGGTTAAAACCAGTTTACGTTTCTCTTCTATTTCATATTCCTCTATAACATTTTAACCTGCCCAAGCACAAAAATGTTGTTGTACCCAGCTAGTTTTACTAATTTTCCCATGCTGGTATCTGCTTAAGTTGCTCTGGAAGATTTCAGCCAAAGTAAATACTCTAAACAAAGTTAGGAAAAACATTTGTTCGTTATTTGAGTTCTCACCAGCTTGCATGCTTTGGAGGAAACACGAATATAGCACAAAAGATACCCAACTGGCAAGATCTGCCATTTAGCAACTTAATGATGAAAAGGAATTTGAAGCCTACTTTTCAAATCTTGGAAGTTATGCTTAAGATAGTCTGGTGTTCAGGGAATGGCCTGTGTTTACATGGAAACAGACTAATGTCTGTCAAACTCCTGTCCTTCCCGACAAAATTGGAAAGAGACAGCTTAGGTTACTCTCTCAATGTGGCACATGCAATCTGTTCCTTATGCAAAATCTGCACAATAATGAAATCTGCGAAGTACGGATCCACACCAAAAAAAAACTATCTTGTAGCCCCTACCAAGCTGCCGTTTACTATTTTGCCTACACTTACAAACTGATCAAGCTACATGGATTCTTTTTGTTGTTGTTTTAAGCAACAACTCCGAGCAATCCTATTAAAACCACAGAATAGGTCAACTACAGGTCTCTACCCTAAAGCGGGAAAACTCAACAGGAGTTTCCCAATGAAATCCCTAGGAAAAAAAATGCATATTTACTACAGCCCAAATAAATTCCTTAATCTCATATTCAGTAATTAATTAGAATAATTTTTGTTGGAACACAACAAAAATAATCTTCAGGTAAAAATCCAATATGGAATTTCCAGTCCGAATGATTTCTCAGAGGCATATATGTTTGGAACAAGATTTTAGTAACTGCCTAACAATACCCATCTAAACCACAGGCATGCTCATCTGAGCCATCTATAATAATGTAATAACCAAAGTTCCCTTTAGGATTAAAAAAATCCCCAGCAACTAAATCCTTAACTGCCTGGACTAACAGCCAAGAAAAAAATACAAACAAGGCTGTTGTGTGCCTTAAAGCTTTGGTCTTTGTTGCAGTTAAAAAGGATGCCCGGCAAATGCAAGATGACATTCAGATAATTTCTGACCGTCTACCAACATGTTCTTTTCTTTCTTCACCACAGCTTTTTGTCTTCTCAACTTAAGCCTCTGTTTCAGGGAACTCTGCCAGTAATGTCAAATGCAAGAGCTCACAGGAAGAACAGAATGGTTCTTCAACTAACTTCACTTTTGAATCATCTCTGAAAGAGTCTGATGGGCAACAAATATTAGCAATAGCTTGACCAGAGATTAAAAAGGCTAATTGTGGTGTTTTTTTACTATTATTATTAATAAACCACAATACTACAAAGGAAATCAGCGAGCTGCAGGAGCTGTGGTTACTTTGCATGATACTTTCTCTACTAGCTGCGATCAGTATGCAATAGGAACAGCCTGGCTCCTTCACCCCTGCCACCTCATTTGGTGCAAAGGGAGCTCACCATGTAATTATTTCTTCCAGTAAGCTGCAAGGCAATGTCTTTTTTTGTACATTCTCATGTTCTTGAATTATGTATTTGTTCCATAAGCTTTTCCCTGTGTCATGCTTGCCTCTGCCAGTAATAGTGAACCTGCACATATGCTCAGGATTCAAAGAGTATAAATAAACCTAATGGCACTTCATAGCATTTCACAATGCTATGTGCCATTTACCAGTCTTGTAGGTGAAGAGATCAGAACTGGGGAACTAAAAATCAGTGCTGATTGTCCTACATGCTGAATGCTTTTTGTGATTACTGTCACAGAAAGTCATTATCTTTTGACACAAGCCTGAATGCAAACATGAGTTACAAAGGAGCACCACACTGCCTTCAGGACAGAGGCAGATACAATAGTTAAACTCTAGATGTGGGTGTTATCAAAGCATGACTTTAGGTCAGGGAAGTCTTTCAAGGAAGAAACAACAAAGGAGGTGACTGCCAAAAATTTATGGGCTAGTAAGATGTGAAAGGGTTATTCTTAGCTGTGTATTTCACAATAAAATGAACTACATCAGTGACATACCCTAGCAACACCCAACACCTCAGGATTTACTTGTGGTATTACATGGAGAGAGACTCCAAGCTCTGCACAAATGCGATGGATGACACTGGGGAATGACAACACTCTTGCAAAAGGCCTGGCACTCCTCACAGATGAAGTCCTGGCACAAACCTTGAAGAAAATACTCTGGAGGCTTTGAAAAGTATAAACTTCCAAGTTTTAGCAGTTTTGTAACAATGCATTTGCCTAGGGAAAACAAAATGTCAAGGAAATAATGGCAGCTGCAACTGACAATTCCTTTCCCTACCCCAAAATGTGAGACAATGCTTTCTTCTAGTTTTACTTCTCACTAACTTTTCCTTTTCAACTTTATACCAGGACACCAGGACACACTCTAAATCAACTAACAGTAATGAGACATCAGAAAAGTAAGGCATACCAATGGAAAAAGTTTGGTTTACCAGCTTTAATGGCTATTACAAACATTCCAACTCCAAGACAAGAAATTCATAATCCAATAGCCACCTCAGGCAATGAGCCTTTACAGAGAAACCCACGCACCAGTGCTTCCAGTCCATAAGGCCCATGCTCTATAGTTACACAGAAGTGTGCCAAAACCTTCCTTTGCAAAGGAAAGGACCAGCAGCTTCTCTGGTTTCTTTTGGGGAGAAAACCAAGTATAATAGTAATATACTGAAACACAGTAAGAAAAATGCAAGTGGGGTGTTTGATTTCCATTCCTTTTCTGACAGTGCCAGTAGCATAGGTTATACCCGAAATTTGACTAACTCCATTGCCTGTATTCTCCCACTTGCTTGGAACAGTGTGGCAGAGTGAGGAAACCCTCAAGCTGTGCAACAGGATGCACAGAACAGTCTCCCTCCTTCCATTCCATTTGACAGTTCCACTTGTTACACTCCAGCTTTGGGGATATTTCACAGGACCCAGGTGCAAGGTCTTACTGCCATCCAACCTTCCGTCCTCTCTTTCACCTCTGCAAATGGATGGCACTGCCACAATTCAGACTGGCCATTTGTAATGAAATAGTGCAATATTCTGCATGTCTCTTCCTCTTCAGGTTCTGGACACATCCAGTGTCTTGTACAACAACATAATTACTATTCAGAATTTCCCTAAACCATTCTGAAACAGAAATTAAACTTCAGCTCCATTTATCTCTTTGGCAGAGTGTTTCAAATGAAGCTTACAAAACAAAAACACACTGAAGAGAAAAAAATCACCCCTGTGACTTGGGAAAGCAATAGATATGCCATTTCTTCTGACCCACTATACCGACCCTTTTAAGAGGGATAAGAAAGGACACATTATAGGTAAATTTTATTTATGCACATACAAGCAGAACAATCAGCTAAAGCTAAAATAGGAAAAGCCTCCAAGAGCTGAGGAAAAACACTGGAACTGTGGAATACAAAGGAGATGAAGAATAAACAAACCATGACCTCTAACTAAAAGGGAGGAGTACCCAAAATGTTGCAATCTTTCAGGAAACTCCCTCAAAATGCTTGGTACTTATCCTTACCATTTTAACTCTGTATCTTCACTCTCATTCTCAGAGCATTATGTACAGCACAACACAAACACTGCAGATTGCTCAGTACAGTTTGTAAGTAGTCAAAGGAAGGCAGACTTCAGCCCTGTGAGCAAGGATGATCTATCTCTACAGTGGTGACTTGCACTCCCTGTACTGTGTTGTTCACAGTATCACTGCCTCGTGTTGTTTCGTTTGGGGTCATTTTTAAGCTCACTATCAAACAGAAACAGGTCTACACAACTGTATTCTGTGTGCGTATCTTTCCCTCCCTGTCCTTTTCTTCAATTCCAACTACCAATAATTGTCAGTCCCTGAACCAATTTCCACTTAACTCCAAAAACCAGAGATCCCAAAATAAGTTCCTCTACATTTTTAAAAATACTAATTTCTTAGAAGACAGATTCTTAATTCCTCTCACCCAAGCACTGTCCTATTAAAGTAAGGTTACAGGAAAAACAAAATCATTAAGAGACCAAAGAAGACAAGTAAGGGTGAATCAAAAGAAAACAGCCCTCAAAAAGAATTCTACTTCTTGGAGCAGTGCTTTCTCTTGAGCACAACTTACAATTGTATTTACATTCTCACCTGACACTTCCTAAAGCTACAGTCTACTCCGCCTATCTTAGTAGAAACTATTCTAGAAGACAGATCAGTAGACAGCTAAACAGATGACATTCAGACAGGGAAATTAACCCCACTTTTGTCCAGGAGAGCCAAGCTCCACAACCCACAACCATACAACAGTTCTCCAGAAGATCTCCCTTACCCACACACCAATGGACTCTACTTGGTAAAACCTGCTTTAATTTCCAAGAGACATTTAACAAGATTCTTCACAAAAGGCTCTTAAAGAAATTAAGCTGTCATGGCAATAAAAGGCCTTGCATAGATAGGTTATCTGAGTAGAAGAGATAAAACAAAGAGCAAAACAAATGGTCATTTCTGACAATACAGTAAGGTCACCAGTGAATTCTCACAGGAATATGAGCTAGAGCCCAAACTGAGATATTCTTATATCAGGAGAATCAGGTGAGTGCTACCAATTTACTGGTGACACCAATGGTAAAAAGAAAGAACAGAAGAACAAACACAGGCTGCAAACAGCAAAGCTTGCAGGGAGAATTCAGTAAAGGTAAGCGCTACCTGCAGGAATCCCAAATTCACATACACAGTGATGGGCCCCACACTGAACACTCCCACCCAGGGTGAGCACATAGAGCTGAGTCAATCTCAATCTCCCACCTGAAGAAGCCAGGGTCTTGATCTACAAAACCGCTTTTCCCCGCAAAATATTCTTGCCACTGACCTTGCATCACCTCTAGCAACACCTTACTCTGATGGCCTGATTCAGTTAATTCACTGGGCAAAAAAACACCCCTCCCAGTCAGATGGGCTTTGCCAGGTAGGGAATTCAACTAGCCCAAGGAAAGGTCAATTTAGCAACAGCAAGCACGAGCACAAAGGAAAGGGAAGAACTGTGCAGCTGTGCAGAAATAGATTGCTCTCTCAGCTGTGGCAGATCAACTCAATCATCTTGTGCAATTCCACTGGCAGAAACAAGCTCATGTAGTCCTAGTGAACTAATCTGAGAAAATAACAATGCAAAATGGGCATATCTGTTACTCATTTAAGAGAGAATTTCTTACCCATTTGCAAATGAAGTTTCATTTTCCCACTTATAAACACTAACACATTAGTATCTTCCTGGTCCTTGGGGATTCTAACCCTAGAAGGAGCAAGAAACCCTCATGTGGGGGAGAGCAAACAGATTCTCAGCTTGTCATTTAATTCTTGTTTCAAAGAAAAACACCACCACCTGCTATGCTCTGGTATACAAAAACATGTATCCAAGATGAACTGGTTTCATGTGTATTGTTTTCTTGTAGAAAAAATATTTGATATTTAGAAGCATTTCTGACACACAGGTCTGTTCTTACGTAACCTTATAAAGGAAGATTTTTTTTTCCCTGTGAGCAGAACCATCTGCTAATGCTGTGCTCACTCAGCTGACCTGCCAGTATAATGCAAGTCTGCTATATGGAGAGTTACAGTAGATAGACTCATTCTATTTATCTATAGAATAAATAGCATGTATTCTGCTGAAACAATGCACAGCGAAGAACACAGCTGGCTGGGTATTGCCTCATGTTGCTTTCTAGTTAGACATCACTTTTGGGGACCACCTGAAACAACCTGCCTTTCAGTTGAGGGTGGAGAGGCTTAAGAATTCAACCTCTTGCTCTTAATTCTGCAACAAAAGGTTAATAACTGTGCAACTGGAACTCAGAATATACTCTCACATCAAGCTCTTGTATCTAATAATGCTGCCCGAGACTCCTGTCCCACCAAACAACGTTGTGCAACCCATGCCTTTTTTCATGTTTTAAGACTAAGACTACAAATCCACCCTGGGCAAGACTAGCATCATAATCACAGAACATGTATTTGGCAGCTCACGGCTAGCCAGTGCTCTACATCTTTGGCTACATAGAGAGCAGCACAAAACAAAGTCAGATGCCTGAAGGAATGAAAACCAAAGGGCCATGAAGATGCTGCAAGGGCTGGAGCAGCTCTGCTCTGGTGACAACACAGAGAGCTGGGCTTGTTCAGCCTGGAGAAGGCTCTGGGGAGACATTAGGGCAGCTCCCAGTGCCTAAAGGGGCTAAAAGAAATGTGGAAAGGGACTTTTGACAAGGGCCCAAAGAAGCTGTGGCTGCCCCATCCCTGGCAGTGTTCAAGGCCAGGTTGGATGGGGGTTGGAACAACCTAGTCTAGTAGAAGGTGTTCCTGCCCATGGCAGGGGGTTGGATTCAGATAAGCTTTAACCCTTCCTACCCAAGCCACTCTATGGCTCTGTAACTTGCACCACATATGTAATTAGCTGTATTTATAAATGGACATCTTGCAAAGTAAGGTGGCTTTGAGATTGCATAATATGAAAGCAGAATTACCAGCTTTTTCACAGGATACATGTGATACTGTATGGGCACAGCAGAGATACCCTGATGAACCTATTCTCCAAGAAATCCTGCTACTTCAAGCACACTGTTATTATTAAAAAAAAAAAAATTCTAAAATACTAAAATGCCTGCTGAGATGCCAATGAGGAAACGTTGCAAAACTATCAAATCCAGGAGCATAGATCCTTCTCATGTTAGCGAAGACCCGAGTCACTGGCTATTCTCTCATGAACAAAACGTCCAGTGGTGAAATCATTACTTATGTTCAGTCATGTCAGAAACGAGAAAGTAGCTACGAAATGAGAACTACGGAGAAGATTCCTCTGCAGTTCCTTCTCTTCAGCTCTTTTAAGCCAAGCTAAACGTGGTGTCTACCTTAACACAAATGAATTAGTGTGGATCTCCCAAAACACTTGGTTTTGGAAGTATATTTTCAGACCGCAAAGTTGCAACAATCATAATCATGTTCTCTCAACCCCTTATTTTCTAGGGAAACAAAGAAATACATCTCTCTCTTCTGATCACATATTCGACACCCAAACCAACACAGTTAAATCAGTTTTGGGAAAGCAAAATATTGCTGAGAATAGAACATAACTCTACATGTCCTGGATAGAAATGACAGAATAATTATCTGCTGGTAAACTCAAACTTCGTAGGATTTCTTTTCCAAGAAAGAAATCTAACTCTATTCCCTTCTATTTTTAGCCAGATGAGCAAACACAGAGGCACTGCAATCAGGACATGGCAATCTGCAATGGGAGAGTTTCAGAGCTCCACATGAGAAATTTGAGTGACTGCAAGTAAACACCCAGAACTTAAAAAAAGCATTAAGTACCTTAAAGATTCTGTTTGGGATTTTAAGTCTTGAAGCCCGTACACCAGATTTAGATAAGGTGCATTCTTATCTTGGCACCAGGCTTCAGCATCACCTTCTGGTTTTGACTTCAAGCCAGAGCACCACCTGAACACTTGAGCACTTTGAGGTGCAGAATAGAGAGCCAGATCTCTGAGAGGCCAAGCACCCATTCAGCAGCACTGCATCCAAATTCAGGTTTTAGCATTCCTGCACAGCTTAAGTAGACAAGTTTTCTGCTTTCAGTATGTCTTGTGTTAACTACAGGACAAGCACTTTCAAATTTTCAGCAGGGTATTAAAGTCTCTTGTGGAAATGCTTGTATTTCTTGCGCAAATACCAGAGAACAATTTACAAAAGATTAATGAACGTCTGAACACTGACAAGAACATGTCACAATATACATGTTCTTATCCCAGAAAGGACTTTTCTTAGAAAGTCATCACAATTAAGCAGTTCTCTCCCACTGTGTCCTTACACTTTTATAGGCCCACTTGCCTACTAAAATGATATTTAAAATACCAATATTTAGGTACCTTCCATCAGGGCAAGTCTTTACAACAAAGGGGAAGAAAGAAGAGAACCCAAAGTCACCAGTTCAAACTTGAAATACATGTTCTTCTTTAAAAGAGGGTTCTTTCAAATCAAAAATATCCACTTGCTGTGTTTCTGAGCATCCCAAGTAATTCGTTTTGTCAAGGGATCCAAATATTTAATGTTCTATTTTCAGCAGACATTATATGAAGATTTGCACAATATGACAGGCTGGCTATGGACAAAGACAGTAACTGAAGTCTTGGAACCCTAATCACACCACCAGGATTTAGGCTGCCCTCAAATTCTGTCCATGGCATATTGTGTGTGGATGTTTGGTCATAAATGCTGTCTCTCAAAGTAAACTTGTCAACTTCAGCATGTTTGTACACGTTAGGAAACACCAGAGACTGTGAGCTGTCAACTGCCATGTGCTTCAGTCCTTAAACACAGGGGTTATACAAAAGGTGTTTTAAACCTCCAGAACTGACACTAACTCTTTGTTCAGCTTCGGAAAAATACAATTTTCCATTATTCCCTCCAACTGCTGTCAATCTACAAGGAGCCCATCAGCAGTAGCCAACCAAGAGTCTAAACTGAACACTTTGTATTAAACAGTCAGTAAAAACTACATCCTCCCAGATTAACCCTAGCCCTGGAATTAGCCCCTCCGCTGCTGCTCACCAGGAAATCCTGCTGCATCACGGGTTGGCGTGCTGTTCCAAAACCACACTAATAAACCAGCCTCTCATCCCACTTCTTCCTGTAGTTTCAGCAGACAACACATACATTGCCTTGAGGTCTAGTGATTTCTTCATGGATTGATGGAATATACTGTAGAAACACTCATCAAATGACCTTGCTGTCTACAGATAAACAAAAAAAAAACCCAAACAAACAACACTAGACATAGCAAAACTGCTTTGGATCCATAAAATCTGGACTAACCTTTCTCCCATACCACCCCTATCACTAGTGTGATAACATGGAGAAGTTAAGCATGTCTTAAGATGTTTGAATCCATACGTTAATGTTATCCATCACACCAAACTCAAGACACAACTTAGAAACAGTTGTGTTAGTGGTGTGATCTGGGAAAGGTTTTTTCCTCCTCAACAACTCAATAAACGTTACTGCTAGACTAACTCTACAAAGCTATATGTATCACAAACTTGTGAACAACACAACTGAAATAACCAATACTCATAAACCAGCTCAATTTAGTTTAATTAAACTCACACTGTCTTACTAGAAACTAAGTTTTTTGACACTGGTATTGGCAGCCTTTTGCGCCACTCTACAGATACTACTGCTATCCTGTTTCTCCCAAGTCACACTTTATCCCAACCACTGCTCACACTCCTCACTCCACCCCAGGAACACACAGAAAGCTAAGTGTGGCTGACCACTACTCCCTACCACAGGCCAGTCACCAAGCCACCAGCACCCATCACAGCAGCTTTCCTCCTTGCCAACCAAAACCCTTGCTATTTTTGTGTCCTACAGCTCAGGACCCCAGCTTGGTGTCTCTTCCCTGCCTCCCAGAACTGGTCAGAGGGCATTGCCTACACTCGACTTCTCCCCAGAGCCACGGTTCCCACCTCCAGTACCACCAGTCGGTCCACCCTAGGCGCCAGCCACCCGGGGCTCAGCATACTGCATCTCCCACCCCAAAGGTCAGGGAAGCTTCACCTTTACATGACACGGGTCTACTCCCCCTTGACAAATCAAGGAGCGGCCTCTCGCCGCCAGGCAAGCTGCCCACCCCACCGCAAGCCTTCCGCCCCGGTGCCACGGCACTAACAACTCGAGGATAAGCAACAGGAGCAGCAGGCTGAGGGTCCCCAGCTCTGGGGCTGCAGCCCCACATTCTCCCCAGGCTCCACGTTTGTGGCCCCCCAACCCCGCCTGTCCCGCCTGGACGCCAGCCAGACAACGGCGGCGCTGGGGCGGCCGGGGCCCTCCCGCTGTCCTCCCCCGGGCCGGTCCCAGGTGGCGGGTCGTGGCGGGCCGAGTCGAACCGGGCAGCGCACCGGCTCCTGCAACTTTCCCTCCCCGCGGCCACGGCACCAACTCCGCCGCCGCCCGGGCCGGCCGGGGGCCGCCACCAGCGTGCCCCGCGCGGCGGAAGCGCCACCCCCGCTCCGCCCGAGCATCCCCCGCCGCCGCCACCGCCCGAGCCGCCCCCACCCGCGGGCCGCGCAGCGGGAACGCCGCCGCCGCCGCCCGGAGCGGGGCGCAGGCCCGGCAGCCGGGAGAGGCCGCCCGAGCTCGGCCCGGCGCCCCCGGCAGCCCCGGCGGGGACAATGAGATGGCGGCGAAGAGCGCCGCGCCCGGGGGACCCGTTGCTCCGGCAGGAGCCGCCCCGCCCCGCGCCGCCTCCTCTTCCCTCCCCTCCCCTTCTCCTCTCTCCTCGCACGGGCAGCGCCCGCTCCCGGCCCGGCCGCCGCGGAGACCGAGCGAGCGAGCGGCCCCGGCCCGCTGCCCCCGCCCCTCGCGCCTCCATCTTGGATCGGCGCCTCAGCGCCCTCCCTCCCGCGCGCCCCGCTCACCTCGGGCCGCGCCGCAGCCGGGCCGGGCGGCACCCCAGGAGCTCTGCGGAGCCGCTGGCGCGCGGGGTCCGGGCGGGTGCGGGCCGGGGCCGGGGCGGCGGCGCTGGCGGGGGCCGCGCTCACCGGAGCCGCAATCCTAAACCGCCATCTGGCGGCATGTCCGACCCGCCAATGGCGCAGCCGCCGCCGCGCGCCGGACCCCCAGCGCCCCCTGGCGCCCACCCGCCGCCGCGCTGAGGTAACGGGGAGGTGAAGGGGGGGGACACCGTGGGTAGAGACGGCCCCGCCCAGCGCCCAGCACGCGGGCGCCGCAAACGTCTTTCGCGCGAAAACGCCGCGCATGCGCCCCGCAGCTTTCTGCTCGCGCGTGGCCGCGGGGCGGAAGGGGGTCGCGAGCGCCGCCGCTGAGGAGGCGGGGCGTCGCCGGGGTGACAGGAAACCGGGGGAAGGAGCGAGGGGACCCGCTGGCGCCTGTCGCGACATAGGGCGGGAGAGGTGGCGGTCGCGGTGCTCTGTGTGGCCGTCAGTGCCCGCTTGGGTGCTGGAGGCGTCTCCTTGGTGCCCCTGCCGTGGGTCGGGGTTGCGGCGATGCGGCCAGTAGGCTGAGGGGAGTCGGGGATCTGCTGGCATGGGAGAGGGGGGCAGCGGCCGCCGAGCCAGAGGCGGCCTGAGGCGGTGTTTCGGCACTGGTAAGTATTTCGGAGCTGGAGAAGGCGAGGCTCGCACCCAGGGGTCGCAGGGACGGCGGTGAGGGAAGGGCTTGGCGGGGAAGGAGCAGCAGCAGCAGCAGTAGTCCCTCGTCAGGCTCTCGCAGTCGAGACGCCAGACCGTGCCATGGCCACCGCGGGGGGCTGCTGCTCGCTCTTAGTGAACCCGCTCCCTGTGCTCTCTGCGGAGATGCGCTGCTTCTCTGTAGCGGTGCAAACGTGGCAGTTGCCATCGCAACTTGTGCCATCCTCTCTGTGCAATTCCCAGTCTCCCGGTTTCACTCGGCTATTCTCAGGAGCCCTTCTGCACACACTTAACACACGCACGGGGTTGCTGCCTTTATGCAATTTGTCGGGAGGAGGTCAAAAGCAGTAAGCAAAATACCTGATTTTAATCTATAAACCTGCAACTGCCTTCTTGTACTCTGTTTCAGGCTGTTGTGCTATGTCTTATATCTAGTTAAGCTATTTTTGTATGCTGTAGGATGCTCTATTTAAGTGTTGATTTGTTCTCTGTTGTTTACCCCATGCCTGGAATTGTAATATAAAAGGGTTTGTTCATATCGGTATTTTTAGAAGAGAAAGTTTGCAGGCTCTTCTAAAATCGCTTCATTCAAGTCTTGCTGCTGTAGAGGTCGTAGTTGCAGCAGGCAACAGACGCGACTGAAGAAATTAGGGAAGTGTTTTTTCAGATAACTGGATGCATTTGGAGCCTTTACACGGCAAGAGAATAGGTCAGTGAAAGCAAGGGAAATTAAAGGTGTTACATATAATCCCATTGAAATCGCATGTGGCAGCTTTAGCAAATTAGCAGAAATACGGATTGGGTTTTGGGGTAGCAAAATATCAGGAACGTGTTTATGATTTCTGGGGCTTAAGTGCAGGGTTTATATTTCAATTCTGTGAAGGGTGTGCTGGCTCTTCCCTTAGGCAGTGCTATCAGACACGACTCGATTAACTTCGAAGACATGGGATACCAGTTTGCTGGTTTGTGTATAATGTTTGTTCTTGTGCTTAAGTGCTAAAAAATCCGTTAATGTAATTGCTTTTTCATTTTCTTCAGTACCTTTTTTCATTAAATTTTAATAAAGATTTGAGTTTATTTGCATAATTCTCAATAAAATTTATATGGTCAAACCATCTGGCTTAAAAGATAAAGGGTCTCTGATTTTCCAGCATGTACCTTACTGAATACTTACAAAGTGCAATAGAAATGTAGGCCGTTTCAGTGAAATCAACATTTAATTGCGTGCTGTGTACCTTACATTGCCTTTTCTTCCCCTCCGTTCACATTGTGTTCCACTAATTAGTAGATCCCTTGATATGTGCAGTTGCCTGAACTATCAAGCACTGAAGAATCTCCAAGAAGGTTAAGGTGGCTTAATGGAGAGGGTGCTGAAACAGGAATTTAGGGTATTTTCCTGCACTCGATAGGGAACCAAAAAAAAATAAGTTAGTGTAATGCATAGAAGTGCTTGGTGAATGTGGCACAAGTTCAGTCTGTTACATGAGCTTGTAAGGATGGAACTGGTCTTCTGTATGTGTAATATTCAGGGAAATTTGTTAGTCTGTAGTTGTCTTACAGGGATTGCTTACAGCCTTCTGGTAGTCTAAACTGGTCAGGATTTGGGGTACTTTCCACAGAGGAGGCAAAGGACCATCCCTGCAAGGCATGTCTTTGAGAACACAGGAATAGCTGGCTGCTGATTTTCGACTTTATCTGCCAGGGTTACAAACCTTGTAACATTTCATGTCATGAAACATTTCATGTAACATTTCACATGTCATGAAATGTGGTAACATTTAAATCATCTGATTGATTCTGACTAATCTGGCAGAAGATGAGGGTATTTTCCTGTGAGCTCACTGAAAATTAGCAGTTAGAATCATCAGTCAAACCTCAAAGCCTTAACTCCTTCAGGCACTGCAAACAGGAAAGCTTAGCCTCCCACCCCCCCAGTCAAGTGGTGTGTAACCACCTATTTCTACCTTGCTAATAAGCACATTTGTAATGATTGAGGTAGGGAAGAGGGAGAGTACTGTTTTTTTGTGTTTTTTTTTCGTTTTGGGGTTGGGGGGGGGTGGGTTTTTTTTCAGTTAAATCATGGTGTGTATTCTGTTCATGATTTGTGACACTTCGTGAATTCATTGTGATTATTTGTTCGCCCATGGGAAGATGGGGCTCCCACTTTGGCAGTCAGTGATTTCCATGAGCTGGTAGTTTGAATGGGTTTCCCAGGTTGTAGTTTTAATTGGGAATGCTTGCTTTATTAACTGAGTATTTGCATAGTACTTAACCTTCAGCCTTGCATTAAACTCGAGTCAAAGAAAAATTATATTTTTGATAGAAAATGAAAAATTATATTTCCAGACATGAAGAAAAATAAGGACTTCATGTGATCTCCACAAAAGAAAGGCACTAGCAGAAAGAGAAGTAGCAAATTTTCTGCATAGGCTCTGATGATTTCTGTTGATTGTAAACTTGTGGCTGGGACAAATAGAATGGATTTTGAGATATGCATTAATCTTGGTCTCCATTGAAATTCTCACTGGTTAAGAAAAACAAGGTCACCAAAGAGCACAAATAAATGCACTGTGCAAGAGTTGGTTTAATATTTGTCATTATCTCAGTATTTAATAGAGAAAATTAAATTTTGCTTTAAGCACTCCTGTTATATTTTTTGTTCTTTTCTCATCTCCTGCCTTTCTCATTTCCCCTGCATTTGCCCTTCAGCCTTCCAGCTCTTCCAACCGTTAGAATTCCTAGTGGTGGAAAGGAATACAGAAAATACTGTGTCTGTATAGGACAGCCATTTTGAGCTGCGTGTTCATGATCTATTGTTTTCCTCCAGAGAGATCTCTGAATACATTACACAGGCCCAGTGTTAAATTTGCAACTGCATTTTGTTTCTCTTTTATACCATTTTCTATATTTGTTGGAAGAAAATGTAATCTAAACTTTGGAAGAAAAAAAAAATCCCATTGTATGCTAATGGTAAAACATTACTAGTTTTGTTTTCATGAGCCAGTAGTTGCAGTGTGTACTCAGGTGTTTCTTGGTCAAATGATTGCATTTGCACAGGCTAGATCCACTATCAGTTTAATATTAATGCCTGTTGTGCATACTTAGTCTTCTTTTCCTCCCACTTAATTTTATTTCTGATCCAAATATTGTGCCTTAAATCAAGATCTTATTTTTAAGATGTGAGGCCAGCAAGGCAGAATTGTGAATTTATAGCACAATGAAATAGCTGAGTGAGAAAAGCTGTGCTTGTGAAAATCACTGCCTTCCTGGACTCATTCAGTACATTTTGCATTTGCACATTAAGGGAATCTGAAATTAACAATTTATCGTCACTATGAAGTGCAAGTAGCAGGTGAGACTGAGGTAGATTTTCTGCTAATGTTTGAACTACTTGCTAGTGCAGCAGTTTACCCAGCTCTTACGCTCTTTGTTTACTCTCTTTGGCATTTCAGCTGTTTCTTCTCAAGTTTCTTGCAGTATTTAAACTGCAGTGTTTAATGGGCGCTGTGGAGTACTCCTCCACTGTTCAGCAGCACACTGGGTATGCTTTGGTTTTTTAAGCTGAGCTCTGCTGAAAATGCGTTGGCAGCAGAAGCATGAACAGGAGGAGTAGCACAAGGCCTCCTGCAACACAAGGACCTCTCTTGTCCTCAGACCCTCAGTGGGGTATCTCAGAGCTGGGAGCGGGCTTAGTCAGCCAAAGGCAAGAGTAAGGTGGTGCCTTGGGATCCCTTTCTTGCTTGCACAGGTCTAAACTGGCACTGCCTTCTTGCCCACCCCTCTCCCTGTTCAAAGTCCCCACCAGGGATTTGCTCTGCCTGCAAGAAGTAGGAGACAGTTTAGCTTGGGTGTAGCACTGGGTTCAATAAACACTCAGCCCCGCCTATTCTTACGTAAATTATTTTTGCCTGGAGACATGCAGTGCTTGGCTGTCACACAGGGAGAATATCCACATCCACAGGTGGTGGAGAAAATGCAAAGGCTGAACGTGGCCACAATATTTTTAGGAGTATTTCTGTGCCAAGCTCCTGCACCCACTTCTACATTGCCTTTTGAATTGTGGTCTCCCCAACAAACAGCCGTTGTGCTGTTCAGCCCAATTCTCTACTTGGCTGTGGTCTTGCACCTTCAGGATCCACCTGCTCTGCTGCTTCCATAGTCCCTGTGGAAAAGGGCTGCAGAGAGGTCCATACCCATCGCCTACTGATATCACAGGGGCCAAACTGCTGCTGTCTGCAGGGCTGGGATCAGCTTATGGGGATGGATGGCTGGAGCAGGAGGACGGTTCTTCCTGGGGGTCCTCTGCTCCGCAGTGCCAGTGGGGCAGGCATGGGATGGTGAATTTGCTTGTTGTTAAACTGTAGGAGCCTTACACTTACAAAACCACCACTTGTTCTTTGCATTAGGTCCATCAATAACTCTGAGAGATGGCTGTGGAGTGGTTTTGGCAAGACAACACTGATTGCTTTTTCTCCATCTAAAGTTCTTGGGGTTTTGTGGTGGGGTGTTTTCCATAATGATGCACCAGGGTTGCCAGTTTCCAAGAAGCATGGCCTCAGAGGCATGCTAGTGCTTCTCAAATTTGCAGCTTTGAAAAATAAGCAGAATGTTTCGTGCCTCCTTTAAGTATTACTTTCTGTGTTGAGATGATTGTAACCTTTCCTGTTTGATATCTGAGAGCATCTGTTGTTTCTGTTTAGACACCCGGGCAAAGATGTAGATGACCAAGAGGTGTTTTCCCCTCCTGGCTTGGGATTAAATTTCTCAGTCACAGGTAAGGTCTTTGTGTATTTATTTGCTGGGCAAAGAGAAGGCAGGGAAGGTTGCATTTCTCCTGCTGGCACTTCATTTGGAAGGGCTCTTTGTGCAGATGATGGAGGGTGCTGGGAAAACAAAGTAATCTCAATGACATCCCTGTGCCTGAATTAAACTGACCTGCTGCTGTCACACTAGGCTTTGGGACAGTGATGGCATACTCAGTGGAGAGCTGGAGGGAATTAAGGCTGCAGGTGGGCTCTCTGTGGGCAAGATGCCTATGCCTGCAACAGCAAAGACCAGGTGGTGTTTGTGCTGGTGAAGTGCTGACATTGCTCTCTTGCTTGTTTTGAGAGGCTGTTGCTGTTCTGACACATACAGCAGCATGCGTGTTGCTGCCTGTGCCACAGTGGTGTGCACAAACCACAGGCACTCTTTGTTATAGAATGAAATGGACCTCCAATAAGAGACAGATTTTGTGGCTGTGTTTTTTAAATGTCTGCCACAGCGTCTTGGTTCTGGCTGGGATAGAGTTAATTTTCTTCTAGTAGCTGGTGCAGTGCTGTGTTTTGGCTTTAGTCTGAGAACAAAGCTGATAACACACCAGTGTTTTAGTTGTTGCTAAGTAGCGCTTGCCCTGATCAAGGACTTTTTCAGTCTTATACTCTGCCAGTGAGGAGGGGCACAAGAAGCTGGGAGGGAGCAGACAGGACACCTGACCTGAACTAGCCAAAGGGGTATTTGAATACCACAGCACATCATGCCCAGTATATAAATGGTAGGGGGAGGGTAGTTATCCAGAAGGGACAGATCACTGCTTAGGTCAGGCTGGGTATCAGTCAGTGGGTGGTGAGCAATTGTATTGTGAATCACTTGTGTTGGTTTTTTGGGTTGTGTTCCCCCCCCCCCCCGGCTTTGGTTTTATATTCTCTCCCTTTGTTATTTCCTGTATCATTAATAGTAGTTTTATTTGTATTTTAGTTACTGGACTGTTCTTGTCTCAACCTGTGAGGTTTACATTCTTTCGATTCTCCTCCACATCCTCCCCAGGGGGGGCAAGGGGAAGTTAGTGAATGGCTGCATGATGCTGAGTCACTGGCTGGGTTTAAACCAGGACACACAGGAAGGTCTGGCTGGCAGTTTGGATCAGCACTTCTAAATTTACCCCCTTTAAAAAAATAAATCGGATTTGAAGAACAAATGTGTTGCAAAATCTATCTCTGGAAATGAAAGGATATGAAGAGAGAAAGGAACTTTTAACACTGTCAAAGAAGCACTGCTCAAACTGTGTTGTTTATTTATACAGTAGCTATGCTGACTTGCTCAGGGATACTCCCTATTTCCCTGTGTGCTTTCTGTCAGTTTAGGAACAAGGCGATCATCTCCTGCTGCCAAATTTCTTCCATAATCTTGTAACATTAGCAAGCAATTAACAATAAGTATATACAGGGTATATACTGTTCATAAAGCTTTGCAAGGGAACCTCCTCATTAGAATAAGTATATACTAGAATGCATTATATGTAGTATACATAATGAGAATATATGTGATTTAAAGTAATGACTAAAGCAAAGTGTCATGGTTGACTTTGGAAAAGCAAAACCAAGAATAATCTACTAGTACTGACTTGGCTGATAAAAGTAGCTTGTAAACACTAATGACATTTGCATACTAATGAAACCCTTGGTATTCATTACATAAAAATAACAGTGCATCTCCTTTTCTTAAGGCAAGGAAGTTTCCCTAAGGAAATGGATTCGTCTTCCCAAAAATACCCAGTCAAAAAGCGAGTGAAAATTCATCCCAACACAGTAACAGTGAAATATACTTCTCATTATCCCCAGCCAGGAGAAGAGGGATATGAGGATGTTAATGAAGATACTGGAGTATTTATGGAGGATAATCCTAAGAAAAGACTATTGAATGATGGGAAAAAGAGAGAAAGGACTTTTTTCGGTACAATAGACACCAAACTTCAGCCAGCACAACTGGCAAAACCTAATGAGATGGGGCAATCCCAGCATTTTCCTGAGGGAAATATACTGCAGTCAAGGAAAACGTGGGTAGTCCTTTTTGGATCTGCTGTGGCTCACGGATGCGTGGCTCTAATTACAAGATTAATTTCTGATCGTTCCAAAGTGCCATCCCTAGAGTTAATTTTCATCCGCTCAGTCTTACAAGTGCTGTCCGTTACTGTTGTGTGTTACTACCATGAGCCTCCCTTTGGCCCAAAAGGCTACAGACTCCGGCTCTTCTTCTATGGGGTCTGCAATGTTATCTCTATTACCTGTGCTTATACTTCCTTCTCCATAGTTCCCCCCAGCAATGGGACCATTATGTGGAGGGCTACCACTACAGTGTTCAGTGCCATTTTGGCTTTTTTACTCATAGATGAAGGAATGGGATACATAGACCTTATTACTGTATTTGGCAGCGTGTTTGGTGTTTGTCTGGTCATGATACCCAATATTGTTAAGGAGGAAAACTCTTTGCTAAGCACCTGGAAGGAAGCTTTTGGCTATACCATGACTGTTATGGCAGGCTTGACCACTGCCCTCTCCATGATAGTCTATAGGTCAATCAAAGATAACATCAGCATGTGGACAGCACTATTCACCTTTAGTTGGACGGGAACGGTGTGGGGAGCATCCACCATGTTCTTACTTCAAGAGCCAATCGTCCCACTGGATGGAGAAACCTGGAGCTATCTCCTTGCCATCTGCCTGTGCTCCACAGCAGCCTTCCTGGGGGTCTACTATGCCCTGAGCAAGTTCCACCCTGCTTTGGTCAGCACCGTACAGCACCTGGAAATAGTCATTGCCATGGTCCTGCAACTTGTCGTGTTGCGGATCTTCCCAGGTGCTTATGATCTTGTCGGGGGAGCTGTTATTTTGGTTAGTGTCTTCTTCCTTGCGTGTTACAAACTGTCCTGGAAGAATTTAGGAAGGCAAGATTATCAGGAGATTGTGGATTCTTCCATTAAATGAACTGTGGTTTTGTCCTCTGAATCTGGCTATGTGACCATATGGAAGTTAGTTATTTCAACTTTAGTGTTCATGGGTTATGTCTCTGTCTAGAGCAGCCAGATTCTCTCTCTACTGTTTAAATTCACAGCTGGTGTAGCAATGTTGGTGTTTCTAGACTTCCATGACAGGTGAATTTGTTCTAGCACATACCACCACTGGCGTTCTGTCATGTGAGGAAAGACTATTTGTCCCCAGCAAGTAGGGTGCATGAGCAGGGACTGCTGGCCAAGCCTTGGGCAGGTTTCCTCCTCACCTTCCCTGGATAAGGCAACAGAGACAGAGGAATTCACTAGTGACTCTCATTCCTGTGCAATGTGGTAGTAGGCAAATTAATAGTAAAGCCATTAAAATGGCCAACCAGAGTACTCATCTCCTCTGTAACACTACTTCTGCTTTGGCTGTAATGCTCAAAGTGATGCTGATACTTCTGTGGTTAAAACCTGCATTTCCTGTGTATAAAGAATCAGTCAGTAAAAGCTTTTTGTGCTTTGTGGTTAAGTTTCTATCTGAATCAATGCAGGAAGCCCAGATCTCCTGTAGGGTTAAAAAGCCCCAAAAATGGGATCTCCAGTTGTGCCACGGCTGTGAAAGAAAGGTCCCCAAGAGCTGTAAGGTCTACGGTATATCAAAGATCCATGCCTGAAGCAGAGCAATATTCTTTCTATGGAATCACTTTTTCTAAAAGCGGTTTTGACAATTATGCAAGGAAAAAAAGTAAAAAGAGAAGGCATTTGAGATTGAGGTGTGAACAGCAGTGGTAACAGGGGCAGTTAGAAATTAGATTTAGAAAAAGCCCCAAGGTTTTATGGTCCCAAATAGTATTCCTGGCTGTGCTAATGTATGGCTAGTGAAGACCAGTGTTTAAAAACCCATGTCCTTGGGCTCCAGGACCAGCACGCACCTGCCTGTTGAAGCAAACTGTGCCTCTGTTCTGGGACATGTGCATTTTCTGAGGGCAAAGGTACTGCTCTGATGACCCCAACCAGTCCAGCTTCCCCCATGGAAAATACATTTTACTTGTAAAAAGCCACAGCAACAGCAAACACTTTTATTCCTATGAATATCCAGGGAGACCAGATTCCCCAGCATCAGCCCATCAGCAACGCTCTTAATCTGTGCAATGTGGAGGACACTTATGTCCTCTGTCAGTGATGAGAGCAATCTCCTGGGTCACACACTTCCTCAGAGATGGTGCTGGCACAGTTACAGCTGCCACAACATGTCTCCTTTGGGATCACATGGAGCTGGTGACAGGAGTTCTGCCTACTGTAGGAAGGACAGGAGAGAGAGGAACAGGTGATGCAATGCAGTGCTGAGAAAGCCACACCAAACACTTTCCCAGCCAAAAACCCCCTTGGTAGCTGCGGGCCCTGGCAGTTCCCAGCCTGGAATCTTGCTGTTCTATAAACTCATTTCCTTCTGAGGCAGATGGCCTTTACTCCTCTGAGCGGTAAGACAGCAGGAAAGCTTCCTTTGTGGAAAGCAACCAGGGCAAAAGGCTCCATCTCCTACGGCTTCCACATTTATAATACCTAGGATGCAGCTGAGCTTTGGGACTCCATCATGCCAACATGCACACATGCATGCAGGCAGCTGGGTATGTCCTGGCAGATGAGAAGCATTTAACAGTGAAACTCCCCAGATGCCTGCACCATGCAGTGTGACAGTCCTGACCAAGCTCTTGCTGAGCTGCCCCAGCACAGCTCCCTGCTGCTTCCACTCTCTGCTCAAGCTGCACATGCTGCAGAGCCGTGCCAGCCCTGCTGTGACCCCTGTGAGTGCAAGCTAAGCAGCCCTAAGAGCACATGGCTGCCAAAACGGGTAATCCCACTTCCTCCTCCTGCCCCCTCCCCTGTGTCTGATCCACAGTCACAAGATGCAGGCTTACAGACCAGGTACAAAACTAATCCTGCCAAACCCTGAGCCCAAATTGATACAGGGAGCCAGGAGTCAATCAGACACAACCGCATCCCAAGAACCTGCCTGATGGCCAGGGAGCAAGCAATTCCCAAGCTCTATGGGGCTTGGTCCTGGTCCAGCTGCGCCACAGCCTGTATGAGGTCCTGCACAACCAGGTCCACGTCGGCCCGGGTGGTGTCCCGCCCCACGCTCAGCCGCAAGGCGTTCTGTGCCACATCATAGGGGATCCCACAGCTGAGCAGAATCAAGGAGGGCCTGAAACACAGGCATGGGGGAAATCAGGTTTAACTTGAAGGCAAAGGAAGCACATGTCATCACCAGAAAGCTCCATCAAGCCCTAAGAAGGGGCACATCTGTAGGCAAATCTGTCTCCTGCACAGCGCCCTGCTCCGTTTCCAAAAGCATCTGCTCCTACTGAGCTTGTTACCCTGTGGAGGATTTAGCTTTTCCCCTTCAAGGAAGGACCTCTCACATGCCTGCATGGGTTAGGAGTTCTGCCATTTCTAGAGGGAATTACTCTAGACCAGGCCAGTTGCCTGCTGGAGGCCAGTCTGGGCTTGAGCAGGTGAGCCACGCACACAGAGACATAAGGCAGGCCCTTTTCTGGCAGTACCAGCTGCTTAAGAGTACTTCCAAGCTCAGCTGCACCACCAAAGCCAGGAGGGGCAAAGTCCTTCCAAGCAGCAGTCAAGTATTCCGTCTGTGCCTCCTGCAATTACCTCCTTCAGCACCTTTCAGCCCCTCTAGAAAGCTCTGCACCCTCTTTGTTCCAGGTGACCATGCCCACAGAAAACAAAAGTGCCTTTCCCTGTCCTTTTTCCTTCCCTCCCACACTCCTCTAGGAAGACACCCTCAGCCTGGCCAAGGCAGCTGCTTACCTATCCCCTTTCTCAGAGTGGCAGGCAGCCCCAACACTGGCGAGAAGCATCTTACAGCAGGACAGCACCCTTCGCCCTGCAGCACACACAAGCACAAGTCTCCCATCACCCAGACTCTCTCTGAGGGCCACTGCCTGCTTCATTTCTCTGCCAAAGCCCTGGCTGAGCACTCCCTGATGTCTAGCCACAGGGTGCTGTGCAGGGCAGGTACTTGGCTCCATGGGCACCATAATGAGGCAGTCATGGGGTAAGAGCTACCTTGAAGGCCTGGGCCCAGGATGGAGAAGTTAGAGGTGTTGCAAAGTCGCTTGGAGCCTGTAAAGTGGCTGTTGAGGTGGATCCTCTGCTTCCCAAAGGAAGTCTGGAGAAATCAGAGAGTTGTGAACCACTCTAGGTTTGTGAGCAGCTTTGTCCTGATGTGGGTCCAGGCCCCACATTCTGCAGGCTGAGACCCCAGGAGGGGAGAGACAAACAGGAACAAGGTCTGCCTACCTCCAGCTTGGCCTCCAGGTAATCTCGAACATCCCGCATATGAGCCTCATAGGTCTCCCAGTTCTTGCTCACCAACTCTGCAGCCTAAGGAGAGAAAACCCAGACAGGTTCCATCGGCACCCCCCCAACACCTCTATATGTGCACAGCCCCCTGGCACATGAGTCCAGCGTGGGAACTGCCAGATTCCCTGCATCCCTCAACAGCTTCTTGGTGCCTTGCACCATGTGAGCTCCGTGACTGCCCGCTGCCAGGGCTGCAAAACCTGCATCAAGTGCTCTGAAGCACCTTGTTTGGCACCAGAAAGCCCCAGGTTTGTCACTTTTAGTGACCAGGGAGCGCAGGTGGCCGTCGCCATGCTGGAAGTGCCAGAGAGCACCCCCAGAGAACTGCTCACCCATGAACATCACTGACTCACCTTGCCAAGGCCGGCAATCATTGGGGTGTTCTCAGTGCTGGAAGCGAAGAGGGAGCAGGGAGTTATTTCTCCGGACAGAAACCCAACCTCAGGGCACAGGTGTTTCTCTCATTGCTGACAGGGGGTCCTGGACCCTTCTCTGTGGTGGTTAGGAGGGCCCCCACATCAGGATCCCACAGTTCCCATGCACAGACCCATCTCCCTGTGCTGGGCTGCCCATCCAAGGGCTTGCAAGTGACAGAGCTGCCAGCTCAGCTCGCACTAAGTAGCTATGCATGGTTTGGCATGGCCTAGCTCCCCAGGCCATCACCCAGCCACCTTACCCTGGCCGGAAACTCCTCTCCTGTCCCCCTCCGAAGAGCATGGGGTGTAGCGGGGTGGTGGTGCCAGGGCCGCGCACGTACAGCGCGCCAATCCGCGGGCCATAGAACTGTGAGGAGAAAGAGCCACGGTCACAGTGGGGTATTAAGCTGGGGGGGCTGCCAAAGTCTCCTTGGCACCCAACAGAGATGTCTTAGAGAGCAAAGAGTGGCTGGGGCACGTGAACAGTGCCACACCTTGTGTCCCACGATGGTGAGGTAGTCCACCCCCAGCTCCTGCACATCCACGCGACCCTTGCCAATCATCTGCGCTGCATCTGTGTGCACTAGGATCCTGGGCAGCCCCTTCGCCACTCTCAGCTGATTGAGGGCATGGACACGCTGGCTCAGCTCCATGACAGGCTGGTAGGAGGGAAAAGGGGCTGCATCCCAAGGACTGTCTGGTCCCCCTTACTGAGCACCTTCTTGTGAGGATTTCCCTACCCCATCCTACTTGCTGCCCACAGACTCACCATGATGATCCCAGTCTCATTATTAGCCAACATGATGGAAACCAGGCAGGTGGTCGGCCGGATGGCAGCAAGGACATCATCCACCTCAGCCTGCCCACTTCTCTGGGACACAGGCACAAAAGTGGCTTCTGCAAGCCAAGAAACAAGCTCTGAGGTTTGCTGGGAAGCCCAACAATGGCCAGGGCTGCCTGCAACCCACTAAGTGGTGGGGCAGGAGAACTGTGCAGGCAGCTGGTGCACAGGCAGAAAGCATGGTGGTTCTCAGGATGCCAACAGGGTAGTGCACCCAGCTTAAGGAAAGGGGGACACTATGGGGAAACTCGGTGCCCTTTGGGAGGAGAAAGAGGAACATCATGGAGCAAGCGTGTCCCTGTTCTCCACCAGCAGAGAAAAGCTCCGGTTGTGGGGGGGCCAGATCTGCAGCCAGGTGCCTCCCAGCCTGCCCCTCTGCCGCTCACCTGCCAAGCCCTCCTTCACCAGCTGCTCCAGTGGCAGTCGGACTGAGTCATGCTCCACACTCGATGTGACAATGTGTGGTGTCCCCCAGCTGTCCCCGGGCATGGCCTGGCTGTTGTGGAAGTGCCTGCAGGCAGTCTGGATCACCATGTTGTTTGCCTGAAGGCAGGAAGGCAGAGAGGAAAACGAAATTCTACAGGGAACACTGCGCCCTTCGAACCCACCCTCCTCATGACCACTTGGCGAGGAAGTGGCAGGCAGGGGAAGCATGGGGGTTGCTCCCACCTCCGTGCCCCCCGAGGTGAAGACGATGTCCTCTGGCCGGCCTCCCACCATCCTCGCCACGCTCTCCCGGGCACTGCCAATGTGCTCCTTTGCCTTCCTCCCTGCAGGACGAGACGTGGCAGCTCTGCCATGAGCTCCCCTGGCCACGGGGCAGCAGATAACCAACACGGCAGCTCCCCGGGTCCCTACCTGCGGGGTAGGAGCTGCTGGGGTTGCCCCAGGCCTGGCTCATGGCATCCCGCACGGCTTGGACCACCTCGGGGGCCGGGGGGGTGGTGGCGTTGTAGTCCAGGTACACCCTCCTGCAGAGTGGACAGGCAAGAGGTGAGCGGGTGCCAGGGGGGGGGCAGGAGGGTCTGCACGGGGCAGGCTCTCACCCCTCCGACTCCTCGCACCGAGACTCCACCGGGTCCATCCCGGCGCCCATCGCCGCCTCCACGGTACACACAGAGGAGGGCGCAGCTGCTCTGCCCGCCCACCGCCGCGGCAGCACCAATCAGCTCCCTCCTGCACGCTCCATGGCCACAGAGCTCACGAATCACCTTCCCTCTTTCCTCCCTTCCCTGCAGCCATGACGCCCGCCCGCCAATCCACTACCAGCTGTTTGCGAGTTGGGCCTATCAGCTGCCGTTGTTCTCGCGGCACGCACTGCGCCCGCCCATTGGCAAGGGGACTCCGGGCGCGCGGAGCTCCTATTGGCCTCCGGCAAGCTCTTTCTCACCCGCCAGGCCAATCGCGGGCGCGCTTCTGGCGCGCACCCTCGCTCTGCGGGAGGCGGGGGCGGATGTTCCGGGCGCGGGAGGGCGGGAGGCTTCGAGGCGCTGCCCCTCTTCAAGATGGCGGCGGCTCCCTCGGCCCGTTCCCCCTGTTCCTTCCTGCGCAGGCTCCGCAGACCCCCCTCCAAGATGGCGGTGAGCCCCGGGGAGGGGAGGGGCTGGGCCGGGCCGGGGGCAGGGCGCGCCAGGCTCCGCCGACCCCCGCCCGGGGCCCGTGGTCCGTAGGAGGCCTCAGGCGGGTCGGGCGTGGGGCGCCCTGGGTTCTCTCGGCACAGCGCCGTGACTCAGCTCTGCAGGGGGGGGCAGCGGGGGTGGGGAGCAGCCACGACCCTGCTCCCCTGTGGTGGTCCCGGGCGCGCTCCTGCTTTCCTGAGCTGTCGGCTGAAGGGGGCCAAGGCGGCGGGCGGGCTTGCGACGCTCCCGGTGTCCTCAGCGGGCCTGGGCCTCGTGCCTCCCCGGGCCCCTTCGGCCATGGCGGTGGCAGCGGCAGCGGGCGGAGGGGGCCTAGGTGCGGCCGAAGAGCCGCGGGCTGTGGTACCGCTCGCCCCGGCTCCCCTCGCTGCTTGCGCGGCCGGGAAAAGTGCCAGTCATGCTGCGGGGCAGGCCGGGCCTAGGCAGGGCCGCGGCGGGCGTCGATGAGTAATCCTCAGCCGCGGCCTCTGTGCTGCGGGCGGTGTCTCAGTCGGGGGCAGGGAGGGCACCGGGAAGGCGAGCCGGCGTTTAGCGGCCGCTCCCAGCGAGGGGACGCGGGGAAGCGAGCTCGCCTGTTGACTGCTTTAGGCAGCCTCGTACCCGCGCAGGGGAAGCCGCGGAGAGGTGCGGCCGGTGTCCAGACTTGCCTGTCCTTGCACGTCGGAGCTGAAGTCCGGTGCCCTAAGCCGTTTTGATTGACTGTAATTGACAATACGAAGTCTAAAGCCCCATTAAAAACTAATTAACATAAACAGGCACACTGTATTAAGCTTTAAGAACGCACGGAGGAGAGAGAGTCTCAACGTGCAGATGTTTAGATGGGCTGGGCTAGCAGCAGCCATCCAACAGCAACCGAGTATACCATAAACTCCCAGATCTTATTGGTCTGAGTGGTTTCTCATCTGTTTATTTATATTAATGGCAAGAAAAAAATAAAAAAGCATTTGACATACTTCCCCCCCCCTTCTTCCAGGTTGTGTCATAACTACAATATAAACGAGCAGTGATGGAATCACTGGATACCGAGGTGAGAGCACGGAAGACTCTGGGGACTGTTGAATATGTAGAGTCTTCAGGTTTCACCCAGGGAATACTGCCAACCAAGAAGGATGTGGTTCAGAACATGCTGTATTTATTGCAGCCCAAAAGAGCTGGCCAGGCCCAGCGATCCAAAGAGGATGCAGCCCAGTTGCTTGCAGAGCACCTGCAGGAGCACTGGTTGGTTTGCAACTTGCACACCATCGCGACGCAAAACATAAAGAAACTTATCCTCAAAATGTACGAGGAGTTTACCCGATTGTATCAGACCAGGAAGCAGAGACAGAACCAGGCTTTTACTGAGAAAGCAGACAGATTCAATGAGAGTTCGGAGAAGCTCTTTGACGTGTTTTGCACAGACACGCAGACAAGAAATAAACTGGAGGAGTGCAGTGGGATAAAAATGACTAGCATCGAGTGGAAATTCCTTGAAGATCAAAGAAGCGAGAGAAAAATGTACTATGAAGATTTCACAGACAAGCAAGAATTGAAGATGATGGACAGAAGACGAAAGATACAGTGTCTGGAGCACTTCAGAAAACTTGCCAGGGAGGAGAAGGAAGGGAACAAAGTGAAGGAAACAAAATACAAAAGTGAGCAATCAGATGAAGGCACAAGTGTCGATGAATCCTACCTGGCTGAAGAGAATGGCGGGGCCCCAGCTTTTTCATTGCGGGGCAGAAGGAAGCGCCTGTGCACCACGACTCCTGAAAGCACTGCCATGCCACTGGAGTGCCAGCATATAAGAATGAGCATCAGGAGGGTTAGGCCTGGTTTCTACGAGACTGTGGAGAAGGTCAAAAACTGCTAGTGCATGCCGGAGTCGGCAGGCAGAGCTGCTGGAGTATGAAGTGGCAGTGCACACGTTAGGCAAGTTTGAAATCCCACCATCAATTGGAAGTGATTGTTGTAGATCCCCAAGCCAGAGCTCAGGAACATCCTGCTTCCAGGAAAAAGCGCTGGGATAACAGCAACAAGGACTAAACCACGTGAATTTGGAAGGATAAATAGCCAGCAGCTTATGATGCAAGGGCTCAAACGTAGCAGATGATCTAAGGTTACGTAGCATATAAGCCTCTTCTTCCAAGGTCCTGTCTACACCAGTGGGTTTTTGAAAGTCTCTCGCCATTTCTGGGCCAGTGGTGACCTAACAGTATGAAACAGGACTCGGATTTACTGCAGGGAAATAACTTGGACTTGTTGCTGACAGGAAGTGCTGTGCTGAAAAGCCCTAACGCGTTCTGGTTTCAGTGGAAGTGAAAGGTGCTTGGCCCCTTTCAGCAGAATTTGGTGTTGCTGCGAGGAAAGAAGGTGATTTTTAAGCTTGTATCACCCAGTCCCAGAGAGGAACCCTGCAGTTTTGCAAAGGGATTGCTCTCTTGCTTGAGGAGGGGAGAAGAGAGATCAGGAGACACTTGAGTGCTTTGGCTGTAAAAGCATTGGTGATTCTGAATGTTTTATTCTAGATTCTATTTTACTGACGTTTCCTTGATCAGGATAAACCTTCCCATAATTGGATGAGTTATAACATGAAGTCCCTAATCTAGGATCTAAGGTGTGAATCCTAAATGAAGTGGTAATGCTTTATCTTGGGGGGGGGGGAGTGGGGGGCTAAATATAGGGAGATGGATGCAAATTGCTTTATTTAGTTTGAAGATGAATAGAATTTTATAAATTGTTATCCTGCCTCATAGGGTATAGGAAAGAAAAAGCCTTTCCCAGGTGTGGATAGCTGTGGTATTTACAGCAAAAGGCACCTGAGCCTGGGCTTGCTTTTCCACCCCTGAGATCTGTGCAGGCCAGCCGGGGGGAAATGGTAGTTTTCCACCCAGAGTTGGTTTGAACAAAGTATAACCCTCTTGTCCACCTACACTCTGAGCAGTGATGTGTCTGTGACCTCGGATGCCCCCAGTATGAGGGTATCTGCTGTTTTTAGTTAGAGTTGCTAACTGCTGGTTTTTAAAGATAAGAGACTTGAACTTTCAGTGAAACGCAGTGCTGGAGATCTCTCGTGAGATTCCCAAGCCTCACCAGAGTACACTGAGATCTAAAAACCCCAAGTCTCTATTTGCCCACAGAAGTTCTCTGGTAAGAAGAGTGCAAACTTGCCTGGTTTTCAAATTTACCTTTCAGTGTGAATGTTGGTTTCCCCACTCCAGTATCTCGGCTTTTCTCCATTTCTTTTCCTCTCCGTCCCGCACATCATTTTACTGACATTAACCCGTGCTGTTTCATTCTTTGGCTTTTACTCCCTTTAACAATAAATGCATGTACGAATAATTTTGACAGTTCCTTTACTTTTAATGAATCAGCTCTTGGACTGCTTTGAAGTCCTATGCCAAAGGAGGAATGAAACACAAATCAGCTGCTGGTCCAGTTGGGACACAGCAGAGCGAGCAAGCACAAGAGGTGGCGGCAGCCCTGGCCTCGCTGCTCAGGCCAGCTCTGGTGTACCTCTGATCCATCCCTCCGCCCAAGGACGGATCTGTCCGGCTCTGAGCCATGCATCAGCTTCCCAGTGACCTTGCTCATTAGTCATTGCCGGGATCCTTATACTGTATCTCTGAGAAGTTCTTCACGGTAAGTTGCTCCAAAATACATAGTGAACTCAGTGTATTCTGCATCACCCGTAGTGTGTCGTTACAGGTTTAATAGCACGCACCCACGTTCTGCAGCACCCTTCAGCCTCTGCTGTTTGAGCGTTTGCAGCCCTCCCTCTCCTCTCTCTGACGTGCTTCACTGACTTCCCCATGCAGCTTATGTCACGTTTGAACTATTTGCCTTCCAGCCCTGAGGTGCTGGACTTGAGCCTCTCACTGGGCTTTTACACCAGCAGCTCTGTTTCAGCAGGGAATATAGCCAAGCTCGGACCTCGCCGAAGTAGATGTTTTTTAAGATAACTGCTGTAACCCCCCCTTTGTATTACAAATATAGCTGACAGTATACATGCTTGTGTGTAAAGCAAATCCACCAGGGTTGACTCGAATATGGAACACAGCTGTGTAGTGTTTTACGATTTTTCAGGGATTCAGGGAATTTAAGGTTGTCGAATCTGACTTCCTGTTTGCCACAGGGAATTGCATTTCATCCAGAAGCCCCAAGCTCAGCCTGCTAGTTTCAGTTGAACTGACGTGTGTTACAGAAAGTTGAGCTGAAAACCTCAAAAGTCTGCAGTCTTCCTCAGTTATTAGTGATGTGTCACCTTTGCTGTTTTGAAGAAGTCCAACCATCCTCTAGGCTGTGATTCTTTCCATGAGATCCTGTACAGGCTGAGCAGTGTTCATTGCATTTAAATTGTTTTTATTTTAAACTGGGTTTGACTGTGGATAGAGCCAAAGCCTGGCTCTGTTTCTGCTGCAACAGGGGAGGGAAATTTCTAAATGATGTATTCTGATTACTTCTTCTTTGGGACCATGGTGCCTTTTTAATCAGGACAGTAAATCTTGTCCCAGGATTCTGTACTTTTGTACGTTGACAGTTGTTGACTTTCCTTTTTTGGTGTGTCCCAAATAAATTAATATAACATACCTCTGGGCTTTTGTTTCTTCTTTCTAAAGGGGGAGAAAAGAGGAAACTGAAGCTAAAATAAACCACCTCTACTCCAGCTCTCCCTCCCAGGCTCTTGCAGGAGCTGCAGCTGGACCTGCTCTCAGCTGGACTGCATGGGGCAGCAGGAGGGGAGCTGCTAGAAATGGGAGTCTAGGATTTGAGGCCTACCTAGAGCCCTTTTGTACCAACAGTGCTGGAGCCTGGAGCAGCCAAAGGTAAGGGCAGAGGGATGAAACCTCTGAGCATCGTGGCAGCATTTCACCCAGTGTGCTTGAGGTATGGAGAGATCGGTATCGGGGAGCGAGGGACCTAACTTCCTGGCATGATCCCAGGGGAGGGTTTCCCACTTCTGTCTGTTTCAGGGACCTGTTGTATGAGATGAGCACTGGGCAAGTGGTGTCCAAAGACCAAAAGTGCACCGTGAGACCTTGACCTGGAAAGGAAATGGGAAAGAGACATGCTCTAAAGGGCCCATTTGCTTCAACAGCTTTTCGCAGGAGGAGGGAATCAGTGTGCATTCCAGGGCTACATATGTTTTTGCTGGGCACTGAGTTGCTGATTTAACTGGGTGTGGAGAAACACCTTCAGCCTTCACAGATTTCAGCTCCGATTGAGCTGACCTAGCTTGAACCTTTTCCTCTGATTTCTGCAAGGGGAGCAACAGAAAAGCTGAAAGCATGACCAGGCTCCTCTGTGCCCCAACCTTGGGCCCTTGCAGCTAGGCAGGGCTCATGCCAGCCCCAGGGAGGGCTTTACACCCCTCTGCAAGTAAAAGCTGACTTTTCATGGCCCTTACAAGTACCTTCCAGCTGCCAAGGTGTGCTCTAAGCAAGGACATATAGAAATACCCACCTGAATACACCAGAATGTACATGCCTCTTAACATGGCACCTGGCAGCTGCTGCTCCACCTCCTGTGCAGCATTTCAGAAAGGGGAAGGAACACAAAAATAACAACCCAAAATGCAAATCAGTACACTGCTGAGCAGTGTGGATGTGGAAAACAATCTGCTGTGATTCAGGGCACAGAAACAGTCAAAATGCTGGAATTTAACACAAGTCTGAGCCCAGTGCTGTGGGCTCATGGCTCACAGCTGCACTGGGCAGCACCTGATCTCGAAGGAGCTGCCCTAACTGCGGGTGGGTGGACCTTGGGAGGGGACAACCATCAGCTGGCCTACAGCAAGCACCAGGGTCTTGTCCTAGAGGCATGGGACAGCTTAACAGGGTCGTGGTGACACATTTTGGCCCTGCAGGTGGAACACTGGGGAAAATGGTTTTCCTGGGAAGGATGGAACAGACTTGTGAGAATGTGTCATTGATGGGCTTGTGCTCAGTGCCTGTGGCTTGGCTGCAGGGAGCTTCAGCTCCCATTTCTCCTGACTCCCGTGTTTTGGGGGGTAAAGGGGTGCATCAGGCAGTGGCAAAGCCATCCCTGCCACAGCAGAACTGGGAACTAAAATTCCTGTGTGGGGCATGGGAACCTAGAAGGTCACCTGCCTGACCCCAATCTCATTTCTCCCAGTGCCTCTGTGGGAAGAGTCACCCCAAATGCTGAAAGGAGCTTCAGGGTGGGTATTTCCATGGTGAACACATTAATTTATTAAGCAGATGTGTATGAGGGTATTTCCTGCTCTCACAGAAGATGATGTCTTGTTATTCCCAAGTTTCTGAACAGCAGCCACTTCCTTCTGGCACAGCTTTGGAGCCAGCAGATACCACAGTTGGGATAGGAGCTTTGGAGCTTTCTCTTTCCTGGACATGTGCTAACAGAGCAGCCAGTCCCAGACTTTTCTATGCCCAGTGCTCCCAAGGAGCCAGTTCGCACCAGTTCCAAGGTTTTTACAATTGTGTATATGCGGTGAAATCACTTTATTGCCCAATTTCCGGGAGTGGGGGTTTAGGAGCTGCAAGCAGCGCCTGCCCAGGTAATCCCTGGCCTTGTTTGTGGCACTGGCAGGCTGGAAGGCAGTGATGCCACACTTCAGGCAGGCTGTTTGCTTGCTCAGCGTTCCTGATTGTACCTGATCACACATTTGGTGTCAGTGCTTTCCTATTGGTGGTTTGCAGGCAGCCAGAGCAAATATCCCCATTTTCCCCTGCTGTCAGGGCATTGCTTCCCACGTGCTCTGGGGCTGAGTTTCTGGATGAGAGAAGCAGGTCCTGTGGAAAGTCCAGAAATTTTGGGGCAATGCCTGGCCAGCCACAGGGCAAGAGAGGCAGGAGCCCCTGTGCCAGCACCCCACAGACCTGCTCTCCCTGGCCATGCAGGGGTGGTCATTGCAGTGTTGGCTGTCCTTCACGCTAACACCACTCTTAATGCCCTGAGCTGAGGGGCAGCCGGAGCCCAAATCCCAGTGCTGGGGGTGGAGCAGTGCCATGGGGGTAAGCCCAACCATGCCAACGGTGAGCTGGTGTCGAGAGGAACAATCTCAGGTTACATGGCCTCATACAGAAATGAGTGGGTCTGCGGGAGCCTGATAAGATTTCCACTGTTGGTGGCCAGGGCATATTAAAGGGGAGTGTCGGGGCAGGCTGCTCATCCCCGGCAGCCTCCCTGCAGCATGGCAGTGCCGGGCGGCGAGGGGGACCTGCGGCGCCTGCTGAAGCTGCACCGCACCGAGATTGCCATGGCAGTGGATGACATCTTCCCTCTGCTGCACGGCTTGGCTGACCACGATGTTGTCCCGGAGCACATCTTCAAGGTGAGACTGCAGGGTGGGAGAGGATGGCCACGCCGTGGGGCTGGCTGATGACAGCGACAGGCTGTGATGGCACCGGTAGGAGACGTTGAGCCGGACGGAGCGGGAGGGTTCCCACCGTGCCTTCCATGCACTGCTCACCTGGCTGCTGGGCCAAGACGCTGCTGCTGTCCGGGACTTCTGGGAAGTGCTCTTCAAGGACTACAACCTGGAGCGCTACACACGGCTTCGGCCCCTCCGTGGTGCCTTCCCCAGAGGTAGCAGGAGGGCATCCCTGGCTCCCCTCCCAGCTCTGCTGGCAGGCAGGGGTGACACCCAGGCCTGGCTGTGTCTGTCCCCTTCACAGAGGTGGAGCTGGGGCGCCAGCACCGTGGCAGGCGTCTCTCCCCCAGCCCCGTAGCACCGCACAGACCCCAAGGCAAGAGGAGAGCCCCTGAGGAGCGGGATGGAGCCCGAGCCGTGCAGCTCTCCCCGCGGCACACCGCCAGCCCTGGTATGGAGACACAGAGTGGGATGGAGATGTGCCGGGGGGATCCCTGAGGTGCAGTGTTCCCTGATGCCCTGCAGGGCCTCTGGTGAAGTTGAGGACTGTGAAGAAGGCAGAGGGTGTGGATGCCCCTCGCGCCCCTCGTGGCGGTGGTGAGTGCCTAACCCCGATGGGGCAGTGTCTGCCCGGGCACTGTTTGCCTGCAGTTGATGCCTACTCCACTAAGCCAATCCCTGCTTGCAGCCCTTCAGGCAGCGGCCACCTCTGTGCAGAGAGCAGTGGCTGTGGCAAGCGGTGAGGTGCCTGTCACTCAAGGGGCCATCGAGGGCATCCTCATCAAGCACACACTGGAACCAGGTAGCACCAGCTAACATCCCATCCAGTTTAGCCCCCCCAAAGCCAGAAGCTGCCCCCAGTAGGAGGGGTGGGAGTAAGGGCGCTGCTGTTGGCCTCTCTTGCAGGCAGCTCCAAGGTGGGCAGCAAAGCTGGGGACGAGCTGCATGCTGCAGCCACCTGTGAGGAGCCAGGTGCCAGGAGCAGAAGCCGCAGCCTGAGGCCCCCTGCCCGGCCCAAGGCATCCCAAAGTGTAAAGACCCCACCACCACCTGCTTCCCCCCCCCCCCCCCCCCCCCCACTTCTGCAGCTACCCAAGGCTGTGGCAGGGAACTGTTCCTGCCTGGCAGCATGACCATGGCCTGGGGGTGTCCCCCCATGTCAGGCTGTCCCAGCAGCTCGCCCAACCCCCTTGCTTGTCTTTCCTGCAGAGTGGGGAGCCCCGAATGCACCCCCGGGACCAGCTGCTGACACCCACTGTGCACAGCCAGGACCCTGTGCCACACCAGGTGAGCCCCTGTGCATCCCTGAGAGGCACCTGGTGAAACAGGGACCACTGGAGTGTCCCTTGCATGTCCCTTTGCTCAGCTGAGCACAGGCAACCTGGGGCTTAGCTGCCCGCTGTCACAAGGCTACAGCTCCCCAGAAACAGGCAATTCCCACCCTGACTGCAGTTGGCGCGCTTGGTGCAGGGCGGGTGATGCAAGGGGAAAGGGTGATGGGGATAACAGGCTCTGGGGTCCCTTGGCAGCATGAGCCCCAGCACTGCTGCAGCCTGCTGGCTGGTGGTGACCCCCTGCCCGCTCCCCTGGGGCAGGAGAACGAGGACGAGTGTGCGGTGTGCGGTGACGGTGGTGAGCTCATCTGCTGCGATGGCTGCCCCAGGGCCTTCCACCTCGCCTGCCTGGTACCCCCACTGCCCCGCGTCCCCAGGTGAGCCCCAGGGTGCCATCAGGAACCCGGTGCCCCCCCAGCTGTCCCTCACCACCTGGCTTCGGCTGTGCAGTGGGACATGGCAGTGTGGCTCCTGTGTGGTGACAGCGGCTGAGTCAAGCGGGCTGCAGGAGGCGAATGCAGCTGTGGAGAGAGCCCTGGACACCCTGGGGGAGGAGGCATGTGGACCCCAGGGCAACGGAGGTGATGGCAGTGTCTGCAGCCGCTGCTTCACCCAGATACCTGCACCCCGACACTGCTCTGCACCCAGCAGGGACCCCAGGTGAGTCTCCTGTCATCATCCCCCACATCCTAGCCTTAAATCCCCCCCATGGCTGGGAAGGGGGAGGCTACGCTGATGGTCTCTGTCACCCCTCATGGTTGTAGGAGGCTGCTGCTATGCCCGTCCTGCGTGACCACCCCAGACACAGGCAGGCTGGAGAGCACCACAGTGGCCAGCAACCACCCACTACAGGCAGCAAAGGTTGGTACCACCAGCAACCAGCCCCATGGAGGGAAACAGGCTGGGTGAGGCAGCAGTGGTGGGTACAAAGGGAATGATAAGGCTGAGGAATGTTATCTCAGGCTGGGTGAGGGACTGGCTGAGTGTTACTGAAGGCAAGTTAGTGAATGGGAGAACTGGCTATCCTTCATTTGGAGAAGGCTGAGGTTCTCAATGACTTCTTTGTCTCAGTCTTCACTGGCAAGAGCTCTAGCCATGCTGCTCAAGTCCTGTGAGGTGGGCCAATGCCAGCCTTATGAAATTTACCCATGACAAGTGCTAGGTCCTACACCTGGGTTGGAGCAACCCCAGGCACAGCTACAGGTTGGGCAGAGAAGAGATTCAGAGCAGCCCTGCGGAGAAGGACTTGGGGGTGCTGGTCAATGAGAAACTTAACATGAGTGGCCTTCAGTATGCACTCACAGCCCAGAAAGCTAACCATATCCTGGGCCGCATCAAAACGAGCATGACCAGCAGGTCAAAGGAGGTGATCCTGCCCCTCTGCTCTGCTCTTGTGAGACCTCACCTGGAGTATTGTGTGCAGTTCTTGTGTCCTCAGCATCAAAAGGACATGGAACTGTTGGAACAAGTCCAGAGGAGGGCCATGAGGATGATCAGGGGACTGGAGCACCTCCTGTATGAAGACAGGCTGAGGAAGTTGGGGCTGTTCAGCCTGGAGAAGAGAAGGCTGCGTGGAGACCTCATAGCAGCCTTCCAGTATCTGAAGGGGGCCTATAGGAATGCTGGAGAGGGACTCTTCATTAGGGACTGTAGTGACAGGACAAGGCGTAACGGGTTAAAACTTAAACAGGGGAAGTTTAGATCGGTTATTAAGGAAAAAGTTCTTTACTGTGATGGTGGTGAGGCACTGGAATGTGTTGCCCAAGAAGTTGTGAATGCTCCATCCCTGGCAGTGTTCAAGGTCAGGTCGAACAGCACCTTGGGTGACATGGTCTAGGCTGAGGCACCCCTGCCCATTTCAGGGGGATTGGAACTAGATAATCTTACAGTCCTCTCAAACCCTAACCATTCTATGAAGCTGTATTGGGGAGGGAGGTGAGGGGGGGTAGGGGGCTACAGACATGTAGCATGATATGAGGCTGCACCAGGTGACAGATTTAACCCAGTCAACCAGCCTTGACCCAAGGGCTGCAGGCAGAGAGCAGGCAGGAAAGCTGACAGGACGTGTCTCCTCCTGCAGGCAGAGGATGGCTCCCTCGGCAGTGACCCTGTGCTGAGCAGGGATGAGCTTGACGCCCTCCTGGGTGAGGTATGGCACCACAGACAGCAACAGGCATAGTCCATTCAGGGGACTATGTCTCCAGTGTGACCTACAGGATGACGTTAGGCAGGGGGTGAGGTAGAGATAGCCAGGACAGACAAGGGCGCAAGGAGAATGACCTTGGGGCTGTCCTGCAGGGCGCCTGGGACGGGATCCTGCAGTGGGCATTCCAGAGCATGGCACGGCCCCTTGCAGACACCCATGGGCTCTTCGCCTAGCGCCTGCTGCCCTGAAGGCAGCTCCCACAGCACAGGCTGTGGAACGGCATTGCTGCAGGAACTGTAGAAGCATGATGGCACCCCTGAAAACAGGTAACAGCATCAGGCACTGCGACCATTGAGCCAGTGCTCCAACCACGGAGACAAGTACAGAAATGCGGGTACAGCTAACGACTCTAGGTAAAGTGTGGACAGGATAAATAAGCATCATGATCAGAGAATATACAACAAGAGAAATTTATTTTAAAACTATACAAAATATTTTAAGCTTAGGTGAAAAAAGCGCCAAAAGTACTTAAAAGACTGAACAGCAGAGAAAAAAAAAAAATCAAAAATTAAATCCCACCTGTCCATCATCAGCACAAAACAAAGGCCAATCAAAGAGCAAGAAGCCACATAACCAAGGAAGAATTCCCATCGAAGTACACCATGATCTCTACCACCCCCTACAACAGCTGCATGGGACCACCCCACAGACCTGCCCCTATGCAACACCCTACAGAACTGGCTCCCACTAACATCCAAATCAATACTCATTGATTTCTGAAAAATCTATTTTCCAATAATCTCCTGGTTCCATTCCTGATTTCAGTGTTCCCTTTTGAATCTTTTTCATTACAACTGGATGGTTTTTCAAACCCGTTCCATGTTTTGTGGTTGTCATTTTCGCTATTTCTAGCATTTTTACTGATCCTCTGTGTTTCTTTCAAAGTGCCACTAATGCTGCTGCTCCCCAGCGACATTCTTTCTGGTTTGTCTGTATTATTTCCCTCCAAGTAGTGGGATTACTACTTGGCCTTATGAGCCCCCCAGCAACACGGCACGGGCACCCCCTGCGGACCTGCACCTCCGCAATATCCCAGCAAGAAAAAAAAGGTGCCGCCATAGCTCGCAGGGTCCCCTATGGGCTGGCAAAAGCCTACAGCACCCGGGATTCCCAGGCGGTCTCCCATCCAAGTACTAACCGAGCCCGACCCTGCTTAGCTTCCGAGATCAGACGAGATCGGGCGTTTTCAGGGTGGTGTGGCCGTAGGCAGCCTCTCTCTTGCCACCACCGCTCTCGGTGCGCCCGCCCACGCTGCCCACCCGCACTCAGCCCCAGCACCCAAAACTGGCACCCTTATGATGCACTCATGCCCTGCTGGCACTCCTTGTAGAAGAACACAAGCTACCTCAGCCACATACTCCTTCTCTGTATATGCACTCGGCTAAAGGCTGGGTACAAGAAAAGATGACTTAACTCTTCTCTGTTGTGTACAAGTGCACAACGTGCTCTTGCCCAGCACTGTGGATCTTTGTTTTCACTTATGAATTGTACCAGCCTGGCAGGGAAGCATGTTCACCTGCTTCAGGTGATGATACAAGGCACAATGCAGAAGCATCAGGCTTCAGTTTGGAGCAGGTAATTGGTGTGCATGGCCATAGATATCTCAGATCCTAGCAAATGCTCCAGAAACAATATGCCTCAGGGATGGAAATGGCTTCATGTGTTTGTAGGAGAAGTGGAAGTGGGAAAGAGCTTGTGAAGGTGTGAACATATCACCCGATGGCCTGAGAAGGGGGCTACCTGCAATATATTCAGCATGGCATCACCTGGACCTAATGAGCTTAAATGATGGGAGCAAGATGGGACCTGGCTGGCTTTGTGCCTCTCTCCAGGTCAGAAGGAGCCACAGATCAGTCTTTCCTTTGGAGGGCAGAGCATGCAAGGAAGTGGGTGTGCTTGTTTCTAGCTTGTTTTTAAAATGCAGATGAAGGAAAACAGGTAAGTGGTCCTCTCTGCTCTGTAAGCAAATAGGTTCTCCTTCTGACCTGAGCTCAATGAGCTGCTTAGCAGCCTTGTTTTGTGAAAAGCATGGAAAATGGGTTCAGTGCACAAGGTTGATCAGTCATCCTGTAACACAGGGAGCTCTGGTGTCTCCTGGAGTTGGTGATGTACAGCTCATGTCATGCACAACTTGTCTGCTGTTCTAGAGGTGGATATGGAAGGCTTCTTGCAGGGGATGGGGCTACAGGGTTGTAACCACAGCACCCTCACACACTGAAAAAAAGGAAGGAGCCCTCATAGGGGCCAGTTTTTACACCATCCTTCATTCGAGTCCTGTGAAATGCTTTCTCTCTGTAGATACATGGCCCTTGCTGGTCCTTACCCTCCAGGATGTCATCTCTTACCTTGCAGCTTCCTCTGTGGTGAAAGGAGAATTTCACATCAATTGCATCTTTTGACAGCAGGTCAGGCTTGAAGCTTGGCACTGCCATTAACTTATGCTCAGTGTACAATGGACAGACTAACCTGGGGGGAAATTTAAGCAATGAGAATCTGGAAAAGCAAGCAAACAACCAATCAAGGTGTGCTTTGGCAAGATAACACAGGTGTTTGCAGAGGCAGAATGGAAGGTGAGCAGGGAAAAATTGCCCTCAGCAATGGGCTGGAAAAGTGTGTCTCCAGTGCAACTTGTTCTGAGTAACTCAGAAAGTGGGAGATGGGGAGGAGCAGAGGGAGTGGGCTGAGAGTGGTTTGGAGTGAGTAACTTCTGGCAGAAAGTAGATCTCTTTAAACAGAAACAAGTATTTCCCCAAGCCCAGTGAGCTTGGCTTGTCCCCATGCCAGCCCTGAGTGTGCTGCTGGTTTGGAAGGTCAGTGTACATTGAAAACTGTGCTTCTGGGGGCAGAAGCAGCTGAGAATGTCTTTATTTATATTCAGGCAAGAATCTTGCAGTGTTTATCCTGCCTGTCCCTGGCATCCTTTACAAAAACAGCAGCAAGGCACTTCCGTAAGCCAACACCATTTCCAACCTGTGGCAAACCCCTTCTCAGTAGATGCTGCTGGCTGTCCCGCATGTCGGAAGAAGTGAACAAATTTAGCATGGGGGTGTGTACTTTACAGTTTCAAGGAGCTCTAAAACCTCGTGGGGGTCTGTGGAAGGTGGTTTGTTGAAATACACCAACAGGAGCTTTCGAAATCTCTCCTTGATTGGTTGCTCTGTAAACACAGCGGAAGTTATCTGTGCCCTGAGAAGGTAGATTTAGGGGGGCTCATGGGGTCACAGCTGTCAGCATATGGAAGAGAAGATGACACTTCTCAGTGGTGTGAATAGGCATGGTGAAGTAGGACAGATGGCACATTGGTTCTGCTGTACCAGCAGTCCTCCTCTGCCCGTGTGCTCCAGCTGACCACTATGGCTGTGCCTCCCACATGGCTCTGGGCTGAACAGAGGGATGAGCTTCTACCCCCCTCAGCACAGGGGAGACAAAAGTGGTTGGCAGGGGTATTAATCCTTCCACGTGGTACCCCATTGTATCAGTGCAGGAGAACCTCAGAAGGAGGGTCCTTGTAGCAGGGTGATTAAATCACCACAGAGTCACAGAATTGTTTGGGTTGGAAGGGACCTTAAAGCTCATCCAGTTCCAACCCCCTGCCATGGGCAGGGACACCTTCCACTAGACCAGGTTGCTCCAAGCCCCATCCAACCTGGCCTTGAACACTGCCAGGGATGGGGCAGCCACAGCTTCTCTGGGCAACTTGTGCCAGCACCTCAGCACCCTCACAGGGAAGAGCTTCTTCTCAATGTCTAATGTAAATCCCTCCTCTGTCAGGTTAAAGCCATTCCCCCTTGTCCTGTCACTACTGTCAAAAGCCCCTCTCCAGGTTTCTTGTAACACTTTTAGGCGCTGGGAGCTGCTCTAAGGTCTCCTCAGAGCCTTCTTTTCTCCAGGCTGAACCAGCCCAGCTCTCTCAGTTTGTCTCCACAGGGGAAAATGACATTTGCTTTGTCACAAGACAGGGAAATCTTGTGAGTCACTAAGTCAGTATCTGAAGGGCTTTGGCACATGAGCCTGTTTTGCAGCTGGGGTTATCAATGAAAAGACATAAGCTAAAATACCTTTGGCGGATGTTCCCATATTGTTGTTGCACATCACCCAAGGACAGAACTGAAGTCTGACCTAGGGAGCTGCTCATTAGAAGCTGACTGTTAAGGAAGCTGTAGTGTCGCTTGCCTGGATCTCACAGTTACCTTGTAAATAAACCTCTGCCCTGGCAGATGGGTCAGACCTGACCTCCCAGTTGGAAGGCTTGGGCCCCTTCATTGAGTTGCATCCGTTTTAGATTAAAACACAGCCTTGCAGAGCATATTAGTTTCTGTAGCCACTTCACTCTTCTGGTCTGTTCCAGCAGGTCTAGATTTATTTCCTCTATCCCCTGTGTCTTAGTTACTTCATTCTCATCTGGAAGCGAATTTGGAGTACAACTAAAATAAACATCCCCTCTCTTTCCTTGGAAACCCAGATCCCTGTTTGTCAGACATGTCTATGACCTCCCAGTTTAATGAGCAACTTCCTGATGCATGGGGTAAACCTTTCCTCTAGCCTGGTATCAGGTGGAGAGTTCAGTAGATGGATGCATTTTCCACCCGGAGAAAGGCTTGGAAATTCATAGTGATGAACAGCCTTCATACAGATGTCTGCATCAGGCAGCTGTGTCCTGCACAGTACCGTGGTGCAGAGGCTTGGCCAGTGATGGAGTGAGGGGCCAGTGCCCCTCTCCAGCAGTAGTGTATTGTTGATGCTGCTGAGCTGGTTCATTACACTGGGTCAGGAGCTGATGCTCCTGGTTTCATAGCAGTTACAAACCCAGCTACAGATACTTTGGCACTGAAAAGCCTGTCTTATAGTCTTATTCGTATTGATTTACTAGCATGTATTTTTTTTTTAATAGAAACCCCTTTTTTTAAGCAAACTAAACAAAACTCGTCTATTTAGGCATATTAAAGAAATCAATATATAGAAATAAGATGGAATTGAGCAGTAAGAGCTCAATTCAATGCTATTTCTTTTACTGTTTCTCTGATTAATCCATCTTCTTTTGTTCCATAAACACATTTTTATTCTACCATCTTCTGTGCTTTTTTGCAAAGTGAGTTTATTTTATGATGAATTACTGTGATATCTTAGATAATGCTGATAACAAAAAAATCTTGGATGTTAGTCCTCCTATTTGCATGCTTTCAAATGTTATTATATTTTCCCTAGACCTATCTTATGACACTCTTTTGAGCTGTATCTTACATATGTTCAGTAGAATAAACATCTGATTGTAAAAGATGTGAGGTTTGTACTGTGTTTGTACAGATCCATCTATCACATGCAGTGATGAGAAGGCTAATGGGGGCATGATTGTATTCCCTTTCCATGTTTTTCAGTGAAAAGAAGCATGACTTTGCTTTAGTACAGTAAGAGATGATAGACTCTGATGTGATAAAACAGACTTTTTCACTAAAAATTAGCTGCACTTCAATGGGTGCAAGGGTTTGAAAACCATATGGATAACAAGGATATATTAAGACTTGAATAACTTTATTCCAAACCTTTTTATTCCCTTTTGCTTCAGGAAAAACACCAATGCCTGGTAAACATGGATTAAGAGCAGACTTCCTGCTGCTTCAGCAGTGTCAATCAGATGAGGCTGCATTTTTCCAACATTTCAGTTACTCCTGAGGTTGTTAACAAAGGCAGAGAAAAGGGAGTCCTTCAGCAGACATCCCTGTATTGTCATCAAGCTCTAAATAAGCATTAATGAAATCTAACCTGCCTGACACTGTTTTAGAGTGGGCAGAATAGATACGCAGAAACACGCAGTCCTCTCTGTAAGGTCATTGTAGAAGGCCTTGTGCAGGAACGCCTCAAGTTACCAACAGTATTTGGGTTATGTGGATGTGCAAGATAGGATCTTGTTCTCCTCTATAGGAGTTGCTTCGGTTTGATGTGAACAATCATCAAACTTGGGCAGCTCCCCAAGGCAAAGGCAGGCAGTGATACAATGCTTGTATGAATCTACTTCCAGTTCTTATGCACTTTGACTTTAATCCTCTTCTACTGTTTATTTTGCATCTTTCTTTTAATAGATACTGAAATTCTTGCTCCATTGTTCATCCAGTTTGGGCTGTGTGACTATGTCAGCTAATAATTTAGAGCAAAATAGGATCCTCTGCATTCATTCTTCCCGTATCTCCTTTGACAGGATGTTTTTTCTTCTTGGATCACAGCAACTGCTGCTAGAAGTGCTTGTGGTTGGCACTCAGTGCATTTTTACTACATTTAGATTGTAAGTGTGACACTTGAATGAACCCTCATCATTGAGTTGATGTCTTCACCTTCAAAAGCAGGCTTTTAAATCTCATACATGGGAGGTATTTTGCAAAGGTTCATTATGTGTGAGCAGTAGGCTTTGATTTATTTGGTGAAAACACTCTTATTGTGTGTAACGCTACTTGCTGTGGGACTGTAAGCAATGAGAAGTCTCATCTTTTAGGAGCATCAAATGTGATGTGGCAAGTGTACTGCCATTAGGGTGTAGCAACAGGCATCCTTTGAGCTTGTTAAGATCTTCAGCTTCATTTTTGCCTTTGGTTATAGCTGTGGCTTAGTGCCCTGTAGGTGTGCAGGTGGGGCATGCTGTCTGCTACAGAAGCCATCAGCAAATTTGTGGTGGTGCCTCAAAAGGGCTTTTGAGGTCTGGAGCATCTCCAGTGCCCAGGGCAGGACAGCCCTGTGGCAGGGGCTTTCTTCCGACTCTCGTGAGGACTTGGATATCAAATAATTTCATTTTCTGTAACCCGAGCTTATTTATGTCCTAAAGTGGAGTAAAGACCACTTACTCAGAATTAAAGCACCTTAATGTAGATTAACCAATTCACTTTAAATCTGTACCTCTTAGTTAACTCAGACTGATTTCCCTCTGTGTGTCTTCAGTGTCCTGTACCATGGCAGATTTAGAGTGATGTCTTCATGTTTCCCACAGGTGCTAATTCTTACATGGAAAACTAACGAAAAGGTCAGGAATATCTGGGAAACTCTGCAAATATCTGCCATACTCAGTTAAGGTCCTGACCACTTCTGTACTGGGCTCTATCCTGCATTCAGTCCCTGCCATGAGGAAGCAGTAAAGTCTGATGCAGGGAACCATTGCTGTGTAGTGCAAAGATGATGATTCAGCCTGCAGAAGTTATTCCATTGCTTTTTTTTCATTGACCATAACTGGGAGCTTACACATCCATCCTCCTGGTGTAGGAGCGGAAATGCTCACAAGTGGTGTGTTTGTGTGGTGTGCATTGGGTGTCACGGACAGGAGAGGGGCATGGAGAATGTCCTAACGCAAGAGGGATGTGGGGCTGTTGGAGAGAGTCCAGAGGAGGCCACAGAGATGCTGCGAGGGCTGGAGCAGCTCTGCTCTGGAGACAGGCTGAGAGAGCTGGGCTGGTTCAGCCTGGAGAAGAGAAGGCTCCTTAAGGGGAGACCTTAGAGCAGCTCCTGTGCCTAAAGGGGCTACAAGAAACGTGGAAAGGTGCTTTTGACAAGGGCCTGTAGGGACAGGACAAGGGGCAATGGTTTTAACCTGACAGTGGGGAGATTGACATGAGCTCTTAGGCAGAAGTTCTTCCCTGTGAGGGTGCCGAGGCGCTGGCACAGGTGCCCAGAGAAGCTGTGGCTGCCCCATCCCTGGCAGTGTTCAAGGCCAGGTTGGAGAGGGCTTGGAGCAACCTGGTCTAGTGGAGGGTGCCCCTGCCTGTGTCAGGGGGTTGGAACTGAATGAGCTTTAAGGTCCCTTCCAACCCAGCCATCCTGTGATTCTGTGTATGATTCTACGATGTGCAGGGCCCATCAGGAAGTCTCACATCCACTTCAGAAGAAATTGGATTGACCTTTAATGTAAAGGCAGTGCAATTTAATTGCAACTCTATTAGCTTAGAATCTGTTTCTCCAGTATGTATTCAAGTAGCTGCAGCTATGAATTCGCCAGGGCAGAGTATAACCAGGTGTATCTGATAGCTCAGAGGCACTGTTTCCTGGTGAACAAGCAGTGATGTCTGAAGGTGGTTCGGCTGCAGCCACGGCTCAGGGGTGTCTGTGCTGCCCATTTGAGAGAAATACAGCAGCTTTGCTCACAGAAGCCCTGGGCTGGTGTGCTCAGGCCATCACACACCCAGTTTGGTTGAGTGCTTTTCTGCCTCTACCTCCCTTTATTTGACTTTTATCTGGGATCATCCTTCTAGTCCCATGAGTGTCCTTGTCACCTCTCCAAACAATCAATAGTGTGGTGGTTTCACAAAACAAAACCCCAAGAGGAAACAGTCTCTCAGCTGAGATTCCTTGAGGTCACCCTGGGGATTCAGGAATTAACCCCAGTGAGAACTTTATGCCTACATCTCCCAGGCAGCTGAACGTAGACTCAGCTGTGCTTGCTGGTCCTGGATGCTACTGAGCAATTTCCATAGCCGTTGCTGAAAGTGCCTATCTTTTACTTTCCCAGCAACACAACAACTCTGTTATTCCTGTACAGGTCTGTGTCAGCAATATCAACCAGGAATTTGCTGTGTCCACACTGACTTCTACTTAAACCTGTGCTTACCGTTTGTTGCACTGGTCTCTCTGCCATTGATAAATGTAAGTACTGGGTTTGCAGTGTGCTTCAGGAGAAGCTCTTAACCCTTCCAAGTGTTACTGTGCTGTCTGCCCTTGGTTGATGTTCAAAACTCAGGTCAGGGCATCTGTGGGCACGCACAGTACACCTGGGTGTCGCTTGGAAAGGTGCTTAAATTGACCTCAGGTGTATCCTGTGCACAAAGCAGGTTGCCAGGGGAGCCTGGTGAGTGGGGATAGAAGCTTCAGAGCCCATGAGACCTTGTGGCACAAGAATATCCTCCCTCTGCAAGCATGGGCTTGCTTGGCAAGGGCTGAACAAAGAGAAATGGAAGCCCAGCAGAAAGCTTCACACAGTAAGTCAGGAGGGTGCCTGCAGTAAGAGGTTTGCCTTGGAACCTGTTGCTGGGGCTTAATGAGAATTTTCTTGAAGCTGTGAAACAGTGTGCAGTGAGGCAGTGGCTGGTTTAACAGGAGCTCATGGTCTCTCCTAGTAATAAAAAAGAGTTTGGATTGGAGAGGAAATACAGATGTTTGTCAAGGAAAATAAATGTCTGATGCTGCCACCCAAAAATGTTGCAAGATCAAGTTAGATTTTAAGGAAGTTTTTTGGATCCCCCCTAAAATGACTCTTAGAATTATGCTTAAAAGCTTCTCACTGCAGTCATAAAACCCAAGAACAGGTTATCTGTATTCATAACAGAAATGTTTTCATTTAGTCTTTGATTTGGAGCTTAGGCTTCCTTTAACTCCCCATGCATTCAGTGCCTTGTCATAGAAACAAGAGTGAGGAAAGCAAGTTGCCAGCTTTGTGTTCCGTTTTGGTTTAATGCTCGTCCAGGAGAGGAGTGCAGCTTTCTCCTGGCAGATCTGGTGCTTTTATTCCACAAATCGGGTTCTTTACCCCAATGCGAGAGTCCTGAACCCAGCAGGTCCGACTGCAGCGCAGCACAGCACAGGGAGAGGTGGGGAAGAGCAAAGCTGGAGACAGGGCTTAAAATGGCTTGAGTCAAAAAAGCAGCAACGATGCTGGTTTGCCAAATACAAACATCTGCCTTGCGGGTTTCCCCATGTGCTGTTACCTGGTCTAGATCTAGTAAATTAGGATGTGCCGGGGCTTAGGAGTGTCATTGTTCAGGTGACAAAACCCCAAATTCCTTCATCTGAATCCAAGACAAACCTTTTCTAGTGCCCTTGTGCAATGCTAATTAGGCAAGGTCCGTGCTGGTTGGGTTTGTTAGGGTCCAGGTCTGCCCTATGTGCAAGAAGGCAATTACTAAGTGCCTCCAAGATGTCTGTATCTGCATAACTTTATATCTGTATCCCAGATCTGCTTTTGGTGAAACTGGGAGGCTCTTCTGTCTCCTGCTGCAGCCCAAGCAAATCTGAGCAGAGACAGGATCTGATTTCAGATAGCTGGGATTAGTGTCAGGTGCACAAATGTGCTTATTCCTGAGGCTGGGAAACCTTTGTCAGGATTCCCAGGAAGGAAGCAAGCGTGTCTACAGGTGGTGCATGGAGGGCTGTGGGGACTTCCAGTAGCAATTGCACATTTCTTCTGTGACCAGAGCATTCTTGGCACCTGGTTTCTTGCCTGGGTGCCTAAATGTGATTTTATGGCTTATAGAACACCTCATGCACAGGGAGGAATAATACAGGGAGGAATGGCTTTTGCCTCCAACCACTAATTAACCGCAACCAGAATTCCATCCTTCTGCACAAGAGAGGTAGCTGGAGGGAGCTGAGCCTCATGTTTGGATTCACATAGGAGGTGCTCTGCTTTCCCTGCTCAAGGTTTTGGCTCCCACCTACACTGCCCCTCTGCTCACTTCTTGTCCAAGCAGAGATTCAAAGGCAAATGTCTATGGATTACTCGCCTAAGAGATGGAACTCTTTCTCCTCAGGGTACATGAAAATGCAAAGAAGTCTTCAGTGGCATTAATACTTTTTTATTGTTGAAGCTTGAAAAGAGTCCACCCAAGCGATGAGCGATGTCTTTTTGTAGCCAAGTATTTCCTTTTCCCCAGCCTTCCCCCTGTGCTTTTTCACCTTTCAGTCCCTCCATTACTGAGGCACAGTTTGGGCTGACCTCGAGTGCTGTAGATACTTCCACCTCACTTGGCTGTGCTACAGGAGAAGGGAACCAGATGACAAATGTTAGAACCATTCACGATGTGCAGAACATCTTGTGTTCCCATGAATGCTTATGCATCGAATTGTATTCAAAACCACACAGCTTCAACCCTAAGTGCAGGGTATGGTCGTACACCTTAATGAGTTGGGTTTACACCAGCATTATCCCAAGTTTGCCTGTTCATACAGAGGGGACACTAACAGCTCCCTTTTGGTGGGTCCAAATGAAACTTCAGACCCTCAGGCTGTGCTCTCAGTTCTGCCCAGCTCTAGGAGCTGGGTGAAGATTTGCCTCTGCAAATCATCTCTTGTTTTTTTCAAATAAATGGAGGCTGTGGAAAATCATAGAATCCCAGACTGGTTTGGGTTGAAGGGACCTTGAAGCTCATCCAGTTCCAACCCCCTGCCACAGGCAGGGACACCTTCCACTCCAAGCCCCATCCAACCTGGCCTTGAACACTGCCAGGGATGGGGCAGCCACAGCTTCTCTGGGCACCCTGTGCCTGTGCCTCAGCACCCTCACAGGGAAGAACTTCTTCTTAATGTATGTTATAAATCCCCCTCTGTCATCTCAAAGCCATTAAAACCATCTCCCACAGTGAGTGTATTAGCAAGAATGATACTGTGGAAATTTCACCAAAAGCACTTAAAGCTGTCTGTAGCCAGACGAAGGTGATCTTGGGCTGTGTCCCATTGGAAGGGGACCACACAGCACCTGCAGGGACCTTCATTGCATGGGCAGAGGGACCAGGCCTCACTTACTGACTGCTTTCTGTAAGCTGTGGTTTCCAATATTAACACGGACCTCGGCCAAAGCATATCAGGAGGCAAGAGGGGAGAGAAGAAAAAAGCCCATTTCTGTCCTTTGTGCTGATGTCTTTCCCCTCTGCTATTGTAATTGTTCTCATCCCTGAGAGGGCTTGGAAGGTGCCAAATGGGTAATAGCAAGGGCCTTGTGCTGCACAAGGGGGAGAGCTCTGGGGCTCGAATGTGCCCTCGAAGTTCTCACAGCATCCTCTCACACTCACCTCTGTCCTCAAAGGGTGGACCACATGATTTAAGATTAAAGTTTAAATTCAGTTCTTCACTTGCCTTTATAAACATAGAGGGCTCCATCACTGTAAGTAGAGGTCTTGTGATCTCTCAAGGGGGTTAATGATTAATATTAAATATCAGGATGTTAAAATAGCTCATTGTGGTGGTTGTTTGCAAAAGCTTGAGTGCAGCGCTGGGGGAGGTTTCTGGATTCCAGGCCAAGGGCATGGTGCAGCACTGCTGAGAGGTTTCTGGATTCCAAGCATTGCCTTGTCCTTCTCATACTGAGTCTCCTGTAACACGGTGCGTGTGCTTTGAGGCACTTGGCTGTGTAAGGCAGAAAGTGTTTGTGGTTTGAAGGAAGCATGTTCTTTGGAGTTATTAATCTGCAGTGAGAATCAGTGTTAACATACTTCAGCACTGCTTAGGTTCACACAGGTTTGGTACCCTCATTATGTATCTTTCTTTGCTGCTTTAATCAGTAATGACTGTGATGATAGCACGTTCTGCTGGTTGAGAGTGTGGGTTTCTCAAACATCATGTGATTTCTACATATAAAATCAAATATTAGTTCAATAGGAGCACAGGATACATTCACCCAAGGCTGTTCAGAGTGTCTTTGGGATCTTCAGGCAGGCAGGGTCCACAGCAAAGCCCAGACCTTGTGGCTGCTGACAGCCATGAGAAAGGGTGTCCTGGTGCCTCCCCTTCCAGGGGAGCTGGACACTCTGCACTGGTCTCCCAAAGAGCACAGGCAATAGCTGTGCTCCGAGATGGGTATGACTTCAAGGCAAATTAATTGGATTAGTGCTAGTGTATGCCATAACAGCCGAGTATATCTGTACAGCAGCTCTTCGCTGATACACGCTCTTAAGTGCGACCTTTGCAATTGCAGGCTGGCTCAGAGAAGTCTCTTGAGCTCCACTCTGTGGAGTATTTGCAGAGCTGAACCTCTTCTAATAGGGTAGACGGAGCCTTCTCTGTGAATCCAGATAGCTGGTGGTTTGGTGATGTCAGTTGTGTCTTCACACTGCTACAGCAGCTCTCGTGGTTGACCATCATGGATCAGGGAGCACAGGGCACGCAGATGCTCAGGGAACCAAGAAGAGAGTTTTGTGGGGCAGCAGCAAAGGGGTTTTGCGTGGGATCTGCCATCCCTTTCTGTTGGTGGAGACAAAAGTGACTGCACTGCAGCAGGGCTGCATTAGCATTAGCAGCTGGGCTCTGTGCAGGCAGCTTTGCTGTTGTGCCAGTGTTGAGTATTATCGGTGTTCAGCTAGTACCAAAGAATGCATTTCCTATACCAGTACTTTGATAATGCCTGAAAAGCAGCAGGAAAGGGACCAGGCCAATTCCTACTTGGTTTCCCCACTCTACAGTTTGTGGTTCCCGCCAGTGTGTGTCCTCTAAGTACCTGGTCCTGTTGTGGAAATACAGCCTGTGTTGTGTGGGCCCTTGGCTGGTGGTATCTGTGGATCGTGAAAGTGGAGATGTTGAAAGGGAAGTTGTGAGGGTGGTGAGCTGGTAGCAGAAGCCATCAGTGGCAATGCGGCAAATGAGGTTTTGTCTCTTGTTAATGACAGGAGAGGTAATAATCCCTCTACTGCACTAACTACAGCCAGTGAAAATATGGTAATGAAAATAAGCCCACTGCCAGTATCTGAACAGTTACAATTTGCATTTATAAAGAGGCTTATGTGAATAGCGATTCTTGTTTTGTACATGGCTCTCTTTTGTCCCATCTATTCTGATCTCAGCAAATGCTGGTGTAATTGATCACAGAGGATTAAATGCTGCAGGGAAAGGACCAGGAAATCATGTAAAAGGAAAACTCTGGTTGGTTTTGACTTAAAGTAAACTCGGGTTATGTGTCACAAAGAACATGCTGCCTGCTCAGTCATCATAATGCCCACCAGCACTTCCCAGAGCTGCATATGGTTGTCTGCCAGTAACACACACAATAAACTCTCACTATTAGTTTACGTTGTCCTGGATGCCTGGAGTGAATAATTCCAATTACTGGAATTATTATTATTATTATTGTTAGTAGTAGTAGTAGTAGATTTATGCCCTCTACCCTTTGGGTTTGGCCAGTGATGGTAATGAAGATGTAGTTTTGTTGGCAGATCAGCCTAAATTCCTGCAAAAGCTGCTCCTGTAACTGCTCGTAGTCGAATATTTGATATGTATTTTGTATTCTCTCTTTGCTATTGCAGTCCCTGATGATATCTCATCTTTATTCTCCAAAATAAAGCCTCTTAGCTAATGAGTTCCCTAATGATTATGTGAGTGATTCCTGCTTGAACAATTGCTACTCTTTGCTATGAAGGGGCAGGCTTGGAACAGACTTTTGCATTTGGTTCTTATTCTTTCACATTTTGTGTTGGTATTTTTTGTTTCTTGAAGTTTTGGGGGTTTATTTTAATGCCTTGTAAATCATCACCTCCTTGCAGGGCTGTTAGACCAGAAGTATCTTAATGGAACTTGGTGAGTTTGAATGGTAGTTATGCCTGCTTGGTGTCACCTCTTTCTCTTGATGTAGATAGTGACAAATACTAGTGATTAGTGAGCACCATTAAGATCCTAGTGAGGTGCTGAATCCCTGGAGCGACCTAGTTATTTAAGCACCTGAATGCTTCCTGTGGGATCCCTTAGGGTTGCCCCATTAAATGTGTTTTGCAGGTCCTCTACAGAGAACTTTGTCTTCACACTTGTTGCTGCTGTGACTGCAGCAGCTGTGGTCTGTTTACCCTTTTTCTAGCCAGAACTGAATAGTTATCAAACTAGAGTGATTTTAACTTAAACTCAACAGTAGCCGTGGATAGGAATGAAGCCTCTAGCAGCCCTATTCATTAGCAGCCACTTCCCCTCAAGTTATCAGGAATGGTTTGCAGTGTGTGGACAAACTATGCTGTGGTGGGGAGGGTGATGGAGACACAAACTGAATGCTGAGCTGCCCTTTTTCCAGGAGGCAAAGGAAAAGGACTGATATTTTTCTCTTTTATAACAAGGCCAGGTTGGATGGGGCTTGGAGCAACCTGGTCTAGTGGAAGGTGTCCCTGCACATGGCAGGGTTTGGAACTGGATGAGCTCTAAGGTCCCTTCCAGCCTCAACTGTTCTATTGATTCTGTGACAAGGGGTATATGTGAATACATTTAAAACACTTGTTTTACATTTAAAAATTAAATTAAATTTTAAGTTAAAAAATTTAAAAGCATTTGTTGCTGGTTTTGTGTTTTTTCTCTAGATAGCCCCTGATAACACACGAAACATCTGTGGCTTCCAGTAATGTCTCTGTTCTGAGCACTGTCATGAAGAGGAATGAAGAAGAAAAACACTTGAGCAAGGAAATAATTTGAGGTCTGCTTGGTTATAGTGAGCTTCAAGAAACCTGGTGTAACTTTAGCCCTGAGTGCAGGGTCAGCTCTCACAACAAGCTGCGAGCAGCCAATATCACTGCTTCCCAGGCTGCAGTGTTTCAGGTATTCCAGCAAAACATTGCTCTTTGCAGTGCTCCTTAGCGCAGGTCTGCAATCTGTACTCCTCTCTCAGCTTTCAGACCTCATCACAAAGAGAGGGGTGTTGTCAAAGCGGTGAGCACAACACTATCCATCATCCTTATGGAGCCAGGAGAGCTGAGACAGTGGTCTCGGAGAGCCTGGAAATTAAAACTGATGGATATCAAATGGAAAGAACATTTTAATTTAGCACTGAGGGCAATCAGACACCAAAACAACAAAGGAAAAGCAAAATAAATCCTTTATTGCTGGAGACCTTAAAGCCAGTATCCTGAAAGAAGACTTGGTACAAAACCAGGGTGTTCTCCATGCAGAAACCTCAATGAGAATCAGGGAAGGGCTTTGGCTGGTTGGAGTCACTGACCTCCTGCCTTGCCAGGCAGCCCAAGCAGATGGGTGCACAGTGCAAAGGCTACAGCAGGGCTGTGACATGACAGGGATCACTAGCAAGCAGTGCTGTAAAAAATGCATCCTGTAACATTGGTCACTGACACATGGATTCACAAATGTTGTTTTCACAGGTGTTAAAAGGGTTAAATCTTCCTTTCTCCTCTTTTTGCTTGTTTTCCTTCTAATGTGCCGGTCTTTTTTTTTCTTCATTGAAGGAGTAGAAAAATCATAGTCCCAAAAGAATTTCAGGCCCACCACCAGCCTCCATAGCAAGATGTCTCCAAGGAACCTCCCTGGTCTGTTCTCTCCCCCAGTGCCCCAGCAGGACTTCACATCAGGAAGCACTTGCCTGTAGCTAAGCCATCAGTAATGTCTTTGCAAGGACAGCTCAATGTGTTCTCAGATGCAGAAGGTGCCAATGCTCCCTTCTCAGGGGGCTGGGAGACCCCAGCTTGTGCAGCAAGGTTGGATTCACACATGGTGACCTGGGCAATGTTAATCATATTCTCTTTCCTCTCCTCTGGTCTCTTCAGGGTCTCGTCTCTTAGATTCTCTTAGATTCTCCTCCCTTAGATTCCCTTCCCTTAGATTCCCTTCTCATAGATTCTCATCACTTAGATTCTCATCTCTAATAGTCTCTTACATTTTCTTCTATTTTCTTCTCTTACGTTGGATTCTCTTAGAATCTCTTCTCTTGTTTTCTTAGATTCTCTTAGAATCTCTTATCTTGTATTCTCTTACATTCTCTTTTCCAAGATTCTCTTAGATTGTCTTAAATTCTCTTCTCTTGTTTTCTCTTACATTCTCTTCTCTTAGAATCTCTTCTCTTGCATTCTGTTACATTCTCCTCTCTTGGAATCTCTTGGAATCTCTTGGAATCTCTTGGAATCTCTTGGAATCTCTTCCCTTATATTCTATTCTTATATGACAATCCAAGAGAAAGAAGAGGAGTGGGAGAAAGAGAAGAGAATAGGAGAGAGGAAGAAGAGGAGAAAGGAAGAGAACAGGAGAGAAGAGGCGAAAGAAAGAGAATGGGGGGGGGAGAGAGAAGAGAATAAGAGAAAGAAAGAATAAAAGAGAACAGTAGAAAGAAAGAATAGAAGAGAGGATGGGAGAGAGAACAAAGAATGGAAAAAAAGAGGAGAATAGGAGAAAGAGAAAATGGGAGGAAGAGAATAGGAGAGAATAGTAGAAAGAAAGAAAAGAGAATTGGAGAGAAGAGAGAATGGGGGGAGAGAAAGAATGGGGGGAGGGAGAAAAGAGGGAGAGAGAGAATGGGGGAGAGAGAAAGAATGATGGGAGAGACAAAAAAGAAGAAAGAAGAGAAGAAAAAGGGACCAGTAGGGAGAGAAGAAAGAAGAGAATAGAAGGGAGAGAAGAAACAGAAGAGAATAGAAGGGAGAGAGGAAAAAGAAGAAAGAGAGAAGAGAAAGGAGAGAAGAAAAAGAGAAGAAATAAAAGAAAGAGAAAAGAGAATAGAAGAAAGACTAAAAGATAAAAGAGAATAGAAGAGAATAGGATAGAAGAAAGAGAATAGAACAGTAGAAGAGAAGAGTAGAAGAGAAGAAAGAATAGAAGAGTAGAAGAGAACAGAAGAGAGTAGAAGAGAGTAGAAGAGAGCAGAAGAGAATAGAAGAAAGAGTAGAAGAGAATAGAAGAAAGAGAGTAGAAGATTCTAAGAGGCTCTAAGACATTCTAAGAACTTCTAAGAGAGGAGAATACAAGAGAATACACGGAAGAGAATCTAAGAGAATATGGGGAAGCAAATATAAGAGAATGTAAGAGAATAGAATCTAAGAGATAATAAGAGTAGAGAATGTAAGAGAAAAGAATGTCAGAGAAGAGAATGCAATAGAAGGGAAGGGAATATATGAGAAGAAAAGGGAAGAGACTCAAAGAGAATATAGGAGACTATAAGAGAAGAGAACCTAAGACAGGAGAAGACAATGTAAGAGAAGGGAAGGGAATATAAAGGAAGAAAAGGGAAAAGCCTCTAGGAGAATATAAGAGAAGAGAATGTAAGAGAGGAGAAGAGAATGTAAGAGAGGAGAAGAGGATGTAAGAGAGGAGAAGGGAATATAAAAGAAAAGGGAAGAGACTAAGAATATAAGAGAATATAGGAGAACATAAGAGAAAAAGAATATAAGAGAAGAAAATGTAAGAGAATAAAAGGGAAGGAAATGTAAGAGAAGAAAAGGGAAGAGACTCTAAGACAATGCAAGAGAAGAGGAGAGAATACAAGAAAAGGGAAGGGAATATAAGAGAAGAGAAGAGACTAAGAGAATGCAAGGAAGGGAAGGGGTTATTAAAGAATACAGGAGAAGGGAACGGAAAGGAAGGGGAGTTTTCCATTAGCATCCCCAGTGGCCTTACCTCTTCCTCCCATGCCACTTTGCCATGCTCCACTGCAGGATCCAAGGACCTTGTCCCTATATGTCTGGGTTCATCAGCCCACTGCTTGCTGGGCAGCATGCATCATCTGCAAGGCTGGGCTTCCTAGAGGCTCTGCGATCACCAGGGTGCGACAGAGGCATCAGTATATAGGGGTCTCTGGAAACGTGCTTTTTGCCTGCATGGACCTTTCTGTTATAGTATTTTCTTGAAATCAGGGGGTTAAATACACATCTCTGTCCCTGTAGATGGTAGCCCAGGCTGCAGGAAAGTGAGTCTGTGGAATAGATGTGTGTGTTACGGTGTATAAGACACCCCATCAGCTATGATACGTTTGAAATCTTGTCACTGTAAAATGTTTAGCAGATAGTACCCTTTACTGAACTAGAAACCTGCACTAGTGCTGCATGCCTGGCAGGCTTGGAAAGGTAGATAAATTTGGGGCTATGCCCATGAAAGCTCTACATCCTGCTGTGGTTCAGGTGTCATTTTTCTTATAGGTAAATGGCAGAGCAGCCTCAGGGCTCCTGCTGAGCTCAGGGGCCCATCAGCTGCAGCAGAGGAGCTTTGCTTTCAGATGTGACACTTGCTTCTCTGATAAATGACCAGTTCAAACAGGTTGAAATAGAAGTGAATTTCCCCAGAACTGGGTGTTGTTCACACGCGGTACGTGTGGTAGCAAACGTTCAATGTGAACCACGTGCCAAACAGACCTTAGTATATCAGATAAGCCAGGTTACTCTCTCTGGCTGCATTAAAATGTGTTCCCCCAGGTGAATTTAACCTCATGTCAGCAAAGCACTTCAGCTCAAGGTACTGAAGACAAGCTCCAGCAATGGTACAGTCCCACCAGACATACCAAAGAGTGTGAGGGAGAGAAGCCTTTCCCATAAGAAAGAAGGATAACTGTGGCTTTGGGGTTTTTCTACAAAGAGCTGAAGAGACCCTCAGCAGCTGTGGGAAATGCCTGCACTTCCTGGGGTTCTAATTGTAGAATCACTGAATAGCTTGGGTTGGAAGGGACCTTCACAGCTCATTGAGTCCAACCTCCCCTGCAATGAGCAGGGATGTCTTCAACTAGATTAAGGTTCCTCAGAACCACATCCAGCCTGGCACTGAATGTCTCCACCACCTCTCTGGGCAGCCTGTGCCAGTGTTTCACCACCCTCATTGCAGAAAGTAATGCAGCAGACCTGCTGTGATTCTCCCTCCCTCTAGCCCTTTTTTTCTCCTCAGCAGTGCAGCTCATCTGCTGCAGAGCTGGGCTCCCTCTCAGGAAAATCAACTCCTAGCCCTGAAAGTGCCCCAGCAGCCTCTACTCACACAAGCAGATCAAGATGGCAAAGCTTTGTTAATTTGTGTACATCGCCTAGACAGGAGACATCATAAACAGCAAGGTCCGCACACCATGAGTACTGTGGTGGACTCCCCTTGGGTTGGAAAGGCTGCATGGGTACTCATTCAACAAAACAATACCAAGAGCTTTAAACTCTGCTATTTCAGACTTAAGTGGAGCGTGCTGCTTGTGAAAGACCTCTCCTGAAATAGTTAACAAATACAGCAAAAGCTCTGTCCTGGATGCCAATGCTTCCGGTGGGGGGGCATTGGCTGCAGCAGGTAGGGCTCATCAGGGGGCATTGCCTTAAGCACAGGTACAACACCAGGTGCTGCCCGCTGGTAGAACTGCTTGTGCTGTGCTTTGACTAATGCCACTGTTTTCAGAACAGGGGATTTTAAACTCCAAGATGTTTCAGGCAGGGATGACTTTTACTCTGCATGTGTAGGACCTAAATACAGCCCTGACCAGGTCTAGGACTTGTGGTGCTCCTGCATTGGTGCGGATGACTGCTTCTCTCCCAGGTATGAACCCTTCCCTAGAGAGAGGGTCAAAGCCATGGGAGCTGGAAGCACTCAAATGTCAAGAGGAAACTGGCGACCTGCATTGTTACAGCATCCAGCAGGATGATTAGAAAAATAGCGGTAAATCCCCACTGAGCTGCTGCAAAACAGCCTGCAAGCAAATTAATTACTTTTTAAGCAAAAGGCAATGCAATGATCCCAAATCAGGAAAGCAAATCAAGCTGAGAGTTTCTGTGAAAATATTTTCAATCAAATGAGTGTAACTGACTGGAAGGGAAACTACTTTTTGAATTAAGCAGGTAGACAAGAGCAAAGTAATTTCTTGTTTGTTCAAGCAGAGGACATGGTTTTGCTCAGATTTACTGGCCCCAGGTATTTCTATATGAGGATCTAGATCTGTCCAGCTGTTCAAGCGTCACTCTGAATTTATGCCAGTGTAAGAGGAAACCAAGTCCTGCATCCAGCTCTGGGGCCTCAACTCAAGAGGGATATGGAGCTGCTAAAGTGAGCCAGAGGAGGCCACGGAGATGCTGTGAGGGCTGGAGCAGCTCTGCCCTGGAGACAGGCTGAGAGAGCTGGGCTGGTTCAGCCTGGAGAAGAGAAGGCTCTGGGGAGACCTTAGAGCAACTGCCAGTGCATAAAGGGGCTAAAAGAAATGTGGAAAGGGGCTTTGGACAAAAGCCTGTAGTGACAGGACAAGGGGAAATGGCTTTAAATTGACAGAGGGGAGACTGAGAAAACACATTAAGAAGTTCTTCCCTGTAAAGGTGCTGAGATGATGACACAGGGTTCCCTGAGAAGCTGTGGCTGCCCCATCCCTGGCAGTGTTCAAGGCCGGGTTGGATGGGGCTTGGAGCAACCTGGTCTAGTGGAAGGTGTCCCTGCCCATGTCAGGGGGCTGGAACTGGATGAGCTTCAAGGATGAGCTTCCAACCCAAATCACTCTGGGATTCTATAAAAGATGTAAAGGAAACAGAAAGCAAGTAAGCACCTCAGAGAGATGGCGATGGGGAAATGGCAGTGGCTGTGGCATGAAGAGGAGAAGACAAACACTTGGCATAAATTTAGTTCCTGATGTGTTAGGTTTATAAAACTAGAGAAACCAGGAATTTCTGATGACTAATATGTCTGAGCAGAGAGCATGGGTAGTTCACTGTATATCTATATAACTGCTCTATTTTCTTGAACTCTTGGTTCTAAGGTGTTCTGCATGAAGCAGGAGGTGTAGTCAATATTCTCCAGATGGGACTACCAGACTTCAATCAGGGTTGGGTTGTTTTCTCCTCTCTCTCATTACAGTAATGAGCCTCTGTGCTAAGCTGCCTTTTCAAGTGTCTGAAGGAGCTGTATTCCCATGACACGTTCTCTCTGGTCTTCTGAAAACAAATGCCTTCAGTCATTGGTAGCCAGAGCTGCTTCCTGTTACTGAGCTCTAACTCTGCTGCACACTGTCAGTGACTGCTGTGAGTCTCTGCTCTTCCCTGTCAGTACAGAGATCTCGTTTGTAGGCAGCTGGAGACAAAGTGCAAGTGCATGACCCCTCCACCTCTCCCACGTGCCATGAGGAAGAGAGTCCTTCATGGAAATCAGCCTCCCGCAGTGCAGGTCACCTCCCCACCAGGTTGTTTCCAGTTGAGGTCACACTGAATAGGAAGCAGAAACCCAGCACAGCCCAAGTGCTGCCCCAGTCCCTGATGCTGTCTGCAGCATCTGAGTCCCAGGAAGGTTGGATCTGCAGGGCCCTGGCACTGCTCCACAAATCTGGAATCCTACCAGGTATGTTCCTGGGTTACTGCAGCCTCTAATTTAGGAACCTCCTAAACCAGAGGTTGCTCTTTCATGTAACATGGCCTATCAGGGGCTTTTCTGCTTTCCATGAGCACACAGAACCATTTTTATACCCAATCTCTCACCACACCATCAACACCCAGCCTTGCACAGTGCAGTCAGTACATCCCCGTGCCTGCCAGAGCTTGGTGCTGCACGGCACCAGGCAGACCACAAGGAGCCAACACAGCCAGCACCCTCCTGGTAAATCCTGAGCTGGATCCTGCTCCGAATGGAAAACCTCTGCTCCCCCCTCGAGCTGCCAAGGGCTAAAGAGCACTCTGGAACTTCACAAGGCCCAAGCTCAGCTCCACGTCAGGGCTGCACAGAAAGTGTCGAACCACTAGAGGGAAACCGGAGCGCAGCTTCCCTCTGAGGCAAACAGCGGTTGAAGATGCTAAAGGTGCAACACTGACAAGGAATGCTCTGACCACTGTTCATTCACTTGCAGTGCACAGATGACCACACTGAGGCAAGCTCTCACCAGTTAATTGCAGTATGGCAGAGCAGAATCTCACAGTGTTTGTCATAAGTGGTTCTCTTTAACAGTAAAAATACAGCATTTCTTTTACTGTTAAGCAGGTATCTTGCTTGTATGGGTTTACCAGATTATTTTTTATATTAGATAAAATAAACTGTACAACTGGAAGAACAGTCAACAATTAGTAGTAAGCTCCAGGTTTGTCATCTACATCAACTGCCGCTGGATGGGATCTCTACCCTTTTCTTTATACAGCAGTAGTGATTTTGGCAGCAGAATAATGTATTTTAAAACAGACATTGTTTAGTCAAGTGATACAAAACTGCATACAATAATCTACCTTCTTTTGCTGGACAAAGCTGCAGTGTAATGGGTATTGTGCAATATCAGCATTAGCACTGAAACCCAGAATACCCTTTAGCCAGGTCCTGAAAGATTTAACATACAAGAAGATACAACCTCCTTTACCTCAATTTCCAGACAATAACCCAGAAAAGACTGCTTCAGGGAAGCTTACTCTTGCCTACAGACGATGATGGCAAAAAAGCATCTGAAGAAAATGACATTGTTTTCAAGTCCTTTATTCTGTTTTCTCCCCTAACCCCCTCTTTTTTATAGCTTTCTGTTGCTGGGTTTCTCTATAGAGTGCAGTGACATATGGGAGAACTCCTGACTTCCAATCAGTTGTAGACACTGCTGACATCAGAGAACAAATCCGGGCTAAATTAGGCAAGGAGTAAAGAAACCTGATGATGACACTACCTGGTGAAAGGGCTCCTGTCAACTCAGACACGGAGGACTCATACCCAGGTGAGAGTTTGTGCCACTCTGGGATGACATTCGTTTGCACTTTGTACTGAGGGCGTGCAGTCAGTTTGGCTCTTCTCTGCCCCCTGCAGTGCTAACACACGTGTAGCGGTCACATTATCTCTAATTCTCCTCAATTCACGTGTGAAAGCAAAGGTTTGCAAAAAAGGGGCAGGAAGAGACCAACTAAAGAAAGCTCAGTTTTCTCATGTCATAACTAGTAGGTTTCTGTCTAGCCTGCTTTTAACAACACCTCACCGCAAGGGATGTTTGTAGGTTCAATTATCTTCAGCATTAGCAGAGTTTATTTTTATCTCCAGACAGAGCATTTCCAACTGCAGTGTAAAACATAGAATGATAGAACAGTGTGGGTTGGAAGTGACCTCCAAAAATCCATTATCTCTTGTATTATCTACCGTGGATATAGCAAGCTATTTACTATTTTCCTTCTTAGGAAGACCCCAGCAAGAAAAAGGGGCTGACATTGCTCGCAGGGTCCCCTATGGGCTGGCAAAAGCCTACAGCACCCGGGATTCCCAGGCGGTCTCCCATCCAAGTACTAACCGAGCCCGACCCTGCTTAGCTTCCGAGATCAGACGAGATCGGGCGTTTTCAGGGTGGTGTGGCCGTAGGCAGCCTCTCCCCTGCCACCACCGCTCTCGGCGCCCCCGCACACGCTGCCCACCCGCACTCAGCCCCAGCCCCCAAAGCCAGGGGCACCATTGTGACGCCCAACCACGCCAGCGCCCCCACGCACACAGCCCCGCACGCCTCTGCCCGCGACGACCCGACACGCGCCCCCCCGCAAATCCCCCCCCCCCCCCGGCCCGCGCATAAACAACGCCACGCTCCTTCCCTCATGTCCCCCAACAACAGGAACAGGGTCTCCCATGGACCTGCCCCTCCGCAGCACCCCACCGAGAACAAGAAGTCCGGGACTGCCCGCAAGGACCCCTGTGGCCTCAACGTCCCGCAAGAAAAAAACGGCTGGAATTGCTCGCAGGGGCCTAAATAGCTTAAAAAGGCAAGCCAGCAAAAGGGGGAGAAGCTTGCAAACAGGGGACCCTAAGTGCTTCAAATGCCAGCAAGAAAAAGGGGTCTGCAATTCCTGATGGTGCCCCAAAGACGCAAAAGCCCGCACAGAAAAAGAGGCTGACATTGCCCGCAGGGTCCCCTATGGGCTGGCAAAAGCCTACAGCACCCGGGATTCCCAGGCGGTCTCCCATCCAAGTACTAACCGAGCCCGACCCTGCTTAGCTTCCGAGATCAGACGAGATCGGGCGTTTTCAGGGTGGTGTGGCCGTAGGCAGCCTCTCCCCTGCCACCACCGCTCTCGGCGCCCCCGCACACGCTCCCGACCCGCACTCAGCCCCAACCCCCAAAGCCACCGGCAGCAATGGGTCACACACCCACCTTGAGGCACCCGCTGCCACGCAGTAACCCCTCCGAGCACAGAGCCCCGCAAGCCCTGGCCCCGATGCCCCAACACAAACCCCCCTGCGCAAGCGTCGCCGCGCTCTTTCCCTGCTGCCCCCAGCAACACGGCAAGGGGACACCTGCGGACCTGCCCCTCCACAACACCCCACCGAGAAAAAGGTGGCCCGACATTGCCCACAGGGGCCTCAATCACCCCAACAGCCCAGCAGGAAAAATGGTCAACCCCTGCAACAAGCCTCTCTAGCACAGACTCCTATATACCTGCCCTCTGCTGTCTTCTTTCGTAACTGACACATCACTTGTATTCCTCAATAATCGCTTTCCAATGCCATTGGTTAGTTTTTTACACTGTAATATTCCCTATCAATGTTCTGATATGCTTATATCTTGTTGCCTTATGTTATATCTTGTTGCCTTATGTAGTTGTTGCCATTCCCTTAAACATCTCACTGAAACTTCTGTGTCTTGTCTCTAATGATTGCCCTTTTCAGATGATTGTTCCTTTCCTTTTTTTTTTTTTTTTTTTTACCACCCATCTCATACCCCAGACATTTATTTCCAGTAGGTGGCAACCTGGTTGTGCTTTTTCTTACTTTTTCTTCGTTATGTCTCTAGACACCTCTCAGGCCAAAGCTTATGAGTCGCTGCAGTGGTGAGTGACCTGTCACAGATCCCATCTCTCCTCTCAATGTCCTTTGGGTGGAAGGAGGATCTCTCCACCATGGATATGGCATTTTCTGAAAGCACAGTAGCGTGAGCATAGCATATGCTGCTCCTGTCACTCTGACCCCTTGTTTTCAGGTGGTCCTGGTGTGGTACACCTGCACTGGCATTCCTGTGTCAGACAGTCTGGTGACCCTGTGGCCACCTCGGCCCCTGTTGGAGCAGCCTCAAGCTGCCCAGGCAGCAGGTACCAGGCAGGGTTCCTCTGAGCAGCCTCAGCAGTTATTTTCTGAGGAGGTTTCCTGGGAATGAGCTTGCCAAAGAGTGTTAGCTGTAGGTCACCACACTATGGTAGGGTCAGAGCTGCTTACTACACACCTGCAGCGTGAAGCAGCCACATAACAGCCACCGGGACAGGTCCCCCATGGCACACAGGCTTGGGCACATGGAAGCCATAACAGGCTGCGTGTCTCCGCTACTGCTTTCCTCTCCCCCTCCTCCCCGGTGGGTAAATCGCATCAGCAGCCACCCTGAACAGTCTCATAACGGCCATAATCCCATCCCGGGGGATGCCACCAACCACCTAGCAGCCGGGACAGGAACGATGGGTGCTGGGAGGGACATGCATATGACCTGCCAGGGCCTGGGGACAGCGGGGATGGTACTGGGCACTGTGCCGGGAAGGGGAGCAGGGTGGTGGAAAAGGTCTGCCTTGTCTTCCGTGCTGCCTGTACAAGGAGGGGCAGCCCAGCGCTGAGCTGGGCTTTGTCCTGGGTTAATTTTAGCCCAAGGAGATAAGAGGGGAGGCGCATGGCGGGACTTAAGGGGTCCCTCTGCCCCGCCGCGGGCGGGCCTGGCCTCTGCCACCCATGCAGGCACGGAGCAGGCTATGCTGTGCCTGGGGAGCCGGCGGGGCCCGGCTGCTTCCACCGGCGCGGGGTGGTGCCGGCAGCAGTGAGCCCTGGGCCAGCGCACAGCCCGGTGTTGGGTGCAGGGGACCCTGCCCGTGGAGAGGTAACCATGGAGTTGTACCTCAGTGGGGGCTCTCTCTGCCTGGGAAAGTGGTTGAGATAGCCTGTGCGTATGTGTGATAATGTACCCGTGAGGGTAACAGCCTGTGCGGTTGAACCCGACGGTGGGTGTACCTGTGGTGGGTACCTCCGACGGCAGCGCCGCCACCCCACACCGCGCTGCACCCACCACCACACGATGCCGCTGGGCCTCCTTAAGTTCCCGCCCCGTCCGGGCCTCGTCCCGCCCCGCTCCGCCCCGCCCCGCTCCCTCCAAGTGAGGGAATAAAGTTGCGGGTCGGGGCAGGCAGGCCCGGCAGGAGCGGCGCGGTTCGGGTAGAAGGCTGCGGGCTATGGCCTCGGAGGAGCTGGCGCAGAAGCTGCAGCGGCGGCTGCAGCTGGAGGAGAGCGGAGTGGCGGTGGAGGGCGAGGAGGTAGCGGCCAAGGGCGAGGCGGCGGCCGGGGCCGAGGCGGAGCGGAGCTGCCTGACGGCCAGCGCGGGCGCGGAGCTGAGCGCCAAGCTGTGCCGGCGGCAGGACATCAACGAGGGGGCGGCGCAGCCCCGGCAGGCCGCGGTGTTCAACGTTTACACCGAGTTCAAGGAGTTAAGCCGCCGGCAGATCAAGGACATGGAGCGCTTGTTCCGCCTGTGAGTGGGGCGGGAGCGGGGACGGGAAAGAACTCTCTTGGCCGGACTCGTGGGATCGGCCGTCGGGTATGGGGCTCTGACTTCTCCCCGCGGGTCCTCCCAGTGCTTTTCCCGGGGGGGACATCTGGAGAGAGTCTGCCTGCTCTTGGCTGGATACTTGCATTTCTTCGCGGTTTGCGGTCGGGCTGGGAGAAGCTGCGGCGCGTTACCAGCGCCATCTGATCCCCACGTTATCCCTGTGCTTTTTCGGGGGGGGGGGGGGGGCGGAGAGGTTGCTCGTGGGGTTTGCCCCGGACTCGGGGCTGGAGCTGAGACTTGTGCTTAGCTCACGACTTAGTGTTGCCTCTGGTCTACCTGGGTGTGGGACGGCGGCTGTTTGTGGTGGCACCCATGTGGTGGCGGGTTTGGAGGACGCTGTGTCCCGGGGCCTCGCAGCAGTGCTGGGGATCTGCCTCAAACAACCGTGACCCTGAACATCCCTTTTAGCTCTGCCTGGCAGTGCTGGAGCTCCTTCCACAGTCCCATTTGCCAGACTTGGTGTTCCCTCCTGTGCTCCCAAACAAAGCTTGTGTACAGCTTCCTCTTGCTTTGCCCTTCCTGGGGGCTAGGATAGGGATCCTCTCCTGGCAGAAAGGTTTGTATTAGAGTCGGGATGCTGGTGGCAATGCAGAGAGGGCTTGGCCCTTCCTGGGATTCTGCTCTTTTCTCTACAAGCCCTGTCCTGGACCGTGCATGGGTGGCTTTATGTGTGCTCGGGCTTCCCTGACCAACGCAAACCCCTGTGCTCCTGAGGATCGATGTTCTCCCAGCCCCAAGGAGAGGGGTCAAGCAGGCATGGCTGCCGGGCTGGGGGTGAGCTGCTGCCCAGCGTGAGGCAGGACCACAGAGGACTTACATGGGTTTTTATGGCAAGGTGCAGAGACCTATTTCCACTTATAGAGGTGATAGCAGCAGGGCTTGTTCGGTTTTTGTTCTCCTATGTGAAAGCTGCCCTGGGCACCCTGGAGGCTGGGGTCATTGCAAGGATCAAGAGCCTGGTTAAGTGCTCCTGATGCTATATGGTGTTGCTGTTGCTGCAGGAGACCAGGCAGTGAGCCTTCCGAGCTCACCGGAGTTCTTTGTTGCACAGGCAGTGTTTTGTCGGCAGCCGGGCGCGGGAAGAGAAGCGGGATGGGTGAGGCTGCTCTTCTGCCTGCTCCTGTGTGTCCCTTTTGACGTTGGTTAAAGGGGTCCTACTCTGCGGAGCACTGAGACATGGCACTGTGGGGGCAGGAGGACTAAAGATACAGGCAGCTGCAGTGGCCAGAAGCTGCGTGTGAGAGCCTGGAGTGGGCAGCAGCACTGCTTCAATAGAGATGAGGAAAGGAACAGCGGTGGTTTGGGGAATAAACAGTGGACGAGCTGAATTGCAGCCGAATTTTTCAACAATGAGCTCATTAAACGCCAGCCTTGTAAGTGGAGAAACCTAGGCTTTGCAGTTGAATGCTAATCAGATGGTCAATGTAACTGGGAAACATTGCATGCCCTGTGAGGACTACCGCAGCTGAGCGCCGGCTGGTTGTGCCAAAAGGGAAAGAAGGCTGCTGCTCCCCGGACAGTCGGATGGAAAAGCCCGTCCTGGTTTTCCCTCTGTTACAGGCACCTGCCATTTGCAGTGGTGGAGAGTCTGGTCTTTGCTCCATCTGCTGCCAGCGACCTCTTTTCAAGTGTCAGCTCACACCATGTGCTCTATGAGGAGAGGAAATATTCCCCTTAATTCCTGCCAATCAGAACTTTAGTTAATGTGATTAAGGCTTTTATTCTCTGTATGGCTTATTGGCTGTGGCCACCACAACCCAGGATCTTTCTTATTAAAGGTAAAGTAAGCTTTTGACAGACAGGCATGTGTCTTCTCACTACACAGGATGCAGCTTTCCACTGTACGACTTCCCACCCAAAAGTGTTTCTCATCAGTTTAGTCTGACTTGTAAATCTATAGCTTGGACTAAACATGAGCCTGTGGGACCTGTGCACAGTATGGGCTGAGCCAGGGTGCTCCAGCCAGAAAGGGACTTGCTTGTGATTGTGGCTGCTCTGGTGTTTTCCAGGGCATTTCACAGTATAGCTGGTGGCAGTGACCACCCTGTGCCAGGGTGGAAGCAAAGGGCTTGTTGGAACATGGGGCTTCCCAAAATCCAGCGGTTCATTCAGGTGCTCTGTGTTGCTGGCTGCACCAGGAGCATCCTTCCAAAGTAGAAATGATGCTCCTTGCTCTTGCTGCCATGGTTGGCTCACTTCTCTTGTCCAAGACTCCTGGCAGCATCCCCCCATTTTGGCACCATTCCCTTGGAGATGGGGTACAGGTATCTGTTGTGGGTGCTGGGTACAGGTATCTCTTGGGGTGGGTATCTTTTTTTGGCTGAGGGACCAGCAAGTCTGCAGCTCAGGCTAATTATGTGACCTAATTAGCTGCTTGTGTGTGAGAGGACTGTGGTAGCCATGATAACCTCCCTTCACCAAGTCTTGCACCTCTGGAGCTCTGCAGTGTCACAGCTCCCCTTGGTACCCTCTTGTCCAGATAAGTGGCAGAGTGGGGTATGAAAGCCAGGCTTGTGAGGCTGTTCCAGGCAGGAATGACCTTTCTGAGGGAGGAAAACAGCCACTGGCTTCATCTGCAGGGTGCAAGGGAGTGGAGAAATTCCAGCCTTGCTGTTGCTTTTGTATCTAGGGAATTCCATGCGTTGCCTGCGTATCTTGAAGCGCCTTGTGCCTTGCTGGTGGGAGAGGCTGTGATGTCTCCTTGCCCTCCTGGAGCTCTTTGGGAGCTACTCAGCCTGTACCAAAGGACGTGTCCAATGTGCTGCAGCAGACCTGCTTGCTCCAGCGCTGCCATGCTCCCAGTGTGACCAGCTGTCTCTGGAGCCCAGTGCTCAGGCACATCATCCCCACAGGGACTTGGCCACCCAGCCCGGGCCCTGAATGCTGTGGTGCCTTAGGGTCTTGCCCAGGTCTTGCTGGAGGATACTTTGATCTTACTGTCATGTCCCTTCTAAAGAAGGAGAGTTCCTGCTACCCAGGCTGGGGAGGATGGGGCCGCACGTGGCTGAGGAGCCTGTCCCTGCCTCCAGCCTGCTATGGAAGAATTGTTTCCAAAGCTCTTGGCAATAGAATATCTCAGTTGGAAGGGGCTTGCAGTGATTAAGTCCAACTGCATGTACTGAGTCAGGGCTGACCCAAAAGTTAGAGTGTTAAGGGCATTGCCCGGATGTCTTTTAAACACTGACAGGCTTGGGGCATTGACCACCCTCCTAGGAAGCCTGTTCAAGTGTCTGACCATCTCCTTGGTAAAGAAGTGGTGCTTCGTGTCCAGTCTGATCCTCCCCTGAGGCAGCTTTGAATCGTTCCCATGGGTCCTATCACTGGATACCAGGAAGAAGACATCAGCACCTCCCTCTCCATGTAAGGTGAAACACAACGCTCAGAGGGAATGAAGTATTGCTTAGGATTTTGAAATGTTTAAGTGAAGATTATTGCCACTTCAGCTTTATTTCAAAGCCTGTTAAGCCACTGCAGCGTGCAGAAACTGCAGATCAAAGTACAGGTGCCCACAGCATGTGGAGCAAGCTCAGATACAGCACATGTGAACAAGGAGGACAGGTTTTCTTTCCAGCCCTTCTCAAGAAGCATGAATGTTTAGAAACTGCTCTTTGATCCTTCAGAATTTGGGAATTCTCTTCAACTACCCTTTTATTTCCCTTGGTGTTTTTCAGATGGCTGGGAGGTGACTGCAGTGAATACAGGTGGTGCTGTCCTCAGCATCTCCTTTCTCCTCTCCTCCTGATCCCTCTTTCTTCTGTGGTGTAACCCCCCAGTTATGCTGTGTATAACACCAGTACGATGACTGTACTTGGGCTGTAATAGTGCATAACAGACTTCTTTGCTCTTAAGCAGGTCTGCTGAGCAGGTATTCCCTCCTTGCCTTCAACGTCTGCTCCTGCTTTCTTCTCTCAGCACTTCAGCAGCCCAAATGGAAGCGAGCCAGAGTGGTGGGAATCTTGGTGCATCCTTGCTGCAGATCTTGGCAGCTGCTGCTGATGTCTCATGTGCTGCCAACAGCGCTGCTGTGGTGGCAGTGCTCTGGAGCCATATCACACCAGCCTGTATTCCTATTCCAGCCATTGCAGGTGGGGACCTGCCGTGGCACTGACTTGGTGCTGGAGTTGCCCGCCTGTGATGCAAGATGTCTCTGCCTATTGGCACAAGATCCTCTCTGTCCATGATGCCTGCATGTCACCTGGATGAAGCTTTGTTCATGTCCCAGGGAGCTTTGAGCCCAAAGGAGGCAAAGCCCCAGTGTCACAGCAGGGATGGGAAGGGCTGGCAAGGCACCCAAGTGCTCCATACGCTTGCTGCAGCATTCCTGGAGTACAAGATGTGATGGCTCCCCAGAATGGAGAGGGACTTTTTACGTGGGCATGTAGTGATGGGACAAGGGGGAACGGCTTTAAACTGACAGAGGGCAGATTTGGGTCAGGTATTAGGAAGAAATTCTTCTCTGTGAGGGTGCTGAGGCGCTGGCACAGGGTGCCCAGAGAAGCTGTGGCTGCCCCATTCCTGGCAGTGTTCAAGGCTGGGTTGGATGGGACTTGGAGCACCCTGCTCTGGTGAAAGGTGTCCCTGCCCATGTCAGGGGGTTAGAACTGGGTGAGCTTTAAGGTCCTTCCAATTCTAGTGATTCTACAATGCGCTTAGGGACCAAACTTGCCCTCGTGCCCTCTTCCAACGCTGCCTGTGGGGGCTGACCAGTGCCCATCACCAGAACAGAGCTGCTCTGGGGGCAGTGACTCAGGTGTGAATGGTATTGGGCAGCTCCCAGAAAGCAGACAGTGGGGGTTTTGGTAGGACTGAGGTGTGCCAGGAGCATCGGCTGACTAACAAGTTGCAGTCTGCGTTGTGCCCCATGATGCCTGTGTCGGCAGGGGCTGGAGGGAATGAATTTCACCATCTCGCATGCCCTATAAATATGCCTCTCCCTAAATAGTCGGGCTGCGTGGCCCGTGGCAGCCGAGTGGCTCTGCTCAGGTCCTAAAATACTTGGGCTGTTTTCGGAGATGAGGTGGGGGTGGGGAGAGAACGCAGCAGTCTGCAGCGTGCTGCTGTGGGGATGGCGCCGAGCATCCGGGGGGCTTCAGTGTCCCTCTGGCTGTTCCCCACTGCAAGGCGCTGTTAATCTGGTTTTGGGGTGCATCTCGGTGTCAGCGGGTGTGCTCCTCAACACCCATTGTGGGGCTGGTACAGCGTGCTGCCCTGCCACCACAGCCTGCCGATGGCAAGTCCCCATTTCTCACAATCCTGGCTTTGTGCTGCCTCTCTGCGGGAATGATGAGCCCTGAAGCTGTGCCCCATGCTTAACCCTTTCGGGGCAGTGCGTTTACCAGGGCAGGCACCGAGGGCTGGTGTTTGCCTGTGGGTAGTGTCTGCTAGAATCAGGGTGAGATGAGCGTAGCAGGCACTGTAGGGCTTCTGCCTTCATCTCCATTACCCAGTGCTCCTGAGAGGGGATGGACAGTGTTCTGACCCTGTTTGGGTAGCCCTTGGTTGGGATTATCCTTCTGCACCCAGCCCAAGGGCAGAGTGAGCTTGCTGGGGCCAAAACAACCAAGCCCAAGTACCTCCCTACCACTTTGTTCTTGCTGCTTTATCTCATCAAAAGCACTGCCGCCCCAACCACCTTGCTCTGGAGGAGCAGCTCCACACCCTTCCTCCCAAACTTAAGGGAAAAACAAATTGGCAATTAAACATTGCACTCACCATGCTTCTGTAAGGTCTTGAAAGTGTGTCTCAGAGCTGGGCTGGGTGATGCTGTGAACATGTGCCTTAATTAACTGATGCCTGCATCACTGTGATGAACTTGCTGCTTCCCTGTGACGTCTTGGGTTTGTGACCTGGTTTCTGCTCCGACAGTGGTTTCTTTGCTAGTGTTCCAGAAAGGTGTCTGGCCTAGTGGGCTCATGGGTTAGGGTGCAGAGCATGCAAGCAGATTGGTAGCAGGGGTTGCCTCTAGCCTGGTGGTGATGTCCCTGCTGTTTGGGGTGTCTTGGGCCTGGGACCCTTGGAAACAAAGAAACAGAGAGAGGTAGGGGGACTCTGGAAAGCTGCAGAAGCTGCCTCAGTTTGGGAGGGAAAGCACCAGGCTTGTGGAGGCAGGGGCAGAGCTTTTGGCTGCAGCTCTTCCTTGTGCTGCCCAAGCAGCTCAGAGCCAGCAGCTTTGTTCTTGCCTTCCTGTGCCACAACTTCCTCTGTGGCTGTGAGGTTTCTCAGCTGGAAAGGGTTTTCTTCCAGGGTAACCACAACTGTGCAGGTCTTGGTCTGCTACAGCCCTTATGTCTTTGGAAGGGAGCTAACAGTCAATGAAAGATGATGGGTTGGAGGGTTTGACTGGCTCCTGCTTCAAAGGATTTAACTCTGAGGGTTGAGGTGGAGGCAAGGGAACAGTGGCACATGTGCGCAGGGGCTGAGCCCAGCTTGGCAGACCCTGCCCTGTCCTCCCATGTGAACCCCCAGCTCTGCTGTACCCCAGGCTGAGGGAGGGTTGTTGATGAGAGAGCTGATAGCAGAGCGCCCGTCCCTTCAGCCTTTGGACTTTGAAACCCGGTGATAGCCCTGGCAGTGTGAAGCATGGGTTGCTGGGTGGGCTGAATGCTTATATGCAGTGGATGTTAGGGGGGAATTGGTGTGTGGTCCCAGGCTGACTGTGGCAGGTCTCTGTCTCCCCATTCCCTAAAGCACTCCGCTCCTTGCGTGGGTGCTCTCCTCCTGTAAAGAGTCCATGGAGTCCTTTGTGCTCCACTGGGATCATGGTCCCACTTCAGTCTTGCTCCTAGTGTCCTAGAGGCGGGCACTGGCTTCCTCTACCAGCCTGGCCCTGTGATGCAGCCCGCAGCACTGGCTGGGATTGCTGTGCTTCCCCAGGACCGCAGTTCTTCTCTGCCGGGAACACTGGATAAATGGCTGCCCTGAAGCATGGCGCTCGTGTGGTACAAAACCATTTCCGTTTTGTAGAGAAAAGATCTTAACAGCTCTTTGTGTTTTGCCTACAAAGAGATATATCTGCTTTCTGCTGGGTTGGTCTGTGCTTCCCGTTTCTCCTCAAATCGAGCAGCAGACCTGGCAGGAGCTGGCTTGGGCACGTGTTTGCCTCCCTGTGCTGGTGCGTGGTGTAAAGTTGTGTACAAGGTAACCTTTGTGCCGGGCACAGAAGTGGGCGAGATGGAAATCCCACTGAGATAAGCTGAGTTCCTCCGTGCTCCTTCTGTGTGGGTGGTTTGGTCTGAGCTCCCCTGAGCACTTCTCTATCTGAGGCAGCTCTGAAAGCCGTCAGCTACATCCCTGAGCTTAAAATATCTCAGTGCTGGTCATGTCCTGCAGCTTCTCCCCCTCCCCTGAGCTTTGAGCCACTCTGTGACTTTATCCTCTGGGCATAGTTCCTCTTCTGGGAAGATGGAGATGGGGATTTTGAGGGCTGACCCCCTCGCCTTTGTACCCTGTAGGTATGACTCAGGACGGGATGGATACATTGACCTGATGGAACTGAAGCTGATGATGGAAAAGCTGGGAGCCCCGCAGACCCACCTGGGGCTGAAGAACATGATCAAGGAGGTGGATGAAGACTTTGATGGGAAGCTCAGCTTCTGTGAGGTGAGGGTGACCTGCAGGAGCAGACAGGGATGTGGCTGTGGGGTAGAGGGAGGAGGCAGCCAGGTCTGTACTCTGACGGTTCCCTCTGTTTCCCCAGCTGTGGGGTGCAGTGGAGAAGCAGGAAAGCTTCCCCATGCTATGGGGAGCTCGAGCACTGTCAGCATCCATCTCCCCATGGTAGCTGATGCCAAAGCTCTCCAACCTCCCTGCTTGGTTTGTGAGCACATATGAGCTGGGCTGCAGCTTCTTGGGAGTGCTGACAGAGCTCCTTGCTGTACCTGGAGGTGGCACATCCCTTCGGTCACAAGATCTCACTGCTGGGCTCCTGTGATACAGTGGCTCAGGCCTCATTTGAGGTGCAGGGCAAGGGCTCTGCTCAGAGCAGCTGATTTCATGTGGCACTGGAGGATTCCTCATCCAGTTTATACTGTATCCCTCTGCATCAGGCAGTAACCAGCCATGGGGAGCTTCCTGGGGGGTGGTCACCTCTGTGCACCAAGGAACAAGTGTGGTGATTCAGCAGCTCAGTGCTGGATGCTGGCTCAGCAGGGACACGCAGCGGACAGGTCTGTCACCACTGGGCTAAGACCACTGGGAGCAGCATGAACAGGCCAGGAACTGCTGCCAGGCAGAGAGGGAGTTTGAGCAGTTACCTGCATGCACGCACAGGTACCCAGCTTACCTTAGCAGGAAGGGAGAGTTCAGATGCCAAAACCTCCTGCTGCATCTTCCTAGGCTTTAGTTGCTGTCTCAGAAGCATATGTCACACCGTGACATCTAAATTAACTAACATCCCTTTAGGTAGCAGGAGGGCCAGTGCTGCTTTTGTCCTGTGCTGGCTGAGGGCTGTGCCGCTGTCCTGCCCCAGGGGATGGCAGCAGTGGTGTTGTGCCATGCCTCCTTCATGGTGGTGGTTTGGTTGTGAGACAAGGTGCAGAGCTCTCCGCAGCTCAGGACATAGAATTGTTCATTTTGGAGGTTCTGAGGCATTTGGCAGTGCCTGGGAGGAAGGAAGAGCAGCCACAGCCTATATCTGGCTGGGCTGGTTGGGGTGAGGGGCAGCTTACAGAGCTGATGCTTTGTCTCTCCCTGCTTTCGCCCCCCCCAAGGGTTTTCTTGCATTTCTTTCTCTGCAAGAGGGCAGCAGTACAAGACAGAGGCCAAAGACTGTTGAGTTACAGGCCTCAGCCCTTAGAGAGCAGGGAAAGGCATGCAAATCTGGGAAATGAGAGCCTGTCGCTTTATACCGTGAAAGCCCTAGGCCAGCAGCTCCTCTGGGCAGAGAAGATGTGCCAGGTCAGAGGTGAACTAGGGGTAGTGAAGAATCCAGTGGAGCAGGAAGAGCACCATTCCCTTGGCCCCAGGTAAGACTGCGATTGCCAAATCACTGTGGGCTGGAGAAGCTCTGTGTGCCTCCTGGGCTGCCCTTCACCCTGGATGAAGAGCTGGAGACAGCCTCTGGGTTTGCTGCTGGGGCTCCCTACTGTGCAAAATAAGTGCCTTTATCCTCAGAACTCTGGAAGGTACCAGCAGCAGAGGGAGCAGCTCCTCTTCCCCTTGGAGCACAGCCCCCCATCAGCTGGCATGGTCTGCTTGTGCTTCCAGCCCTTGGCTTTACAACAGTTGGTGCTGTTGTAGCTTCTTGCCAGAAACAAAATGATGGTCAAGCAACCCCCAGCTTGAGCGGCTCATGGTTAGAATGAGGGAGCATTGCTGGCAGAGCTCCAGCGACAAATTACACAGCAGCTTTGTCATGTACCCAGAACTCCTTCCGCAAGGAGCAGGGTGCTTCTTGCTTTATTGCAGATGTGCTGTGTCCAGCTGCTGTATTTGAGCAGAGGGCTGTCAGGGAGGCAGGTTTCACAGTGGGTGAGGAGGCCTGAACTAGCCTGTAGCACTGTCCCACTCTTCCTGTTGGTGGTGACAAGCAAGCATGTGGAGGGTGATGAAGCTGACTTGGGGCTCAGAGAACACGAGGAAAAAGCCCTGGTTTAAATGAGTGTCTGAACTCAGCAGGGTTGAACTCAAGGGCTGGAGGGCTTCTGTCTGCCTCTCCAGAGAATGACAACTCCTGACATTCCTGCCTGAAGACGTGCTTCTTGTGGCCTGGGCAGAGAATTGCTAAGGACCTCTAACTTGCAATAGGTCGCCTTTTGCTGCTGCTTTGAGTAGTGTCATGTCCTCTCATTCCAGGTAAGCTGTTGCCTGGGAAGCAGGCTTTGTATGGCTCTGACTTGCTGCTGACAAACTGCTGGCCCCATTGGGAAAGCTGCCTTGTACCACTGACCTTTGAGCATCCATCAATACATCAACAATTAACTGCACAATTGCAGCAAAGGAATTTAGGCTTAAAAAAAGAGGTACAGTGTGTGGAGGAAACGCCTCTGCCTGCCTGCTTTTGTCATGACCACAGGAAACCAGTTAATTGTTATAATAGTAATGTCTAATTGTGGCTGTTGTCTAGAACCCTCAAAAATCCACCCAATGTCCACCATGCCCACACCAGCTTAAATGCTCACCCACATTATGTGTTTGCTGGCAGGGCTAGTGCAAACCACAGCCTCGGGTGACACTGCTTTTCTGGCAAGCTGTTGCAAGGCTGCTGCTGCCAGTCAATCCTGTGCCTTCCCTCATATCTCCGGGGCCAGCATGGAGCCTGGTGGGGCTGCATAATTGCAGCATTGCTCTGAGGCCTGGCAATGGGAGGGTAGATTATGGATCATGAAGGATGTGAGCAGATATGTCTCTTCTTTTATGGGGTTACGTGATGCAAAGTGTGCCATCTTCTCCTCCTTGAGAGCACAGCTTTTAAAGATAACATTATTCACTTGTTTTTCCTCTATTGCCCTTTTTCTGAGGCTTAGCTGCAGGTTATGTGCCCTGGGCCTAGCAAGAGTGTCAGACAGGCTGGGAATGGAAGCTGAACGCAGATTGCTGGTGGTCTCAAGATGGCAAGGACTGATGCCTTGGGGGCAAGTAACTGGTGAGGTGAGCTGCAGGTGGTGTGCTGGTGTAAGGATTGCTCCTGTGGAAACCAGCATGATGCCACATAGTCCACCTTGCTGGGTGCTTGGGGCTGATGTTATGCTGTGTAAGCCCCAAAAGGTGATTCAGTCCCTGGTTTCCTTTAGCTCAGCCCACATCTTGTGGCTGTGGCAGCCCATATTCCACCCCTGGAGGATCGCTGTGCTATCCTCTAGTTTCAGGATGATTCATGCACAGTTGTACTCATGACTGGGTGTTTCCAGTTCCTCCTTGGGCAGCAGCTGTAGCAGACCTCAGGATTGTGCTGCCTCCACGGCTCTTTTCCAATGCCAGGAAGTGGGACTCGCAGGGTGGAGCAGAAACTGTGAGGAGGAGCCATGACTAATGCCAGCCTGGCTGCCAGCCCTGTGTCCCCTGCTTGGTGTTGGAGGAGGAGAGGAACCAGCCTGAGCGCAGCGGAACTGAGCAGAGGGAGAGTATATCTTGGGCAGGATTTGGTTTCTTTCTGAGCAGGGTGTTCTGCCCATTCAGCAGAGCATCATCTAATTTCTTCCATGTGTTTGGAGGGTGGGAAAGTTCCCTGCCCAGCCGCAGCCTACTGTCTGGCTGCTCTGTGCTGAGCACACGCAGGTTATGAGGCAGCAAGCAAAGCCTGGTGATGCCGCTTCTGTGAGAGGCAGCCAGTGTTTCTGTCATCTCCACACCCTTCCCCATGGGAAGCCTTTGCATCTCCACCAGCTTCTGCAAGCAACTTGGAATCATCGAATCACAGAATGGTTTGGGTTGGAAAGGGCCTTAAGACCATCCAGTTCCACCCCCCTGCCTTGCTCAGGGACATCTCGCGCTAGACCAGGTTTTTCCAAGCACTATCCAACCTGGACTTGAACACTGCCAAGGATGGAGCATTCACTTCCATGGGCAGCTTGTTCCAGTGCCTCACCACCCTCACAGAGAACAATTTCTTCTTTATATCTAACCCAAATCTCCCCTGTTGAAGTGTGAACTCATCACCCCTTCTCTTACGGATGAAGAGACCCTCTCCAGCATCATTCTAGCAGGCAAGCAGATGCTGGGACTCTGCTGCCCTCTGCTGGGACAGCTCAGGCTCTGTAGAAGAGGCCAAGTCCCCAGCCTGGCCGCCTGAGGGGCATGTTTGATGTTCCCGTTCAGTTTCAGGATTTATGGGCAGCCCAGTGTGATATATGCAGCCCTCTGCCCTGGACTAAAGCAGTGTGGCTTTGTGCTGCCTTTGAACCTGGTGACTTGTCCCAGTCTCTGTTCTTTCCACACTGTTCCAAGGACAGAGACACCTTGGGTGGCTAAGAAGAGCTGGCAGTTACAGGACAAATGATGCATAGAGCATCCCTGTCTTAACCTGGATCTCGGTTAGCAGGTAGTAAGTGGTGCAGAGGTCTTTATTTTTAAGCAGGCAGATTTTCGCATCCTTTCTGTAAAATAAAGTGTGCTTTCTTCATTTGTTTCCCAATGCAGTTCACGTGCCAATATGTACTCTGTTGTAGTGGTTCTGGATTTAAATGTCTGTGGTCCAGTGCAGAACAGAGGTTTCTAAACAAGTTGCTCTGTGCAGTTGTGCAAGCCACTCCATCACAATGCTATACCCATGCTTAGGCTGCTGTTCTCTCTCACAGGAATGCACTGGTGCTGCTGTAAAGGGAGCCTGGGGTTCAGCTGTGAGCCAGAGCCATTTTTGCCCTGCTTTCTATGTTATGGGATATCATTTGAGTCCCCAGAAGACTGGGAAAGCTGATGAGGGGCTTGTGAATACATCAGTAGGGTGTGGGGACATAACAAAGTATATCTGAGCCTATCACATGGTTGTACCAAGCAGGTGACATCCTTCCTCTGGCTGTGTAGCAGCCCAGGCTCAGTAGGAGCTGTGCTTCACCAGGAAACCCTATTTTCTTATTTGATCCTACCTCTTTTAGTTTGACAGGGCTGTGAGCTAAAGCTGGGCACAAGGTCCATGGCACTGCTTGGTTTGTATAGACCTGGATTCCTTTGCTCAGAAATGTAAATTCCAGCCCCCTGCAGGTGGGGCTGCAATTGTGCTGTTTGTGTTTTGTTCGAGCCTCAGTGAAGAGCTTGAGTGTTTTCTGTCTGTATTGCTAGTTCCTGCTGATTTTCCATAAAGCTGCAGCTGGGGAGCTCGAGGAGGACAGCGGCCTGTTGACTCTTGCAAAGCTCTCGGAGATAGATGTCTCCATTGAGGGAGTCAAAGGAGCCAAGAACTTCTTTGAAGCTAAGGTATGGTGTGTCACAGAGAAACATGAAAAAGCTCTGTATGCAGGCCTTAACTGCCACCGAGACACTGAGCCTCCTTGCTTTTGAGTAGAAGATATGCCTAGTGTTACTTCCTAGCTAAAAGGATGCATATTTCATTCTTCTCACCCCAACCTCAGCTATAGCTTTTCCCCTCAAATTTTGTTGGACTCTGTCTATATCCTTCTGCAGATCTGTCAATGCTACAACAGCTTAATTCACTACCTCTGCTTTGGGTCTTGCAGGGTCAGCCACAGGGACTGGCCAGCCTGTGTCTCTGTGGCTGTGAGCTCTATGGGAGAAGATGGCTGACTGCTTTTAAAGACAAAAGTATCCTGGAAACTAATGCAATAGGGACAGTGTTTCCCATTTTGCAAAACCTCCCTCAACCAGAACACTCTGAATTCAGTGGTGAATGGAGTGTTTTGGAGTATAAGGTTTCAGACATCTCTTTCTCGAGCAGCTCTCTAACCTTTGGAATCAGAATTATTCTACAGGGTCCTGGGGTTGGCAGAAAGAGCTTTGCACCATTCAAATCTGACAAAGCACCCTTTTTGAAAGCTCTCTTGGAGAGAAAATAATCCTGCTTGTTTATACAAGTTTTTTTTTCCCAAGAGCATAGCACAGCTCTTGCCCAGCAGATGTACTGAGATGAAAGCTGGAAAAATAGCCAGCAAATAAACAATGTCTCTTTGATCTGCAGATTATCCATGGTGTAGTATGATGTTCTCAGATTTGGCTGTCATTCAGAACTGTCTTCTGCAGTAGTTTCTCCCACCGTACACTCACAACTTACGCTATGCTGCCTGCCTACAGAAAGAATGTGTGTGACCCAGTACTGAGCATCGTTTTGGTCACTTGTTAGTGACTTACTAGTAAACGACCTTTCTTTTTTTGATGTTCAAGTCAAGCAAGCTAACAGGTACTGCATGTAAATACCCAGGCATTGCAGTGTAATTAATACTTGAGCCACCCTGGCAGAGCACTGCGTGACACAGCAAACAGTTCTCCATTGCTCATCTGGGAGTAGTTTAGGCTCTGGCTCCCCCTCTGCAAGGCTTGATATGCTTTTATTTTCTCTTTCTCATAAAGGTTCAAGCCCTCTCTTCAGCCAGTAAGTTTGAAGCAGAGATAAAAGCTGAGCAGGATGAGCGAAAGCAGGAAGAGGAAGAGAGGAAACACCGCCGAGCAGCTTTCAGGGAGTTAAAGTCTGCATTTATCCAGTAACCGGCCAGCCAATATGCACTCTGAGATTGCACGTGACTTGGTACGTTTCCCAAATTAGGGCTCTACCTGGAGAGAACTGCTTGGATCCTGCCTAAAACTTGTTACCGCTTTGCTAACCTTCCTTTCCTGAAGATCCTCCTGAGTATAAGGGCACAGTTCTTGCAGTTACTATGCATTCATAACAATGTGAATCCTAAGAGCTGTGTACATGCTGTTGTGCTCTGAACTGTCAGGAGTACATCACCCTGAAGCAGACACAGCAGGTAGCAAATCATGGGTGAGCACTGACGAGTGTCATGCTTACCTACTTTATTCTTTCCTTCTTTTCTATACGTTCTTTTTCTCTTAACACCATATTAATTAATTCCTTCCTTGCAGGCAAGTAGTGAGGTCTTGTGTAAATCAGGGTGTACAAATTACAGCTTGACTTCCTGTATGTTTGTATTGCTGTTGGGTGTTGTCACCCTTTTCTTTCTCAAAGCCCTGTGCCACAGGCACTGTGAAAACACTGTGAAGAGAGAAAGATAGTTACTAGGACATGGATCAAATTAGTTACCATTTCCTGTAGTTTTTCTGCCACCCAGCATGTTGTAGAGTCTTCCAGTTTTTCTTCTCTGAAGTGCCATAGTTACAAATCTTTCTATAAGAGGCAAGAATTCCCCAGACTTTGAAGGGAGGAAGCTGGCTCTCTCTTAAATGAGGAATAGAAAACTGAATTGCCTGACCATGTATCTTCTTTCACATTCCATCACATTTAGTGTACTGTACGGCTTCACTGTATTTTCCAGCCTTAGGCAGCTGTATGTGTTTTTAAGGGATATTGCCAGCTGGACAATGCAATCAGATGGCACAAGGGGTTTTCTATTTGGAAATCCTGAATCATGAAGGTGACATTGTGATTTTATTAGAGCCATGACATACCATCAGCCCAGCATATTGAGCAATCCCTGCTCAAGAAGGACAGAGCAGCAAGGTGAGCACATTTAGCTGAACTGAAATCAGAGGGCTTGCACTGTACTATTAGCCATTTTCTTCTGCAAACACAGGAAACTTGTCCACAAATGTTAAAATGCCCACTGCTCATCTGGATACATACACTGTAGGTCAGGGGAGCTGTGTTCCCTCTGAGACCTCTCTTGAAACATGGGTTTGCTCAAATTTTGCCTCTGCTATTGCCCCACTTTATGCTTCTTTTCTTTCCAGAATGAAACTCACCAGTTATGTTTTAATTTGTCTGTTTTGCTTCTTAAACTGTGAGCACTAAACTGTGAGCATGGAATAATAAATAGAAAAAAACTCTCTTTAATGTCAGGTGAAAGAATTGCTAAACAATTAAACTGTGTATATATATCTTCACAGATTATATTTTATAAATCATGCTTTTTTAGCTAAATATTTATAATTAAATGTTTTTATACTTTACAACAAAGCAGATAATTTCATCTTTCAATTATTTCTCCTGTTGCTGAAATGTACAAATAAAGCATTGTTATCTTCTGTCTTGTCTGCGATTTATCTTAGGTCCCTGACTCTACCATTTTGTTCACAAATTACGGTAGTGATCCCCAGAACTGTGTCTTGACTTGGATGAATAAGGGAAGTATTCTCAGGCAGATGCTCAATAGCACTTCCCCGTCTGTGCAGCAGTTCTGGTGTAAAAAGCCCTAATGTTTGCAATTCCTCAGAAAGGGATGTGGCTGTTTAAATATTTGAAATACTGCCCACTGCTAAATGCTGACATCTGAAGGTTTTCAGCCTTCCATTATCTTAAAATAGCCACTGTCTCAGCTGTGGTAGTGCCCCAGCTGGGATCTAGGCAGGTTGCTTCAGCTATGTTTCTCTTAGCATTTTCTCCTGCTGCATTTATAGAAAGGAGGGAGGGAGTACATGGACATCTGAAAATGGGTCCAAGCATCTTGTTCTTACTGTTGCTGATGTGCTAACCACTGACCACTGGCATGGTCAATTTGGGAAAAGGGAGGGTGTGCTCAGGAGGAGGTTTAACAATGCATCATTTCAGGTATAGTCCAGTGGTGAAATGGAATATGTGAATAATTTATCCAGTGTGACTCCTACTCTGTGCATTGTCAGCAGTTGATGCTGTGTGTCTGTGGGCCATTGGGTCTCGGAGGTGAGTTAAAATCAGGATGAAGGCTCCTTAGTCTCTGCTTCCAAGGAAAACTGCAACACTGCAGCTTTTTATTTTCTTCTTCCCACTGCTTACTTGTGCTGTTTTGCACGTGTAGCTGTGTGAGGAGATGGGGACAGCAGGAAGAGAGGGTGGGAAAAGGGCTTGCAGTGGTTTTATTCCAATAGACGCCGGTCAACTCCAGTTGACAAACTTCAATAAGGAAGTGAGCAAAGTGTGGTATTTGTGTTTAGCTCCAATAGGTGCTGTTAGCTGCAGCTTTCATTCAGTGCAATGAACAGTAAGTGTTTTTGGGTGTGCATTTATTTTGAATTTAGCTTTGCAAAAATTGACACTGGGAAATTAATTGGGTTCTAAATTGCTTTGTTTTGCTGGCAATTATTGGATTGAATAACCATGTCATTAGGTTATGCAAAAGTACTTAAAATTGCTTAGCAAAACCTCCCATCTAATACTTACTGCCTGACAATGCTTAATTGTATTTACCTATAATTAGCATATACGATCCTTGATCCTCTGACCTTTCATGCCTGATGTCACCACAGGTGGTTCTTAAGGGTCGTGGCAATCCCAACTCTTTACTGATACCTGCTGGTGCATCAATGCTGCTCTGGCATTCCTGACATGCCCCAAGTGGCACTAAGTAGAGAAGGCTGATTAAAAGCCTGTTGTGCTTTTGGGTCTTTCCCTGAAGAGAAAAAGACTTGCCTCAAGTCACTCATCTCCTAGAATGGGAACTCCAGATGGTCGTTGATCCCTCGAGGGTTTTTGTTTAAAGTTTCCCAGAGTAGAAGATGTACGGTAGAGAAGTCACTAGCACTTCAGCCAGCACTGAGGATGGCTTTAGCCTGTGTGGATATACAGATCACAGTGTGTTTCTCAATGACACTTCTGTCTTAGGCATTGTTGTTGGCTTCAGGGGACAGTGTTTGTTGCCTAAAAAGCACAGTGTAAACACGGTCAGGAGAGAAAGGGAAACAGTATGATCAGGTTCTTCCTGGCCTAGGGTTCAGGGTTTGTCTGTGAGGATTAAGGTGACCAAATCATATTTTAACCTTATGGGAGCATCCAAATAAATTCCTTCCAAGATGGATTGGAGTAACTGAAGTGCTTTATTGTTGCCTTTCAAACTCAGCTTGTCACATGGGTGAAAGATCTTAAAATAACTGTGTTGCAGAACGAGCAGTGTGTTTGCGGTAATGTCTTTTAAGCCATCTGAGGGTGATGGATGTGTTGAAGTGACTGACTTGAAAAACCTACAGTTGGATGTTCACCTGCCTGCCTTTGTCTGTTGCTTTTATTATTTTTAGGGATATGCCAGAGGACATGGAAAAATGGGCTGTTGGGAAGACAATGACACTTCTTAGACAAAATCCCTGATATTTTGACAAACAGGGAAGCCACTTTTCCAAATAACAAAAAAGTGAGGGTGACAAGGGGAAACGTGACAGACTGCTGCATCTTCTGGGCTGCTTTATGCCATTGTTTACCAGTTCAAGGCTGTGCTCTGTTTGTTGTTCCACTGTTGTAGTAAAGGAGGCAAGCTAAGGTGGGTGAAAGCAATGGGTCAATGAGGAACTTTTTAGTCTGTTAGGAATGCCTCTTACTTGTATGTGGGGTTTTAACAGTGAGGATGAATTGGCATGGAAAGCCAGGGCTCTGAAGTACATCATGTTCTCGGTATCCAGAGTAGCTGCTGGGGTATTTCATTCCTACCTTGTATCAGCTGAAGTCCTGTAATTGAAACATGTAGGAATTTACCCCCACGGGTACAGCACTGAACTTTTATGACAGTCTCCCTGTTCTGTTTGGATGAGTGTTGTGGAGGATTTAAGATGCATCTGCTATTACCAACCCCCAGAAACTCATCCGAGTTTCCTTAAGGTATTTTACAAAAATGCCAAGTTCTGCAAATGAGGCATGCTTCAGACACTCTTGATTTCTTTTGTCTCAATAATACAATGCTTGTGCTAACTGGGATAAAAAGTTTCCCGCAAGTGCTAAACTTCCCACATCTCAGAAGAAGCTTGTCTTAGAACATGTGAAAACGTTTTTGAGTCCTCAGACTCGTGTTTGGTGAGTAGAGTAACAAGGTGCAGCCATTTCTACAGTGAAATTAGAAGTTCTTACTGAGGGCTTCAAAGACAGTGCTGCCTCTCTTCCTCCCCACACCATTATTAGTTATTGCGTCAAGCTGCGTGACAACAGCCAGGGGGATCAAATGCAGCTTATCACAGGCCAGCCTTTTGCTAAAGGGAGCTTTGCTTTTACATGCCAGCCTCCCTAAAGGAGGAGTTCAACTCTAAGTTTTTTGGGTGAAGTAGTCCTGTGTTGTTCTAAGCTAAAAACAAGCCCCAAGGATTAGACGCTTTCAACCCGTTCACTCAGAAGAATCGCTTGTGTTCACTGTTGCATCAGTTTTGGCTGGTGTTCAGTGCACAATGACAAGTATTTATTCACCTAGAAGCAAAGGGAGAAAGCTACATGGACTGTGACAGAAATCACAACTGGAGTGAAATTGTTTCAGCTGAAAATGGTTGTAACTTCAATAGCGCATAATAGACAAGAATAGTTTTTTAGGCTGAAGGAACCACATGGGGCTATTCTGCATCATAGACTAATATGGGTTTGAGGACTAAAAATAAGACAGTTATGTTTAGCAAAAAAAAAAAAAAATTGAGCTTGTCATTTTCCCCATCAGGAAACTCAGAGTCAAAATATGTGCACCTAATGCCCTTTTTCTGTCAGTGTCAGCATCCTCCTTCCCAGCTGTATCCCACAGCAGCATACCTGCAGGGCTCCTCTGGTGCAGGGGTGAGAGTGGGTTTGACCCTCTCGCACCAGGGATAATGCATGAGCTCAAAACAGGGTTGCTTCCCAGAGGTAAGGAAGATTTCTATGGCCTTGTAGTGCCACCAGTAAAGCTGAGTTACCTACATGCAAGCTAATGGGAGAGAAACAGTAAGGCTGCAGGTGGGAGATTATACCTTGAGAAAGATGTCTACTGTATGGAAAAGGGCTTGGAGTATTGTGCGTGTTTGCTTAGAGCTTTAAAAAATCCTTAATATCTACAGGTGTGGATAATTATGGAACTTCCTGCACATGTACCAAAGACATTGCAACCAACCCTGGAAGAACTGAAGTTAGAAAGTGCTATACTTCTATACAAGTGCATTGATACTAAGACCAATAAGCAACATTGCTAAGGGCCTTTGAAGGAAATTCCGTACAAGCTTTTCTTGATCACCGTAATGGGGTCAAAATTCATGACCAAATGGAAAACTATTTGAGACATTTTTATAGTGATACCAAAGTTTTGCCATGGCTTAGAGGGCAGAGTGTGAAAAGCACTATGTCTCTTGAATCAGTTTTGTGTTATAAGCAGAAACTTTGCGTGAAGTCTCTAAATGGAATAAGTATAGGAAATTAAAACCATTAATTTATAATTGTGTACCTATACAGCAAAACATTGCAGGCAGTTTCTTGTTTGGCCTAGATCTGTGTCAAAATAGCAAGTTTAATAGTTGGGTGATCAAATTGCGTTTGGTGGGGGTAGTTTCGGGGTGGGGTGTTTTTTTATTATTATTTTCTTAATATTGTTTTTCATTTCTCTAACTTCTGTCTTGAAAGAAACCCATGAAGAGCAAAATCAGGCTATAGTAATTTTCTTTTGAGGAGAAGTCACTAGCATGTGATTGGGTAATATGAAATCTTAAATGGCATTAGTGATGCACAGTAGATTTAAGAGGATAGCAGGGTAATGCATTTAGGCGACAGCCTTTTATGCTATTCTTTGTCTCTATGCTACCACTGCTAACCCTTCAGCAGTGTGCCTTGGATCTAGTAGTGATCTTTGAATGGAGGAAGCTTTGACAGTGAAACAGCTTGTAAACCAGGATTCCTTTTGGCTGAGGTTGTCTGTACTGATATCTAACTCCTGCTACGGGGCTTGGAGCACCCTGCTCTAGTGGAAGGTGTCCCTGCCCGTGGCAAGGGGGTGGAATTGGATGAGCTTTAAGGTCCCTTCCACCCAAACCACTCTGATTCCATGGCGACGACCGCTGCTGCAGGAGGCAGGGCGGGAGCAGCAGCCGGTCTCACGGGGAAGGCGTCAGCGCCGACCCGGCCGCCGGCGCACAGCGGGAGGCTGCAGTGCGCCACTACCTCCGGCTGGGGGCGCCCGCTTTCCCGCGGGAGTGAGGGGCGCTGTGCGCGCAGCTGCGGCGCCGTCACGCGGGCGGGGCCGGGATGCGGGGGGAGCAGAAAAGGAGCCCCGTCGCCCATCCGGGTTCTCCGCGGCGGAGGCAGATGGGCGGGGCCTTGCCTCACGTGACGTTGCGTGGCGGCGCGACCGCCATCTTGTGTTGTTGGGGCTGAGGAGTCGCTGTGGTCGTGAGGGACTCTCCGTCCGGGAGCGCAGGTAACGCCGTCTCGTCGGCTCCCTGCCCCCGGCACCGTCTCGGCCGCTCCCGCAGCCTCGCTGCCTCTGCGCTCCCACCGCTATCGCCGCCGCGTTCCCCCGCCTGTGGGAGCGGGCCTAGGCCGCGCGCCGAGCACCGGCCTTGCCGGCAGCTCCAGTCCGCCGCGGATGCCGCAGCCCCGAGGCGCCTCGCGGCCTACCGGGAGGCGAGGCTGTCTCGGTCTGGCGGTGAGGGGCACGTCCGGAGGGGCTCCCCTGCGCTCCAGGCGATGGGCTTTTGAGGGGCTGCTTGGGCCTAACCCTGCTTGGGGGTGTGGGCCTTGTCCTCTCCATGCGGCTTCTTGGCAGCGGAGGACGGTGCCTGTCAGGCGACGGCTGGGTGCTCGCGGCTTCTCACTCCCCGTGGGGCTGGCACCTGTGTCCCCGGCGGTGTCTCCCCTCACACTGACCCTTGTGAACTCGCCCGTCCACTCGCAGCCCAGGGGAAGCTGGCCTGTGCTCCAGCAGCGCTCGCATTGAAGCCGCTGTGTGCCCTGCTGCGAGCACGCCCAGCCCTGTCACAGGCTGAGGAAGGAGGGAGCTCATCGAGCATTCGAGCCTTCCCCCCATCCCCCAGGCAGCAGGGTGTTGGGAGCAGCAATGACCAGCAGTGTTTGACTGCAGAGGCCTTGGCAGGCTGAAGAGAACATCGATCAGGATTGTGTACGTTTGGTATTGATCCAAGACAAGTAGTTTCAGTGTCAACAAAACAGTCTCTGCTTTTTCAGTTCTGTGTAATTGCGCTTTAAAGTGGGACAAGTAGTAGGCTGAAAGGAGATGCTGCCAAGTAGTACTTCTGGAATAAAACCTATATTTTCCCCAGTAACCTTCAGCGCCACGTTCTTGCTTTGCTGCTGTAATGGTTTATCTCTTGTTGTCGTTCTTAAGTGTCTGTTTTCTTGGGTGGGAGGGGAAAAAATTCTGGTTGTGTTTTTCTGTCTAACTTCTTGTTGCTCATTCTGTTTTCTTGCTTCAGGAGCTGACTTGGGCAAGTTCCTGGAAAGTACGTGTGAATTCTTTTTTTTCCCTTCCCCATAACTGCTTGTTGCTTTTGTTCTTAAGAAACTTTTAAATGAACACAGATTAATTTGCTGCTTTGTGAATAGGACTTTTAGTAGATGCACAGTGTGATAATTGGGAACCTTTGTGAACAAAATTAGTTGCAGTTGTCACTAATAAAAGCTTTGCTCTGGTATTTTTGAGCTCTGCTATTGGGTGTTGTCTCCAATAGATAATAGGAGTTTTAGTATTACAAGATACTAGAATGTTTGCCATTAACTTGAATAGGAATCCTTTGAACAGTTATCTGATGCTGCAGTGAAAATGTGTACCCTGATCAGTCTGGGGGGTATCAACAGAAAAGGAGTGTCCATTGCCCCTTCTCCACCATCTTCACTCCCTAGGCTCATATGTTTCTACAAGTTAACTGATGTCAAGGGTCACATGTGGAAGTGTTAACTTCTTACTGAATGTGATAAAAACCAAGTTTCTCTCTAATGGACAGCTATATTAAAAAGGAGTCAGATATTTATCCATGGGAATTAAATGTCACTTCAAGTACGACTCTTGTGTTGAGACTTCAATAGCCCCTTTTCAATATCTGACAACATTGTGTATAAATACTAGGATTTCATAATGATTCCAAGAGCTGCTCAGGCTCTTGCTGGCTCTGGATACATGAGGATACATGAATGTGCAGGTGGATACCTTGTCACTGTGTTTCTCTTAGGACCTTTTCTGAATGGTTAAAGCAGGAGCGTAGAACTAAAATGCAAAGTAATTATGTTGCAGTGATGATTTGTTTCACAGGGTGATTAAAAAATAATTTTATACCACAGTAAAAACTTGGACTCTTGCAGATCCTCTCTTCACTACAGATGTTGATCTTAAGAGGACTGTGAAATAGGAATATCTGGAGATACTCTTGTTAGTGCGTTGTGTTTTTTTCTTGCCTTCCTAAAACATATAGTAAATGAAAAATGCAATCTTTATGTTGATGCAGGTTGAAAAAAAGCTTGTAAGTAGAGACTTGAGTGCTTTACAGCTAACTTAATTTTCTCAACTGTTTTGCTGCTTGATTGAGGAAAAGACTGTGTGTAAAACAGAAGTACAAACAAGATGATATTTTTTTTTTTTTTTAGGGAGGTTAGACTAAGCATCTTTGTGTCACTTCTCCTGTGCTTGCTGTCTCCAAAGGCCAGTTGCCTAAATGTAGTTCTGTCACAAACTGGAGTTTCTTATACCTGAAAACGAGAAGAAGGTTGGCAGCTCTTTTAAGATCTATAGGTACTTATTTTTTAAGACCCCCTCACCTAGTTGTCAGTCATATGGAACATCTGACTGGGGCAGCTGACTGGCTGAAGAGGTGCTACCTGCCTCTGCTGAAGGTTCTTTCTGTTTAAACATAGAAGGGAAACGCTGGTTCATAGTAATTGATGAAGGTGAGACAGGTACTTGACCATGGTCTTTTCTTGCTTCTCTGCTTCTTCCTTTAAAGTAATTCAAGGCTCCAGCTTTTTTGTGTGTGTTTGAAATACCAAGAATCTGAAATCTGATTCTGCCCACTTCTGTCTGATCTTGTGAGTTCAAGTAATTATCAAATATATGTTTAGTACTTTTCATTTAGGTTTTTAAAATTCCTTCTTAGGGCTTTTAAGGTATGATTTTATGTCTTCTCATAGTCTGATATAGAAATAAGTTCCTTTTCCTAGCATTTTTTTTTCCTCATTTTTCTGTGTTGTTTTTTATTTTCCCTCTTCTCAGTGCTTCTGCTCAAAGATGACTGGAGATAAGCTATATTTAATTCATGATTGTAGATAGAGCTACGAGCACTGTAAAAAAGAGCAGAGAAATAAAATTTCTGCTCACAAGTGTAAATGCACACGCCTGATCTGCCTTCTCCTTTCTACATAGCTTACCATTGGATGCTTTGATAAGGGGAAACTCATCTCTCTGTTACTGAAGAAGTGTTTGTGTTGAAAGGGACTCTGTGTGGTTTTCTCATCCATTTATTTTAATTCAGAGAGTGACATTTGAAAGTCTAGGTGTGTAAAATGCTGCAGGGGTGATGGTATTTGGTTTTACAGGAACAAAGTCAATTTTCACCCCAGCTTAGCCTCTCTTTTCTTCTGTTCCAGTCAACTCCTGAACATTTGTGTTTGCACAAATGATCTCGCTTGAAAATTGTCAGAACTGAGAAATCTTAGCAAGTGTATTCAAGGTGTATGTAAGTTATGAATGGAATGAAGACGAATTAAGTGTTTTAAATTATAAGGTCTATACAACATTGGCCCTCTTGTGGTTGCTGGTAGCATGTATATGTGTGTATATATGTATATAAAATCATGTAATTTATCATAGTGATGTTTAGTCTTTTAGCTCAGATAGTGATGGGGGGTGGTAACAGACTGAGGTCTTTCATTTGCTTTGTTAGTAGGTGAGGTTGCCACAGTGTGTTGATCACAAAATGGTCCACTTCTCTTTTTTGTAGAGGGACGGCTGCCAGTCCATTTCTCCCTAAGGTGGTTAAACATTCCTTGAATATGGAAACTGTAGCAATGGCTTGATGTGCGTGCTGCAGGGAAACTAGGCTGCCACTGAAGTTCGTATGTCCCTCTTGCATTTTGTTTTCTTTAGGGATGGAGAGGATGCACAGAATTGTTTTGATGCATCTGAGGTTTTTCATCAAGAATGAAATCCGAGTGTGTGTTTTCAGGAGTTCACCTCTCCTGTAGTCGTTAAAGCTTGTAATATATAGAAGCTGGATGTCCAGACCAGGATTGTGGAGAAAACCAGAAGGGATAACAGGAGCTTTATAGAGGCACTAGAGTCTATAGGTCAATGAGAAATTCTGATGGACATCTAGAAAATTTCTGTTAAATGCTGCCTTGTTGACAGTGTCTTTGAGATCATTTATTGTGTGTTATGTGAGGGCTTTTTTTTTTTCTCTCAGTTAAAACTGTGCATTATGATTTTTGTCTCTTCTGCCATATATTTTAAAAAAGGCAGATAAGAAAGAATGATTACTTGATGCCTTCAACAGTGGGTCTTGAATTTGTCATTATAAACTGGTAAATGAGCCTATGTATAACATGTCAGGAAAATAAATGGTTGGGAAAATGCTTGTATGCTAAATAGGTGTTATTACAGTGAAAGCAAGCATGATGCATTGCATTTGTGCAGGTAATATTTTGTTACAAGTGTTTGGTCCTTTTTATTTAGTAGAGGAATACTTGTTTCTAATCGTGGCTACTATGCAATAATTATTTTTTTTCTTTCCTCCTCTTGTCATTGACAACAAATTTAAATACTTTGTGTTCTTATGATGAAGGTACTGGTTTGTGTGACTGTGAGATTCAGAGGGTATAGATGTCCATGTGTGGATAAGATTGGGTAAAAGCAGATTTGTGGTCTGTGTATGGTGTCATGAGCCAGGTCAGATTGGAAGAAACAGAAGGAAAGAAGATGCTGTGCACTGTAAAAAATTTCTTTGGGTGAACTTTTACAATGGTGAATGGATAGGTTGATTTATGTAACTTCAGACGTGGAGTCAGAATGTCATGTGGCAAAGAGCTGGCATGACTGGCAGGTAATGGATGTATGAGCAGTTTTGAGTTTTGTAAACCGTATGTGGTAGGACCTGAGGATGATTTGGGTTGGAAGAAACCAGACTTTGGTAGTTGTTTGCTCCGGCCTCCTGCTCAAAGCAGGGCTGATGTCAGTGTTAAACTGAATAATACGTGTGATAGAAAGTGGGTGAGGCTGATCATGGAAGTAGCATATGACAAGGTTTTTAAGTAAAAGCTTCTAACAACTGGTTTAATAAACTGGAGGCTCAGTTCAACTACCATTAAAACCAGTGGAAGCTTTACATTAAGCTAAGTTAATGCTGAATCATCTGTATATGTAATTTTCTCTATTTATACTAGGCTAGTACTAAGGCAGGATCACGTCATCACAAGTCAGCTTACAAAGAGGTGACTCTTAGATCAAAACAAGTGACTATCTTTAGCAATAGTAACATAAAGAGAAAAAAGTGATAAGCTATTAAAAAGCGTTGTAATTCATATGTAGTAACAAGTTACCTTCTGACTTACTGGTTGATGAACATATGTAACCTGATTCATGCACTAATTCTCTTTAAGACCTTTTATTAGACAATTTCTCAGTATTGAGTATTTGTTTCCTTAAGTATAGGACATTTCAGAACCGTATGAGTAAGAAACCTGAAAGAAGGGGTGGGGGAGAGCATTTCTACAAACCCCAAAGAAAGTGTTTATGTAAATGACATTTAAAAACAAAACCAGAAAACTTCACAACAACGCATATCTGTTCATTCAGTTAATGTTTTCAATGAAGGTAGTCTGAAACTTTGTTCTGCCACTTTAAATAGATGTATGGTCTGTATAATGTGTGTGATGAGTGCGAGAGAGGTGCAACAGCGTGATTTTTTGGTTGCGTTCATGTAGTCTGGCTACTGGCCTTGTTGAGGAGCAGGTCAGCATCCTGAGCTCTAACGTCTTGTGGAATGCACACACTAAATATTTACCTACCAGCAAATTTTGGATGTACAGGGTAGAGAGATGTGGAAGTGATTTTTCAGTTGGGAAACAAGAATGCTGGCAGGATTTGGGGATAGGATTTGGAATGAGAAGTGGTTTGTATTCCAGCCAGTGGCAGGGCCAAGGGTGTGGTCCCCTGACTGCTTGGAACTTAATCGCTGGTGTCTGGCTTTGGCTGGAAGTCTTGTAATAAAGGTGGAGGTCACACTGCTTTCTTGTGGAGAAACTGGGGAAAGCTTTCAGTTCTTGTTTTCAGGTGAAGCAAGAAGTGGATAGCTTTCTAACCACCCAGTTCACAATAGTAGGTAGGAAAGGAGGAAAACATCTGGAATTGTGATATTTCATGTTCCTTTATCTTTCTTGGATTTTGTTAGGTGTGCATATCTCCCTAGTTTCTTTTGTCATCCTATCCCAGAAGAGTTTCAGTGCCTAGTTCTTGTGTTTGTCATTCTTGACTGTGGTGTAACATGTTGCAAGCTGCAGTGCTCCATGAAGCTTTAGATGGATCTATATGAAGTGAGTAGGGGGATATCAGTTTAGTATTGCCATTTGGGAAAGTCATAGGCAATTTTTAATCAAAAACTGCTGAGAGATCAAAAGACTTTTGCAATGATTTGAGACAGGAAGGTTAGAAGACTTTCGGAGATCTAAAAATGTAACTGTGATATTAGAGATGTAGTTTCTGGAGAAGTGGATGGTTTAGACACTGTTCCCTTAGGAAAAACTTCCTCTTGGCATGTGAAAAGGCCTTGAAAAATTTACCACCTTTTGTCAGGATAAAGGCTTGGTGAGCCAGAAGGGCCTATTGTATACCATCTTGTGTAATGGGACTAATGGATTTTTTTTTCCGATTAATTTTTTGTTTAAACTAGAACATACTTTTTAGAAAACCATTTAGTGTTCACCTGAAAACAACTTACTTTATCTCTAAATGTCTTGCTTCAGTCCCTTCACTGAATAAGCTTGGGTCTTCAGCCTTTTTTACCTGCATGATAATGTACAGACTGAGAATGATAGTTTAATGTTTCTCAGAGCTCAGTAAATAGAGTTTTAGTGTGGAGGGGTTGTTCTTTGTTTTGTTTTTTCTCCCGCTGTAAGGAGTATCTATCACGTTCAGTTTTTGAACACTTGATTTATCTTGCCTTTGTTGGACAACATAACAGGACCCAGCAACCCAAGATCCACTCTAGATTTACTCTATATTTCCGTATTTCTGTGTTCAGTATTTAGATCTTTAGTCAAAATTGCATATGTTCCTTTTCAGCTGATTAACATCCTAAATCTCAGACTGCTTTCAGGACCGTGCTTGTCCAGAGTAGCTGTATATCACCTATGTTTTCTGCTTGTGAATCTTCTGATTGTATGCTTGGCCTTGTTAAACGCAACCTGTTATACTGGACCTAATAAGTGAATAACTTGTAATGGTATTGTTGATGTGTCATTTTCATTCTTTACCATATCCGTATTTGTCATCCTCAGGTTTTATAAATTTTGTGGGCCAGTGTGACAGATTCTAGAAAAGTAGAGGATAGCTTCTGGGGTTGTCCCCCGGTTTGGGAATATTTTGCCTTCTGAGATGTCTTGTAGATTTGTTAGAAGAGAAGGTTAAAAAACCAATAGGTTGTGATGATTTGGGACTTTTCATGTGGTTCTGAATGATTTTGCCTGTTTTAGCATTCTACTTAATTGGAATGTCCTGCAGAAGTTAAAATGTATTTTGTCTACTTGCCTGAGCAATGAATTACAAACTATTTTTTGATTAAATGTGTTCCCTAACTCCATGTTGGCTGGTCTTAATTATGTTAGTGTCCTTTAATCAGTCTTGTCTGCTTTAGCCAATGATTAGTGTCAAATGTAGTGTAGCCTCCTGAGTCATCCTGTTTACCACTATACTTAAAAGGTGGCTTGCATATAGTGCTGAGTGTTCTTTAATATTTCAAGAATTAGAGAAAATCAGTGTTAATTATTCAATCAACCTGTTAATTTTCTTTTAAAACACAGTTACTGGCTCTGAAATTAGCTCTAATAGCAGCCTGGAGAAGGTGAAGCCTTTCTTGTGGAAGGTGAAGTTTTATTATCTTGATGTAATGGTAGTGTTGCCTGATGAAATACTGCTGTTAAATTCCTGTTCCAAATTTATTTAAGGAGAACCTAGTTCCTCGCACTTAAATTTGCTCATGTTAAATTTCTGTTGTGTTCTTTGATTCTCACAATTTTCAGACAATTTCTAGACTAGAAAGGCTGTTTGAAACCTACAGTAGCAACAGAACTAGCTTGAAAGGAAAGGATATTTTTCTATATAAACACCTCTGATCATACAGGAGACAGCTTCATAATAAGGTAGCTGTGTATAGGAAGGATCAGTGGTATATCTTTTTTCCAAGGTTTAGGTTTTTCAAAGTTAATAAAAAACCGAAGCAAGCACCAGCCTCAGAGCTATAAACTGTAGTCACAGTCCAAATTTTATATATATATATATATATGTTTTTTGGGTTGTGGTTTTTTTTTGTTGTTGTTTTTTTTTGTCTTTTGGAAAGATTAGATGGGCAGCACTGAACACAGTCATTGCCTAAGAGCTCAGCTTGGGATGCTAGGAATCAGTTTATCTCCATCCAAATCAGCAAAACATCTTGGCTAGACAGATTGCCATGTGGTACAAGCTGACAGAATTCTCTAATAGAAATGTAGGAATTTACCACTGCCTAAAAATCTGTTGTGTAAAACTTGAGGTTGGGCAAAGTCTGGAAAACATGGCAGTTCAGATTTTTTTTTTTTTTTGCCTATCTGTTTTAAAAGGCTAAAGCTTGTGACCAGAATGTGCCACAGTAATTCTAGAGCTTCCTTAGATTTTTTTATTTTTTATTTAACGGAAACATCATCTTATTTTAACACATAAATTTAGCTGGTAGAATCAAGTTCCAGCTTATGTCTGAGGCAGATATTACTGAGAGCTTTAATAGATTTGTCAGGTACTAAATAGTAAGCTTAAAAAAAAATTAAAAACCCATGAGCTTGGTAAACAACCTTTGTACCTAAAGCAAACCAATGAAATAAGTTGAGTGTTGCTGATAGCAACTTCTGCACCTGTAATATTACCTGTTAATTGTGAGTGAAAGCCACTTAAAGGCTTAATGTTATTGGATTGCACTTTGTGTCTGTTCAGAGGATGGACTTCTGACTTCCGAAGTACTAAGCTGCTGATAGAATAGAGAGGATATTTCTTCCCTTGCCAGTCCACAGGCTGACGGTGGGATTGATGTGATTTCTTCTCTTTCCAGTCCTTGATGCTGATAGTGGGTTGGTACAACCCCAGGAAAATGGCGTCCCAGTTCCAGTTTATGAAGTAATTCCCCTTTTTTCCCAAATATACAATAAAACTGCAAGTATTTGTAGGGTTGCACTGGCACTTTGATCAAGGATCGCTCTGATTTGAAGAAAACGTTGGAGAAAAGGTTCCTTTTTGAAGGACTGGTGGAAAGTCCTCAGGTAGCATTTTTGCCTAAGCAGTGGTGCTGTTTGGACGCTGTCAAACATGGCTTCGTTTTCTTTCTTCACCTTGAGGCTGTCCCTGTGTGCTCTTTCCCATGTAAAATCTGTGGCTGTGCAGATCCCTCAATCAGTAGCCATTAATTTGTAGAAAATCTTGATTTACAAAGCTAGCAGTTCAGAAGGGGGCATTTCCCTCATCAAATGATGTCAAGGAGGAAATGTGTTAGGTATGTATTGTGATTTGGCATCCTTGATTAATAAGGGGCAGCATAGATCAGAAAGACCGAAATTAACATTTTGGTTATTTCTGTTGAAGTTTAGAGCCTAAGGAAGCTATCTAGGTAATAAGCATCTATCATGATATAAATCATGCCTTTTACTTGGTCAAAAGAGTTAAATTTATGAGCTGATCATCCATTCCCTTCCATTAATTCCTCACCCTTTTTCTTGCTCCACCCTGACTCTTCGTTCTCATGATGTAAGTGCTGAATAGTCCACCCCAGCTTGCCTTTCCGGTTAGTACAGCTTCTCCTTTGCACACCAGCTGTGTGTGTTATGCAGTTTCTGTCAGAGGTTCTTCTCCAGTTTGGCTTCTATGCTCTCACCTTCAGGCTGCTGCTTTGTGAACCAGCAGAAACAGCACATGGTTTCTGCTTTCCATGTCTTCTCTGCTCTGACATGGCTAAGTGTACTCTTGCACACACACAGTCTGGTGTTCTTGAACTTCTCTTTCCTGTTCCTCTGACCCCTTCCTCCCAAATTGTTACCTGTTTCCAGGGTGTCTCCTTTCCAAAGGTTTTCTCTCAGCCTTACTTGTAATGTCTCTTTCATGCATGTTTTGTTTCTAGGTAATGTTGCCTGTAATGAGTAAATTCATCTGGTAAACCTACTCAAATAATACACAGTTCATTTTTTTCCTTTTTTTTATTGTTCATCTACAATTCATCCATTTACAGGTTGTCTCGCTTTCAGTTCAAAATTCATACAGGCAAAACTTCTAGGGAGGAAGTAACTTCACTGAATGCAATCTGAATCTTACCTGAATCCTCTTTCACAGAAGAGGAAGCCAGCAAAGAGTTCCCAAAACAAACTGTGATGTCCAAAATGAGGGACAAGGAAAACCAATTTTCAGTTCAGTGGGATGAGATTAGCAGGCTTTGAGTATGCTTGTAGATAATAAAGTGCTTAGGAATCTAGTAGAGAAAGATGACACAGCATCCTCAGGCTTTGGGAAGGAAACCTAGAGATGGTGAAGAGGGTAGGGCTCAGTGGTTCCAAAACTAGTAAGCTGCTTGATCTTAACTGGTTTTTAGAGCTTTATCCTTGCATCTGATGCTTTTCAGCTGTATTTTCATTGCAGTTTAACACAAAAGGGCTAGCCTTTTTAGTATTACTGATACTAAGCTAGCTTTGATGTTAGAAGCAAAAGATCCCAGGTGATCCACATGGGTTGATGTCAAATCTCTTCCTCCCTGCCACTCTCCAGCGGAAGGATTACAGGCATTGTAGGAAGTGAAGGGACAGTCATCCAACTAAGGCTAGTAGGAATTGTGTTAGAGGCTTGTCTCTCCTGAAGTGTGCATGTTGGTTTGCTCGAGTTGCCCCACAGTATTTTCACATAGTTAGTGTATGTCTTCTGTAGGTACCTAACCTTGTCTTTTGGTTTTTAGAATAATGAATTGATACGCCATGAACATTCTAATGAGCTGTTGGTTGCTTCAAAAAGGCAACCCAAATCAGACCAGAATCAGATTAGGCGTGTGGGAATGGCTGGATGTTTTCTGTATTAGCTTTTGGCTAATGAATCCCATTTCATTATTTAGGGTTATTATGAAAACCAAAATATGATTTATATATAAATTACATTGTATATAGAGGGGAAAAAAGTTAATGTGACATATAGTAAAAATGCATGGGCCAAATGTTGTTTGGTAGGTTTAGGCTGCAGAGAGTTTCACAAATATTTGTAATCTTATGCCCCAAAAGATTTGGGTAAAATCTGCTCAAGCAGTTTTAGTGTGTTTTGGGTTTTTCTCATTTTCTAGCTTTCAGGATGCTTGTTATTATTTTATTTTCTAACTTAAATGTCATTACTTCAATAGTGCATATATATTTTATATTAAAAAAAATGAAAAAAACAGCTCCTTTTTTGTCTTTTTCTTTTCTTCAGTCACTAATGCCCTTTCCATTTCTATCCCCCCACATTTTATTTCTCTCATCCGTCACCTTTTCATGCAAAGTATAAACAAATTTATGGAACTCCTTATTTAGCCCTTGTTCTGATATGGCAAAGCTCCCTACCAAACATGTATTTTTATGGGTTCTTGAAGGCTAATCAACCAGTTTATGTAGGTGATGCCTCAAATCCTTTTTTGTTTGGGCTTTGGCTACAGTGTGCTTGATTTTAAAAAAACAAAACAAAACCCCTTCCTTTGCAGAACTGGACTTTGCCATTGCTGGAAGAAAAGAGGAGCTGTATTTTCTTACTGCAAAAGACACTTAAAAACTGCCTGGGCTGTACATGGCTCTCATAGACAAAACTTCATAGCCTTCCCTTAGTCTTGTTCTTTCTCTCCAGTATGGCTTCATGTGCTGTATCCCTAGAGTCTTGGTATATAGGAACTTGGCCTGACCTTCACTAGCACTTGCAGGACCTTGACTAACAGGAATTAAAGTAGCTGAACTCTCAAGTTGTGTGGTTTTTTTGCTTAATAAAACCAAGAATGAGAGAAACTCTCTCATCTGCCTGCAGATCTAGGAGGATGTCACAGCACTGGATGTACTCAGTCTTTAGAGGGCTTATTTTCAAGAATGGGTAGTAGAGATTTCTTGAATACTGTGCCACTCAACTGGCAAATCTTTCTTGCTGTAATTCTAGTGGGGCTTTTATCCTCTTGTAATTGTCAGGAAGCTGCAGTTCTCTTAATTAAGCATTACTGTTCTTGCAGAAGAGGATTATGCATCAAATTCTCCATGTTTGGTTGTCTTGCAGTCACTGACTTGAAAAGGGACTGTTGGTACAAATTGTTTCTTCAAATGCTCTGATCCAGGTTAAGAAAGAAATCTGGGGAAGGGATCTTGATGCAGTTACTCCTGTATTAGTAAATTAATCTGTGTTGAAGAGTTGAAATGGATCTCTTAAAAAAAACCTACCCCAAAAACCAAATACAACCCCGCCCCAACCCCATAGTAAATAAATAAATTCGACATGGTCAGTTGTGTGGTTTTTTTTTTTTTTCCCCACTTCTTTGCATGGCCAGATGTGCTTTTGTATTGTGAAAAAAATCATGAAGGACTGTATTAATTAATCAGTTTTCATAGAAATCGTTTTTTATTTTTCAGATTCACGCTTCTTATAAAAGAGGAATATAACAGGAAAAAATGGCAGCAGAAACTCAGACACTTAACTTTGGGCCTGAATGGTGAGTTTTTCTGTTTTGCGACTCTGGAACCTTGTCTAAAACTAAAAAAGATGATTATGAATTTCTGTCCTTTGGGACTGAATTGCTCATATCCCACTCAGTCTTACAATGTCTTTGTTCCACACTGCTTCACCTCAGTCCGTGGCCAGTGACTGAGAGCAGTATTTACTTCTTTAGTGTACTATAGAGTATATGTGGTATACTTAGTATATATACATTTGGTATATATAAATATTACTTTTTAATTGGCATTGTGTATGAAATTAGTTGGGTTTCATGTTACGGTGAATGCATAACATTCACATGGCCACCAAGTATCTGAGGGAGGAACGATGTTTATGATCCATGAGGCATGATCTTGTGTCAGCTGTTAGCTTTCCAGCTTGTCTGACATGTGTTGTTCTGACTTTTGATAAACAGTAATTGCACAGATGTGGTTATTGTTCAGTATTTGTTCCAGTTTCGTGTTAAAGTGTTGGTGGCTGCAATTATAAGAGTTCTGAATGGTGTGGTTTCTGAAGAGTGATGTGATCCTTACATGTGTAAACGGGAGTGTGGAGTGGTTATAGGAATATAGAATTGCTGCAGAGCATGTGGTAAAATTATTACCAGAGTAACATAGTCATTGTTGCTGACATATTTGTGTATACAATGTACAAAAATTGGAGAGTAACAAAGAAGCAAGACATGATTTGTGGCCTGGGAAACAATGAGAGAGCTCAGTCTATTTTGTTAGATTGAAAGAAGGTTAAAGAATGACTTTATCACTCTCTATAAATACACCCACCAGGCAGATATCTTATGCTGGAGTGCTCTTCAGTGTAGGAGACGGACAGGATTAGATTCATTGATGGATGGAAGCCCAAGTTACATTAATAAAAAGAAGGGGGAAGGTAACTCTAAAAAAGACACGTATCTTAACAGTAACTTGATTGCTGCGTCATAGTGAGGGGGCTTTAGTCTCCACTTAGTTTAAAGAATAAGTTAGATTGTGTATGAAAGTATATACTAAAGTGAGTTACTAGATTTTTACAGGAATAACAAGATTCTGTAATTTATAGTTATTATTTTGGGTTGCAGTATATTCGTGTCTGTCATGTTTACTGCTTTATCACTTAATAGTGAAATTGAGAGTCACGTCTCATCGGGATTGGAGCTGAACATACATAGCACTGAGATGTCAAATCGATTGAGTAATGCTTCCCCAGTTAGTTTTTGTTTGAAAGTGGTAGGCGAAGAAGCTGCCACTGGGTGGCACCAAACTAAAAAATAAGACAAACGTTTGACTTGCAAATTATTGTTCTTTAAACAGAAAGGAAAAAATAAAGCATCTTTTGATAATTAGGTGAAAGGTAGCCTCGGAATCAGTGTTTTATCTTAGAGAACCTTTCTTTTGAAAGGTTTTGTGATTATTGAGGAGTATCTTCATTGTTTTCCTTGTCTGAGATGAACATCAAGGAGAATGTAGGGAAACGGTCTGGGTTTTGTTTCTTGACACGCATCCTTTTGTAAAACATAGCTCAAAGCTTCAAAATACAGGGGGTTTGGGTAGCTGAGGAAAGGATTATATAGAATGAGACTAATCCACATGTAAAGTGAGAATCATATCATAGAACTAGAAGATGTTAACTGCAGGAAGTCAAGTTGCTTATCTGTGTGGGGGGGAACCAAACTTAATAGCGTATTTATCTATTGCCGTAAGATACGTTACTTCTTTGAACGTCTCTGAAGTGAAGTGTGGCTGTATTTTGTCTGTCTTTTTTTATTGAGACACTAAGCTAAATGATGTATGCATGCTCTGAAAAATGCCATTAATTTTAAGTTCTGGAAGAGGAATGTGGAGTACAGTAGGATTCCAGAGACATGAGAGGCAACCTTATTGCAAAATTTACTGTACTAAGCTGTTTGTTAGACTTTATGGAACATCTGAATAAACTTTTTCATAGGTCAGTGCTAGCTACACTGTCCCTGGTGGGGTAAGAATTTTTCTTGTCAAAAGGAAGCTGTTGTCCTTAATATCTGTGGAAGATTTATAACTGAAATTTGTGCAGTGTAAATAGCTTAGTCAAGGCTTTAGGTGTGCAGCTGGTTTGTTATACAGTCAACATAAGAGTTAGCCAGGGGATGAGCAATTCCTTGACGTGCGCATGGGAATGTGTGGTTGGTTTTGTTTTTGTTTTCCTTTCCCTCCTCTCTCCTGGCTGTGGGAAAAGTGAGGGAAGCTCTTTTATTCTTCTTGTTGAAGCACCAGGTGTTAGAGTTTTGAAGTTAGACTGTTAATATCTCTGCTTTCAGTGCTGTATTTATTTCATTTGTCAAATCTGTAAATGTGCAGAGGGATGATAACATGGGTGAGAACATGTTCTTCTTAATTCAGTAGTCATTGCTTTTCTGCTTTATTTTAGGCTGCGAGCTTTGTCTAGTGGTGGGAGCGTGACATCCCCTCCTCTGTCTCCGGCTTTGCCAAAGTACAAACTAGCAGACTATCGCTATGGGAGAGAAGAAATGTTGGCACTTTTTCTAAAGGATAATAAGGTGAGCAGGAAGAGGAAAAAGGTCTGATGTGTGAATGCCTAATGACAGTCTTGTGATTATGAGCAGTTATTTGTATTTTGTGCTTATGGACAAAGAAATCGGGTATCCCTTGGCAAAGATCAGAGGAGTTCTGATTGTGGTGTTTGTTTTTTTTTGTGTGTGGGTGCTTATTTGTTCCCACTCATGTTTGATTCTTTTTGCTACTTTAGCAGCAACTTTCTGTATCCCTGAGAACAAAACAACCTGATTGCCATATTTAGTCCCACTGCCACAGATGACTGAGGGTTAAAGTCTCCTTGCAGCTGTGAAGATTTGCTTGCCTCAGTAGGGTTTTTTTTTTAATACAGTGTGAAATAGTTATTTGGTTCAGCTTGAAAGGCAATAAATCATATTAGCAGATTCATCTGAAAAAGGCAAGAACTGCCCATTTGTCTTGACCTAAGGCAGTTCACTTCAACATGTAAGCAGCTCACTTCTCTGGGTCTAAAGGACACAAATACCGTCTAACACATGTAATACAGAAGAGCAGTATAGAAAGTCAGGAACTTCCTTCTGGTTTAATTTCAAACAAAGGTTCTTAGTGGTACAAAAGTCATGTTTCAGAGGGTGTTTCAGGCAAATGATTCATATATTCTGCATTTCTAAACCCTAGGTTATTCTGTATATGGTGACAGGTTGGTTTATTGTTGCAGCAGGCATAAAGTGACTTGGAAGTCTGAATTCCTCTCAGAGCCTTACCCTTGAGTCAGGGAGAGACTGCAAGAAATTATGTCAGGTTGTGCCTTTAGCTTTGCATGTAGATGTGCACACTTACCTCTTTTTTTTTTTTTACCCTACCGTGACTGTGCTGACATTTTCATATAGTGCTGGGAGCTCTTCATTGCTTGTACACAGGTTCAAGGATGTTGAATGTCTAAGATTTTTTTTAAAGTTAAATGTGTTACAGCTTAAAGCCATGTTTTAATGGGCAGAATTATTCTGTTCTGCTTTGAGAAGCTGTGATTTAATCATTGATGTTATGCTTCAATAAGTCAGCCTGCCAGAAGTCATTTTTTACAATTTATGTGTGTTATATCAGATGATGATAAGACCTCCACAGCTGATTCGGAGCAACCTGTTAATACCCTGTGTTACAGGAAGCTCTCTGATGGTTATGAGTGGTCCAAAAGAGTATTTTCTGTGTTTGCCAGAAGGATGTTATTATTAAATGAGTATGTCCTGCTTTCAATATGAATGTGCTTCCATGTTGTTGAGTAATTCTAGTTACTGAGACTAAAAGGACTCCTGACACTGTTTCTAGTCAATAGTCACTATGTCTAGTCTAGATGTGATGGTTTTCTAAGGTGTATCTTGTACCCTAATCCTTTTTTCACTGAATCATCTGCAGTCTTTGCTGGCTGAAGATTAGGCAAAGTTGCATCTCTGATTAAAGGCACTCTGAATGAAAGCAGAAAGCCTTCTGCTAGAGTACACCTAAATGAAAAGAAATTCACCAAACTCTAGGTTTCTTTGCTTCAGTTAAAACTGGTAGGAGTCTTTATCTCTAGTATTGTGAGCTACGTATTTTTTGAAACAAATCTGTATTGGCATTACTAGAGCTCACTTGGCTGTGATTTGCAGCTTCTTGTCCACATGTTCACAGTCACATCTGCTGATGGGGCTGCCATCTGATGGACTGGTTAAAAACTAGCATTAAAATTTACTTTTATTTAAATCACCAGTGTTCTCTAGTTAATAAATCCATACCTATAGTTCCACTTTTTTTTTCTTTGTGATTGTTTTATTGTCCTTGTTGGTCATAAATTGAAAATACTGACTTTAAATCAAACAGAGCCTCTGTGTTATATGTGGTAGCATGGTTAATACATAATAAAAGTACAAATAAAAATCTGGCTAAGAAGTTAAAGCAATACTTTTTAAATTTACCAGACAAAATTTCACTTGGTTCAGTTTTGACCTGCAGTGGTGTGGAAGTTTGAACTCTATGTATAATCTTGATACTTTATGTATTACAGTTGTGGATTGTGGATGCTTTGGATGTTTTGTCTCTAAGAATTATATTTTCGGGGGGGGCATAAATTTGCAGTGAAGTTATACCCACCCCCAGTAAATGTTTTTGGAAGTACTGGTGTACTGGCTAGATGGAGATGGCTTTTATCAATCAGTGTGTGGCGTCATCCCTGAAATGGAAGTACTTGGGTATATGTGCGTGCTGTTTTCCTTTCATACAGATACCTTCAGACCTTCTCGATAAGGAGTTTCTTCCTATTTTACAAGAGGAGCCCCTGCCACCACTGGCACTCGTACCTTTTACAGAAGAAGAACAGGTTGGTGTCCCTTTTTCAAAAAATAAAAGCTTTACATTGTCATTAGTGTTAGTAAGCCTCCATTAAAAACAAAGTTTGAGATTAGCAGATTTCAGGGAACGAAATTACGAAAGGAAAGCATGCTGTGTTAGTGTGAGGTTTAAATTCTATTCATGCTCAATTATTATCTTAAATTTGAACAAATATTTTTCATACAATGTTCTCTTGATGGCAGACAGTCAACTTGTTAAATCCAGGGTCATCGTCTGGGAAGTAGTCCTGTTTTTTAAAGTATGCAGCATTTTCAGATCAGTGAGACTTTTTCTACAGTTTTTTGACCACCTTCTCTGCATGTTTGTAATAGAAATTCTGTAACTCCGATTTCATGGTCTTTGGAGAAGTGTTGAGGGTTTTTGACTGTTAACCTCGCTTAGGGAGGTGCAGTAATCTTAACTACTATGTGTGTAAGCAGTTACTTGATTATTTCCTTGTGTGGTCTCTATAGGTATATAATTAAGTGATGAATAGGTTAAGTGTGATAACAGGTAGTCCACAAAGAGTCCATTTCAAGGATGATTGATCTAAGTAGTTGGAAAGGTCTTGCTCTAAATTTGATTCTAGTACTGAAAACCTGCCCCCCTCTGGATAAATGTCTATGACTCTTACCTTTATGGCTGTCAGAATGTGTGGTTTTGCAGTTGCTCTCTGGTTTGTCATGTTTTTAACTGTCCTGGGTTCAGCAGTAGCAGTCATTTTTTCTCCTTCTTGGTAGCTGGTGCAGTGCAGTGTTTTGACTTTCAGCTCGGGAACAGAGCTGATAACACAGCAAATACCGGCTCTATGTAAGTTACAACATTCTGAAGCTGTGAGATCAAGAGAAACAACTCTGAGAGCCAATAAATCGTCATTGTGATGAGTGACTATTAATCCAGTCAAACCTGTCGTTATCTCAACCCTTCGTGCCCCACGTTGGGCGCCAAAAAGAACTGTCGTGGTTTAAACCCAGTCAGGTAATTCGTTCGCTCACTTCCCCCCCTTTCTTGCCCTCCCCCTGCTCTCGGAGGGACGGAGAGGAGAATCAAAAGAATGCAACTCCCACGGGTTGAGATAAGAACAGTTTAGTAACTAAGGTATAACACAAATCACTACTGCTACCACCAATGATAATAATGATAAAGGAATACTTCTTAATAAAGTCTTCCCTTTAATGCTTTCTGGAGACCCAGAGGATGTGAACAACCTGTTTTTTTTTCTTGTCTGAAGGCCTTTCTCCCTCTTCATAATTCATTTGAGATAATAAAGGAACAGCCTTATTTAAGCTAACAGAAATTCCTGATGTTTGTTCCCCATGATGTAAGAAATAGTCATCACGAATCACGTTCAGAAGTGATCTTGAGGTGAATATTACTGGCTTTGCTGCTAGTCATGGTGCAGGCAACTTCTTTCACCTAAGGTTTATAAGAGTTTACAACATCATTGTGACCCCTCTGTGCATGCTGAAGGTAGTATTATCCTCTCTGAACTTGAGGGATGGAGAATCTGAGGGTCCTGTAGAGGACAGGCTGATCAGAACACATGTACTTTGGGGAAGTGTTCAGTTGAAGCTGAACCTGTTGGGCTTACTCTAGGCTTGGATTCAGAGCAATTGTGGCTTGCAACCTGGGAGTTACTGGCTTGATAGCATTATTGTTGTATGTGTTGTATGTCTAGGAAGAACTTGTCTCGAGCTGATTTAAAGATGCGTTAGCTAGAGGTTAATGATAATTGTTCAGTCCTCTAGAGTTTAGGACATGGGACTGCTGGTCCTTTTTATCCTTTTTGTCGCTTTCCTGGTCATAAGGATGCTGAACTAACTTAGACCTCAACTGGTTCACCTTGTGGTAAGTTTTGTTATATGACATCATAGATTTTTAAGATCTGTTTTCAGGGAACTGTCTTTTGAAGATAGCTTTAACAGAGGTTTCTACTCCTGACCACTGGCAATAATGCAGCATGTGTTCCCTTGCCTTTCCCTGTTGCCCCCATATTCCTATTTGCATAAGGAAACCATTCAGTTGTCTTAGCTGCTTGTGGACTATGAGAGTGTCAGTCTCTTGCTGAATATAATGGAGAATTTTTGTGTCCTCATTGGTTATATTTCTGATGGCTGTTTCTAAGGATCTCTTCCATTTCAGCTGCTGCTGAAGAATTAAGTGAGCCTCTGTGTTGGGCCAGCTCTGCTGTTTGTTGTGCATTGTCAGGGATGGACACTAAAGTAATACACTAATCAGTTATAGGGAGTGTTTTACTTTTTTGACTTTGCTTTTTTGCTATTTACTGTGATCTTACCATGTAGATTATTATCACTATACGCATTGCAGTGATCACATCCTCATCACAGGAAGCTCTACAGAAGTGAGGAAGAATTTTTTCAGAGTTTAGGCAAGCAAATTAAAAGCGAGATTCCTATTTTGTTCTTACTGGAAAAATAACGCATCAAAACTGAGCGGTCTCTTCTACAAGACTGTGAATCTCATCAGCAGCTTTAACTTGTTTTTGTAGTAAAGTATTTCACTGCTTCACAAAAAAAAAACCTGAGGTATCAACATCAGGAAAGGAGGGAGGAGATTCTTTTTGACTTGCTGTGTTGCTTTAAACCTTTAAGAGCCATCTAGGAAGATAGAATGAGATTGACTAGAGGTTGACCTTACTGTGTTGCCTTGCATGACTGGGTTTTTATACCCCCTTAAGTCTACTTAGTTACGAGTTATCTCTTGAAGATCTACTTTGTAACAAGAACATACCAAGCAGTTAGGCTTGTTTCTGAAATGGCTTAAAACTCCTTCAAATGTCTGTTGGCTTTGATGTTAGCCGTTTAGATTTTAAATAGTATGTAATTGCTTGTCTCATTGTTCCTTGAAGACTTTCAAAGTCATAGTAATTCATATGAGTTCATGTAAGCAAAAATAATTTTATTTTAAATTCATGTAGGTAAAAAAACTAGCTGTTTGGAGTCCTTTGCATTCAGATTATTTAAAACTTGCATTCTGAAGCAACATGTGAATTTAGGTTTGCTTGTTAATGTTTATGAATATTAACCTGAACTCCTGAATTCTTTGGCCCAATTTTCCAAATGCTTGTACTTGGAGAGTGGGGCCAGAGTTCATTATAATTATTCATTCTTTTTCAAAACAGGTTTTTGTTTAGCAATAATTTCAGATTAAAATTAAGTTGAACTTATTGTGGTATTTTTTGTCTTATTAGAATTAGTATCACTTAAATTTCAGAAGTCATATTTAACATTTAATTTTCCCCAAAGTATGTTACTTCTATGATATATTTAAAGAAAGGACTTATTTCTGCAAAGAAGATTGGTAAATATAATTTTAATCAAGTTCTATTGCTTTTTACAGGTTTCTGCTTTGCTTAAGAAGTATGTTTAGAATTGGTGTTAATTAATGGTGTCAGGTATAGGCAAGTGCCGATCCCTTTTTGCAACAAAGTGTTTTTAAAGCTATCAATATTTTTATCACATCTTGTAAAGGAGTAGGTGCTCACTTGCTTCCTTTAGAACATGGAAATTTCAGGTAAGTAACTTAAACCACTGATATTGACCAAGATCCTTCTATAGACTGTTTCAGTTGTTCACGTCTCCCAGGAATCCTTTTCCTTGTCAATTATAGAGAATTTGTAACAAACATAAGGAAACCAAAATCAGAATAATGGTAAGCATTTCTGGTTTTGCTTTTTTACAACAGAATCTCACCTTGGCTCTTTCTTCTTGGCAGAGAAATTTCTCGATGTCTGTAAACAGTGCTGCTGTCCTGCGGTTGACGGGACGTGGAGGAGGAACTGTGGTAGGGGCTCCTCGAGGTCGAAGTTCCTCTAGAGGTCGAGGTGAGCCGTTGTTCGTGGGATGTGCTGCAATGTCTGCAGGTGATCCAGGCTAAAGATTCTGAAAGATGTTCAGTGGAGCTTCTCAGGCTAGGTTTCCTTTTCCTTAAAGCTTTGAAGCCTTTCCAATAAGGTGGTAGTAGAGAATGAATATTGTGTTTAGTGATTGTTCTGCACACCTTAGTACATGTCTGTACCTATGTTATGTGCCTTTGTCACGTTGATAGGTGTGGAAAGCAAAAGGGAAAGGTAGTCTTGAGGTGGAATAGGAATTTGGTTCAGAGTTGGTAAAATGCTGTCATTAAAAAAAAACCAAAACAATTTATAGGGAAAGGGGAGAAGAATCTACAAATTTATTTAAAAGCATTAAGATTATAGTAGGTGGTGTTCAGGTGGTGTTCTGAAAAGTCATTTTTACTTATTAACATCCCAAGATGTTAACAGGAGAAGGATAATGGAAAGATGTAATCAGATTTGGGAGAAATTTGAGTCTTGCCAATTGTAGTGCATTATTATAGTTGATATCTCATGCTGGATCACTTCAAACATTTGCAGATGAATTGAGAAATATGTCCTCAAGCCATATAACCGGATTCAAACAAATTATTAAACCTAGAATTTATCTTAGCAGTTAGCTGTCAATGTGCTTACTGCTGTTAACACTGTTTTGGGGGGGGGGTTATGTATAATAGATTACTTTTAGAATACAAAGCTAATAATTTGGAAATATCAGGAGTAATTAATCATGAGACATCTGTCTTTCCAGGTGCGTAGGTGAGGTTTCTCTTAGGATCCTTTCTAATTTAATTCTAAATGTTAAGTGGTGATATTTTCAATAGCAGCTTCAAAAATCACTTCCAAATGCCTGACCAAAATTGTACTCTGGCTTAATTTGTTCTCTCAGTTCTGTTCTTATTCCTCAGTCCTGCTTTCTTCTTATCTTAAGTCTTTCAGTTTTTTCTAGATTGTCATGTGTCCTCTTGTGGTTGCTTTACAGCTGAAGCATATGTATTTAAGCTTTCTTGAGGCTATCCCTCTATTTTGCTGTCTTCCCTTTTGTTATTTGTCATTGTCTTTGCCCAAATGCTCAGGGTTTAATAAAAAGGAGCGGGAGAATGGAAAAGTGTATGCATGTATATACATGTAGTGTGGCACTCTACTTGTCTATACCTTGGTTATATTTCTGTTGTACATTTGAAAGCTGATGCTTTTTTGCAGTGTTTTTGATGTGCATATTGCATTGCTACTGTCCATGTTTCACTTTTGTAGGAATGCATGTAGTAGCATGTTAGATGCATTAAGGCAAATGAAATGAATGCTACTTAAAACATGCTGATTTGAGATCATATGACCACTAGTGTGCTCTCTAGTTTCAGTATCAAGATACCTTGACCATTTCTGATTTGTCAAACCCTTTATTTTTCTTTCTTTTGTCAAATTTTGGTGTTTTTTTTGCTGTATCATTATAGTGGATGGCATCCTTATACAGTGAGCAGTGGGTTGTTTTATAATTGCCTCCACTAGTTTCAATGAGGTCATAGGGTTAAATGTGGCAGAATATGGCTTCTAATTTGGTAATTTTACTATTAAATCTATTTGTATACATGGAAATTTTGTTTGGCAGTGGAGTTTGATTCATTATGCTTTAGTGGACAGAACTTGAAATATAGGCAGTAAATATGAGGATTTCTACTGCCTATCTTCCTGGTTTTCATACTTTATTTTTAAGATGGGTTAAGAAGTATTAGCTGAAGAACTTTGTTGCATAATTCATCTCTTTCACTTTTTTGCATCCTAATTTGATCTTTTACTTTGTATACATCATTAGATGCTCTGCTTCTTAGGCTTCTCTGTCATCCTTATCTGCTAAGGTGAGAAGGACACATTTATCCAGTAAACTTCAGTAAATTACCGAGCTTTCCTTCATTCATTGATCCTGGTTGCTGCTTATTTCTTCCACTTTCCGCTTTTCATAAGCAGTTAGTCTTGGGCTTTAGGCATGATGAGTCTTCCCAAAGTTTCTTTCTCTCAGCAAACAAACGAGGGCTTCTGCCAGGACAAAAATCCTGCTTTTTTTTTTCTTTTTCTTTTCATAATTATACACATGATGTTCTTGTAATTATGGGCTTTGTTTCTAATATTTATGAAAAGCTTAGTGCAGGACTGTTGACCTCTAATTTACAAAACTAGCATGTTGTTTGTAAGTAGCAAACTTTAAATGCAGCTCTGGTTTTTCAGGTTACAGTGAAAAGGACTTGGAATGTCTTTGGAGTTTGTTCACTAAATGAAATGCTTCACCTAACAGTTGGAAAACATCTTTCTTTATTGCCTTGCAAAATTGCCGGGGTTCAAAAGTTTATCTGGTATTTTTCATGAACTTTACATTGTATGCAACAAAGCTGCCACTGATCAAATGCAGGTTTCAGCTTTACCAGAACAAGATTACAGTCTGGAAGTGACTTGCACAACAGTAACTTGAGGCAAGAATTTGCATGTACGATTAGATTTGTTAATTAAGTTCCCTTACTGAGACACAAATCACAGAACTGTGTTCCAGCATTTGGGCGTGTTAGAGGGAATCTATTGAGTCAGATAAGCAAAGGGAAGAATGGGTGAACTGCTGGTAAAAGAAAGTTATTATTAGAACACTTAAATGTGACTTACCTGTATTTAAAATTCCAACATAATGCTCAGTAAATGTTTTCTCGGTGTTTGCCCAAGTCTTGCTGACAGTGGTTAGTTTAGGTGATGTGAAAATGGTCACAGTGTGAAAGTTGATTTGGGTTTTGTTTAAATTTCTTATGATTGTGTGCTGAAATACAACTTGGAGATAATGTTCAAAACCGTTTGTAGCGTGCAACTGCTGTCACTAGTACTGTGTGTGTCTTTCCTGGAGACGTAAATCCAAACCTGTTTATTTGGTTCCATTCTCTAAAGAAACCAAGTACGTGCACGTGACCTTTTTTCTAATTGACTTGTTTTCCTGGGAGCTCCCTGTGGTGTGCAGTTAAGCCCTGTGCTTTGTGCTGGTGGGACTGGAATGTCAACATTCATGAATAAGAGCCTCAGATGAGGAGAGATTTAAATAGTCCCTGGAATGGGCTGTAAGCTTACAGGCACCCTGTTTTGTAGCTGTTCTTCTCTTTGCTTAAGACCCTTATGAAGGGTACTTTGCTTCTCATTAGAGCTCTTCTTCTCTTCCACCCTCTCTCCCCTTTGTAATCTGTCTTTACTGCTGTTGGAGAGTGTGTAAAATAGTGTCAAGTGGAAGGTTCTCGTATGTACTCAGCAGCAGCTGAACTGCAGTTTTCCTTCTGTTCCCACGCAGTATTATGGCAGTGACCATAGATCCTAAACTCCAGTCATGCTGTAATTTCAAGAATTTGCTTGTTATATTGTGGTGTGTTTTGTGTGTGGGTGGTTGTTTTTTGACTGTAAGAATGGCAGTGTGTGCAGCTTTTTGCCCTTTTGCTTGTGTCTCATATTGTTTACTTAAATTCAGACCTGTCTGATTTTCAGGTTAGACTCTTTTGGCTGTTATTATTAAAATATCCATTGGGTTGAGGTCTTCTTTCTGAGGCTTTTAAGGAATTACTGAAATACACAGCTGCTCCATTCTGTTCTTAAATGGAAGGGTTCATTGTCATCTGTTGACTTTGCATTCAATACTTTGTGCAACATCTACACTTACAAAGTCTGCTCCTCATGTGGTAAGCACTTTCATGGAAGTGGCATTCTATTTAGAATAAGGATGTCATTCTAGATGTATTAGCCAAAAAAAAAAAAAGCCAAGAAGTGCAGCAAACAGTATGCTTATACATGCAGTTATATCCTCTCTGCAAGCATTTTTCCTATATTTTTTAATCAGTATTAGCTGTGTCCTAATGTGCACTTTCAGGTCAGACTCTTCCATGCAATAGTGTCTGAATAACTGTACACCATGGTATTCCTTACTAGGTATTTTACTTCTATAGTTTGGTATGCCCTGTTTTAATGCAGTATGCTTCTCATGCAGTGGTCTACTCAGTTTCTTCTGGAGTTGCACCTGTACTTCTTCTGGTTACTGTTGAATGGGCACATATTGTTAGTGTACCTGTATGGTGTGCCTTGTAGAATACGTTGGAGGAGGGTGACAACACAACCAGGGCAAAGGTGGCTTAAATAGGTCTTGTCTGGTACTAAGTGGTATCAGAACAGCTTGGAGTTTACTACTGTGGCCCCACAGCCTTAAACTGAATTGCTGGGATCATTTGTTTAAGCCTTTTGCAAGGTTATCTTTTAACTCAGGCCACTTTAGTGGCTAAGCATAACTGGAATACTGATGAACTGTGACATGGCAGGGGTAAGTGGAGGGAGGTTTCTCAGGCTTTCACATGCTTTTAAAGCTGCCATAAGCTATGCTGCTGTTGAAATAACTCTGATTCTGATCTTTACCTTCTACAGGACACTTGCTTTATTTGCTGATGGAATTTCCCATCTGGCTCTGCTTGTTGTGTGTCTGCTATCGGTAATCGGGATGCATTCATGCTTACTTGTACTGCGAGGGGAGCACTACAGATGCTGCTGTCACTCACTGTAAAAACCAGGAAAGGACAATTTTTTTTTTTTGTGTTGGAAGAGTGTATGCAACTTTCCACCTCCACTACCTCAGGGACATGAGAAGAATCGGTACCTTTGTTTTGATTCTGCCTGCCTGTGGCTTCCTCTTGTGAACTGCTGTTGCTTTATTACCTCCTATGAGAGGAAGGAAGTGAGCTTTCCTCCTCTATCTCCATCTGAGTTTGTGTAAGAACAGCTATGGTGAATCAGGAAAGGGCTTGTTTAAGTCGATTGCCTGTTGAGCAACAGTTGAAACACAACACCTTGGCAAGACAATAAGGACTGTGTAAAAATACAAAGGTGAAGAAGCTCCACATAGATGCTCAGCTTCCAGACACGTGCAGCTGAAATGTATTTCTGAACCTAGATGTGGTTTCTCTTTTTAGTAAATCTGTGTTATTCATCTTCTATGAATTTGTCCAGTTTCCATCTGAACTTTAGCATCTCCAAAACTCTGTGGCAAAGAGATCTGCCTGTCTGTGACAAGGAGGTCTCCCAGCAAACTGCTTTGCTGGTCCTAGGAACGTGATAGTTTTGTCAAAAAAAGGACTTTTAAATCCTGTTTCTGAAGCAGGAGAGATTGTACAATTAGCTTTGTGGCTTCCTTGTGCACCCTGCAACCTGTACTGCCTGATACAGAATCAGTGTGTATTTGAAGAGCCTTACTGGATTATATGGGGATCACTTTTCTTTTTCTCTACCTTGGAAGCAACTCTTTCTTCCTTTCTTCCTCCCCCTCCCCCCCCAGTAGATCTAGTATAGAATAGTGGAGAAGTTGTAACTGCTTTGATAATTTCCATTTGTAGGGCCTTTTTTCATAGGACACTGAAATACAGTACAATTCCAGGGGTCTTCAGTTTTTTAGATGTAGAGGTTTCTTATCACTGCTCTCCTCTCATCAGAAGACTACAGATAATGGAGTCCATTCCCAAGGTGTTTATTTCCTGTTTCATATAGTCATTCTGTCTAATTTCTCTGGTTCTGTGGCCAGGTTTGCACCTCATCCTTTGAGGTGTTTATTTTCTCGAAGCCACAAAGAGAGAAATATGAACGGATTGAGATTTGTGAGTCTCACTGCCAAGAATTCCCTATGTCAGGTGCTTTTTAGGTTCTTGGTATAGAGACTGAATATGTATGTAGGCAAGGCATTATCCTGATAACCAGCTGATTGATGTGTTTCACTTGTTCATCTTCTTTCCATGAGATCCTTGAAATGGGAAATTAGCTGATAAAAACATCCAGTTGCTTCTGCTGTAGTACTTTGTGAAGCAGTTGTAGATCTGGAAGCTTCAGCCCAGCAATTAATCTAACCAGCGTTGGAAGCTCTCTTGAAGGTCTGGGGATGTGGGTGGTTTGGTTTTGTTTTTTTTTTCTGTTTTGGGGTTTTTTTTTGTCTTTGTTTTTGTTTTGTTTCATTTTTAACCAAACACCCCACATGTACCCAGGCACTGAAGATTTGCTTCAAGATGCTTTACTTGATGGTACATCTGTAACTTTTTGGCTTGAAGCTTGATATTCGATAGTCATCTATGGAGAATCATTTCCTGACAAAGTGAGGATAACTTTTTATTCTGTAACTATTGGAGTTCTTCATGCTGTCCTGCGTATATTGATCTTGTGATGCTTCCTTTTCCCCACTGCTCCTGGGGGAGATTTCAGCTGGGCATCACTAGAACTTAATCGTGGTGAAGCTTCCTTCTCCTTTGTTAACCTTGATAGCGGTGATGGTGAATACATGTGCAGTGCAGTAACATTATACTGGATTCCACTGTTTAAAGTAATCTGATTTTTGAGTATCAAGTGCACACATACTGTGTGGATGTTGTGTGAGCAATGCATCTTTGTTTAGTAGTTTGTGTTGGGTGAGTATCTGTGTTCTGTTTTTCTGCATAGTATTTATTTCAGAATTGTTTGCCTGTTCTGTCTGATCTTGTGCTTCTTGATAAGAATTTTTACATGAGACTCTTCAGTCTTTGTTCCTTTTTCCCCTTTGCCTCAGATCACTTCTCTGGGGCTTAAGACTAAGATGAGTTCAGAGACGCCACGAAAGGGAAACCTACCTGATTCTTTCAACTTCTATTATTATTTATACAAACACTTGTGGTTTTTGTCTTTTCAGGCAGAGGCCGAGGAGAAAGCGGTTTCTACCAAAGAAGTTTTGATGAAGTGGAGGGTGGATTTGGTCGAGGAGGGGGCAGGGAAATGCACAGATCACAGAGTTGGGAGGAAAGGTAACAGAGCTCTAGCTCTTAAAGTTTTTTATATACATCTTCTCAGCTTCTGTTTGTGCCTTTTGACTTCATAAAAACACTGTAGGAAAGGGGATTAAGGTGTATCTGTGAGTGGAGCGTCTTAATTTCTAAGATGGAGTCAACACAGTAATGTTTTTAGAAACTCAGGAACAAGTAAAAGAGACTTTTGCAAGACTGCTGTGTTCCTGGGAAGAAGGAACTGCTTTAAGGGAATATAAATGATGACAGTTGCAGTGGAAGTGATGAGTGAAAATATGGATTGCTAAAGGATTTGCTTCAGTTATAGTCTCAACATTGTTAGTTGAGTTGACGTTGACAGTGCTTTGGGTCACATTTCAAAACATACCTAGTTGCTAAAGGCCATGTGTGTATTGGTGTTCCTGAAAATTTCACTTGTCACTTGGACCTTTTGAAAGTACTGTCTCTCAAGCTCTGTTTTTAAAAAAGCCCCCTACCAAGTTAAAAAGCCATACCTTAAATGAGTGGAGTAATTGCAAAACCTTATTTGAAACTTCTATTCTGCCTTTCTAGGGGAGACAGACGCTTTGAAAAACCAGGGCGAAAAGATCCAGGTATGGTTTTGTTACTGTATGGGCATAAAATGGGAGGGAGGAGCAGGGTGTGTTTTGGGGAAGGTACCCATATATACACATAAACAGGGAAGGTACCTATATATACATAAACTTATTGCTCCAAGTGTGGTGTTGATACAAAATTCATGATGCTGTGCCAGGCTACCTAATCGTGTCCTCACAGTGTTGGCTATGCTTACTCTTGTTGCTTTTACTACTAGGCATTTAAATGTTTTAAATAAGAAAAACCTGCAGTAAGTAGTTTCTATTTATGTGATTAAGATGTGATGTCTACAGCTGGAACTAAATTTCTGGAACTCTGAAACGAGTCTGTACTGATTAACAGGTGTGCTGTGGCAATATGCCTTTTTAGTGCAGCTTTTAAACATTCTTGATGTGTGCTGCTTTGATACTAGGACTTCTGGACCATGTGAACTGTTAATTATTTTTGAATGCTTGCTAGTGTGCAGTAAATCCTGGCATCATTATTCTGCTGTTCCCATGCTGATGGATTTACTGTCTGTTAAATTAGTTGGTATCATTGTATGAATCTTCTTTTCATTCAGGTTATTATCTGGTCTCCCTCTCTGCCATTCCTTTCCTGTTGTTTCCTAAATGCTTCATACTGGCCATATTCAGGCAGAATACTAGATCCTTAACTGTGACCCAGTATGTCTGTTTGGACATTCAGCTAAACTTGGAGTGGGTTATGGAACATACCCATTTAGGTAAAATCTGTATTCTGAGAGTGGTAAGAACATTCAAGAAGTTCTCCTCTATCAACTGGTTATGTGGTAACTGCAGTGATTTTTCTGCTTCGTGAGACTGTGCATTGATTGCTCTCTGGTATGACCTTGCTCTTTCTCTGTGGCAATTTTCAATATGCATGTACCACAGCTGTGCTTAGTGAGAGATTTGAAGCTTGCTGACAGCGAGTCTTGTCTTTTTAGGACCCAGGATCTTTCGGTCTTTGCTGAAGGGAGTCTTATCCTAAAATAAGAAGTGTCCTCCTTAGTGAACATACTGATAAATCGTAGGTCAGAAAAGACAATCGCAAATTGAATTTCAGGACAAACAAAACTGAAAAGATTCAGTTGCAATTAAAGATTGACAGGAATGTATTTTAATTCCTGCTTGGTTGTCGGTGTGTTCTTAGTGAGAGTAGCATAAATTGCCATTTTAATAATCTTCCAGATTAGCATGGTGACGCATGTTTTATGAGTCTAAAATTACCATGTTTGCTTTCAAAGCCTTCTGAATCCTCTCTCCATGTAGGAATTTATTTTCATATATTTTGAAGAGTGCTTCTGGTTTTCTGCTTTTAAGTTCAAAGTTAAGACAAAACTAATATGTTGCTTGTGTTCCTCATTATTTTCTTTAGAAAGAGGTTACTTCTAAAAATAATTTGAGATAAGTCTGAGGTTATCCATCTTTATATGCTAGTACACTTTCATTCAGTGTCTCTATCTTCAGAGAACTTACGGAAAAAAAACTGAAAATAGGAAAAACTAAGTACTACTGAGGTTTCAGGACTGTGTGTTTTTACTAACTGATTAGTGTATACCACAGTTGATTCGATTTATTTAGCCCCTTTCTGTTCTTGTGATGAAGTTAAAGAACTTGCAGATCCAGACTGTAGAATGTACCACGTTTCTGATTAAGACTGTGGTAAAAATACTGCTTGTCAGTTTAAGGTGAGATGTATATCTCAGTTGAAATTGAGAGGAATTTACTGCAAGATGATTTATTTGCAAGATTTACTACAAGATTTATTTGCAAGATGTCCTACTGAAGCTGACTTCTGCCTGATCTTGGGGGTTCATGCATCAGCTAGTATACAGTGTCTTCATTGTAGCAACTACTAGAGATAAGGACTTCAGAATGCATCTTCTATGACTCATTTTCTAGGGAAGATGGTGTCATTGTATGCTTTTTTGGAAGTCCTAGCTCATTGCGAGGGATGGTGTGCTTAAATCATGAAGCTTTCTGTAGCACCTGGTTGTTCCTCTTTAAGTTTCTTGGTCTGTTTCTCTTCTAGTTTGAGCTTATTTAGCTAAGAGTTCTGTAGCACAGTATGATAAAGGCAAGATACCTGCAATCTTTCTGAAGTTTTAATGTATAAAACCCAAGTTAAACAGTGGTAATTGATGCTGCATATCTCTGTTAAGAGTTTAATGTCCTGGTAAGTGGAGGACCATTTATCTCCTCTTTACCTTCAGACAGAAATAAGGTGGAGAGCACAAAAGTATCAACAGAAGTTTGGTCTATTTTGACTCAAGCCTTGATTAATGAACATACAGTTACTGTTGTGTAAAGGCTTCCCAATCACAAAATATTTTGAGTATGAGATAGGGATACAGATGTGCCGAAAGAAGTCCCAGGTCAATACCGAGTGCTAGTATACCACACAAAGCAATGGAAGCAGAAAGGTCAGGGAGTGAATTGACGTGCAGCTTGTAATTCAGGCTAACATGCTTTAGCAGGTGTATATATTGGTTTCTGTTACCCTGGTTAAATTCCTTAGTTTAGGATTTTATTCTTTACCTTTATGGGGCTTCAGTTTTAAATTGCTCTTTCACAGGACTTTGGACTAACCTCAAATTACATAATTTGCTAAGTTTTTCATTGTCTTTGTTCTGGCTGATCACATTACAAAATTAATGAGATCAAATATTAAACTTTTCTGGATCGTCATAATGAATGACAACACAAGAGCCCCTCAATTGAAAATCATGAGATGGAAAAACTAGTAGACCCTCCACAAAGAATTATTTCTCAAATACAATCAATATGCTGTGAGTAAAAATTAATGTTTGCTTTTTTGGTGCTCACAACAGTTTCAAGTTCACCTTTGACTGATTCTCAACATGAAGAGGATCTGTTCCTACTTTGTGTATGCAAATTGAAGATGCACACAGTGTTTATGGGTTTCTGTTGCTGGTTGTCACAGTTCTGACAGGTTTCATTGAGAACTCAAATCGTTTCTGGAAAGCTGAGGCCATTAGCAGAGAAAATGAGCAAGCTGTTTTTTTGATCATGGCTGTCTTTTAGAACTGCACAAAAGCTGCCTAATTTTCTGTGCAGCCTCTTGACTAATACCAGTTTAGTAGCTGAGGGGATTTGTTTAGTTACCAGCAGTTAAACACACTGCTAGTAAATAACTGTAATTTAGATTAAACAAGATGTTTCATGAGTCACTTGTGGAACCTGATTGAGTTCTGTCTAATGTGTATTTTTTGGGTAAGTTAAGATGACTTGAATATAAAAATGGGGTGTCCAAGTGACTACAAAGAAAGATGTTGAACTCCTTTGAATCACACCCTTACTCAGCCTGGCTTGCTTTGCTTCTCTGTCTTGATAGCCACAAGTTTGTCCAAAGAAGGTTCATCACCAGTTGCTCTTGCAGTGTTAGTCAAGATGTAGAGTGCAGTTTTTGTTGCGTTGGAGCCCATCAGCAATTTTTCTAGGCTTGTGTTCCAATCTGGGTCATGGCGTACTTCCAGTATTTTGTCAGACATCCATGATTCACCAGTTCTCTGGAACTGGAAAAGCAATAGGGGTGTTTTGTCTGTCCTCTTCTTTGTAGCTGTTCTGAAGTAGTTACACAGTTGTGCTTGTCTAATTTACTTTTACAGTATTCCTCAGCTTGACATTCCAAAATGTAGTATTTGAAGATAGCATTTAGTGTATACTAACCATGTTTTGCCTTTATATTTGCTGTTGTACATCCTTTTAAATCAAATCTATAAATAGAAAATTATATAAAAATCAGGACAACTTTAAAGCATCAAGTTATTTAGAAACCATATGAAGCAGCCCCCACTTTGATAAGACATTAATTGAAATTAAAACCAGCTTTCTGTATCTTTGGCTCTAAATGGTGACATCATAGTACTGTCCTGTTGGGATTATGCATCTGAATTTGAGAACGATTGTGTGTCTGAGTCTGCAGTATGTGACGATATGTGGGGGAAACAATACCTCACACGTAATACTGCTCTTTTTTTCCTAAACTGGTATTTCAGACTTGACACAGAAATCTGTTCTACTACTCTTGCACTGGTTCTTGGTTTGTAGGACTCTTCTTCTGTTGACAGAGAACATGGAAATAACTCTTCCAAGAAATAATTATTGGTACTGATATGAGGGTTGAAGAGGAATCTTTAGCCTGGCTATGTGTCAACACTAAGAAAGGTAGAGATGAAGGCAGTTTAACTTGATAGGGTGTTGCTCTCCAAGCTTCATAATATTTGTGAATGCTTTTACATTAAACTAAACAAAAAAGATATTTTGAGGGTGTCTGTGATAATACCTGTCTGAGATGTGGAATGTAGGGAAGCGATACTGAATTTTGGGAAAAGAATTTAATTGCACTGAAAATGTCTGCCTTCTGCCTCATTTCCCTTTCCCTGTGTGAAATACTTCTGCAGGGCTGTTTCCCATTTTCTCAGACCCTAAAGCAAAGTAACCTCTTTTGGGTTGTGAACATACTTCAGCTAACAGAGTTTTGGAACTTGAGAAGAATTCAGTTAAACAGTGTCTCATCAGAGACCTTGATCATTTTTCCTGTTGCCGACGGCTTCAGTGAAGTTAAAAGGAAGTGTAGCTCATAGAGTATTATGCTGTTGTCAATGAAAATTGCTATTTATGCTGTCTTGGTTTGTGGGGAAAGTCTTTACCTTCGAAAGATGACTTTTACTTTATTTTGATGCTTGACTGCTCAAGTATGAACACATAATAGGCACTGCTTTTGTTGAGAGCTTGGAAATAATTACCCATCACTCTGTTTATCCTTTATCTTCTTAAATTATGTAGGAACTTCAGAACAGCATTCAAATTGCAATGGGCTTGTGAGGCACTTAAATAAAGAAGTCTCATGCGTAGTTTGTTTTAATTTTTTTTATTTTAAAATTGATTTAAGTGTCTCAATATTTATGCTGTGTGTACAGGCAAATAGTGATGATAAAAGCATAAAATTAAATGGATGCAGTTCTAATTCTCATATACATAGTGCATCCTTCTGGGTCAGATCTACTTGAGACAAGCAGCGCAAAGGTGAGAACACGTGGAATGTACGGTCCTTTTAAAAAGTGCATTAATTTAAATAGTCTCTTTTCTACAGCTAAATAATTTATTCAGTATTTCCAAACATGGAAAAAAAAATCCACTTCAGCATTTGTCATATACATCAAGATTTTTTGGTACTGTCTTCATAGACACGTCTTGAAATTAGATGTTCTCCTGTTTGGCAGAATGAAGAACTACAGTTAGTATTTACAATTTTTCTTAATAAGCACAGCAGGAGTGCTTTTCACTGCCATGAGAGGTTGGCAGTACTTTCTGAGAGTGAATTCGGCCATCTGAAGTCTGATATAACTCTGTATCCCCCAAAGAGTTAGGAGAACAGAAAACTTAGGATCTTGGATGAACAGAGTTGCTTATACCAGAACTTATATATTGACTGAATGACCTCATGTTGGTTTTGACTGATATTTTTCTTTTATACTGTCCATTTTGTCCCAGTCTGGTTAATTATGGTTTTGGTGAGCTTTAGGAGTTTTGAAGTTCTCTCCTTTCAGGGTCAGTGTGGCTTTAATCATAGTCTAGTGAATTCAGCAGGTAATTCTTCTAGTTTCCAAGAATTAGTACTGTGATTCTTGTACCTGACTTTGTCCTGGGTGGTTAATCCAGCCTCTTCTCAGTTTACATGGTCACACTGGTTCTTTTTACCTTGCATATCATGTTGTAATCTAAAGGATGTGAGTAAAAAGAGAAAGATCACTAGAAGATGGCAGGGTAGGCAAGGAAAGAAGGCTGTGAATGGAACCTGAAAGTTTAATGTAATAATTAAAAAAGCACTAAGTTCACAGTCTGCTCTCTCTATTCTGTGAGGCCAGCCTCGGAGAGCTGGAAGCTGTCGACGTGCTGTCCATTGATGCGGATCTCCTTGTCAGTCCTTCTTGGACAATTTGAGTCAGCTGCAGCTGGAAGCTCAGGAATAGTCTTGTCAAAATTTTCCATCTTGATCTGATACTCGCCTTTGGCATTGCGGGCTAGCACGGAGGCGAAGCGATGGTACAGCATGATCTCTGAGGGGAGGTAGGATGTTCTCCTTTGACATATTTCCCCTGTGCCCTCCTGCACAGCTGACAGAAAGATGACCAGCTCAAAGTGGTGAGAAGCTTCTCTTTGGAGGAGGGCATCCAGAGGGCTGGAGGGAGTGACTGAATGGTAGTAGGTCAGTGGGAAGATGAAAAAAGGACACTCGTCTGAAGTAACGCTGTCTAGGTGGAAGTCAATGCTAGTTTGGTGCAGCTGCCCGTTCTCTCGTTCTTGGTAAAGTATAGCAGAAATCTGGACACTAGTCAGTGGGCTGGAGCGTGTGTTGGCCACTTGGAACATAAGGTATGGCTTCCCCTCGGTGTGTGTCACTACAGCAGAGCGGGTGAAGCGGATGGAGAATGCCCGATTCTTTGGTCGGGCAATCTTGGCCACAAAAGCACCTATATCATGGAAGGGAACAAACTGAATATGAGCACAGTGCCTGCAGCTTCCAAGCTCTGTGAAACAGAAGCAGACTTGGGTGAACATAATCTTTCTAGCCTCAGCCTGTGTTTTTGAAAACTTCTAGGCTGGCATCACAGTAACCCATTTTTGTTTAAAAAGCACAGCTTTCCTAAAATGCTTCTTTTTCTAAACTGTCCCTGCCCATGGTAGGGGTTGGAACTAGATGGTCTTTAAGGTCCTTTCCAACCCAAACCAGTCTGATTCTATGATGATTCTGTGATGCTTGGAGAGTAATCTTTAGCTGTTGGAAGGGAGATAGTTCAGCTTGCCCCGATTTACTGTAGTTGGTAATAAATAGTACTTGATCTTGGTGTGCTGCGACTGGGGAAGCTCTTTCTTAATACACAGTCAAGTAACCCATGCATTTTTAGTCTTCTGAAATAATTTAAACCTGCAAATTACATAACTTGAAATGTCTCAGAATAGCTATGACATTGTAAAAATTTTCATTACATTGAGTACTGAGGAGTACTTAAACATGGCGTTAAAGCTCAACTGAAATACTTCAGCTAGATTAAAGCAAACCTTAAAATCAAAACAAATTCCATGGAAGAAATGTTGAGAGATAGTGAGGTTGATAAGTAGGTATCTGCCACAAACACCATCCAGTTAGTAGTGGAAGTCTCAAGTCCAGATCTTGATATTACGTAATTTATGTCTTGTAATGAAAGGCGTTCAACTTGTAATACTACATAGCTGAAGTCTCATCATTCTTCTAGTGACTTAGTTATTTTTTTGGATATCAATATGATCATTATTTATTTATAGCTCCATTTCCTAAGTCTAATTATTACAGCTGTTCTATTTAAAGATTAATTATGAAGGATTACCTGTGATGAAGGCTTCCAGCATAAGCCCCAGGACCATCTGTATTGCAAGTAGTGCAATAGCACTGGGGCAGTCCCCGCTTGGGAACATAGTGCCGTAACCAATTGTGAGTTGCGTCTCCAGTGAGAAGGAGAAAGCAGCTGTAAAACTGGTGATGTACTTGACACATATAGTGTGGTTGTCAGGTGGAGCATCATGGTCCAGCTCCAGGTCCCCATTCATCTCAGCTAGTAAATACCAAAGCACTGCAAAGACTAGCCAGTGAATGACAAAAGAAGCAGAAAAGACAAGCATCATCCATCTCCAGCGCATGTCCATTAATATTCCCCATGCATCTCGAAGGTATGCTAGACCTTTCCCTTGCGCACCATCCATCTGGAACGTGCTGTGTCCATCCTTGGTCACCATCCTCAGGTATCTCTGGGTCAGGAGGGGAACGCTGGATTTGGTATTATTGCTCTCTATCATATCTGTTGTCATCTTCTAAAAAAGAGGAAAAAAGGGGAAAAAGTGTGATACAGTGCAGCATGTTTGTATTTTGCCTAATGTTCACAGTTTTTGACACATCAGCAGGGGTTGAAATACTGCAGCCAACAAAGGAGGGCTTATACATTGCAATCCAGAGAAGATTAAGTCGGGAGCCTGGAGAGGAATTTACCACTGTTGTGGTAATACTTTGCTAAAAAAGATTAAGTATAAAAATCTGACTACTTCTCAAATTTTTCCCTGCTTAGTTGTTTAAATTAAACTTTCATACTTTAGCTTCCTAAACTTGCACTTGAGTTGCATGTTCAGTTCTTTGGGGCTGAGTGGGATGGAATTGGGCATGTTGTATCTGAAAAGAAACTGAATTTTGTCAGATTATACCAGTTTTTGTAACTTCTTTTTAGCAGAGTTTAAGTTTACTGGTGCTATTACGAATACTATTAATACAATAGAAATTATGTTTACTATATTATTTCTCTAACATGTTTATGCATTTTGATGGAATGATGTAGTTTACCTAGTAACCCTAGTAGCCCTTTCAGATTTTCCTAGCTCAGGAAATGAGAGCTGGTCTGCACCCATCATGTCCAGTTCAGCAAAATTACAGTGCTCAGGGCAGAGCTGCTTCTGAGAGTCTGAGGCTGTTTATGTAAGGGTCAGGTAAAAAGAGGGCATAAGACCAATACTGAAAAATATACTGTGGTGTAATTTGAAGTCTAGTCTGCCTAAGCAGTTATTTTGTGTTAGTGGCTAAGTAAGAAAATAAGACGGCAAGCGTACGGGATTTAGGGGGTGAAGGTAGAATTGCACATGTGGGCAGCAAAAAGGATACATTTAGATGTTTCACATGTTAGGCTCCTTGGTTTACTTCTAAATGGCAAAACTTGTTAAACTTGTCAGAGATGGGAAAGACACTGGCCACTCTAAATCCATATTATAAATACTGAATATTTAAAGATCACCTTGGATAGATTAAAACTAAATATGGGCTCATGTGAAATAGAGACTTCATAGTGTGTACAGCCTACCTGAAGAAGGTTGTGGTGAAGCTTGTTTGTAGAACAAAAGAGATTTAAAAATATGTATGTAAATTCTGCAAATCATAATTATACATTAATTATACATCAATTTTGCTGATTTCCTATCAGTTTTGACCTTTTCTCTGAATTATGACCTTTTTGGTATATAACACAAGCATACAAACAGCCTAGGCACATTGGATTTCCCCCCTGCAAAGAGTGCTGGCTTAGTTTTGTCTTGAAACATGTTAGATCTAAGGATCCTGAACTTCAGAATGAACTGATGAAAGGTAAAAATCTTTCCTGTAATCTTTGATCCTGTAAACCAGCAGTTTTCATGATTGTTTACTTGATCTTGATACCAAGTTCTAGTACTAACAGAACGTTCTCTTTAGCTCTTCTTGTGCTTAATGCATTCTGAGTATGACACTTGACATCACAGTGAACATTTAGCTCCATTTTATTTTTCCTTTCCTCCTGTAGGTTCTCAGAACCATCCAGCTCTTTCCTCTCTCTGTGCTGTAGTCAAAGGATGTAGAGTGGATGGTGGTCTGAGTAGAATTTGGTGGGTTTTCCCCTCATTTTTATTTTCCAATTTACATCTCCTAGAAGGAGTATTTTAAAACTGCTCTCTGTGCCAAAGAATACAATGAGCTTACTGAGATTCTCCTGGTTAGTAGTACCAGGCTGCTGGTACCCTTCTGATCATAGGCCATTTAGCTATAGCTTGACCCCCAGCCTTCACCTGAGTTTGATCTTTGGTGTGCTGTGTTGCTCTCTAAATGACAGTTTTCAGTCTTGCTGCAATGTTACAGAATTGACAGTAACTTGAATACAACTTTAAATGCTTCAGGAATGAGATGGTTAGTCAGTTGTCTGTAGAGCAGAGTCCTTGTGCCAAGATTTAGAAAAGCCCTTCTGGATTCCTTGAGGCAATTGGAAAATGGGCATCTTTGGGAAAGATGACAGTGATGATGCTCAGTATGAGCTGTGGACTGTGCCTTGATTTTATCATCTTAGAATAGGAAGTATCCACAAGAACTCCTCCCTTTGCTTGAATAGAGGAAAATACTTAGAACAAACTGCTTCTGGGTGTAAACATGCATTCCTGGAAAAAAAAACCCACCACAAAAACCAACCAACAACAGTAAAACACAAAACCAAAAACCAAAATTAGTATGTTACTGTAAATTCTGATGGTATTTTGAGGGCAGCATCTGCTTCATTGCTCCAAGTAATTTGGGTTAGCAAAACAACCATCTGCTGTTAGGAATGAATCTGATGCTGGCTTATTTGTAACAGAAGCCTTTTCTGCAGTGCTATGGTAAAAGGGAAAATATACTTAATGTGGTACATTCTTCTTGGCTATGCTTCAGATCTTCCACACATCAGTGCTAAGGTAGCATACTTGAGTGCCTGCAGCCTTTACTCAGAGCAAAATGCTATTAGCATTGCAGGGTCTCAGTTTTGTTAAGGAGCTTTCGGGGGTGGTCAGTAATCCCTTAATGTTGAATTAAAGCTCTGAAGAAATTTAGTCAGTGTTCACAGTCGGGTTATTTGGGATCTTTCTATGGGGGAGGATCCATTGCTGGCAGATTTTTAAAGGTACTTCAGAAAGAGAACCTCCATTAACCTCAACAGCACACTTCACAGGAGTCCTCTGTCCTCCTTGAGACTCCTAGCAGGGGATTTTGCCTGCTGAGGTTAACCAGGTTATTGCTCTGATCTCATTTGAGGTATCTGTAATTCTTTTTTTCCTTGTCTAGGACCATTTAAAATATTAAGTACCTAAATTGATGGCAGTGATGATATTAGAAATGTGTAAGCTTGAGTTCCAAAGCTGCTTTTCTTGCAAAAGCTCTTGTTGGCTTTAAGAGCCACAAATCTTAACTTCTTGGGCTTGGAAAAATGGGTAAGAAACTCTGAATAGAGCAGTGCAGTTGGTTTAAAATAAGAGGCAAAAGAGCAACTGCCCTGTGGGAAATAGTTTACTTAGGCTGGATGATTAGTCCTCTTTATTCTCAAAGCACAGTCAACTTAAGAGTAGATGTGACTTTGAATTTACAAGGAATTATCTTCTGTCTACTCCTTTGCTTGCCTGCTGTAGTAGAAAAATACCAGTCTTTTCTTTCCTTGCTGGTGATAAACTATTGAAACTTGGACCATCTGATTTGATCCCATGGCCTGCCTGGTCCTTGATGTCCCTGCATTAATCCCAGTTTTAAACGGTATGTTTTAGGAAAGACACTCAACTTCACAGAATTCTTATTTTCAGGTCACTGTTTGTTGGAGAATGCCCATGTCCACTGCTAAATACATACTGTGCTTCTAATCCAGGTTTGTCTAATGTAAACTCTTAACCCTCATGTTATGCTGTTTGTCTGGTTTTGCTTTTCATGGTTCGTGACTTGTGAAACTCTTAGTAGCTTTGGGGTGTCCTTCTCCCACTATCTCCCATCTGATAGACCTTGTCTGGAAAGACAGGAACTGTCAGAAATGACTTCAAAACCTCCTTTGGCATGTTGACCTGTCTTTTATCATGCATTCAATGTGTCTAATCCTTCCTGTTTCCAGTCTACTGAAAATTAAATTGCTATCACCAGCTCCAGTGTGTATGTCAGTTTTCAGCTCTTATTAAATCTCTCTGCCATCATTGTCCCTTATTCTGGCTTCTCTCTTCTGTGTGATTTTGTAAGATAAGTCAAGGTAGGATGAGTACTACCTTATTAACTCAAAAGCATGGTTTCCCTTTTCCTAGCAGTCAGGTTCTAAACTGACATGGCTTGCTAATGATTTGTGGGGAAGAAGAAACCCAACAAAAAAACCTCTTTGCCTTAAAGCTCTAAGATACTGCTTACATTTCTGCAATTCATGATCTAGCACACTGATCTCCCACGCTTTGCCTTTTTCATTGAGATCTTCCTTGTGTTGTAACATCTCTTTCTTAGCTTGCTGCTTCATGCCACTATGTGCTTTCCTCTTTTCTTTTGCTTAGCCTTTCTGTTGACAGCAGAAGCTCAGCTGCTGAGATCTGGTAGGATTGCAGGGGAGCTCATTTACAGCAGCCTATTTTCTTTTTGTTTGCCTTCTCGGTTGAAGGCATTTTGACACCTCCATCCTGTTTACAGCTCAGTACAATGCACCTGCAGCCTTCTTAGCAGCCTGAATGTTCAAGGGAGACATTTGCAGTGCTGCCCTACCTGCCCAACTTCTATTCCTTAAAAAATCTGTTCTAACTGACCTTGGAAGCGATTTGAGGCAGTTTGTAATGCACTGCTTCATCATGAGAGCAGGGTAGTCAAGAGGACCTGCTGTTTGCTGGGAGTAACTGCAAAACCTGCTTGCAACTCTAGCACAATTCAAAGATTTATTAGAACCCAGATGGTGCTCCAGGAATGTGTACAATCCCTCTTTTCTTGACCTGGATCTGCTTAACTTTGCACTAGTTTCAAATTCCAACATGAGGTTTGTATTCAAAGCTGGGATCATTCAGATGTTGCAAATAAAAAGGCATTAACAAACTAAGTTTATCACTTTTTAAAGGGTACTTTCATGCTGTTAATCTCTGTATTGTTGATTTTAGATTGAATGGCAATCCTTGAGATGCTCTGACATTAATATTAGGAAATGAAGGGTTGTTTTCAGTATACATGACTGCATCATGTAATTTACATGAGGGGACAAGGGGGCAATCTTAGAAATGTGGGAAGCAGTTCAGTTAGAATAACTGCTTTGGTTGAAAGCTTATGCTAAGGTTGTTAGTAGGATAGTTAAAATTTCAAACATGTTTGTCCTTCAGGTTTTGTAGCTAATGCCTCATTGAGGTGAACAGCAGTAGTTTGACCGAACTGTTTTTTCCAAGCAGTCTGCAGAATTAAGATAACAGTTTTCAGGACTTGTTACACATATAAATCTTGTGAAAGTGGGAACTTTAGTTTGTTGAGCCCAAGTCAATACTTCTCAGAGGAAGTGCCTTTAAGTTCAGCATGTGAGAGCTCATACTTTTGACCTTCTATGACAGTTTACTACAGAATGCACTTCAAAAACATCCCTCCCTACACTCCAGTTTTTTATTACAATACAGAAAACAATGCTGCTTATATACTTGATTATTGGGGATATCGTAATGCTTCATTTTGTGTACAATGTATTTTCACATAGTACAGCATGCTGAAAATGCTGTGAGAATCCATATGAACCCTAACAGACCATCTTGTCTGGCCACCTTTAGAGAAGCAGAAAAACTTCACTGAGACGTTGCCTAAATGTTGTTTAAGGCTTTAAAATATGCTAGTGTATATTAAATCCTTATAGAGAAGCTTAAAATGCAAAATTAAGTATTGCTAATGGAGGAATAAATTTACAGTTGAGGGAGGGTTTTATTTGATGTAAATCTGTAGTAATAGAAGTCTGCTGCCATCCGTTTCTTGTGAACTTACTGTTTTTGAAGAGCTGTTCTGCCCTGTGTGATGCAAAATTCCTAATGGCTTGTATGGAATGGCGGAGTATTCTAGGACATTGGAGTTCATACTTGGTGCCCATGAACAGAGAATGCGTTGATTGAAAATAGTTAAGGGTATGAGATGTAATTATAGTTGGTAGTAGCAGCAGACCTGAAGAGGTGATGGTCACTTCTTTAATTTACTATGGTACTGAAGTTAAATGCTGAGTTACAGTGAATGTAGCAAGAAGGTGAGGATGACATTTTCATAACGCATGGCCAGGTAACACCCAGCTACAGTGGTATTCCTGCTGTTTGTCTTGAAATCTTTCTGAAAAAAATCCTGCATGATGCCTTTGTTTTTACTCTGTATGCTTTTAGAAAATGCTTTTCCAGATGATTACAGCCCTTGTTTTTCAGGTGGGGGGAATCAAACCATTTTGTTGAAGATGATACTTAATTTAGCAAACTTTAGAAGGAAAACTACTGTGTGCCCTGAGAACAACTTTGAGTTCTTTGAATAAAGAATGGCAGAACAATTTCTAATTGTACAGTAAAAAAAAAAAACAAACAAAAAACCAAAGAAAAATGATTGCTTTGTGTACTTACCGGTTTTTGAAGGGTTTCTGTGCAGAAGAAGGGGAAGAACCTGGGCTTCAGGAGAGGGACTGGGCTGGTCTTGTGTATTGGTCCCAGCACTGGAAAGAACTTCCCCCAAGTGGTTGGTAAAGATTTTTTTTCAAAACCCCACCAAAAATCACTTTTAAAATGGGTTTGTATGTCTCATTCCTGTGTTTATAGTGCTGGGGGGGGATTGGGGGGTTGGTTTTCATGTGAAGCTGATTTAATTGGTCATTTTGCCTGCAGGGGGGCCGGTTAGCTCTGATCATGTGGAAAAGAATGCTGGTTTGTTAGGAGCATTTCTTTACCCAACACAAATCCTTAGCAGCCAAGGAGAAATCCTTAAACACTTGCTTGGGGAAGGGGTGCATTTCCCCTTGCCACCTTTGTCAAGATAATTTTTTAGGTTCGAATAAGGTTAAAAGTTCCATGTGAAAAGCTGAGAGGGTTGTTGCTGAACTGTAGCTTAATGCTGGTCAGAAGGTGTAGATCTGGCCACTTCCCTTCCATCTCCACATTGCTCCTTTGTGAAACATGGAATTAATCACAGGGTTTTGCTAATGCCCAAGGATGCAGCAATGCGGAATAGGTGGGCTGCTGTTTCCATGCAGTCAGTGAAACCACTTTCACTTCAGCTATTTTCTCTCTTGTCAGATGAGAACAGTTATTTAGGGAAGATATTTTAGCTGAATGGCTGTGCAGATTGCTACTAAACCTATCGCTGGAGGACAGCTTTGTAATGCAGTAGTATTTCACACTTTTTTCCTTTGGTGAGCTGCTAATGTGAGGGCTTTAATCGAACATCAGATGTAAGAGGATCTGAGAAACAAAGGCTGTGGTTGTTTGCAGTAAAACTACTGAAAGCCTGCTGGGAAAATTTATTAATGTAGACTTTCTTGCTTAGGAAACAAAATCCTCCCTGTTTATTTTCTTCTCTTTCTCTCTTTAACCTTCCCCCAACCCTAAATTGCAAAACATTAATTCTTTGCTTCGTTAGTATGGAACATTTTAATACATGTTCAGGCACAGCACTGAAAATAGTGGTAGGCATGGTGTGACCTTTAGAGCCAGGGCAAATAACGTAGTGCAAGGGGACTCCCGGCTCTGTGGTAAGCCCATAGGACAATGTGACTTGCCCTTCCCCTTTCATTCTATACTTGAGCAAAGTTGATCTTCCACTACAGGCAGAGCTTTTTAACTTATTTTAAGAAGCCGTATTTTATTACAAACTGTATTTTGTACTGTAGAATGCACATGGTATCTGGTCACAGGTTTTCTAATCTGATTCTACTGGATGGATTGAAAAATTAATGTGTCTGTACAGCAGATGGAGTAGCTACAGTATGTGATTTCCTGGTGTGTGTTACAGAACTGAACTCTTGTTAATTCCTTTGAATTCATTTCATCCATACTCATGACAGTGGATGATGGTCAATTGAGCAAAAAAGGTATGGAGTGGTGTTTGATGTGTATGTCAATGAGACCAACTGTTGAGGCTGAGATTTGATGGAGAGAGGCAGGCAATGTGAATGTGGAAATAGTCATTGGAGCTTCTGATCTCTGTCACTGACTTTGGTTACAAGTAAGTCACTTCATGATGTATGTGTTCCTGTGGAGTCCCTAGCATGGCAAATACTGTCCTAATGAGAAAGTAGTTCTTCTATAGAAACATCATCTTAAGGCCATTTGTTTTATTCTTTTGTAAAATGAGCTGCATACCTAGGCAAAGTTATTTGAATTCCTTAAAAACACTAGCTGCTGTGTTTTTTCTTTTTATCCTCTTCTTGAAGAATTAATTGTGCAGCAGAAAGAGAGCCCAAGTGAAAACAATAGAATCTTCAAGTTTTCTCCTCTGTAGAGGAAACAGTATTACTGTCAGTCATCATTTTCTTGTTTATCCTTTACAAACAGTGAGCATGTCATAGGAAACATGGCCTGACAGCATGGAGAACAGAAGTTATTTGCCATTCTGTTAGTAAGTCCTCTTCCTAAACATGTTGCCACAGGCTATACCCCAGAATCGCAGTCTTGTTCTTCTCAGTCTCCCTTCAGTTCAGTGTTGCACAGCTGTAGGCTTTTTTGGCTGGATACTGCTAGGCTCTATCTGAAGTTTTCTGTAAACACCACTGCTGGCTTTGTGACAGACTTGAACAGAGGTGCCCTTTTACTGCTCCTTCTCTTCAGGAAGTCCAGTCAATTAGTCCAAGGCAAAAACCATAGACTGCATTTTAGTTGTTTTTTTTTATCCTTAAAACATTGCCAAATCCTGATTCTCTGACCTAAGTCATTTCAGCTGAAATGAGCATTCTCAAGTCTAGGAATAGCTTGCAAAGACAGTATACTGGGACTTTGCAAGTTCTGAATTTAGATGCAAGCTGTAGGAGTAGTCTCGTATACACCTTTGTCCTAGTCTTTTTGTCACTTTGTTAGCTTGATTTTTTTATTTTATTTTATTTTTTATTTTATAATTTTTAACCTGTGATCAATTTGTTTGTAAAGAACCAGTTTTTTGGCTGGTATGTTTAATGTTCAAGGTCAGATATGTTTTGACACATACTTTGCAGTCTTCTGAATATTGCTTGCAATGATGTCCTAGTACCAGAAAAATTCAGTATGTCATGATATACTGCATTGTTTCTCTTAATTCCACTGAAGTGTGGCATCAGAACAGTCATCTGATGTGACACACTGGAGTGCTGCTGTGTTCAGAAAGATTGCAGAATCAAAGCTGATACCATCCTCAGAAAAATAATATCTCTTATAATTGATTCTTTTGTTTCTTATATTTCTAATGCTGTAGAATTTAAAATCAGAGGAGAGGCAATAGCCCATCTGAGTCTGGTCCTGGCAAACAGCATTTGACATCTTGTCACCTCTGTAGAGATGTGTTTCAAACTCCACAGCAGCAAACGGGGATGCCGTTTGCTGCAAGTTCAAAATACAAACCCAGGCTTTGATAGCTCATTTCTTGGGAGCAAACCCAGCTGTCTCAAGGTCTAAGAAAACTTGAGTTGCCTTGGGTATGCCTGTAACATGTATAGCTGCAGAGAGGCACAGCTATTCAGCGGCCAAGTAGACTTCACAGTACCTCTTGGGAAGAGTAGAGCAGAGCCTGTGAGCTGATGGCTTGCCAGTGTTTAAGAGCAGTCTCCAGAATCTTAACTGAACTTAATAACAATGGAAAGAAATAACTTCTTTTCCTTAACCAATGGAGTCTGAAATCTCTAGAATTACTGTTACTGTGTGAGTGTCAGGTAATAGCTGTGAATTTTGTTGAAAAGATTATTTACATCTCTAAAAATAATACCGTTTCTGGTCTCCAAATAGCAAATTAACATTTTTCTGTTGGTGACTGTTTTAATGAGGAAACTTGAGTGTCTTGTGCTGCAGAGTCAAAAAAAAAACAACAAAACCCACATTTTTATTTCTTGTAGCACTTTAAAAATAAGTTCAGAAAGAATGAGGCATATTCCTTATCATCTGGGTCTTAGGCTGGTCCTGTCTGTTGGATTGCAGCTCTCTTCTGGGTTACTATCTCTGTGTTATTTTACTTTCCACTGAGTTGGCTCTGTAGCTCTGTCTCCTAGTCTTCTATGATGCAAAGCTTATCAAAGGAGCAATAATGAGAGGCCTACCTGCACCTCCTATTATATTTTTTTGTGTGACATTTTTCAGAGATTTAAGATGACAAAAACCCCACCCAAATCCAGTATTCCCCAGTATTTCACTAGTGGTGTATCCAAGTCAGGATGAGTCAACAGTGAAAGCCCTGTTTATGTTTAACCTGACTTATTTGTGTATATGTGGATTCTTTTTATTATTCACACCATCCTTTTGTGGCAGTGTTGCTCTTCGCTCTTCATTAAGTACTCAAGGATTTTGGTTTATTTTAAATGTAATGCAAACTCGGAACTAAAAGACTATGTACTAAAAGACTATGTACTAAACTCTTGGTAGACTCATCCTTGAAGCTGCATAGGTGCTTCTCACTCTTAATATGCTGACCTTGGCTCTCCAGAAGATGGATTCACAGGATAATGTAAACACTGCTTAAAGTTTTTTCCTTTAACTCTTAATCCTACCTTAAATCTTCTGTTTTTCTTGAGGGAATGCTGTATGTCTTACTGGGTTAACTATATAGATCTCATTCTTTTTATTACAGAAGTAGAAAACGTTTGGCTTATGTGAAATGTGTGCAATGTTTAGTTTACTGCGTTCCCATTTTCATTTAGCATGAGACTGTTCATGATACAGCAGTTTATCCTCTCTGCATACTTTGGCTTTCCTTTTATGCTTCCATTTGTCTCTTAAACTGTTGTCTTTTCCTTCTCTGTCTTACCTGTGTGATTTCTTGTGTTCTTTGCTTTCTTTTGTTATTTTCCTCAGTCTTTCCATCCTAAGATACATAGGGATGTGGAGAGATTTCCTAAGTATGTCACGTGTTTCCTTCCATGAACTTCTGTTCTTCTCCTAGGTTCCTGTCAATGCTTCTAGTGCATTAAATGCCTCTAAGGGAGCACGATTTCAACCGTTTTGTTTCTAGGTTCCTAAAGACAGGACGGATGTTCACTGGGTATGTGTTTTCTTTGCAGTGAGACCAAACTTTGAGGAAGGTGGGACAGCAACAACAGGGAGAAAGCATGAGTTTATACGCTCTGAGAGCGAAAACTGGCGCATCTTCAGGGAGGAACAAAATGGGGAAGATGATGATGGAGGCTGGCGACTGGCTGGGTCACGGAGGGATGGTGAGAGGTGGCGCCCTCACAGTCCAGGTGAGAGGAGATCTGGAGAAAAATGCAGCCATGGCTATAGGGAAAGGGCATGGGGAAAGCAGAGGAAAGGGAGGTGGCGCCTGCTTTCCAGCACTGCTTTGCTAGAGTTGCAGGAAAAATACAAAGTGGAGCTTGGTATCTGAGTAGTATGGCTGAAACATATATAAAAATATACATGTATGCACATATGTAATCTTTTTTTTTTTTTTCTACTTGGAAAAGATCTGGCTAGCCAGTCATGTTTGTTGTGGGATCTTGGTTCTGGCCATCTTTTGGCTGCAGAAGGCTTCTGGGAACTAGGAAAATATTGTGGCTCTTCTACTGTTACATCTTTATGTGGGAAGCAAAGGAAGCACAGGATGTTTTTTTGGGCTGAGGTGGACAACTTTTTCTCCTCAATTAAAGAAAGCCACACTTGCTCTTACAATAGATCTGTCACCATTTTCAATGCCACAAAGACTTTCATTACTGTAAGGATTGTGAGCAACTGTTATCTCTGTTCCTAGCCATCACCAGAGCTATGTATTATTCTATCCTCAAACAACTGTTAGCTTGTACTAAAATTCAGTGGCGAGCCCAGGGCTAGATGTATTTTCAGATGTTTTGGATTTAGAGCAGAGCTAAAGGGCAAATTTTGAGCAATGTAGTTTTCCCCAGGGCTTGATCATAATTGTTCATTAGACACTGCTGCTTTGTTATATAGTTCACATGTCATCAGGCCAGCTGTGATTATATCTCATGGCTGATGTACCTCATGATGTGAACTTCATGAAGTTAAACAAGGCCAAGTGCAAGGTCCTGGATGTGGGTAGAGCAATCCCCAAGCGCAAATACGTGCCACACAGAGAATGGATTGAGAGCAGCCCTGAGGAAAAGGAGAAGCAGGGGGTTTGGAACTAGTTGAACTTTATAGTTCCCTCCAACCCAAACCTTTCCTTGATACTCAGGAGTGGACTGTTTGTCAGTACAAATCTGTGTGCTTTATCTTAAAAGGAAGCATAGATGGTAAAGTTCAGAAGTTCATTCTTGTCATCTCTTTTGAAAGATTTTTTTGTGGAGGGTTTTGAAAACTCATCTTCCATCACAGGAAGTATTACTGCTTGTTTGAATTTTAGCTGCTATAACAATTAAGTTAACTTCACTTACAAATTAGTTTTAGCAAGTGTAATGAAAAGCCTGTCCTAAAAGTTCTGTGAGTCTGCAGAGAAGTTGCTAATTTTGAGGTAGAGGCTGAGCTGAGTGCTGTATTGTTCTGTCTCAACTTCCCTCAGAGCTGTATTTGAAGTCTCCTGTTAGTAGTAGCCACAGGACTATCAAAATGGTTTTAATCATATTCTTGCTTTAAACAAAGAATTTAACTCAAATTGGCATGGCTTAAACAGTTTCTTTATACTTATTCTGGTGTTAGATAATAGTACTAATCATGTGTCCTGCCAAAAATCGAGAAATGTCTTCAGAGTACTGTTGTCAGTTAGCTAGACCTTCCTTTCACTTGGTTTTGCATATTCCCTACTAGAATGTGTGCTGCTTATTGTTGTTGTTTTGTTTTTTTTTTTTCCTTTTGGGTGAGAACAGATTAGAAGAACATAGCAGTTGTCAGGCTTGAGTTTATTGTCTTCTGCTGTTAAGCAAAGAACACTTTGATTCCCACAGACCACTGTTTTTCCAGCTTTTGAATTATTATTGTTCCTTTAGCTGTGTTAGCTGCAGAATGGCTGACCTAAATCTGCTCCTTTTGTGCTTTCTTACTAGGCACAAAGGATCAAGAAGGTGCACTGCGGCTGCTGAAGCAGTCTTGTGCCTCTAGATAGTTGCATGGATTCTGTGGTCCTTATCTGAAGTTAACTCCCTTGACATACTTGAAGGGGTCTGTCATGCATCCATGCTGTTTTTAAACTGTTCTCCTCTCACATGTAAAGTGAGGGATCATCTGAGTATTGGTAGTGAAGAAGCAAATGGGTGAGGCTTCTCCGGAGACAAGCTTAATGCTTCTGTACTTCTACTTAATTCATAGGGATGTTAACTTGTCTGGTTTTGCAGCATGAAAACTGGATTGTATCACCAGGCTTTTCCAGTCAAGGTTTATGGGGTTTTCTACTTTTTTGAGTACCATGTCTGCATTAGGACTGGAAGTCTGATGAAAAGACATCTTTACTTGGCCTATACAGTGGAAAAGTTGTTTTGCTGGTATTTCTGAATAAATGTGGTATTGCTGCTATTGTAGATGTGAAATAGGATCTTTAGACAGGTTAACTATATGCTAAATAGATTTAAAGTCACAGGTTGCTTCAAAGTTCCATTGATTTTTTTTTTTTTTTTGGTGGGTTGTTGGTCATGGGTTTTGGGGGTTTTGCTTTTTTGGTTTTGGTTTGGTTTTGCGTTTTTTTTTTTTTTAGCCTTCATTTTATAATGATTTAATGACTGGTTACCTAAAAAGCCTCTTGTTCCAGTTCTTGCATTCATACAGTGATTGCACTTCAGATTTGCAGAGCCAAGTCCATTTTATCAGATACACATACAAAACCTTTTCTGTATCAAAACTAGAGAATTATGTATAGGTGCTTTGGGGTTTTGGTTTGGGTTTGGTTTTTAAGTCTGTAATCATATAAATATTTTTTTGGTTGCTGTTTTTGTCAAATTCATCTTGGCTCATTCCCTTTTCAGGGAATCAATCAAGTAGACTTGTTTTTGGGGTGTTGTGTTTTGTGCTTCTTGAATATCTTAAAGCAGCTAAAATATCTTGAGCAAAATAAAAACTAGTTGCAAAATAAGAGCAAAATAAAAATGAAAGTTACATGTACAATATATGGCAAAAAAAGTTATGTGTACTATTCGTTTGCCTTTTACATAGTGGTTAGTTTTGTTTCAGTGTACACTGAATTATTCTCTGAATTAGGGAATATAACTTTTAAGAGATAAATAGCTATTAATAATTGAGACTGAAGTGTACTTGGATTTCCTGAAGCTGCTAATAGTCCTTTCTTGTAATTAACGATTACATTATAGGTGAAAAGGCTAAATTCAGCTCAACATTATTTCTTTTACCTTGGGATCTTGAGATATATATACATATAACTGGTGCCTGATGATACTATAGGGCTGAATTTAAAGCCATGTTTTGTCTTTAGTTTTGTTTAAAAAACTTTAGGTAAGAATTTAAGATTTATCTTTACTTTTGTGTTGCTTTAAAGATTGGCAGCCCTGTACTTCACACCCGAGTTGCTCACTGTACTCTTAACTGGGCTTTTGTAAGCCTTTGTTGTTATTAAGAAACAAGGGTATGTGTCTGCTCCACTTTCCTCTTCTTTTCCATTGTCTTCCTAGCTCTGAAAATATGAATTATAAAAGGAGGTTTTGTGACTAAATCTTTGCAAGCAGACCATATGGTAAACAAAATCTCTTAAGTTCTTAATTTGAACTTTGAAGATACCTGGAATTAACAAAATACTGAGAATCACCTTCAAAAACCATGTTTCTGGGTCTCACTATGACAAGCCTGTGCTCCTGGTATAGGGGTGTGAACCATGTATAAATAATCAAGGCTTTTCTCAATGCATAGTCTCAAGATGGTCCCTTTACTGCTGTACGGAAGGTTCTTAATACTGAATTTTCCTCTTCTATGCAAAAGAGAACTGAAGAAGAGATGTTCAGCTATTGGTGAGTCCCAGGACAGCAAGCAGGCAGAGATGTTAATATGTTTGTACACTAATTGCCAGGTTCAGACCATAGCTCTTTTTTTTTTTTTTCTCCCATGCATTGGGAAACCTAACACAGACGTTGCGTACTGTACTGAGGAGATGCCTGCCTGTGGTTTTAATCAGAAATGCAGCCTGGTTGTCAGCAACTTCTCACACTTAAACCTTGGAAAAAGCCCTTCAATTCCAGAGGAAGTCCTGGTTTTGATGCGTTGATTTTTCTTATGAGAAGGGGGGAGGTAAAGTTAACACTGCTTCTGATACCCTATCAGTGGAGTTCCAGTGCCAGGCCTCCTCTTAGGTAGGTAGACCATGTCCTGCTTAGTTGTAGGTTGCTCCCAGAGATGCTTTTGTTCTTTCAAAATTTAGCAGTATTCTAATGAGATGTTCGTATGTCTGACTTGCTTGAAAAGAAAGAAATCTGCACCTCCTGAATTTGCACCAAGTTGGAGTCTAGAGTGCTGTGGGCAGGGATGCGTGGGGTGTGTTGCAGACATCCTCTTATGAAGAGGATGTGGAAAATGACTATTACTTCATAGAATACCAGCTTGGAAGGGACCTTAAGGATCATCTGGTCTAACCTTTCTTGTCAAAAGCACAGCCTAGACAAGGTGGTCCAGCACCCTGTCCAGCTGTTCAGCGTACAGAAGTGTTTTGGGAGGTGTCTGGAGTACTTACTCCATTGCTGCATCTTCAGTGAGCCTTTGCCTTTGCTTACATACTTCTTGAGAAGTTACTGATGAGCAAGAGGTTGACATAACAGGCCTAAGATGTTAAGAACTACTTTAAAGCAGACAGAAGAGATGGGATAAGTGCAAGCTTACTGTGCCTTACATCTTTCCTTAATGATGTTAAAAAGATAGCCTCAGAACATTGATTTGACAGTTTTGCGTACCAAAAATGTCAGTTACTAGTTTCCAAGGCATAACTACAAGCATGGATTAAGTTATACAGTGGAATTATTTGTAGGTAAGCACATATGGTATAGCGAAGGCTTGGTTAAAGCCTAACCTTCTGTGTTTCCTTGATGAAATATAACCTTAAAGTTCTTAGTGCTTCTAAAAGGGGCTTATTTTACATTTCCTGCATTTGTGAGACAAAAGTTGATTTTTGCGTGGTTACTATTAAATACTTAGGGTTGATATGAGAACATTCCTCATTCATATGATGCAAATGGAACAGAGGACACAGTTTCTTTTGCTGTGATGGGTTTTTTTTTTGGTAGCCATCTGATGAACAGTGAGACTGCACTGATTGCACAAATTCCGAGACTAAAAAGAATTTTGTTTTAATTTTTTTTTCTCCAGAAAAGATGCTTAAAAACTTAAGATGCTTTTGTTTTTTCTTTCCACCTTTATGGTAAAGATAGCTTCTATTGGATGGAAAGCCGTTTACAATCCTTTCACTCCCAATTTGTTTTCCTTAGCAGCAAGATTTTTACAGTTTAAATAGCATGACTGCAGTCAGAGGATTTTAAGGTTGGCTGAATGAAGATGTTTTCTGAATAGATTAGAAAGAAAATTAAAATAAAACTTCAATTTGGAAAGTTTTCCCACTCATTTTTTTTCCTTACCATTCCAAGTTATGGTATTCCATGGCTAAAAAGTTAATATTTGAGAGTCTTAACAGTATTTTCAAAGGTATTCAGACAGTTGGCAGTCCATTTTTCATGTTTATGCACAGAAGGGTCTCTGGGTGGTATGGTCAGGATGTGACTTTGCAGATTGCTTCAAAGTAAACACGAAATCTTACAAAGATGCCAGAGAAGGTTTAAGTCAATGATGGCTGGTAAATTCAGTCAGCATCTAGTGTTGCTTGTTCTGTTTTGGTGCTCCAGCATGTTTTAGGTTATGTAACCCAATTTTCTTAGCCTTATTTGGTTTTTATAATGCTCATAATACAATTTATAATGTGGGGGAATATATAGTGAGCAATATTTGAAAGTCTCCTGCTTAATGGCAAAATACTCATTTTCTTTCCCTTGTCCTTCAAGATGCCTTTTCACAGTTGGATTGTACCTTGTAGGGCCTTTCTCTGTCACTTTGTCATCTCTTCACTGACTCCTTCACCCTCCCAAGTAAGCTACTACCCCTAGGACTGTGTTGTAAAGTTGCTTTCCCCCTACCTTAGACGGCCCTCGTTCTGCAGGCTGGCGAGAGCACATGGAGCGTCGGCGGAGGTTTGAGTTTGATTTCCGGGAACGAGATGACGAACGGGGTTATCGACGGGTGCGGTGTGGGAGCGGCAGCATGGATGACGACAGGGATAGTCTCCCTGAGTGGTGCTTAGAAGATGCAGAAGAAGAAATGGGAACATTTGACTCCTCTGGAGCGTTTCTCTCTTTAAAGGTGAGCAGCTGTCTTGGGCCCTTTGTTTGCTTTGAGCAAGTATCCTGTTACATTGGGAATGGATTATGAATGGTTGTGTTGACTTTGTAGAAGGTGCAGAAGGAGCCAATCCCTGAGGAGCAGGAGATGGACTTCCGACCTGTGGAGGAAGGTGAAGAAAGATCTGACTCTGAAGGGAGCCACAATGAAGAAGCCAAAGATCATGAAAAGACCACCAAGAAAGAGGGAGAGAAAACAGATAGAGCAGTGGCAGGTAAGGGGAACGTCTTGCACATCTGTTCTATGCTGCAGGGTAGAGTTTCCATTAATTCAGTTACGTAGACTTATGCAATGTTACAGAAGCAGTGGAAGAAGCAGTCCAAGCGTCTTCACCAGCTGCTAGGTCAGATACCCCACCGAAATCCCAGCCTCCAGACCTGCTGCAGACGAGTCTTTTTGAAAGGAAGGAAGAGTCTTTGCCAGAAAGAACAGAAAAAACAGAGGATAAAGAGAGTCGAATGGAGAATACAACACCAGCCAAAATGTCCAGCAGAGGGGAAGGTAATAAACTCGATAGGTAAATTTAGTAAGTTTCCATTACTCATTGTGATTAAGTTGGCCTCTTAAGAGGCAAGGACTGGAATGTGGAGGCAAAGAGACAGAGTTCACCAACTGGGTTAAAAACACGTGATTTGTTGGACATACTGTCTCAAATGCTTGCAGTGTACAAGTACTTCACTTTGCAACACAGTCTAGAGAAACATCAGCTAGTTGTGGATATGCTTTATTGTTGTAGAGCAGATAGCCTGGCAAATGTATGTGGCCAGGGAGCAGGATTACTGGAATGTGTGGAGTTCTGCGCTATTTGGACTTAAACTGTTCCTTGAAGTTAGGTTGGGTGCCTTTGCTGTAAACAGTACCAGTATAGGAAGATTTGAAAATCATTTTGCTTTGGTGCTAATTTTGAGTTGTTGAATGATTTTCTACAGTAAGTTTTCATTTGATAGTTCATTATCTCTAACACTTTTCTTTAGATTTGGCTTCAGTTGCTCAACCTTTGCCACAGATTTCTGCAGACACAGCTTCTCCTGCTCATCTTTCTCCTCCTGTTTCCAATTCAAATCCTGCTTTGCGGCCAGTTCAGACACCTGTCACGGCTGCTCCAGGCATGGGCAACATTCCTACTGACCCAGATGATGAAGAGGGCCTCAAACACCTAGAGCAGGTGAAATTTCTTCAATTCCTTTGTTGTTGACAGTTGTGAGACTGGAGTAACTTGACATGCAAAAAAATATTTGAAGCCCATAAAACCAGAAATACAGCTGAAACTTTACATTCTGTGGTGCATACTTGAAAGCTGCTTTTCTTCCCTCTATTATTATTTTGGAGAGTAATTCAAGCTGAAGTAGTATGTTTCTGAATAAGGGTACTATACCTAGTATTAGAGAGCTAGAGATCCTAGTGCTTACGACCATTATCAAGTAGCCTTACCATTTGCCTTGGAAACGATAAAACAATGTGTCGAACAGGTTTTAAAAAAAAACCACAACTAAATACCTAAATGGAGTGCAGACTGCATGTATGGAAGTTTAGCAACAGCTGGGATGCAGAGTATTTTTCATGCTAGTGCTCCTATGAATGTTTTATTTTTTCACCATGATTCTGTGTGGGGCCTTGTTGGCAAGTGTTCTAAAGCTTTACTTAAGCAGGTCAGCCATGCTTACTCAGGATCCTGACATGGTGGTAGACTGAGCTGAGGGTTTGTGGTGCAGTTACACCAGTCCTTGAGTTGCTTATAATTGCTGGTGCACTTTTGAGCACTGGGCTGTATTTGGCACACTCATTTTCAGATCTGTATGCAGACATCTAACTCTGGTATTCCTTGCTGGTTTTGATGTCTCCTGCAGCAAGCAGAGAAGATGGTGGCATACCTGCAGGACAGTGCCCTTGATGATGAAAGACTAGCAGCAAAAATTCAAGAGCACAGAGCAAAGGGTTCCTCAATGCCTTTGTTCCATGAAGCCATGCAGAAGTGGTACTACAAAGATCCACAAGGAGAAATTCAGGGTAGGTCTGTGCCCTTTACACTTCCTCTTTTGTTTCACAGAACTGCTAGAGTTCTACACAAGATTACTTCCAGCAAATACTCATGCATGTTTTTACAAAAGCAGCGTAGGGAATGTACCACTCTAGAACTGGGTTTTGAAAATAGATCTTCTGCCCATCACTACCACCATCAGCTCAGCATGCCTAATGTCCAGAGTTATCATGGATAAGGTTTGCCATCATTTCCTGTTTCCGTAAATTGAGGTTAGAATAAAACTCGTTTTATGCCAATAGTTACTCAGTTTCCAGATAGTACTAGAAATAAAACAAGAATTTGAATGTTCAGTAGATGTTGAAGAATCCATGAGAAACACTGAAATCAGCTTTCTAGTCTCAGCCTGAAGACATTGAGTATTGAGGGAAGGACAATTTCTTTAGAATCTAGAGCAAAGAAAAATTTTCACAAGCCAGTGCTCGAGTGTGATCTCAATTTAATTTGCAGTTGCAGCCAGTGCATTGTTAGTTCATATAATGCAGTTTCATGCTTGCTGGTTTTGCTAAAGAAATTCCAGTTTTTGTGCCATGGAAGTTGGAATAAGCCTTTCATGTAGATATTTGCATCTTTGCCTTCAGAAGATACTTTTGAAAGTCTCAGGGCTCTGTTTTAGCAGTTGTTAGCTGACTCATGAAAATGCAATTGAGCAGTGATTTATGTACTTACTGTACTTAGTAGTAGTTGCTAATACTGTTGAGTATGAATGACTTCCTCAGTGATGAGCTCTAGATAGGATTTGAGGGGGTGTTATTTGTGGGATCTGTGCCAGTCTCGTCTGCAGGTATTGCACATTTTTAAGGTTTTCTTCTTGCCCTTTTAAGTTTAACAGGGTGTTAACTATAAAGTGTTCGTATTTGCTCAGTGTGCTTTAAACCGTGTGTTAGTTGCTGTTGGGTGTTTATTGCTCAGTGACAATCTAAAGCTTTTTTTTTTTTATTAAAGTACTTCCTTGAAATGAAAGGAAGGATGGCAAGGCAGTGGCACAGACTGCCCAGAGAAGCTGTGGCTACTCCATCCCTGGCAGTGTTCAAGGCCAAGCTGGATGGTGCTTGAGGCAGCCTGGTCTAGTGGAACGTGTCCCTGCCTGTGGCAGGGGGTTGGAACTGGATGAGCTTTGAGGTCCTCTCCAACCCAAACCATTCCATGGTTCTATGAATGTGGCCTCCAAAATTAAACACTACCATGTGATTTTTTTTTTTTTTTTTTTTTCTGTGATACCTCTTGTGGTTTCATATTCTCTAGGAGGATTTCTCTTCTAAAGATACTTCAGAAAGAGAAGGCAAGAATTTACTGAATTTTGCTTTTCAAAAGATATTTTTGCAAAACTTGGTTTTTTTTATGGTTCTTACGTTAAATATTCTTTTATACTGGCTTTGTGTCCATTTAGGATATGTAAAATTAGTACAGGAGCCCTCCTTTAAAGGGAATGACTGAAATCTTTGTCAGGAAAAGATGAAGAGGAGGAAAAGTGTAACTCTTTGAGGAAGGAAAGAGAAACTGGTTTCCTCATGATCTTAAAAAATGTAATCATCCAAGTTAGATTGGCTTGTCTGCTAAGGTCCAGAAACAAAACTTCTGTAAAGCATGAATTCCTCAGATTTGAAGGCTAGTATTGGAACAGGCTAAGATGGTTTAATTATCTGTGCGGTGTATGCGGGGAAAATAGTGCTTGTGCTTGCAGCACTGTCAGCTAGCAGATGCTGTTGAGGTCCACACTGAAGTTGCAGCTGTTGTCAGCCTGATATTGAGCCTGAAGTAGTGAGCTGTGCTGGAAGGCAGGACCAAGCTACACACCACTGTGGCTGCTTGGCTTTCATTTCAGAGCTGTCTTGTCTCTCTCCAGTACATGGTAAAAGGAGTAATGCACTTTACATTAAAGGCTGTCTGGGGGAATGCTGTAGCCACTGTAAAGACCTAGCATGCACTGATGCTCTAGACTTGAATGTACTCTCTCCAGATAAGTGGATGAGATGGAAAGGAAGGCCTGATGCTACGTACTGTGTTACTTCAGCAAGCACCATGCTCTTTGTTTCCAGTATGCTCAACTTGGCCTTACTTCCCCTTCCCCCCCATGTGTATTGGTTGCTGTTATTTCAGGTCCTTTCAGTAATCAGGAGATGGCAGAGTGGTTCCAGGCTGGATACTTCACTATGTCGCTGTTGGTTAAGAGGGCTTGTGATGAGACTTTCCAGCCACTTGGAGACATCATGAAAATGTGGGGCAGGGTTCCCTTCACTCCAGGTCCAGCACCACTTCCACATCTGGTAATTGTGACAGTTACAGTATTCCAATAGTCCTGTAAAAAGGAAATTAAATTATTTACATGTCATCTGCTCTGTCTTGGGATTTCGGGTGTTCCAAACACCAAAGTTGAATAACTTTAAGAGGAGAAAAGACACACTCAATTTAAAAATGTTTGTTTTGCCATGTCTGTGGCTGGAAGGCTTGGTCCTGTTGTATATAGGCACTGAGTATTTCACAGTGACCATATTACAGACTTCATAAATGTTGATCTCTTTATAGGTGTTTTTCCATTTTCTTTGTTTTTTCAGTTCAGAATACAACTTATAGATTGTTTGCATTTGCAATATGCTACTGTTACTACATATGTTATTAAAATAAAATGTTTTATTTCTACACATAGGGCGAGCTGGACCAAGAGCGGCTGACTAGGCAACAAGAGTTGGCCCTGATCCAAATGCAGCACCTCCAGTATCAGCATCTTTTAATACAGTAAGGCTGCCAGTTCCAGAGATCTTCCAGTGGCTGTGTTCTGCTCTGCATTCTTAATCATCTGGGTTCACCTTCTTGTCATTGTTTCCTTGGGCAATGGGGCTGGGAGTCCTTCACGTCCCACAGCAATAGCCTGTCTCCACAAGCACCAGAGGCCTCGACAGGATTAGCAGAGACAGAGTGGGGCTACCTCAGGCACACTTTTCAGAGTCTCTTTCAGTGTCATGTATAGCTCCTGTGCTGAGACCTACTATGTAGATAGCTGTTATAGTCAAACTGAGTCTTGGCTGTCCTTGTAATGCAGCTCAGGTGTTCTGGAGTCAGGGGAAAGCTACAGGTTTTTGAACTGGAGGTGGAGAAGGCAAAACTTAGTTTTGGTCTGCTTGCTCAGTGAAGATCAGTGGAAGATAACTGCTGGGAGAAGTGGTTTGTCATCCACTTTGCCAAAGGTGTCAGTTATTCATCTGTGGTCAGTTTCTAACAATTTGTTTTGTAGGAGCTTGGAGAAAAGAAAGGAGTCAGAGTACTCATTCAAGGGGTCTTGAAAGCATATGCCATGATAATGATTTTTGAATACTGTTTGTCAGCTTATGATTTGATTGTGCAGGAATTTGTCCCTGTACTGTGGATACTTTGACATACTGGGGAAGAGATTGCTTTATGTAGGTGGGCAGTCATCAAAATCAGATTAATTTGAGCAATCTGTATATAATATGTAAAAAAGGGGAAGTAGTGTTGCACAGGGAAACATTGGACAGCAATAACCAGTTGATATAGTTGAGGGTGAGAGAAATTTCATTGTCATGTGGGCCAATTTGGTTTATTCTTGTATTTTGATTTTTTTCAAGGCCCCGTTCTGTGGTTTCCTTTAGTATTTAGCATGTACATGATATAGGTCAGTGGGCATTAGTCATGGAGAATGAATCTGTGCAGCTTCTGCAACTTGGGCATTATATAAATAAGCAAGTGAACAAATACCAGTGATTCTCTGCTTCTCTTTTGAAGACAACAATATGCACAGGTGCTAGCTCAGCAGCAAAAGGCAGCCCTCTCATCCCAGCAGCAGCAGCAGCTTGCTATTCTCTTGCAACAGTTCCAGGCCTTGAAGATGAGGTGAGTTAGCCCAGACTTGAACTGAATTCCATTCTCTGCTACATGCTAGCTTGTATATAATCATTAAAATCTTGTCAGTGTCTGTCCTATTCCAGTTTGCTTATATTTGAGCATTACATGTTTTCAAGATTGTGTGAATGTGATACAGGATGTCGAATACTTCCTCAGATAAATAGCCTTTATCTCAGAGAATGTTTAGGGAAAATCTTTGTAGTTGAAATCATACCTTTTTGACAGATCTGTTGTGTCAGTAACAGAACAATGCTGCAATACCAGATGCTTGTTCCTCAAACTAGCCTATCAGCAACAAATGTGAAACTAGCAGTCGCTGGCTTAGCCATTGACTTGGCAGCAGGGATGAGATAAGCAAGAGCTCTGCAAGCAACTAGTGTTGTCCGCATCATATTTTTTGTTTTAAATAGAGGTGTGGAAGGAAAAGAGTATGTTACAAGTTACTGAATCGCATGTGTGTTCAGAGCACTCCTGTCCCTGGAAGTGGCATGTTGATTCTTCCTGTTGGTATTACAGAATATCTGAACAGAACATGATGCCCCCTGTTACAAGGTCTGTGTCAGTGCCGGACACTGGCTCAATATGGGAACTACAGTCAGCTTCACAACCTACAGGTAAGACGCTTAGCATGTGTCAGACCTGTAGAGAAAAGTTCGTGTATTAAGAATCAGCATCTTTGAGATGATCACTCCCTTCTTGACATGAGGGCAACTTATCAGTATTTTTTAATTGGTTCAGCCTACTTGGCCTTGCAGTTTGCTTCATTTGAGCTGTGAAGAATATGGTAATTTTTCTGATGGTTATGGGAAATTTTGATGCAGAGGGATTGAGTGTTACGTTATAAAGGTGTTGTGCTCTGATGGGAGGAGTTTGAATAGCTGATTCTTGTGTAGAATTTTGTTGGAAACCCAGCCTTGCTTCAGTAATGGACAAGCCTTTTTCTGCAGGAAGAAAAGGTGGCCCTCTGCTGACTAAGACTAATGCGTTGTCATAATTTTAGTTCATAGAACATACCAACAGCATACAAAGAGTTTTTCCCTTTCAGATGTCTTATTGTTGATGTGCTTATTTTTGCTTGTCAATGTTTGTTTTCTTCCCTATCTAGTTTGGGAAGGAAGCAGTGTCTGGGATCTCCCCATTGATACTGCAGCTCAGGGATCAGCTCTAGAACAACTTCAGCAGCTCGAGAAGGCCAAAGCTGCAAAGGTCAGAAACTGTTTAATACTGTAAGAAGTTGGGATTGCTGTTCTGCAATGAACTGTGTTTCCTAAGCCAACGGAAGGCACTTAGCTCCTCAGTCTTCATGCCACTGTATGATTTTGATTGTATTTTCATGGAAAACACTGTAAAGGGAATAGGGAATATAGAAACCAGTTATGAAATCCTCGTGGACTGCTGTTTGGAAACCATTGCTGTGGAGGTACTACTGACCTCTAAAATAGTGCTTATGTATTTTACACTTGTGACTAAAACCAATTCACTTAGCCACCTCTGTTTCAAAATGGAATCATCATGAGCTGTCATGCTGTGCAGGTAGTTCTCTTAATCTTTGCATCTTGTCACCAGAGTCGGTTTGGGGAATCTCAGTTTGTCAGGGTTGTTTCACATTTAGGTTAGTATTAAATTATTTTTGTAAGTTTGAACCTTTATGATTCTGTACATTTCCTGAAATTGATTATTTTATGATGGCTGCAAAGCAACTCGCTGCTAGCTTCTAGAGTTGGAGGTTATTTTAAGGAGCTGATAAAGAAAGACTGACTAGAGAACTGGTGTTCATTACTGAACAAAAAATGTCAAACATGGTTCTAGACTTCTTGAGGAATCTGACCCCAGTAGGCAGCCAGCTGATAGGTAAAATTACAGTTAAGGCAGAGCATCTGTCAGAGTCTGTTTTTTATGGTGTTACTATAATCTCCGCAGAGTTGCCCTAGGAAATGGTGTAGGAATACGTTACCTGCATCTGAGTGTAGTTTTATGTGAATTGTAGCTAGAGCAAGAGAGGAGAGAAGTGGAAATGAGGGCCAAACGAGAGGAAGAGGAGAGGAAAAGGCAGGAGGAGCTTCGGAGGCAACAAGAAGAGCTACTTAGGAGGCAGCAGGAAGATGAGAGGAAACGACGGGAAGAAGAAGAGCTGGCCCGCAGGAAGCAAGTGAGTTTCCTCAATGTAGTTAATCTCTAATTAATTTTAATGATTTAAAAAACTCACTTTAAGAATCCTGTGGGGTCTAATTAACCTTTGGTAGGTGTGTATGAAGAGAGTTCTAATATTTTCATGTGAGTATGTGAAATTTTTCTTCTACTCTTGATTTTAAGAGCCCGTATTGCAGTTTGAGAAATGGGCTTTGATGCTTCGATTCAAGACAGGTTTCTGTTTGTGAGATGAGAGGCTTTTATTCCTGGTGGAATATTCCCTCCCAGCTTCTTAGTGTCAATATTAGACTTCAGTTAGTTGCCCAGTCATTGCATGTTTAATCTTTATTTAGGATTTATACAGTCTAGTGTTTTTTTATAATAGTACGGTCTGGACCTGTTCCAGATGGATATAGAGGGTTATAGTGGAAAAAAGTGATGTGGCATTTAGCTTTTTTCCCCTGTTGTTTGGGGCCTTTTATGACTTAGTGAAGACTTTTTTTTTAAATAATGTATCTGGTTTATGTCACAGTCTGTCAGCTTGGTTTTCTTGAGTTGATATTTGGAAAAGGAAGGGTATAGTTGGGGCAAGCAGATTGATAAGAATGAATTATGTGATTTGTGTTGCAGGATGAATGAACGTAGGGGTTGTAGTATATTCTTAATATTCTTCAAGAATATGGAATTGAGGCATTATTAGCTTATGGTTTCTAGCTGTAACTTCTGAATATTGTATAGAAGAAAGATTAATTGTTCCTTAAGTGTTGCAGGAGGGAAAGACAGTGAAAGTTCAAAGTTTCACTCTGTATGTGAAGGACATGGGCAAGCACATTGGTGAGCTTATTCACTAAGGAGTTAGTCAATAAATGCCCTCTAAAGTAGCTCATGAATAATAGGTGAAAGTAATAAATAATTCTGTCCTTTATCATATTTTCTATTTCCTTAGGTAGGCAGTTGTAAAGTGTTTTTCCTGGTTTAAGGATCAGACGCTTTTGAGGAAGCCTCTAGAATCTTTAGTTAGTCATAGACCTCAATTCACTCATTGTTTGGGTTTTGTCATTGAAGATTTATTTTAAGTGACTGCAGTATGTGGTTAACTTTCATGGTATCTTTAAGAATCAAGTCTGTAAATTAATGGCTCTTTGCTTTACTGTATTTACTTTTGTTTACAGCCAGTCATTATGGTCTAAAGTAGAAAAGCATCCTTTGATGCTCAAGTTCAAGCTTTACTGTAGCATTAAAGCAGTAATATGCTCAAGTTGAAATTTTGAGTTAAGTTGCTTTAGATTTGTTCTAATAACTAATTTTTCAGCTGATCACGTGGTAACTCAATGTGTGTCATCCATGGTGGCTTCAAATAAATAGACTTGGGTTGTTTCTTTTTATATTAATGCTTTTGCTACTGTGTATAACATCATAGAAATGTCAATTAAATTCCAAAGCTTTTTTGTCCACTTTGGATTTGTATGGTAAACAATTTGACTCTGTAAGATGTCATGGGAAATAATTTACAAGGAGGAAGCCGAATGGGGTTGAAAAGCAGTATCAACAACTATCTTAGTTCATTACCAATGGAATAATTGCCACAATGCTTAATTCTGAGCAGTAAAGTCTTGAAAAGGTAACAAAGGGTTTAAGCACTTCTCTGGAAAGAGAAAATAATATTGTATTATGTATTTTAAAAACAAAAAGAAACTGGTCTAATATTTGAATCTGAATTCTGAAGGCATTGTAGAATCAGGGATGAACTGATTTATTAGCATGGATTTATACAGAGGAGATGATGCTTAACAAATTTGATTAACTTCTTTTGAGGAGATGACAGTGAGAGCTGAGAGGGGTGAAGCAGTAGACTTAATCTGCCTGGACTTCAGGAAGGCTTTTGATGTAATACTGCATAAAAGACTAGTATATAAGGTTAGTAAATATGCTGTTGATGGTGAATTCTAAGTAAATTAAAAAAAAAAACAAAACAAAAGCAACAAACCAAAACTAATAGACATTCAATTTTATAGGTTGAAATGTCATACCAGATGTTGAATCCAGTTCTGTTCATAGTTTTCCTCAGTTACTTGCACTGTGAAATTGCAAACAATAATGCTCAGCTTGTGTAGCTCCTGTATTTCTTTTTTGCTTCTGGTCTAATATCTTCTATTTTGTAATGATTGATTACTTTCAGGAACCAAATGTGAGGTTTAATAATTAGCTAATAATTGTTTTGTCTGAGTTACATCTTCAGTGCTCCCTTTAAAGAACCTGGGTCAAAGATGAGATCCATAAAATGAAAAAAAAATAGGTCCTAGTGACATAAACAAGCAGAATTGCAGGTGCTACCAATTACAAAAAAAAACCCATAATATTTCATTGAAGAATCCAGTGTCTATTGAAATGGGAATTGCTACTTACGGATTTTCTGCTATATTACAGGTATTTTAAAAGACCTAAAACGAGTTGTCTGTACAGCAGTATGTTTACTTGAAAACAATTATTAGAGAAGATGCTAAAGAATATTGGGATTCTTCTAGAGGAGGAAGCTATAAATATGGGACCAGTAAGAGCCAAAGGAATGAGTCTGTTTCCCATACAAGTTAGTGGCAGAATGCTGGAGAGCTTTGAATACTTTTGGTCACATGTTCAAACAAAAATCCTTTAATAAGAAGACACAGAAATAAACGTTAAATCAACGTTTTCTATAGCTGTGAAGAGTAGGAAAAAAAGAATTCCATCAGCTGCATGGTTCCCAAGTTTTCATAACCTTGCAGTTTTTTTCCCTCATGCTGGTACAACACTGTTCAGCTTTAGTTCTTTAGGAGAGTGAAGGCTTTTTAAATTGCTGCTATTCAACAGTACCTTTTCTAGCATTCCTGAGCAAGAAGGAGATCCCTACAGCTTTATTCATGTCAATTCTAGCTTTGCTTCCCAAAGGGAAAGTAGGGCAGAGATGCCAATGAACTGCTGTCCTATAGGCAGACTTGGTGACTTTTGTTTATCTCAGGTATATGTTATGTAGGTGACTAGTGCGGAACATCCTACCCAGCCCGGGCAGCGGCTTGGCATCCTGAGCTGAGATCCTGGTGTGTGGTCTGTAGTCAAAGAAAACATACTGGCATACCTCCAGCCTCCTCAGTAGACTTTTCAGTGCAATAAACAATAAGTGGAAATTTTTCAGCACTTGTACTGGGGACACAATTACTGCAACTTGACTGCATGTGTCCAATCAATACGCTTACAGGCCCAAGTTACAGAAGTAGTTGAGGTGATGTGTGTTGTGCTTAAAGCTTTTGTGAATATGACAAATCAAGACTTCATTAATGCGGAAGTCATTCAAAGGCTGTTGGTTTATGTCCAGCAAGTAGAACTTACTGCACTTGCATTTAGCACTAAACCAGTTAAGTGATACACAAAAGTATGAATTGCTTGGCTTGTAGATGGTGCCATAGGATTGCTTGTAAAAAAAAATCCTCTGCCTACTGACAGTTATAGTAGACATCTGAAGTTAGCCATATCAAACACCTGGTCCAGATGTTCATTTAACTGTATTGCAGTTTATCTGTGCTGTGTATAGAAGGCTTGTAACCAGATTGAGTAAAAGGGTCTTGGATTTCAGAATTAATTTCCTTGTTTTAACAGAGTTCAAAATTTATGTCAATGCTGCACAATTAGTCTCCCTTTGCCCTATAAATAATATATTGCTTAAAGAAACTTGAGAGGACAGTTGCACAGTACTGATCATTCAAAAGGAAAATGTATTTATGAAAACTCAAAAGTTCTGGTTCAAACAGTAGGATCTATAGGTTGAGCTGGTAGGGTAAGTGAGAAAGTGGAGAGAAAAATAAAGGGATGAAAAGTATGGTGGCCTTAACAGAGTTCCTAGGCTTTAGAAATTAGAAAAGTCAGCAAAACCCAAGGCTATTTAATGCAAAGGGAAAGTCAGAACCAGGGGACACCCAGATGCACTCCCATGTAACAGCATACAGGAAACCAGTGGAAGACTGGTTATTCCCTATTCCTCCAAAAGCAAGTAGCAGAATGGAAAAAGCAATGTTTAACCTTGATCTTCAGAATGGTAGGAATGGGTGCTGATGATTTATTTTTGAGTTAAGTAAATAATTTTTTTACTTGGAAAGCAAACCATAATTTATTGGAAGCTATTTAAATAATATAGGGATAACCAAAAATCAAAGCTCTCAAGAGCCCATAGTATTTAAATAGTATAGGAATACTCTAGTCAAAGCCCTTTTGTTAAGTTCCACATCTGAGGCTTCCAAAGGTTACAGTGTCCTCAAGTGCACTGGGCTTCTTCAGTTTATTTCTGGTGCCTGGAGATGTGGTTTTAGTTTTGTAGGGCACTTGAGTAGTCAGTGTTTAGAAACTCCTGTAAGTGGGGAAAAAAGCTACTCCTGTAAGTAGGAAAAGCTTCCAACTTATAGCTGACACCCCAAAAAAATGATTTAATGATATTCAAACATTGAAATACATGTATATGTTTAGGTGCAGTTAGTGCATAGTGGAGAGAGGAGTCTTGCCCATTGTTTTCATTCTCAACACCATTCTTTTTAAAACCAAAGATAGTGATTTTATGTGTTTCCTGTTTCATTAGAATAATTATGTATGAGATGCACACTACATCAAAAAAAACCCTGTTAACATATTGGTCTGTAGTGTTTAATAGAGCTGTTTTTAGTAGTGCATAGCTTGGAGCTAAGGAGCTCTTCTTGAGGCCATTTATCTGGCCAGACCATGTTGTAGTCTGTGTTCTGATGCAGTTCATCAATAAAATGGCATTTATAGACTGACACTTTGTTCCCAACTCCAGGAGGAGGCCCTGAGGCGACAACGGGAGCAGGAAATTGCACTAAGGCGGCAGCGGGAAGAAGAGGAGAGGCAACAACAAGAGGAAGCACTTAGAAGATTGGAAGAGAGAAGAAGAGAAGAGGAAGAAAGACGGCAGAGAGAGGAGTTACTGCGTAAACAGGTGAAAAATGGGACCAGGGACTTAGTTTATTTAATTATGGAGCCTGCCAGTATGAACAAGCTTTGCAACTTGCATCTGTACCTCAGACACCATCAGTTTTGGTGGAGGAAAGCAAAGCTTGTAGACAGTATCAAGTGAATAGTTTACCTGTATCCTGATTTCAGAGTAGATAACCAGAATCCGATCTGCTGTTTGGCATATTGATTAGTGTTGAATGAATGCCTTCCTACATGTTTGAGTCTTAAGTATAGCTTTGCAGAATGGTATGTCTACTCCTTTCTGCAAGAGTACAGTACCATAATAATATTGATTTATTTTGAGCGTTTGCTATAGAATCATACTGTAGAATGATACTTCTTCAGCATCAACTGAGATGATTGGTTTTGCCAGTCTTCCTGTACTATGCCAAGACTATACCCACTGTCAAAGTTTCATCTTTTTTCTTTCCTGTCTTACTGTTAACAATTGTTATGTTTTCCTTTGGGACAAGCTTTAGAAGTCCCTAATGGGTAACTTGAGCTTCCAGACCCCTAATTCATACTGTCACCATTCCTAAATCAAACTAACCTTGAAACATGATTGGCTTCACATTAACTTCCAGGTTTACTTCAGAATTGACAGGGTTTTTTCAGGGACTTCCTTTGTAAGACATTCATCAACATTTTTGTCCCACCACACAATCATCTCCTTTTGTTAGCAGAAATATCTTTCCCTTTGCAACTCTGATGTTGAATTTACAACAGTCAGTATTGCTGTTTTCTTCTTTCATGCCAAATCCTCTTCCCCCTTTATTCCTGTCAAGTTTTATTCAAGTGTAGCAGTACTTGACTGTAGGTAGTATGAGCAGACAGAAGGTCACACTGAAAGGTATGTAACTCCTCAAAGGAAAGTGTTACGAAATTAGCTAGTCTGAATTACAGAGATGTTTTTCTCTTCCAAATTCTTCATTTCTTGGTGGAGCAATGGGAAACCTCGCATCTTTATAAGACATAAACTATATTAGTGGGCTGAGAAATGTAAAGGTAAATTAACAACTTAAACAGCACAGATTCCAAATACAAAGTACTCTCCCTGTTCTGTCAGAATGTTGATACCACAGAGTACGAGTAATTTTGACCTTCTAAGTCTGCTTAGCCTTTACTTCTCTTTATGTCCTGGGAAGGAAGAGGAGGCTGCCAAGTGGGCACGTGAAGAGGAGGAAGCTCAACGGCGACTTGAAGAAAGTCGGCTACGCATGGAAGAAGAGGCAGCCAGACAGCGGCTCGAAGAAGAAGAACGAAAGCGCAAGGAGCTGGAACTCCAGCGCCAGAAAGAAATAATGAGACAGAGGCAGCAGCAGCAGGAGGCTTTACGACGGCTGCAACAGCAGCAGCAACAGCAGCAACTTGCACAAATGAAGGTAAGGTGTTTCTGTAGTTTAACTTCCTCTTCAGTTTGGTGTAGTAAGTGAAACCATGGCTGGATTCAGGGTTGTCTGGGCTCGCTTGAGCAGAGCAGGGACGGATGAACTATCTGGAGAGGGAGGAGGATAGGTTACAAAATGAAAAGGGAAAAGGTTGTCAATAGAAGTGTACTGGAAAGGGATTCACAGATGAGTACAGATGTTTTGAGTGCTGTAGTAAGTAAGGGCCACTGCAGAGTTCCTAAAGCTTAGAATATCTTTAAAATCAAAATTGATTTTTCTGGTTTTAGACAGTGATGTGTTAATTATCACTGATTGATACTGATTGATACACTGTCTTTGATACTGATCAAAGGGCAATTAAAAGAAATATACTATTGGTACTTTTTCCTAACTAATTATTCCATCTTATACTTTTCAGTTTTGTGTTAAACTTTAAAGGTGGCCTGATTTTTCCCCCTGTGCAATGGGCTTATGCTGTTGTTTTTCATTATTACACTTTAGTAGTGTTCTCTAAGATGTTTTATAATTCCTAATGATGTGGGGTTTTTTTGCCTAGCTCCCTTCATCTTCAACATGGGGTCAACAGTCAAATTCAGGAGCTTGTCAATCCCAGACCACACTGTCATTGGCAGAAATCCAGAAGTTAGAAGAAGAACGAGAACGGCAGCTTCGAGAAGAGGTAAGTGCTAACAGTGATGGAGTGTAACTTATTAGAGTAGACTCAACTATGTGACTGCTTAATTGTCGATTTAGGAATGGTGAGGATGAGGAATGGTTTCTTAAAACAGTATAACTCAGGTATAGTTATTTCATATTGATGCTCTGATATGTTTGTAATATGCACAAGACCAGGGCAGCTGGGGGTTACAGACTGGGAAACACAGGGTGGGAACAACTGATGGTAGAAGAGAATTTTTTTCCTCCAAGACACCAAATCCTTAGTTGGCTGCAGTCATGATTTAACCTATTTATTCTGTCCTGGGCTAATAAACTATTTGTATTTACTGGTTAGTTAGGTGTTTCCCTTTTAGAGGAACTGTAATGGCTAAAAAAAAAAGTAGGTCAGGCAAACTCCTCCAGAAAAGAGTGAAATCAGTTTGAAACCAGTTTCCCAGCTAATATTTTGAATAGTTATGATCTTCTGTAAGTATGGACAAGCACTTTTGTCTTGCATGCAACAGCAAAGGCGTCAGCAGCGTGAACTAATGAAGGCCCTCCAGCAGCAGCAGCAACAGCAGCAAAAGTTGTCAGGCTGGGGTAATGTCACCAAACCAGCAGGCACTACCAAGTCCCTGCTGGAGATACAGCAGGAAGAGGCACGGCAGATGCAGAAACAGCAGCAACAGCAGCACCAGCAGCCGAACAGAGTCAGAAATACTACGGTACGCATGGCTTTTGTCTGATTAGTACATGGAGGGAAACGGTGACAGTTCTCCATGTCTGGTTCTAATAACAGGATCTCTTTATTATGTTTCAACAGCACTCTAACCTGCACACCAGCATTGGGAATTCAGTGTGGGGCTCCCTAAACACTAATCCCAGCAACCAGTGGGCATCTGACCTAGTCAGTAGCATCTGGAGTAATGCTGATACAAAAAACTCAAACATGGGTTTCTGGGATGATGCAGTGAAGGAAGTGGGACCTCGTAACTCGACCAATAAAAACAAAAGCAATGCCAGCCTCAGGTAGGAATTGGGGAAGCAGACTTTGCAAAGAAAGGCTACAATTCCTGAGATAATCACTTAGCAGTTATAACGTCTTCACGTGTTTTCCTTTTTTTCTGTGACAGGATCTGTTTTGACAACAAAAGTAGCTAATAGGTGACCCTTCACAATTTACTTTGTCATCTACTTAAATTAGTTGGTTCTTGAACAGTTTGTTTCTTGTAAACTAGTGAGTCTCATAACACTGTACTGTGTACTATACTGTTAAGTCTGGCAATTTGTAATTTATTATCTGTGTTTTGTTTACCTCAGTAAATCTGTTGGTATTACAAGTAGACAAAACAAGAAGGTGGAAGAAGAGGAGAAGCTGTTGAAATTGTTCCAGGGGGTAAATAAAGCCCAGGATGGATTCACTCAGTGGTGTGAACAGATGCTTCATGCGCTCAACACAGCCAACAACTTAGATGGTAAGAGGTGGGAGGAACATAAATGATTCACTGTGAGAAACAATATCTTTGTTTCTTGAGCAGGTTGTTCTGAGGGAAAGTAGTGGCATCAAAGTAATGTTTTTAATGCAGTCAGCAAAATTTTTATAATAAAAATCTTTAATAGTGATATGAAGAGCTGGCTACATCTTCTCCATGGTTTTTGTTGGCTTAACTGTATGAAATCGGGGGGGATGGGAAACAGTTGTAAAGTCTGCCACCCAGAGGATTTTTGGTGATCATAGAAGCATTATCAGGCAGATGGATGAGGATCCAGTTCACTTCTAATGCAGGCCAAGTTACATGCCTCTGTGCAAAGCATTTTTTGGTGTGAAACTGGTTGGGTTTTGTACTACCTCTGCTGGAGCACACATAGAGGAGCACCCAGTCTGAAATCACAGACTCGTACCTTCTTGTACCAAAGTACTGCAGGCATCCCACTGCCTCCAGTGTGGACCTGTGCAAGCCCTTGTACTCCAGCACCTGCATGCTGCAAAGTTGTGGTTCTGTGGGACCCATGAACTTGAGTGGGGAACCAGTGCTGCCCTAAAAGCCAGGAGGATCACTCCTTGCACAGCTTCCCTTTTCTTAGGGGAGTAATACCAGTAGTAACTTGTTGGCTTCATCTGTGATGTACTAACTAGCTGCATCTGTTGTCTGAGGAGAGGGTTTTGCCCCACAGTGCCATTGTGGGTCATACATTCTCAGTGTTTCCATGCTTCCAAGGCTGCTTTGTGCCACAGGTGGCAGCCTGTTGTCCTGGTGTCTTCCTGGCCAGTGATTTTTCTTTGTCCTTCTCCATGTTAAAATTAAACTCAGTGCAAGAAAGATAGTTTAAGAAAAGGAAAGCTGGTAAGGAAGGCTTGCAAGTGACCTAGCTGTGGAACTTTAGGTGCTTGCAGGTCAGGTCAGTGACTGTGGGGTGTGATCTGTTGTGCTACAGACAAAAAGGGATTGTACTGATGACAGCTCTTGCATTAAATTTGAGCTTTATAATCTGGTGGAGTACCATACCCTTAGGATTGTCAGTTTATTTTTCATTCTCATTGCATCAGCTGGCTTTCTTACCCTTGCTTTGACTGCACATAGGTGCAGCATTGTATCATAGGGTTTTACTGTAGGGAAAGTGGAAGGGCAAGGGGTTTTTGTGGGTATGAGATTAGCAAATATTTGAAACAAATCCAAAGCTTTTTATTGCATGCATGTGTTCACATACCAACACGCATTCCCTCATGGTCTGCTTTCTTTTTGCAGTTCCCACATTTGTCTCCTTCCTGAAGGAAGTGGAGTCTCCATATGAGGTCCATGATTACATCAGAGCCTATCTTGGAGATACTCCTGAGGCCAAGGAGTTTGCCAAGCAGTTTCTTGAGCGCCGTGCCAAACAGAAAGCCAGTCAGCAGCGGCAACAGCAGCAGCAACAGGTAAATCTTAACTCTACAGTCCTCAGGAGTGTATAGAGGTTATGTTTGAATTCATAGGAGGATGGGTTGATACAAGGATGAGCAGGATTTTACAGCTCATGTGAAATGCAGAGGAAGAAGCAGGTTTCAGATGCTTACTGCAGAATCAAGTTTTCTCTAGAACTTAACAGTTGAGGCCAGTTGTAGATCAAATAGTGTTTTAGCATGCTGATCTAGGATATGCTTTAGAAAGGTGAGGTACCTGTACTGGATGGATGCATCAGTGGCTAGTGCTGCCACATGATGTAGAAAGTGCTTTGGGCTCTCTGAATGTTTTCAATATAAATAAAACCAAACTTAATTGCACTTTATAAACTTGAACTCGCTTTGTTTTCTAGGATTCAGTGTGGGGAATGAACCACAGTTCGCTACATTCGGTCTTTCAGACCAATCAGAGCAACAACCAGCAATCCAATTTTGAGGCTGTGCAGAGTGGCAAGAAAAAGAAGAAACAGAAAATGGTTCGTGCAGATCCCAGCTTGCTAGGTCAGTTTTAACTTTTAGAAATTACTCTTTGATTGGGAGAAGTGTTGTGGAGTGTGGAATGCTTGTAAGCCCTAAATGGGAATATCAGACCTGAGCAGAACAGGTAGTTGTTGAAGCATCTTTAGAATTTGTTTCAGTATTACTATTTAAAGATTTAAAAAATACTGTTTTGGTTTCGTCAAACATCTGTCACTTTTCCTCCTAAGAAGGCCTCTTCAGTATGTTGGTTATTACCTGCAAACATTAAAGTAGTTAAAGGATGTCATTTAAACTGCCTTTTTTCTTTTGAGTGGACCTTAGCCTATTTTGTTGAATTAATGATAATTCTCTTAAGAAAAACCTGTTTTCTCTTTCCTCATGAGGAACAGCTTTTTGAGGCTTGCCTTTATTCCTTCCTACCTTTCTACATGAGCTAACCACCCATGAGTCAGAAAAGGTGGCAAAGATCTTTAGAAAAAAAGGTGAATAACTGTCACAAGTTTTCATATGGAGGCAGTGGAGATGACTGCATCATTAGTACTCAGGGTTTTTAATATTTATGTTCTGTATCTTAATTTTTATGTGAAGATGGTAGTTACCCAGCCCCTGTAGCATTGATGGAAAGGTTCCTTTAAAGTGGCCTTTAAGATACAAGGGGATCATGTAGTAGTGAGCATTGTGGGGTATAATGCATTGCTGTAGTGTTTTAGTAGCATAAATGAGTCTGCATTTGTGCTGTGTGTGATAGAAAGGAAATGAGGGCACTGCACTGGGCCAGTATTTGTTGTGCTGCTTAGCTTGTGCTTGTGTAAAGCAGACTGGTATTAACCACATTGAAGTCACTGCTGTTTTTTAAGGCTTTAACAGAGCCCTCTCTGGTTTTTGTCTTTGCTTTTTGTTCTCAACAAAATCAATACTCTTTAAATCAGTATTTTCTGTGTTGAAGTATATTGAACTTTTCAGTGGAATCCTGACTTATGCCAGCCCATATGCCAGTATAGTGAGTCTGATCTGGGTCTTCAGTTGAGGAGTTTAAAACCCTGCCCATGTAATATGAAGAAGAAATCACTAAGTATGACTAGGAAGTTGCAACTGTAAGTGAAGTACCACTTGCACCTTCTCAAAAATCAGTATGCTCCATGAAAAATAATTCCAAAACCTTTTAGGTAACATTGTGCCACGAGAGGGAGCCAGAACAGTTCTCTAAAACCTGCTGAACAGAGCACTTTGTTGAAGATAATGACTGTGAAAAGAAGTCTGTTTTCTAGCCCAGAGTGAGCCTACAGAGCAGTGAAATTTCAGATTTGTGTTAAGTAGCCTTAACACAGGAAAACTTTCCTTTTTCCCCATACTCTGTATGGGAGTGGTACAACCATAAAGGTTGGATTTTATGAGGAAAGTTGCATATGATATGTTGTATTTTTTCCTTGTAGGAAATGTTTTTGCTTTTTTTTCCTCTCTTTCCTCATGTATTTTATGCCCTCAGCCCTTACAGTTAAAGGATTGGGTACAAGTTTAGGTGCATTTTGAGCCATCTGCATAGGCCTGTATAACTTTGTACACGTTCATGTTGTACTCCTGAAACAGATGATTGTGAAAAAGCATAGTAATACATGGAATTGTCACTAGATTTCATAGGTACGTACATGTATTTAAACTTTAAGGGATAGAATTGCTCATGCTCTCTGAAGTGTTGATTTGTATTTTATGTTCACAAAATGTCTATTTCTGCCTTTTGGACCATGTAAGTACAGTGTTGACAGGCGATCCGAAGTACCAGTTGACTCAGAGGTGCTCCGTTCCAAGATGTAGCTCGGCCATGTCACCACTGTGCCTAGATGTGCCTCGTAAAAGATGGCACCTTTTAAGTGAAAGTTGAAACCAGTCTTCTGCTGATCTGTTTCTAAAGACCAAGTGATACTTAGCTAAATATAAAGTTCCTTTTACTAAGGAAAAAAGTGCTTGTTTAATTTTCTCTTTAGTCTCACTGACTTTCCACCTGAGTTTATATTTGATAGGTATCACTCACTTTATCTTGCATGTGCCACTGCATGTAACAAATGTGTTGCATCAAATACACTATACCCCATCCAGATTTTTAACACAAGTCCTTTTTTGGCTTACAGGCTTTTCAGTGAATGCCTCATCAGAGCGGCTCAATATGGGAGAAATAGAGACTTTGGAAGACTACTGAGCATGTGCAAATCAACTGGCTTTTCCTGCATCTGTTAACCATGGGTTCTCCGTTTTGGACACAGTACTCTCCACCATGCGTTCTTCTTCGCCTTGCAGTGAATCACAGAATCGATCATCTCAGGCTGCTTCCTTTAGCCCCAGCAAACCCTTTCTGCCCAGGACTGCACAGGCATTTTTCCTACTGTCAGCCTAGAGTCAAGTGGACTTTGTTTGGAGTCCTGGGAGGGTGGGAGATAGGATTCATTCACAACAAGGCTGATTTGGGCAGCAAGCTTTCACTGTGCTGTGATCTCCTCTGCTGACATACCTGGAAAAAAGAAATCAATTGGGATTCTGCAAACCATTGCTTCCCTCTCCTGGTTACTCTTACCACAGCCAACACGTGCAGTCATGGAGAGAGAAAGAGGGAGTGTTTGTGGTTAACAGATGTTGGTCAAAACCAAAATGCCACACAGATACTGACTTCCACGCTCCATCAGGGCAAGAGGTGCTCTCCCAAGCCAGGAGTTGCATTCATAAGCTAACCTTAGAACTGGCAACAGCAGGAGAGGGGCGGTGGCGGGCGCAGTTTAGCTTGGGTTGGTTTGAAGTTGCACACACCCTGCCAGCCCTTCTCAGCACATTATTTTTGGAGGGAAAGCTCGAGTCTGTCTTCATTAGGTGGTGATGCTGAAGCTTGTGGAGTTCCCTGTCGGCCTGCTCCAGCCTTCCTGGACAAGTGGGGACTTTTGCTCTCGGGAAAAAGAGGTGGCATCTCTTCTTTCAGGTTGAATTTATCCCTTAAATGCTACCTTCAGAGGGTTAGGACCAGTTTATTTTGAGCTCTTTTCCTGCAAATTTGTCTCGTTTAAGAGACAGTAGGATCTTTACTGTGTGAATCTTTAGTCTTTGAGGGTGAACACTGGCTTTCGGATGTATACCCCAGCAGTCTTAGCTTTGTCATTTCAAGCAGTGCTTAGGTTAACGAGCAGAGATGCCCTTTTGTCATGAAGAGAGACTGCGGAGGGCGAAGCTATGTGCAATGACGGCCCTGCTTATCTCCTACACCTTAAACTATTTCATGCACCTTCACTGGGATCCATAATCTTTAAGTATTTATGGAATTGTAACCTTCGTCTCTCACGGAAAGATTAACACCACCTTCCCTTCTCCACCCGCTCACATGCATACACCATGAAAGAAAGGAAATGAAAACTGCCAAACGCACTTAGTTTCAAGCCCCTGGTCCCGTCTCCCATGCCCAGAGGGTTATAACCTGTGAATGAAGAGACGCTACGGTTCTGGTGGAGTTGTATAAAGGTGTCTGTTGTTCTGTCATCACTGCCTAAAGAAAACAGTTCGAGTTGCTCAAGAGGAGTTTGGCTTTGGATTTTATTTCATTTGGTTTATTCATTTTTTGGGGTCACCTTCCCCTCCTCCTCCTCTTCCTCTTTTTCCTCTCTCTTCCCCCTGCCCCTAAACATGTACAGTAACTATACAGAGACTGCTGCAGACTTGTATATAGTTTTTGGATCCAATAGCATGGAGAGACTTGGAACTGTTGCAAATCTGGTCTCCCTGTCTCCTTTGCTTTGTAAATTCATAAAAGGGGGAAGAGGGGTAGTTAAAATGTTTACAAAACTTTAAACTCCCTCTGAACTTTTGCCAGTGGGGGGGGGGGGGGGGGTGGGGGGGAAGAGAGAACTTAAATAAAACCTGGTTGTATTATATCTGAGAGAAAACTTTCTGCTTGCTTTTGTCCAAGCTGAGTTTTAAGGTGACTCCTGGTGCTAAAACTGACCCCAAACTCAACTGCGAACATGCAGGATGTGGAACAACAGCTGCTGCTTTATTTCTTCCCTGGTGAGGAATACCGGTGGTTTTTTTCTACTTGATAATTTTAGAGTTCAGATAAACACCAGTAAGTCAAGATTGGAAAATTCTGACAAGAAAGCTTTAATTCTGCCCCCCGTACAGAAACATGTGCATTCATGCTCATGTTGTTTATGCAGGAAAGATCAAGCCATGGCTGGCTTTCTGTTAGTACAGACACTTGGCCATGGAGCCTTTTCTGTGCCAGTCAGTAACCACCCCACCCACCCCAATTCCTTTCCCTAAATGAGAGGTTTTATTTCTCCCCACTGCGCAAAGGTCCACAGGCACACCTTGTAGGCGTCCCTTTTTAGACAAAAATCTTATTTTTGTCTTTTTTTTTCTATTTGATGCTTGTTTTTGTGTGGAAAATCCCAGTAAAAGTTAATGATGAATGTCCTTGTACCGTTCACGTGACCACGAAGAATATGGAGTCAATATGCTAAGATCTAACTTGCACAGTAGCTTTGCATTGTGTTCAGCTAATGGCTCAGGAGAACAGTACATGTTTAGGCTGATAATTTTACTTGGTTTGACTGCCTACTTTTGTGTGTGTGTGTGTGTGTGTGTGTGTGTGTGTACAAGGTGTCTGGTTCATAAGTACTTTCTGCTGCTTGTTTGGTTGGTGGGGTTTTGTAATGGTATGATCTAACTCCTACAAGCCAATTTTGGACTACTCTATACTACATAACAAATAAGCAAAAGTATGCTAATTCCCAGCTCAGCTGGGGAGCAGGAAAAGGAGCAACTTGTCAGTTTCTCAGTGGAAATACAGAAATGCGAGCAGGAAAAGGAGCAACTTGTCAGTTTCTCAGTGGAAATACAGAAATGCAAGCAGGGAAAAATGTGCAATGATAATCTGTCGAACCCTGAGAACCTTACTCGCCTTCTGAGAGCTGGTAGATAATGGACCAGTGGGGAAGATGTTGGTTTTAATACTTAAATATTCTGGCTCCTGTATTTAGTACAAAGGTAAGATGATGGCATGTTCAGATTCTATGCTCAGGTGACTGACTGCCCTGTCACCTTCTGTAACAAACTGGGCCTGTTTCTGTAGCCACAGTCATTTGGATCAGTAGGGATGGAAAAAATAGGAGCTACAGCTTTGTGTCTGCTGCTGAATATACATTTATGTACTTCCCAGCTCCTTTTCAGATGGAGTGTGAACCTGGAAAGCTAACAGGGCTTTGATCCAAGTTTGGCAGATAATGTTGACCGTAATGCTAGAGATCTGAGGTTGGTATTGATCACGTTTCACCATGTTCCTTCCTAACTTACCATTTCACTGCAGGGTCAGTGCTCTGTCCTCTGTTTTTCCTGCTTCCTCTCACAGCCAGGCACTAATGCAAAGAACTGCAGCAAGCAGGATGATTTAACAGGACACCTGAACTGTATCTGGCTGCCTGTCTAAGCCAAAAAGCAGAGATCTCGTAGCAGAAACATCTGAATCTAAAATTTAAGACAAAACTACTCATGTTTTCAGAGCATAAAGAACTGATATGAGGGTATTTTCGTACTTTATTACATCTTTTTCTGAAGGAACCCATGAAGCATCTAATCTTCATATCAACTTTAAAAAATGCTAACGAAATTCTTCTGATAATGAACCAGAGCGTTCCCCTTTTGATACACTTCATCCTTTCCCAAACCTCTTTTGGTGCAAATGTGATTTGAAACAAACCTCAGTTCTCTTTGCTATGAAGTTCTTACTTGGAGGGGAAGGCTGGGGTGGCAGAGGGTTGCAGGAGGAGGTGGTGTCCATGAGGTTTGGATCTGAGGAGGATGCTCGCCTTCCTTGACAAGGGCAACTCTCTTGGAAGACTTACCAGGTTTTAACAGGCAGTTCTGCCTGTGAAGACCACACACTGCTCCTAGTCCACCGCTGTAAGTATACACTCAGAAAACAAGGATGCCATGGAGCTGCTCTGGCTGCATTTCAGAGCATTTTAGTCTCAAAAGATTGAGGCCCTTGTTTCTTTGCTGCACCCACCCTTGAAAGACCACTGCCACCCCTGCACACTGAGAGGAGAGCAAAGCCCTCCAGTGGTCAGCTTGGTTTTGGGGTTAGCTCCCCCAATGGCTCCTTGTGTCTGGCCGTGGGATGCCTGGCCAGAGGGAAGGCATTTCAGGAGCATCCCTATGTCCACTGAGAAGGACTTGCCAAGAACAGCTCCTGTGTGCACTGGCCTGGCAGGGTGACTGATGCCTAATGGCTGGGCTGCCTATGGGGTTTTAGGCACAACTTAGAGGGTGGAGCTGCCTTCAGGAGGAGGTGTGCTCCACAAGCCGGAGCGAGTGAGTCTCTGCTGGGGTTTGCACACACTCCATCCACTTGCTGTTGTGAAGTAAATTCTTTATTTTTTAATCTTTTAAATCTTTCTTAACCTGGCTGGACAAAATTTTATTGCACCAGTGAAATTCCCAAGTTGTTTCATACTTCGAAGAGTTTTAAGAATTTCTGGTGACGCTTTTCCCGAGGGAAGCCATGCCCTACCACAGAGTCCTTCGCCTGGTCCTGCTAATGCTGTGTGGCATCCTGGTCCCTGCTGTGCTGGCAGGTAAGGAGTTTTGTTTGCATTTCAAGCACAAAAGCATGGGTGGTCTTTTACTAACCTGCCTGCCTCTCCTCTATTGCATACCTCCTCTCCCTCCTCTAAAAAAATCTGGTTTTATTGAGTTATAATTAATGGAAACTAGTTTTGGGATCACTTGTGGTGAGAATGTGTTCACCACCCTGAGACGAAGCTGCTGCTGGGGAGAACATAATTTGTAATTTTTCCTAAGCAGAAGAGCAGTAGCACCTACGTGAGCGTTAGTGGCAGTAGTAGATCAGGACATGTAGATGGAAAGTTCTCAGCAGCTGATGGGATAGCTTGTTTGTTAGCTTCTAATGGCAGGAAGAAGCTACAGTGATGAAAAGGAACACTTTTCTCTGGCTAAAGCATATGTGCCAGTTTTTGGTTCCTTCTATGCTTCCTGCTACAGCAGAGCACAACTGCTGCTGTAAGTAGAAGTGGGAAAGTGTCTATGAATACTCAGCTTGGTTGAAAGCTGAGGTGTGCATCTAAATGGAATTTGTCTGGAGCTGGATGTGCTGGGGCAGGTGGCAGTGCTGGGAAGTGTGTATGTGGCTCTGACTCAAGTTCAGTGAGGTGATGGGAACAGGAATAGGTGAGACACTGATTCTGTAAGGCACTGTTTTTTAAGGAGATGACTAGTAATTCCAGCCTTATCTGCTCCTGCCTTCGGAAACTCATGAGGAGCTGCTTCCCTCAAAGCCTCTTTCTTTAAGTGGGGGTGAGGCTGAAGGAACCACTCAGGCAAAGAAAATAGGCAAGAGCACAGTGCTTGTTTTCCTGAATTCTCATCCTGCCTTCCAAGATCTGGAGCAAAGCTGGATCACAGTCCCCTCCCAATTTATGAGCATCTTGCCCAGCAGGGAGATCCTGACCAGCCATCCGTTTCTTATTAAAGGAGCTTTCACGTGACTAGGGGAATTTATCACTGCACCTAGCTTGGTACATGAACAGAATTACTGTGGCTGATATCCCCCACAGATCCTTCCCTTCTAGGATGCCTTCTTGCTAGGAAACCTTTAAAATAACCAAGAAATGAGCACTAAGAAGTGATGTTTTCGCTGTCTAAACCCCAAGCTTTTATGTCTGTATAGTGGAACATTAATTGCTGAAGCACAGTTTGTTTGTAGCTTGCTTGTGCTCCCAGAAGCAGTGTCAGTGCTCCTCCCCAAAACCAGATAAGGTCTTAACTGGTAACAGTACTTCACTGCAGAAAGTGATTCATTCCCATGAAAACTTCACCTGCTTCCTTCCTGAGCTAGGATTCCTTTTACACTGTTTTGTTTCCAGTATTTGGTATGTATTTGCTCTGCCCCTGGCCTTGCCAGCTTTCCTATGTATTCGCCCTCGGCTCAGCATCACAGCCATAGTCTGTAGCTGTCATTGCCTCTGTGTGTCACTTTGCTCCTGTGAAATACTCCACATTCACTTCATTCCTTTCCTGGGTGAGTCACACGTGTGCAGCAAGGCCAGTAGCTCTCGAAGAGCTTTGTACTGATGAATGCAGCATTTGGATCCTGGAGTGCAGGAGAGTCTCCATGCTTCCTTTGTGGCATTTTAGAGGCTAGAGGCCTTTAAGAAGTTTGTTCTCTACTACCTCAAAGCAGGACATGAGGGACCAGCATGTACAGTAAGCCATCCCAGGAGCACAATGATTTTCTGCTGCATTGGAAGTGAAGTTACCTGCCCCCAAAATGGGGCTTTTAGTGCACAGTGGAGTTTTTTCTGCTTTTCACCCCATTAGCAAAGGAAATTTCCTGCCTTGGGCAGACAAAGAAGGGAAGGGCATGCAGACAGCCCTCTGCTCTCCTGCGTACACATGCAGCCCTGCCTTTCTGTAAACAAGTTTATTTAACATTCATCAGAACCGCAGCGCTCTGCGCTGCTCCACACTCCAGCTCCGGCTTTCGCACATCACAGGCTGCCCTTTGTGCTCCCCATGAAGGCCTCTTTTCATCCTTGCCCTGGCCCTGTGCCCGCTGGAGCCACCTGGGGCTGGACAGCCCATTGCTGGCCTCAGGGTTCACCCAGCCTCTGCCCTCCCATCTCGGCACCTTGTGCCTTCCATGGCAAAGCCCTCCATGGGGGGCAGGAGCAGAATCTGCCTTGGAGGGAGCTGTAGCTGATGCCAACCTTGCAGACCCCACGTCTGGAATGAGTCTTCCCATCTTCATTGGGCTTAATTTTATCACAGTGGGGTCTTGGAGCTACCTGGTACCAGAAGCCTTGTGTAAGCGCTCAGTTCAGCAACGCATGAAGGCTCTCCACTGGCAGTTGAGGTTCCCATATGGATATGGCAGTTGGAGCACTTTTGGGGTGCTGGTGGGTTGCGTACCTTGATCTGGCTTCTTGCCTGGCCATTCCGGTTTCCTGGACAGTGCTCTGTGACTGAAGAAAGTATGAGTATCTCTTCAGAGTTACTGAGCTCTTTCAAATGTCCCATTTGTCAAAGATGGGGGGGACACAACTGACTGAGTCTTTAATGCTCTTTGTCCACATCATCTAGGTGCAACAGGAAACGGCCAGCTCAAGGACTTTCTGCACACCTAAATCTTCTCTGCTTCTGCTGCCTCCAAACCCAAGTAAAGCATGGGCCTAGCGTGCAGGAGGGTTGTGAAGAGCTGATTTTTATTTTTTGCTTTCAGCAAAGCCAGCTTCAATTCGCATGATGGATTCAGAGCTCCAAGTGGAAGTCGGTAAAAAGCCTTTGCGAGGCCTTGCCTTCTGAACCATGTATATATTTAGTATATAAATTCTGTGGGCTTATGGATTACCTTGTTTTGAGCTGATGTGGCTGTACATTGTACTGCAGTAGCACATCAGAATGCATACAGGGAAAAAAGCAAAGCAGGAGACTTGCTGAAGGAAAACATACGTAGCAACTCATGTGTCCTCATTTTCAACAACAGGAGAATAAAAGTCTATTAGGGAGTTTTTAAAGTTCGACTGCTAGAATGTGGTAAGTTGTAAATAGGTTTTGTCAGGCACATGTCTTAAAAAGATGCAGTTGTTGCAACAGTGTGTCTAGACTTATTGCAAGTCTTTTTAGACCATTACCCAACCTTGCTCTGCACCACCACTCCTTAAAACTTACTGACACTAGTACCAGCTCTCAGCTAAGGTTACCACTGGGTTGGAGGTGGAGAGTGAAGATGAGGAGGTGCTGAGACCAGCCTCTGTGAGGAACAGTATTGGTCCTGGTGAGGGATCTCCAGGGATAAAGATGTTAGGTGGCCTCATCTGCTTTGCCTTGAGGTCTTGCTGCCTGCCTGTGGGCGAGGGTCTGGTGTCTTGAAGGATGCTTGAGATTTGATCAGCTTCCTCAAAAGCTATCACTGGTGGAGACTCTTCCAGTCTTCTTTCAGCCATCAGTTATCTGGAGTGCTGGATACTGTGTCGCGCTGCTGGCAGCTCACCCACCTTCTACCTGAGCATGGAAATAATGGTTTCATCAAGTTGCATTTGGCATCGTCCTGTCTAGATCTGGCTACAGCCCATGTAGCTCAAGTCCTTCTGGGGTCCCTCGTCATTCACAAATCTCAGTGTATTTCTTTAAAGGGTAAGAACCTGATGTTCCATTTTCCTGGGCTCAGTTGTAACTACCCTGTGCTGGAGAGAGGGAGAAGGCATGGTGTGGTACAGATATTTCCTTAAAATAAGGCAATTTGGAGTGTCAACATATGGAAAGGAGGAGGTGCCACCCTCCACCTGGCCTGTTTTAAACCACTGGAATACTTTTAGTCCATTTTTTTTCCAGGTACCATCTCTGCCCAGTAAAACCCCAATAACCAAGATTATTCCATGTCTTTCTCTTGAGTGCTCTCAAACTGTGTGTTTCACCAAGTGAAACAGCAGCTGCCCTCAGTCTGTGCTTTAGTGCTGATACAGGGTTAATGCTGAGGGAGAACTGCTTCGTGCCACAGGGTCAAGGTTTCTCTCCCTTCAGAGCACCAAGGCACAAAGCTCTTGAAGTGGTGGTGGGGTTACCCATGTGTGTTGGTAGCTCCGCTGTGCCTGCTGAGTTGCTCTGGGGTAAACAGACTGTGTGAGTGTACCCACTGGGTTTTCCTAGAGACAGGACTGGTCCTAAGACTGATGCCAGCACAACTAATGCATGGCTGTCACCCATCACTGGTCTTGTGATGATGTTCTGAGCGTGTTTCTTGGTAATTCTTTATTTCTACAAAGTTCTTGGTTGAACAGGGACACCATGCACTGCCTTGCTTTGATATTTGGTTGCCAACTCTCGGTTCCACCCCCTCACTTGAGATTGCAATGCCTTTGGGGTTTTACGCACAGCCCCAAAGCCAGGTGTGACTTGCCCTTTCCCAGTGAAAGGCTGACACTGAGCCTGGAGCTGTCACTCGGAGGCATTTGTTCAGGTGCACAGACTGTGTCCCCCTCTTCACAATCAGGGTGTCACCAACTGCAGGTGGCCAAGCCTGGTTGCTCTGGTGCTGCTTCTCTCATAGATCATCTTTAGAATCCTGGTTTCCTGCTCATGCACAGAGAAACCCAGCTCAGGAGGGAGAGGGACACGCAGTGGTCACACAGAACAGCAGCAGAGCAGAGAATTGAATCTCTGAACTGGGTCCTGTGCCTGTACTTGGAGCCTGTCTGTTGAGACTGTATCCAGCAGGTGACTGGAAGGGCACTCATCTCTTAGGTTTGAGACCTTATTAATAGTTTGTTGGGTTTTGACACATAAGCTCTGAGCTTCTCCCTCACCTTTCTCGCTTTTACCAGAGGACTGAAATCAGAGTGTGGCTTTTAATACTGCTCCATTGTGGATCTGCTGCTCTCAGCCAGCAGCAGCATCACTGATGCTCACTGGGATGACTGCAGAGGGGTGGAGGCATGACTCCTGCAGTTGTTAAGCCCACTGGATGTGTGGGGATAGCTGGATATGGGTGGTTGGGCCTCTCAAATGGGGAGGTATGTGAGGGCACAAGCTGTTATTTAGGAGGGAAAATCAAAGGTGAGTCTTGGAAAGCAAAGCACTGGTTCCAAACAGACTCTCCTGGTCTGCAGCAGCTTTCTCTGGAGGGACTGGTAGCATTGAGGTGCAGGAACTAAAGAGGAGACCCAGCAGCAAGCCCTGGCTCTTGCTGATGTTCAGATGCAAGTATCTTACTTTATGTGTGTGCACGACTCTGCTGCTTCTGCTGACAACTCTGTTGGTGAGGCACTAGAGTGACTGAAAGGAGTTGTGTTTGCCTTGGTTGAAGTGCCGTTAAGGTAAAACCACAAGGACTTGGGACAGAAAACGTATGTTTAGCACACTCTGCCCCTTCTGTGTGGGTGAACTGAAAGCGTGTTTTAATCAGATGAGGGGAATTAGCAAAATACATGTCCAGAAGCCATCCAGGACTCTGTACAGGTCTTAAAAATCACTGAGATCATAAACAAATTAGACTGTTTACTCAGCTATCAAACATAAGCTCTGTGCCCTGCTTAGAGAGAGCTGCAATAAATTTTTAGGAATTGGATGCACAGGGGACAGGGAAACTTTCCAGGACCTGTGGGTCTGGTTAGAAAGAGAGCCTTTGCACTGTGGTTGGAAAGGGTAGCGTTCCCTCCTTGTCCAGTTGAGAATGGGGAGTTGGGAAGACCCTGTTCACATCCTACAGCCTCCCTGAATGGTGCCTGCATCTGTTATAGATGATCTGAGCTAACATTTCCCCCCAGTTAATGTGAGGGTTCACTCAGCTCTCTTGGCTTTGGGGAGAAAAACATTCTTGGGAAGTGCAAGGACATCCTCCCAGCATGGTGTTCTCTTGCCAGCTAGGAACGGCTGCAGTGTTGGTGCTGGCCTTGGTGGTGTTGACACAGTCAGGAAGGTTGTAGCTGGAGGGTGGATCTTCTGTGTGGAGTTGCTCTGCTTGTGAAAGCAGCCTGGAACCAGGGCTTCACAGGCATTACATGCATTTGATTTGTGCCTAAACCAGCAGCTTCCTAAAGCCACTGCTGTGAACTAAATAGCCCCAGCTCTCCTTGGTTTCTTTCCCTGTTGTTTTAAGGACATTTACCTACTCAGTTCTAGACTTCACAGAATGGTTTGGGTTGGAAGGGACCTTAAAAATCATCCAGTTTCAAATCTTGCCACAGGCCAGGAACACCTTCCATTAGATTAGGTTGCTTAAAGCCCTGTCCAGCTTCCTTGGGCAACCTGCTTGGTATCTCACTACCCTTATAGTAAAAAACTTCTTCCTAATGTCTCATCTCAGTCTTCCCTCTGTCAGGTTAAAGCCATTCCCCTTGTTCTGTCACTACCTGCCTTTGTTCAAAGCCCCTCTCCAGGTTTCTCGTAGTCCCTTTAGGCAATGGAACCTGCTGTAAGGTCTCTTCTCCAGGCTGAACAATCCCAGCTCTCAGCCTGTCTCCAGAGCAGAGCTGCTCCAGCCCTCACAGCATCTCCATAGCCTTTGCTGGATTTGCTCCAACACCTCCATGTCTCTCTTGTGTTGGGGGCCCGTGATCTGGATGCAGGACTCCAGATGTATCCAAACCGCAGGATTTATAGAAGTGAAGTCCACTGGAAATTGGTACTTTCTAGAAGAGCCTCTGGATGGGATGCGAGTCTCCAGCATCTGATTAGTTTTGCAGGACAGGCTGAGAAGGGCCCTGCCAAGGGCTCGGGTTTTGCTGGGGAGCCCTCATGGAGCCACAGGTCTCTTGTGAGTTTGTAGCAAGAACCCAAGATGCCAGCTCTGATGCACACAGTGACCACAGATGTACCAAGCACATTGAGGACATGGTACTTGCTGCTACTGCCACGTGCTGGGTCAGCCAGCCACAGCATGCCGACCAGGAACAGGTCTCAAACTGGGGTCTTGTTTGTCTCTCACTGCTTGTTGGGCCAGGGTTAAACCTAGCAGCTGTCTCACTGAAAATCCTGCCACTTTTTTATGGCTGTAGAAAGGCCTTTCCACAGCTAGTCTGGAGCCCTGTCATGTTCCTGAGTCTGCAGACAGCTTGGGATAGCTTTGGGGATGGTGGGAGCTGCTCTGATGTAAGCCCTGCAGTAAGTTGTACTGGTGGGTTTCTCCCGGCAGCAAAGGTGAGTGTTCTGGTGCTGGTGTTCCTGTTCCTTCTGATGCAGGGCTCCCATGGGAGAATCAAGTGTAGTGGAACCCTTAGCATTGATTCTTCAGTTCACTCTCCTCCCATAAGGTGCCAGCTGCCAGCGGGAGGCAAGGAGGGTTCCACATTCTTAAAGCTCTGGCTGGTGCTGCCAAGGTGCGCTGGTGCCACCTTCCTTGGGGGCCAGGGAGAGCCTGAGACAAGGCTTTGAGTGCCCCTGGTTCACCAAGAGGCACCATGCTGAAGCGGGGATGCCCAGCATACCCCTGTGCCTTGCCCCAGAGAACCCAGGCTGCTTGCTCTGACTCCTCTGATGCCCTTTCCCAGCCTGATACCCACCCTGTCAGTTCAAATGGGCTCTGGTGCTGGATGCTGTTTGTTTCCCTCCTCCCCAGTTTTTTTCCCCATCCCAGTGCAACATTCCCAGTGGTTTCGGCAGGGAGCTGTGGAATTTCTCCTGTTCCTGCCGGGGCCCACCTGAACAAGCCAGGCATTGACAGGGAGCACTCAGCTTAGCCACACACACACAGACAGGGCTCTCTGCTTTGGTCCCTGACCCCACAGGGGAACGAATAACAGGAGGTAAATGGTAACATCAAACAGAGCCCGGCCTGGCTTTCATCTCCCCAGCATGGCATGGAGGTGGGCAGAGGGAAGTGGGGCTCCTGCCTGGGGAGGCTGTGTCCTGCTCCCTGCCAGCACCTCTGGCACCCTGCACTGCACAGGCCAGTGGTGCAGCACAGAAGGGCCCTGACATGATGTGGGTTTTGCCAGCATGTGTCCAGGTTGCAGGAATATGTCAGCCCAGTCCCATGGGCATCCACAGACTGGCTGTGGATGCTGGTGCACGAGCAGAGGCTGCGGGGAGTTCCCTGTTGTCCCATGTGTGCTGTGTGTACACCAGGAGGCTTCCAGAGCCTGTGGTAGAGGGGTTGCACCCTGGGGCACAGGCACTGCCTTCAGCTGCTCTGGTTGTTAGTTTTCTGCAGCCTCCTTAAGCCCTCGGGTCACCCTGCATCCGCAGCAGGGTGACCATGGGCGCTTGTTTCTCAGCAGAGCACCTGCAGGGCCCAGTACCCACCCTCTGGAACGAGCCTCCTGAGCTGCCCTCTGGAGCTGGCCCCATGGACACCACCACAGCCCGGCTCTCGGATGCCACAGCCTTCCCCGTGTACACGTCTGAGCTGGAGCCTGAGGACACCACTCACCTGCACCGGCTGGATGCTGGGAATGGTACATGGTGGCACCATGGGCGCTCTGGGGATCACGAGAGGATGTCCTCGCTCTGCAGTTGCTCTTTATGGTCCTGTTGCCTCCCAAGAGGGGGTTGAGAATCCTGAGGTGGCCTGACCACTGCTGGGGAGGGGGGTGAATAGGCAAGAATATGCCTCAAACTCTCTAAATAGGGAGTGTGAGCACCTTGCCTGGCTCCTGATCTACAGCAAACACCTGTTGTAATGTGCTTTGAGCAAAGCAGCTCTTGCTGTGAGTGTTAGCAGGAAAGCTGAGTGCCAAAGACCTGCTGTGTTATGGCTGTCTTGGTCACTGGGTAAGGAGCAGTGGGTGGCTCCAGCCACCTGCCCAAGGGCTTAATGCCTCTGGGGCACAGGATTGGGCCTCAGCTGCACTGGGACATGGGAACAGGGCCATCATGGGCAGTGCATGGGGCTTGGGAGTGTGACCCCATGGCCAGGGACATGCTGGTGTGGGGCTGATTCCCCCTTAGCCCTTCCCGCCTGGGACCCAATGGCTATGCTGATCTCATACAATCTTGTTCTCTGTCCCTGCAGGGTCACTGGGACCTGGAGCTATTGGTGCCATTGTCATCGCCTCCCTCCTGGGCACCTCTGTGCTTGTGGCCTTGGTCATCATCACGCTGAGAAAGTTCTCTGCCTCCTGAACTCAATAAAAGGTTTCTCTGTAACACACCAGCCCTTGGCTGCTCCTGCTGCCCATCTGCCTGGGGTTCCCTGGGGAGACACGCTGCCATGGATGTTGCAAAGGGCACTCTAGCTTCTGCACTGGGCAGCAGAGCTGCCCTAGTGTGCTGTGCTCTTGGCATGTGGATCCTTGGGGTGCACACAGACCTGGCAGGCTTGACCACAGCAGTCGGGGGGTCCCTGCAGCAGTGAGTGAGTGGCTCCGAGCTGGCACCATCTCTCTTGGTTGTTGGTAACGATGTTGGGCATCATCTTGTGCAGGTGTCCTTGGGAAGGGCTGTTCATTTGGTGTAGACCACCCTCATACTTCCCTTGCCTCACCTGACCCCATGTTCACATTCAGCCCCACTCCCACCCCCTGTGTTGGGGCCCATTGCCCCCCACCAGTTGCACTGGAGGAGTCTGGGGAGGAAGGAGACGCACACGTGTGGCTTTGGCGCTGGCTCGCTCAGGTACATTTCATCACACAGGAAAACAAGACAACAAGAAGTTCCCGTCAGGTCGCTGAGGCAGCCCAGCAGGGCCGGGGGGGGCTTCAGCCCGTGCATGTGGGCCCCAGGCCTGGCCCTGTACAACACTTGAGACCACGGAAACGGAGGCGTGCAGGGCTGGATCTGAGGAGGTAACACTGGATGCCACTCGGTGCCTGAAAACACACAGCCTGTGCCTATGGTTTGGGGTCCTAAAAGGTCACAACAGAGTAAGAGGGGGGCAGAGCAAGTCCCAGGGTCTGGTCGTGGGTCATGGCATGGTGCATGGCAGCCCTGAGCCCTTGTTCCCTGGAGAAATGCAGTGAGGAACCAGCATCCCAGTACCAGGAAACCTGGGTCAGCCCCTCCCCTGGTGAAATAGCTGTTCTGATGGGTAAGGGAGCATTTCTGTGTTAGGAGAAACACCCCAGGCAGGCACTGGGGCAGCAGTGCCTGGGTTGTGCTGGCTGCTGGGCTGTGGAGCTGTACCATCTGCTGTGTGGCAACTTCTCAGGTCATTTTAAGGATTTCCTGGAGCTGGAGCTCCTCTGGGTTTTGCATTAGAGAATTTGTGGTTGCTGTAAGGTCTGGACCCTTGGTTGTACTCAAAAGCTGACTGTAGGGTGCTGTTAGAGGGGAATATGTGTGTGTGGGGGGGGGGGGGGGGGCATGTCTAATTTGGGGGGTCCCCATTAAATAAGCCCAGTGCACCAGGTTAGATTCTGCGGCCCCTTCCTGGTCCCCACCTCTGGGCTGGGCGTCAGCAGGGGGCCTGTGGCCCTCTCCCTGGGGTGCTATAGGCAAGCACAGCCCTGCTGTCACTGCTGACCTGGTGCCACTGACCTGGGCACGAGGAGGGATGCCTTCATTCTCCCTTTGCTGCTATGGTCCCAGCAGGGCTGCAGCCACTCGCCCAGTGCAGAGCTGCCCATCCCAGGACCATGGTGATAGCCCCAGCCCTCCCTCACCTGGCTCTGGCTGCACACCCCATGTGTAACCTGGTCCTGGGTGGCCCAAAGACCAGCCCCAGCCAGAACCAACTCCCTGGTCCCTGCTGCTTTTCCAAGCTGCCATCCCCATGGCTCTGCTCTGTGCATGGCTCTGTTGGCAGGCAGCTCTTCTCCGTCCCCTTCTGGAGCACAGCCGTGGCGCTGCAGGAGCGTGGGGCACTGCAGGTCATGGCACCTGCAAGACTCCTTTGCAGTGGTACAGAAAGATGCCGAACAATCCATTTCCCTGATGCATGCTGGCCGCAGCTCAGGACCAGCCTGTAGCCAAGGGGCCCGCTGCTGTGGCCACGTGTGGGACTGTTCATAGCGAGGCTGTTGGACAACAGGTGGCTGCCGTGAGTCTGTCCCCTGGTTGGTCTCAGTGCAATGCCCTGGGCTTCATGCAAGGAAGGAGTGCTGCCTGGCTCTGCGCAGCCTCGCGACGGGGTTGATGTATATACATGGAGGTGTGGCTGTACAGGGAGATGGTGTGCTCTGCCTGTGCAGGCAGCGGCGCGCCGTGGGTTACAAGCATGCAGGCAGCAATCGCTGGGCCTCCCACAGCGTGTGGGACAGCAGCTCCTGGGGTAAGGTCACTCGCCTGCTGCTGGTGCTCCCATGGTGGTGTGCGGGGAAGCGCTGGCACGGCTACCCTGCCCTGTGCCTCTGCAGCAGAGAAGTAGCAGTGACCACAGAGACCACAAGTGCCGGATCAACCAGGAAAGGATGTGGTGCCAGGACCCTGTGGAGGGGCTGAGCCATGGGCAGGGCCTTGATGTGCTCTGAGGCCATTTGGCAGGCAGAGGTGTGGGTCAGGGCTGGTGAGGTTGTGCTGCTGGTGGAGCAGGGCTGGATGTGGAGCATCTAACTGAAGCAGATTGGGGGTCTGCCCATGGGAATTGGCCCAAGTGGCTCCACAAGCAGGACTGCTGGAGTTACTGGGGCTTGCCCCAGCCCGGTGCTGATGGGCTGTATAGAGGTGGTGAGACAGCTCTTCTGCTTCAGCTTTATCCCTGTAAGATGGTGTTTTAGGAGCGACCCAAACTATAAGTCGTGATGAGCTGCAAGTGCTCAAACTGGGCAACATTAATGCTTTTTTATGCTTGTGGCCATGTGCCTTTCCCAGGCAGCCCGAGCCAGCCCCAGCTAGCATGTGTGCAGGGAATGGGGATCAGCCACCCGGCACCTTTGGGCTGTGTCAGCTTGGCTTGTGCTCTCTGCAGCTGTACAGAATGCCTGGGAAAGGGTTATCCAAGCCAGTTCAGAACATAGATCTCTAGGGAAGCATCAGTGCTGCAGGGAGCCCAGGACGTGCAGTCTCTCTGTTCATGGGTGCATGTGCCTGCTCTGGCACAACAGGTCCTGCACCATGGCCCACCACACCATCACCATATCCTTCCAGTTGTGCTTCTGTCCTTTGCCCCTCTCCCAGAGGTGCTGCAGATGTTCAGGGATGCCAGTGGTCATTGGCGGTTCCTGCTGCCCAGTTTTCTCCGCTGGCTGTCATCCGACTTGTGCACCCGGAAACACTCCTTCAAGTTCTGGGCTCGGATTTTGGGGTTCAGGATCTCCTCCCCCATAGAACTGGGGAACCAGCCCCTCTCCTGGTCGTGAAGACGCTCTCCAAATATCCAGCCTGAGCAGAGACAGAGACAGGTATAAATGAGTGGTCCTTGTTCCTATGCTGGGACAGTGGTGCTGGGAAGAGCCTATACAGCTGGCAGTGCTTTCTGGAAGCTGCTCGGAGGCCTGTGCTGGAGTGACCCCAGTTTGTCAATTTGGTCAAGGAAGCCCGCTTGCCTGAGCAGCACTGTGTGGACAGCTAGCTCAAGGGATGCCAGCACAAAGCAGGCACTGCTGCTACTGTGTGCTCCTGGCTGCCCCTCGTGCTGCAGGAGTGGTACCCAGCACACATCCAGTGTGACTTGAGTCCACCAGCTACAAGTGTGCCCCAGGGACCAGGACCAGGTGGCTGTGAAGCATCATCAAGGTAAGAACAGGTCTGGGTTACATCTGTGTCAGCCCTGCCATGTCTGACAGCCAGTGCCAGGGTGACTGTGCCAGCACTACCTGGATTTGCTGAGTGTCAGAAGGAGGCAGTAGCTCCCCCCTCCTGCTCTGAGCTTCCTCAGCTGTGATGCCAATGATGGGTCTCTCCCTGCCTGGCCCCTCCTGTCTGCCAAGGGCAAAGCCCACCCTCCCGCAGACGCCCCCATCCTGTCCCTCATACCATCATCTGTCTTGTCCAGGATGTTGAGGACATCAGCCAGTTCCAAGGACAGCTCATCTGGCTGCTGGGCCACGTACGGGTGGACACACTGGATCTGTGGGCAGTCTGCCAGGAACAGGGCAAGAGTGAGGGATGGAATGGGATGGATTCTGCTGTAGGACCATGAACTCTGCGAATGGTCCCTCTGATGTGGTAAGAAACCCCGTGGAAGACAAGGGGTGCCCCAGTCACAGGGACCAGGGAAGCACCTCTGAGGGGAAAGGAGCTGGGTGCGCATCATCACTTCAGTGCCACCCTTGAGTAGCTTGGGTGGGAGGGAGAGCGCTGGTGCAGCCCAGCCTGGGTTGGAGGGGTGCAAGGTCAGGGCCAGGCCCACAGACAAGTGGCTGTGGGCGGTGGGAACACAAGGGGTGCCAGGGACAGTCCAGCTTCAGCAGAGGCCCCAAGCCTGGGGTTGGATTGAGATGAAGGCAGAATAAGGTGCCCTGGTGTAGGGGTGAAGAGCATGTGGCTCCCATGCTGTGTCTCTTACCAACAAGTCTGGATGTAAATGAAACAAACTTGGTTCTGCGGTTCGGGGCCAGTGAGATCATCCAGCGCTTCATCTCACTCCTGCATAGGGATGACAAACCAAATCTGTGAGTATGGGACAGTCATAGGGACCCAGCTCTCCTGCCCAGCCAGCCCTGGGCTCCTAAATTGTTTCTTTCATGGCCAGTTCCTGCCTTCCCCACCCTAGGGTCCTTGACTCCCAGGCAACGCTGAGGCCCACTCTTCTACACGCAGTGGTTGGGATGTCACACATCCCGTGCCCTGGGCTCTGCTGGCTGTCCCCAGAACAGGAAGATCCCACTTTGGGGAGCAGCCTGGCTTCAGAGAGCCAGCAGCAGGGTGGGGAGGCCTGGCATCCTCTGGGCTCTAACCAGGGCTTGGTCAATAGGAGCAGCTCTTCCTGCAGAGAAGCAGTTAGAGGTTCATTTATGCTTGGAGCTGCTGTGTGGGAACATTTAAAGGACAGAACTGATGAATTCACTTGCAAATGCTGCAGCACACCAAGGGTACCGCTCAGCTGGCAGCAGATGAGACACAGACCCATGTGAGCATATTCAGCATGCTGCTATGCAAAACCCGGGCCTGCAGCAGGAGGGGGGGGAAGATCCACAGTGCTGGAGAAGCCCCATGCCTGGAGCTCCCTCAGTCCTGCTTGGAAACAGGCAGCTCATCTCCACAGGCTGCAGCTCCTGCTTGGAGAACCAGCAATGCTCCCAGCCCTGCGGGAGCCAGAGCTTTGTACCTTCTCTGATGCGAGTTCTAAAGCCTGAACTTGACACACATCTAAAGCCACAAAAGTGTCTTCTGGGAGGAGAGAGGCCTATAAGGGAGATGTGAAGGACAAGCACTGGCAGGCTGATCTGCAGGGTTGGGAATACCTCGTGCTTCAGGGCTGAAGGGCAATGCCAAGGACCAGAGAGGACACCTGCAGGTCAAGTGCAGCCCCTCATGCCATGGAGACGTGCAGGATGAGGGTGCTGTGCCCTGAGGGATTGGCACCTAGAGATCAAACCAAGTGTCTTGCTGTGCTTGTGGCGCTATCTGCAGGCTGGCCTTGCACACAGTTCCTTGCAGGGCTATTTGGATCCTGCCTGCAGCCTCTGGTTCCTCTCAGCCTGTGCTCCAGTCCTGCCCTTGTGACTAGCTGTGTCCAAATGCACTGTACAGCCCACCCAGGACATCAGCTGCAAGCTGCCTCCATGCAGGTCACCATATGTGCTGGGTCACATACTCACTGCGGCCATCAAGAAGATGGGACAGGATGCAGAAGCACAGAAGTGCCATTGCCTCCCCTGGGCTGGGGCAAACCCTGGCCTGGTTTATCGTTCCCTGCACAGCGAAGTCTCACAGACGTCACATGTGCGCTTGCCCTCCATAACATGACTGACATCTCTATTTTCAGTATAGCAAAGCTGCAGTCACATGCCTGGGGAGAAGGTGCAGTTGCTCACTCACTGTACTAGGGGGTTGTCTTCCTGATGCTGGTGCTACACTGTGCTGGGGTGTCAGGGTGCAGCCCTGGGCTGTAGCAGGATGTGGTCCTGGCTGGGCCTGGCATTCATTAAGCAATATGGATGTTGAACAACTGATAGCAAAGTAACACCAAGTTTTTAGTGCACATCATCTCTAGTAGCTGTTTAGCTGGTAGTACATGTGCACCTATAATGGCATAGATGCTGTGCCTGGAAAATGCAGGGCTGCTAAGGCTTGAGTCAAAGGTAAGGCTTGTGTTGGTGCAGCTGAATCATTTGCCCAGTCTGAGCTTGTTGGAACCTGAAGTGTAAAATCAGTGAGCCAAGAAATACTGTATCCAAGGAGACAAGGAGGCCCCGCGCAGCAGAAGGGCTGCAAGATCAGCATCGGCTGTGGAAGGTGCTGAGGAAGCAGCCGTTTCTCCCACCTTTGCCTTACAAGCAGGACCCACTTCATAGTGCTGACTGAGTACGGCCTTGATCTTTGGAGTGTACAGCATACGGATGTATGCTTGCTTTTACTTTGTGAATATGAAGTGGTCTATAAATCCATTGAGCTCCTGTGCCAGGGCCGGTTTCTGACCTCTGTCCCACAATGCAAAGTACCCATCCATCCTCCACGCTGGTTGCTACAAATACATTGTACAGGAGGGAAACATGCCTGGTTGACTAGTGCCTGTCAGCGGGAGAGGTCAAAGGTAGCCTTAGGGGAGCCATGTTGGACAGAGAGGTTTGTAGGGCCAGCAGTGGGATCTCTGCCTGCCTGACCCTGGTAAGTGTGGAGAGCTGCTCCCTGTGCCACAGGGTGCTGCCCATGCGTGGGTGTAAAGAGAGGGCATTCCTGAGCTCTGGTGAGTGGGTGACTGTTGTACTCACTGGGATGATGCCTTCAGCATGTAGCTCGCCTCCCGGTCATCTGCGTTCTCCAGCAGCCTCAAGATGAAGACGTTGGCCAAACTCTGCCCCTGGTCTTCTAACTCCTCTACCCGAAGGAGTCCCCGAGGAGCAGAGTCAAACACTTGGTACTTGTCCCTGGGAGAGGATAGAGAGGAGATGAGGAAAAACTGCAGTTATCTCAGGGGACTTTGGCTTCAGCCACCCAGAACTGCACTGAGGACACGGACCAGGAACCACTTCATGGCAAGAGCAAAATGATGTCCTGGTGCGGGAAGACGTGTGCAGCTATGAAAACCCTCTGCAAAGCAAGAAACCCTCTTCTTGTTCTGCCTTAGGCATCTCCTATGGCCAAATGCTTGCTCTGAGCTCCCTATGTACAAAATGCAGACAGTGCTCCCTCAAAGGGGACTGTGAGGCTTACTTCATTCCTCTTTGTGAAATGCCTCTGTGTTCTCTGGATACAGGCTGCCACAGAAGCAAAATATTTCCAGGCATCAGACACTGCGGCGACATGTTTATTAGAAACATTGGACTGGCAAGATGCTCCCTACCGGTGAGTCTGGTCAGTGCAACAAAGAACACGCTGTTCTCTGGAGCCATCTGTGCGGCTCTGTTTCACCAGAGTGAAACAAGACCTAGTCCTGAGTACAATGATGTTTTCCTCCTCCTGGGGCAGGTTACAGCCTGTCAAATAGAACTGTTAGCTTCAGGCTTAAATGTATACCCCTCCCTGCTGCTCATGTTCTCTAGACTGCTTTCTTAGACGTTTAACTGACTAAATCTGAGCTGTTCTTGAGACAGTGATGAGTCAAAAATCACTTCTTGACAGGAAGACGGGCCTCCTGGGCCAGCCCACCAGCTGTGACTTGTTGCGGCAGAAACTGGTGGATACCTGTTCGCTTATCCTGCTGGGAAACCTGGAATCCAAGGTGGTTTTGCCATCAGTTTTTGGTTGGAGAGAGCTGACCCATGAGGAGTCAACTGTACTCAAAACCAAGGAAACTGCTGGAGGGAGATGTACAGGTCAGGCCAGGATGCCTCCCTGTACTTGGGGAACAGGACAGGGACACAGCATCACAGCTTAGATAAACCCATGGGCAAACAGGAATAAGGAAGTGCCCTGTGTACTTCCCAAATTGTGTACTCACCCAGGAATTTGCCGGCAGATTACCAGCAGGTCATTGAAAAGGAACAAGTAGATTTCTCTGAAGAGTTTCTTGGTGCGAAGTGTTCGTGATGTCTTTGGACCATTCATTTGCTGCAGTTCCCCCTGCTTCAGCAGCCAGCGGGAGTGAGAGATGATGGGCACAGACTGGAAGTGAGGAAAGGATGGCAAAGATCAGGAGAACAGCAAAACCCAGTGGGTTTATGTGGTCAACATGCTGAAAAGCAAGAGATGCAAAAGGAAGGGTGGTGAGCTCCCATCACCACAGCTTGCACTGCAGAAGGTGGAGCAGAGCTGCACAGAGAGGGCAGTGCGCTCTGTCATTCACACCGCAGCCTAGCTGAGAGCGTAACAAAACTCAGGGGCATGGCAGGAGCCTGAAAGTGAACAAACACGAAAGGACAGCAATGCTGGAGTGCCAAGTGCTGGATTTAAACACCAGGACCTGCACATGCTGATCTGTCTCTGGGACATCCCCTGTGTCATCACATGGACTGAGCTTTTACAGACATCTATTGTACATACTGGCAATACATGCGTATTGCCTTTCGGCTACAAAACCCCCTAGGTTAATCGGGTCCTTACTCGCTGGGTCTGTTCCAGCTAGGAGGAGATACTGTCCATGCAGCTGCAACAGCACTTCCGCTAGAGTTTTGGCACACACTGTGCTAAAAATAAGAAGTCCAGCACATCTTACATTAGAAGAACACTACACTTGCAGTCAAATGACTGAAATACTGGGAATTATCTATGTAACTGCTGCTGTTTCCATCTTCACTCCGTCCTTGTGCTCTTATGTGCACGGTGGCACAGTCTGACTTTCTGCATTCTTGCACTCCTTTCACCAGTGGAGAAGGGTTCCTAAGGCAGAGCTACTCCAGGGATGAACCAGCTCAAGCCTGTCATTACAGCCTCAGCTTTACAGGAGATGAGGGCAGCCTTGTAACTATCCCAGTCTAGAGCTGTCTTGTGGACTGTGGTCTAGCCCTGAGTGGAAAAACAAATTCTTGTTCACCCAGTGCAGCTTTCCAAACAAATGGTCTTGCTTTATTCTGTTTTGTTGGTTTTGCTTCGGTTGTTCAGGTACATGAAAAGGTTGCTGGGAAGCTAAATATGCTCCTTAAAGTTTGTGAAGCAGATGGATCTGCAAAGCATCTCCATAGTGCTCGAGAAGAGAATTGGCAACTCTATACTCAGCACTGGAGTTTCATGGCATGAATGAGACATGGTCAGACACCCCTAAATATGGACTCGGTCATTCCCTGAGTGGAGCCAAAATGAATCATCAGCAGGTAATTAGAGACTGTACATAGTGCATAAATGCATGGATGAATTAAAATGGCAGGGCAGTCTTTATTTTGGTGTTTTCCAGCTTTAAAGTGTTTTGCTTTGTAAGCTTTCATCTTCCTTCAATGTAATTTGTAATGTGAAATAATAGCTCAGAGTTGACCTGCATTTTGAAGGGAGGTGAGAGGGAAGAGCCAGAACGGAGTGCTGGAGCAGGGGGCACCCACTGTGCTCGGATGGTTTGATGACAGCATGTCAAATCTGCATAGGGGCACAACACATTGGCCTCAGTGCTGCCCCTGACCTCTGCAGCATGTGTGCACTGAGATCACACAGATGGATGCAGCAGCATTCCCTTCAAAGGCTTTGGAGTTGGGACAGTGTGGACCAGGCTACCACTGAACACACACTGAAATAAGGGCAACTAGGCTACTACTGCCATGTATGTCCACACAACAGTTGGAGGGTATTGGTTTGCTTCTCTGCAAAGGGTGTTTATACCTTGATCTTGAATTCCAGTTTCTTCTGGATGCTGATCATCTGCTCTGTTCGGCTCATCTTTCTGACACCTTCATTACATGCTTTCACCACCTGGGATAAAGAGTGTACAAAGATTTGCCTTCACTGGTAAGCAACGATGGACAGCACAGAAAGGCCTGACTGTGACAGGGTAAGTGCCCTGCTGTAACAGGAACTGACCCAGCCAAACTCTTCTGTCAGCACTGTATTTGCATGAAAAAAGGAGTGGAAAACAAACAAAAACAACAATAAAGAAAACCCCTCGCCAAATACGCAGATGGTGTTATAGCTGGCTGGCTATCAGAGGACATGTTAGATGGCTGCATTCGGTTACTGAAACAGAAAGTATTAAGCAATAGTCCGTGTTGCCCAGCACAGGGTATATCACCTTTTCCAGATCCTGACATGCCATGTATCTCATCTTCCTTGTTCCCAACACTTGAACACACACAGTATCTTCTTCAAGAAGAAAATGAAGCCAAAGATCTTAATTTCAAAGATGCAAATGCTGTGGTTCTGCCAAGCAGCACCAGGTGCCAAGGCTATGAAATGTCCCAGCAAAAGAGACATTCATCATACAGAGCCCAGCTGTGTTCTAAGCACAAATTTTAACTGAAAACCCACAACCAACGTGCGAGCACTACCCTATTGCAGGGACCTTAACCTAGATGCCACTGCCTGTTTCATAAGGAGCAATTCTCTTGAGAACTGGCTAGGTAGAAAAATCACATTGGAGAACAAGTTCCACTTTGTGCTCTGTTTCTGCTACTCAAAACCCACCAGAATATCAGCAATTTAAACTGTGATCAGCTCTTCCCTCTTGAATAGGGATACATACAGGGAAAATAAGCACCAGATGACCTCTGCTGTAATGCCTGTACTTAGCTGGACTTTAGGCATCTAAACTTCCAACACTTACAGATAAGTAACCATGCAAAGGCAGTTAAGAAACTGATCAGGTGAGTCAGCAGCAGCTGAATCTAGAAAGAGCATTTTTCCATCAGCAGTTGTAGTTACCTGCATGTTTCAGGAACAGCTTTCCTCAGGCTTCTGACCAATGGATAAAAACCATTGCTACCAGATGCAAGAGGGATTCTGCAAACACTAACTTAATGCAGAATACTGTTCATTGTAAAGGTCTCTGTCTTTCTCCCTAGCGATCTCCAAAGTGTACGCTTCCTACACTAATCCAGGGAAATCCAGGAGCCTGTTTTTCAGTCAGAAGCTATGACTGTATCCTCAGGTTGATATTCTAGCACAGTTTTTAACTTCAAATACTTCTACTGAACTGCAGGACTTGAGATGTCCCAAGCTTCTGATGAAGAAGGGTTCAAACACTGTTCCATGTGGCTGCCATCTACACGCAGAGACCATTGAGTTATGTAGCTTGGAGGTGGGATTGCCCTGTTTGACCGTGTCAGATGGAAAACATCCCAATGCTTTCCTGTTTCGTGTGCAGCAGTAACTAGCCCAACCGAACAGCTACCTACCAGCTTCAGGGAAGAGGGCTAAAAGCAGGCTTGAGTACTTCATTAAGAAATTGTTATTCTAGGTCAGAGGAAGAAGCATGCTGCATTGGAGGAAGCCTGACACAGTTGTGCTCTGTTGCCTGATGCGGCTAATTACATCCCTTAGTGAGATCCATCACCTTCAACTATCTGCAAAAAACAATTTGTAATCTTGAATTCTCCAAGGGAAAACATTCTCTCTGCCCTTTCCTACAGCAGAAACATACACATCTGTTGTTAGCAAAGGACTCCTTGTCACTGACATCTGAGTGCTGCTGGATTAGTCTATCTTTGAGAACAAGAAAGGCTTCAGGAAAAAAATATTACTCCTGAAACACAGTGATAGGATTTAAAGAGACAGCTTCAGGAGCTAATGTGGTTTATATGTCTTTTTTTATGGAGGGGAAGGTGGGAGGAATGAACATGATGGTTTCATCTTAATGGCCTTCAGTTTAGCTCATTCAGACTTACTGTTTCCAGCTCTTTATGTGCATCCAGGGCAGTGTTTTCCCTGTCAGACTTCTCTTCTACTTTCTTCAAAATATTCTGCAGGGGAGGAAAAGCTGTGTTAATTCTGATCCCAATTTGACAGCACAGAAACTGTCAAACTAGCCTCTGAGTTATTTCTGGCCATCAGCCTCATTACAGGGTAGGTGACAGAGTACAGTGACTCTCACCTCTTTGTTCCTCTTTCTCATTAAAACCTGGTCCCATCTGACCTTATATCTAAAAGAAATACAGCAGGCAGAATCCTATTTTATATATATAAAAAAGAAAAGAAAAATAGATGGAGCTGGCACTAACAGACAACTCTTGCTCAGTAAAAGCTATGTGGCAAATTCAACACTAGCTTGGGGATGGTCTCTGAGTGAATAAATCTTTTCCATAGTGGTTTATAATGTCTAATTCTGTGGAAAGGCTTCACCCATCTCTAAGTTTGATTGTGGCTGTATCTAAGCCTCATTTACAACTGCTGAAAAGAAAAATGGAGTGATCCAGAAGACCCTCAGAAGAGAGAGAAGAGCACAAATCTCTACCTGCACCAGCAGTTTGAGCCGAGTGATCCTTTGAAACGGCAGAATAAGGAAGGAAGAAAAGGACAGGCCTTTGCACTTAGGATCCAGCTCCAGCTGTGAGATCACTTCTCGGAAAGCTGGCTTGTCCTGCCTGAAAGGAGAGAGAACAAAGGTGTGAGGGCTTTGAGTGCTCCTCTGCCTGAGCCTCTGGTATGTGGCTGGTGACCCAAAAGCAGGTTAGTCCCATACTCAGCATCTGCCTGGCCTCTCCAGTGGGAGAGAAGAGGGGACTCAATGCTTCTAGGTGTACTTTAGTTTAAATCCAGAGTTATTTATAGTGTTGGGGGAGGGAAAAAAATAGACTTTTAATGTAGAAGCCATGGTAGTGTTCACATGTGTTAGCACATCTAGCTCAGCAGCATGCACTGTGTGCGTAGGTGCGTGTGAATGGGGTGTGTGTCCAAGTAGATGAGTCAGAGGCATAATTATACATTTTTACACAGTTGGAACTCTGTGACAAGGTGAAATTTGCTCAGCCATAAGAACAAGACAAGCCACTAAACAGTTCAGGCTTGGCTACTGCTACTCCTGGCTGCTGCTTAGCTGGAGGAAGGACATCATTACCTGGCCTGAGAAGGGCATGGGCCGTACCCTGATGGTTTGGAGCAGATGAGGGTATTGCTGAGCCATGGACACAGCTGTACAGAGCAGCTAAAAGTCCCAGCTGCCATAGTCAAAGTCAATGCTTCCTGGCAACTGCAGGGACCTGAGGAAGACTTACACTGCTGGAGTCCTGGCTAGCAGAAACAGCGCGGATGTGAAGAGATTGCTAACTGTGCAAAACCTGTCTTTACTGTGTGTGACTTGCAGCATCTAGGAGAAGCCACTGTACATGGTTCCCCCTGCTGCAGCAGGTACTTATGTGATGGTGTGGCTCTCCAGAGCCATAGCAGAATGAACCTGAGTGTACCTGAGGAACTGCCAAATGGGGTGAGCTGTGACCACACCTCAGACTTTGAGTTCAACCAAGTGCTGTAGAATTGCTGTGCCAGCTAGGAGCCTGTGGAACAAGTCTATTCTTTTCAGTTTGCTTTTTGTTCTCCTGCAGACAGAAAGAATGCTGCCTTCTAAATTCATATCTAGGAATACCTCTATCTCCAACAGGTCCTTTTCAAGCTCATCTAATCTAGCCTATTGCTGCTTCACTTCTGAGTGTTTAGCTAATGAGTCTAGGCAAACTGTTCATATTCTGCTGCTATATTGCTTGCCTCTGACTGAAGGAAACCCAGTGGTACCCTTCCTTTGGAGTCAACAGTTGGGAAAGCACAACAGAGGCCCCTTGAAGTGTTGGGGGTTTTTGTTCCTCAAAAGCTGGGGAGCAGAGAAAGGATAGGATTAGGGTTTGTTACACTCCCCTGAACTAGCTTCTGCTGCAGGCAGGAAATACAGTGCAGTATGCGCAATGGGCTGTCCTGAAAGAATCTAGGACATTGTAACTAAAGAAAAAACAATTCTCCTGCTTGAAGACAAGCTTGGAGGGCACTCTTTGTTTTGAGCTGGGGAAAGACAGTTCCTATGGGATCAAAAGACTTGCTAAGCTTGAAAAATAATGCAAAAATATTTTGCATTTTATCCTCAGGCCTAGGTAGTGTCTGTGCGTGTGACACTAGAACGTGAAGAAAATGCCTTTTTTTTTTACAGCTTTTTTTTTTTTTTTAAAGAAAATTTTGCTCTGAAACACAAAAGAAATCAGAGCTTTGGGAAACTCAAATGCCTTGCTGAGCAGCCTGGGAAAAACACTGGGTGTTCTTTTCATCAGAGATCTGTATTATATTCTTGGGCTTTCAATCTCTTGCCTGTACTTGCAGTTTAAAAATACATCTATTTCACAAGCGTGTGCCCCTGTGTACATCATGAATATTTCCCACAGCTGGAAAACGCTGGCTCTGAATTTACTTGGTATGATACCTGCACACTGTATCACCCCACCCTGGCTATAAACCCTTTTAATTGTGTTTTCTTTTTATAGGTGCAGTGAAAAATCAGTGACGTGGGAAATCTTTTTCTGTACCACCTAATCCTTTCTCACAAATATCAAAATTACAGTGAAATCTCATGCAATTTTGCACAATAATTTAGCATCAAGCACCGGCACTCACAGAAGCTGCTTGTAAGCTCTCTCCTGGTAGGTCTGGTTGGAGACGTAGGTGATGTACACAGAGAAGTGGTTAACTGTATGCTGATAGACAATATCGCACACATCCGAGATGACAATGTTCTCCTCCACCCGCTGCTCGAGGTCCAAAAGGAAGCTAGGTGAGAAACCCGGTGCTCATATTAATTGTGACATGTCTGTTGCAGGGAATTCCCAGAAGAAGGCCTTGAGGTTCAAAGCAAGACATGTATCCGCAGGCTCTTTGAAAAGACAATGAGTAACAGACTGCCCCTGCTCAGCTCCTCCATCCCTCTACAAATGAGGTTAGTTAAAGCAATGCCATTCAGCTGGACTAAAACCCAGCAGCAGTTCTTACCGCTCACTGACAGCCATGACATCCAGGACATTGGAGAAGAGGATGTGTGCTTCAGAAGGGTGTAAGATTTTTTTCAGACGTTCATTCTCCATGAAGTGAGACACCAAAAGATTCAGGCTCTTGTAATAGGAGGCTTCGGAAGTAACCAGCTCAAACATGGCCTGGGGGAGAATTCCAGAGGAAATCAACAGGTACCTTCTATAGTAGAACAGTGCTAATGAGAACATCAGTCATGGACCTTGCACCCATCCGCCAAGCTCAGACTACAGGGAGAGGTAAGCCCACAATGGCATTTGTCATGTGTTACACAGGATAGTGACTTGAATGGGGAAGATTTCCTCCTTCAACCATCAGCTTGGGCTGTTTCTGTCTCTCCTAAGTTGTTAGACCCCATTTCCTCCACTGAATCTCTCCAGCAGAATTATCTTTCTTTCTCATTGTATATAAGCAGTCTGATTTTGTGCACATGCATGCATATGAGGGCTCCATGGGCTCCCTCCTTCCTCCCTAGTGTCACTTAATCTTGACTTGAAGCTGCTCCAGGCACCAGCGCTCTCTATGTCCACTTGTCGCAGTCCTGCACTTCCATCTCCTTTTAGGAGAGGTCCCCTGACAGCCCCCATACACCCTCTAGCACCCTGCTGATCATGAGAGCACTGGCTTGTTGCTCTGCTCACTGTGGCTGGTTGTGCTACCCAGGAGGGGTCTCCTTGCACCATCTACATCCTTTGTTTTAGCAAAGCCATGTTGTATGGGCTGGGATGTACAGCACCCAGCACACTGCAGTCGCAGTGTGCGATGCGCTCCTTTCAGGAGCGCTAATACAAATAAACAGCCGTGGTGCTCCAAGGCCCTGTGTCTTTTCTGACCCAAAGGAATTGTCCAAGTAAGGCTCCCCAGTCAACCCTGGCCACATACTTTTCTGACCCAATCACCAAGGACTGGGACAAGACACACAAGTCCCTAACTATTACCGTAAGTCATAAACAATCTCTGAGTATTCAGCCCTTACTTCTCCTGTTAGAAAACTGGAGCAAAGCCTGGCTTCCTCAGGCCAGGGAAGTGGCCAGGGGAAGAAGAAAGACAAACTGGTGGTTTGGGTCAGAGATAAACAATTTAATGAGATGAGGATAAAAAGCCTTCTGCCTGCAGCAGGTGCCACAGGGTCACTCCACTATTGCCACGCAGAGGTCCCTTAATCTCCAGGCAAGTCTTTGTTGTCTTTTCTCAGAGCTAGATGAGCAAGGTGATTATTTACACAACTACTCAATCTGTTAGTTGAAGTAAGACTAACTGAAGATTAACAAGGGCTTCAAAACAGTGAAAAATCATTAGATCCTATCTCAGATATCTCTTGATGAAGATGTGTCTTGGGCTTCTTGTCCCAGGACTGGCCCATGCTGCCGCTGCTAAAGAGGAACCTTTTGGTAGCTCAGTGAAAGTCTCACTTCTTTGAACCCAAAGTCGCTTTGACCCTTGAGCCTAAGCTCCCCTATGCCTGTAGCTCCCCTGCTGCTCCTCAGTGAGGGTGGCAGGGTGCGTGTCCCTGAGCTCTGCTAGCTCTCAGAGGTGGCAGGGGTTCAGCTAGAGCTGAGGAGATCAGTGGAGCAGCAGGTACATGCAGTATTTTCTGTGTTGTGAATATGGAAAAATATCTTCCAAATCAGTTGTTCTTTTTTGGTGGGTTTTTGTTTGTTTATGGTTTTAGTGGGGAGTGAGGATTTTTTCTGGTTTGTATTTTTCATTTTAAATAAATGATTTGAACTCTCCTGATCAGTTTTTGGCCTTTTGCTGGAAATACTGCTATGTATCACAGAAGAACCTGAGGTACAGAGACCTGGTTATATTCCTGACACATTCCTGGGTTATATGACACTGCACTGCAATTCAAGATCTGCCTGTTTGGAGAAATTAATTTGCGTGTATTTGCTGTTTACCTTGGTGGGGGATGCTTGATCTGCATGGTCATGTGCAGAGTGCAAGGTGTACTAAGAAATAATGAAAATGGTAGTAAAAACATCGATGCACAGGGTTCTGATTTAAAGGAGATCTTAGGAAAGTACAGAGCATCTCCACTGATTGGGACAAGCTTCTGTAAGTGTTCACAGCATGTGAAAGGCACAGGTTTCTGAATTTACTTTGGAGATCCAACTGGTCCTTTGCAGGCCCAAATCCCCTACTTCATGCAGCCCAGACTGCTGTCTCCCTTTTGAATGGTAAGCATGAGCTGCAAACCTCGTAAACTGGCACCAAATATCCAACCTTGCGATGTGATGATGTGATCACTGTGGAATAACTGAGCTTTGCTAGCTTGAAGTAGTTGCTATTAAAAAGAATACAAGCTTCTGGTCTCTGCAAAAATAATTAGGAAAAAAAAAAAAGAACTAAATGTCAACTGATGTAATACTGCCTTCCTTAGCCTACAAGTAGTCTGAAGCTGTCTCTTGGAAACGTGACTAACACTGATCCATCAGCCCTCTAGGTCATTACCTTCATGAAATCTCATAATCTCCCATACTAATAATTTTTATTGCTTATGTTTTGGCAGGCAGGCTGAGAAAGGACAAGAGAAGTGAAGCCTATGGAAGAAGGAAACGTAGGAGATAAAAAAGGAGAAAAATTAAGAGTCACCAAAGACAAGAGTAAGTCATCATATGAGCTTAATTCCCTTGAGACACTACCGTGTTTTACTTCATAGATTGGAAGTAACTCTTCCAAATGGCTCTGTAAACCACTTTCTTCATGTAAACCACCAGGCAAGAAGGGAGTATTCTGGTCTAGTCTAGGAGGGATGTTGTTCTGATGCCACAGCATTGCCTGTGACCAGCTCTCAGACCTGGTTGCCTTCACAGGGCCAGTGCGACATCCACCTGCTAGATATGGCCATGTCACCGCTGTGCACAACCAGGTTTAAGTCCCTCTTTTGCTCCAACAAAGAATATTTTCAGAGCAGCAGCTCTCTGATTTAAATTCACACCATGACACATGGTGCAGATCAGTCTGTCTCTGCCCCTTTTTATAACACCAAAGAGACCTGAATCCACATAATCCCTGGTAAAAGCTTTATCAAAGCTCATACATTTTAGCAAAAATGGTTCAGTTCAAAGACTGAGAATACTTTACTTTGCTAAACTATTTTTATTAATAAGTTGTTTTGGCCGAGTTCCACTGAGCTCAGAATCTCCTAAAACATAAGGTGAACACAGTGTAGGAAAATCAATACAGTTGACAAGAAGAAAAGGACAAAATGAAGAAACTAGATGGAAATTAAACAATGATAAACTGAAAGGTAGAGAACTGAACTGGGAAAGAGGGAAAAACCAGACACTCCACAAAAAAGTTCATGCTGAAAGAAGTTTCACTGAGTGTTGTTTCTTCTAATCTCTGGACCACGACCTTTTCAGAGCCTAGTGCTTTGGTGATGGAATTTCTTTTAACATAACCCACATTTAATCCAGGGAGTGTGTGTTTTCTCTAGTCACTTGTTCATCCTGCTACACACGTTGCCTGTCATTTCCTCCACGTTGACTCCATGTCAGAACCCAAAGAACATTTCTTTTGCCTTGCTCATTATTAAATTTTCTATTAAATTAAAAGAAAGCCCTTGGTGATGCACCTTTTGCTGTGTTTGATGCTCAACAGATGTCCAGATAATTAAAACTTGCCTATCAATGACTTAGAAATCTCTATTTCTATCCCAGTAGCACACCATTTTCGTATTGACCTCTGTGGTCTGTAACTGCCTTCTTTTTTTGTTCTTCCTTTTTTCTGCATTTGTATCCACATTTTCTGTGACACTTCCAGTTTTACATCTTGCTACTCTCACATTCATTTCAGATGAAAAAGGCTGGTGTTGCAGAGGCCACCGATGCCTGAATTCTGTTTGAATTCCCGGGGCTAATGGGCCATGCTGCAACATATTTTTGCTGAAATTGCTGGGAGATAGAAGTGTTTTGGGTTTTTTGGCTGGTTGGTTGGTGGGGTTTTTTGTTTGGTTTGGGTTTTTTCCCCTCCTTGTTTGGGTGGGTTCTTTTTGTTTTGTTCTGTTTTGGTTTGTTTCCTGAAACTCCATATTCCAGCTTATTTGCTGCAGTGGGGACAATGACAAATTGCCTTCCATGACACTTTTCAAGCATCCATTGCTCTTCTTGTCAAGTTTCTTGTTTTGATGCTTGAAAAACACCTAGGTCTTGTTTTTTATCTTGTATTGATAACCTGCTCAGTCATTTTCTGTCATTGCCAAAATCAAGACCAGATTCCTCCTCTTGTTCTTGTCTTTAATTTTGAGGATTACTGCAGGTAAGGAACTTTTAATCTGGCTGTTTAAGCCCTGCTCCATCATACCTATGGTGGGGTTCCCTTCCTCAGCTCTGAACAGGGGTGTTTGCTTCAATTTTTAGTTTGTGTGCCAGTATTCTTCCCTGTGGTCTAAATAATACTCTTATTCCACCTTTCCTGGCTGAAGAGCTGCAAGCTCTTCTGGTCCCTGTGTTTACCATAGGTTTGAGGATTACAGGGGTCAGAAAGGAATGATTTCTTACTTTAGACAGTTACTCCAGAATTTCTGCTGCTCAGAAATTACTTCTCAATTACTTCAGGTAAATTCCTCCAATTCTCCTTCATGAAGCTGAAAACTTTACGTTCACTTCATCAAGCCTTCATGTACAGCTCATATTGCTAATTCATATCCAACATAAGTACAGTTCCAGTACTGCAGGAGCAAGCAGTGCTCACATATAGCAAGGTTGAATTCAACCTTATCTCTTTAATTGCCTCGGAGACTTCTCCATCATTCCTAGTTTCCTGTCCTTCACTCTCCTCACAAAGCCAGTTCTCCACTTCATTCAATGTTCAGCCAATTTCACAGCTTTCTGGCTTTGAGCAATTTTATATTCTCTCACTGTGCTAATCCTAGAACAAATAGGAAGAAAATTTCAGCTCTGATAAACTAACATTGGTGGAAACAGCACTTCTTTAAGGCAGCAACGTCCCATCTCCATCTGCTTTATTTCTCTTGTTATTTAAGCAGAGAGAAGAAAATTCATCACACTTAGTGCTGGGGTTTAGCAGTGCAGAGATTTTTTCCTTAAAACACCCACAGGTAATGAACGTAACTCAACAGAAATTGCAGGTTTTGAAATCTCTAGTGCAAACTTTTAAGCAAATGTTTCTCTGTAAAAGACTCTTCATTTTGAAGCAGAAAGAAAAATAAAAGCTCATTATTTTTCAGATGCCAGACTGTGTTTGTAACGCTGGCAGTTAAAAGTACCCTGTTTTGCCAGGTATACAGAACACATCTGATATGAAAATAACCAGAGCAGAGGAAGATCATGGAAAAGCAACAAATCATTTCAGTCACCTTCAGACATAACCCTAACACACTAACAGCCTGTGCTTGCTGGCCCAAGCTACCCTATATAAACACCAATCCCTTCTACCAAGGGTGTAAGTAACACACCCCTGCAGTTCATAAGATAAGCCTTTCCAGTGTAACAGTGAAGTTATAATTTGGCCAGGACGAGGATGGCACTGTATAGACCCAGGATTCGTAAAGGTTGATTGTGCAAATTCAAGTAAGTTTAGGGGGAACTGCTCACACCCTGAGATGTTCCCCAGCGTTTGGGGTACAATCTCATGAGCCAGAGCTGAACAGACACACGGCAACAATGGTCTCACCATTGTTGAGAAGCAATCCTGGCACAGGGAGTACAGCAGGACCTGCAGGATAGAGCCCTTGAAGGCCAATTGCACACCACACACTAAACAAGGCTTGCTCATCTCCACTGCTGGCTGTACATTATCAAAGAGCACTCTCAGCCTCCACGCTGTCCAAAATAGCACTCAGTTGTAAGCTGTTGTGTGACTGATGTTTTCATTAATTATGGCAGCTGCCCCCCCCCCCCCCCCTTCTTTCACTGTTGATACAGACCTATACATTAACAGTGTAGGACTCTTAAACAGTGATGCCACTGCACTGTATGGCTAAAATGCAAATATACCTGTCACTGGTTTTTACTGTTTTGCATAAGACTCCAAGTAACAACATTTAAAATTAAGGCAGTTCATCCATCTCTTCCCTTTCTGTTAATGCAATCATGTTTAAAACAGATTACAGTTAATAGTTGAAGTCTTCTAAGAGTTCTGGTGGAAAGTATGTATCCTGCTAGTAAGTAACTTCAGAAGAGGATTCATGTGCACTGGGAACCAAAAGCTGTATTGCAAGTGCCTCTTCATTATCCCTTTTCCTTTGTAAGTTGCTCCTAATGCTGAATCAGAAAAGGGAAAAGAAGTTCTTTTTTTTTTTTTTTTCTACAGAAACAACATCTGTAGTTTCAAGAAATGAGTGAGTGGTGTTAATGCAGAAGAGTACCCAGCAGGGGCAAGGCTTGTCTGTGACTCCTATGGGGCTTTTAATTTTTAAGTCTTGATCATTTGACTAATTTACTCTCACTCTTTTAAGCAGCGACCGAGTTAAAAAACATTCCACCTTCCCCGTTACCTCCTGCAGCTTGATCTCATCTGGCTGGAGAATGCTGAGGACCCCACTGCTCCGGATCTCGGGAAGATCCTGCCATAAGTTGAACCTGGAGTTGGAGTTCCTCAGCAAACTGATTTGTGGTGGAGCTTTGCTTTCAGGTGTACTGGTAGGTTCTGCTTCAGATGGGGTTTCCTCACTGGGTGAACTCTCCTCGGGGTCTGTCTGTGAATCCTGCAGTCGTCTGGTTTCAATTTCCTGGCGTGTAGATTTATCTCGATATTCCTGGTACAAGAGCCCTAGGAGGCAACATAATAGGTCTGAGAGGTTACAGCTGAACAAGAGTAGAAATGTATCATAGGCAAAGATAGTTGTTCTGCATCAATTGGTCTCAGCAGAGATGAGAGAGATCCCACCAGTGCTAAGCAGGAAAGCCAATTCCGGCATTCCTATTTCAGCCAGAAGTGGAAACTATAAATGGAAGGCCATTTCTAAATCTAAAGCGTTGTCAACAATCTGCTCTCATAAAACATTTAGTAACAGTCAGATGAATCCATGACCCATTGGAAGACATAAAACAAGTGGTTTGTTAGTTGCCAGGCTTTAAAAGGTTTCTTTCAAAACTCAACTTTCTTTGCAATATTATTATGTTACAAGTTACAGGTTGTTAGGTATGTGTAACTGTGTGCCTGGAAACCTAATACTGCATTCATTGAAACTACTTTCAAGGAGCAATCTGATGGCCCTGAAAATCCTTAAGGAGGAAAAACAGAGCTTCTGTTAAGGCATTGGACAGGTGAAGCATTGGGACAACAAGCCACAGTTACTAGCTTGTTTTGGTATTGACTTTGTGGTTAGCCTTGGACGTGTTGCTTAATAGTCTCCTGTGTTTTCTGTCTAAGTTTCTGTGATGATTGAAGATAGGAAATTAACATTCAAAAGGTACCCAAACGCTACAGCACTAAGGAAAAGGCTCTGATTTCACACCATCTTGTGGCACATCAATCACAAGATGCGTCTTCTGAGTTTCAGTTATAAATTTCAGGAGCAGACGATATTGCACAGGATTTGCCCCCACCCCTGATTCCAGCTGGCAGCATGGAAAGGGCAGGAATACTGAAATTCCTTGGCCATCCTGAGCAGATCCTCTGTCTCTCCTAGGGCTTTCTACTGTCCCACTTTTCTTTCTGGACCATCGGTAGGACCAGAATATTAATTGCTTGAATGTAAAATATCATTTAGAATATATGAAAAGACAAGAAAGCATGAGCCTGCTCTGAGTCACTCTCCTCACTCAAACTGAAGGAACACAATTTACATTATCTCCCTTGCTTTGTACTTAAATTGCGAAGTGTAACATGAATGAATAAAGAGAAAAGTTACTGATGTTAAAAAAAAAAAAGGAAAAAGGCACAACATACATAATTTATTTTGGATCATTAGGGTTTAAAGTCTATCTGGTCCCATGCATTCATGATATTGGATCTCAGAAGCAGATCCCATGTGCAATAAGGTGAGAGGCAACTAGGACAGGAGTTTGTCTAGAGAGGGCAGAAATGTATATGCTACTGCCTGTTAAATCTCTGGACCGGTTTTCACAAGTCTCTGTGCCAGTCACTGTTAGAACTATATCAGAGGTATGCCTAGGGAAAAGCACAGGCACAGGGACATCGTTCCCACAGCCCGTGAGTGCATCCTGTTATCTGTTCTGCCTGGAAAGATGTTCAACACCAGATTAAAATAGCAATAAGGGTAGCTGTGCCTAGGAAACCATACAGGCTTCTGTTAGCTTCCTACATGATAACCAGAGAGAGGAGAGTTCCCCCCAAGTTCTGCATGCTGCTGCTACTTACATAATTTCTCTCTGTGTCAACTAGGCTTGTATGGTTTTCCAAAGCATTTCTGCCTGTTATTCAGCATCCATGAGGGTACCAAGGATGTAGAGGGGTGGAAAGGCTCCTTTGGGAACAGAGTGAAGAGCCTGCTGAATCAGACCTGCTTTTGGTGGCACTTACCTGTCTTTAAGTTCAGCCTGTGCTTGAAGGCTTTTGTGTGGTAGGGCACCGAACGCCTTCTTCACGCTAGACAGCAGGACAGGCTGGGAAGTACCACCCTGCAGCAGTATGGGCAGTGCTTTACTCAAGGGAAGGCATACTGGGAAACTGAATCATAATCTCTTTTACTCATATTGGAGATAATTATACTTGCATTGTCTGACTGCGCAGACATGTTGTGCTGGTGGGTCTGCCCTTCAAGTCAGAGGCAGTTAAGGATATTTTGTGTAAAGGGGATTTAATGTCCCTTGTGCAGATCTGTAAAGCAGCCCTTCAAAAAAGATCCTCAAGACAAACCTCCCCTTGCTTTTAAGGAAATAAAATCCAGGTGATGAAACTTGATTTTCCTTCCAGGTTCCCTGTCTGGCCAATCAAACAGATAAGACCTATGGAGTCTTCAGTGGCAGGCAAAGGCAAATATGGACACGTGACTAAAGGCATCTACCACCAGAACTCATTTGGAAATGACAGCAAGGTAACTCATTTATGGGGGAACTGATGAGATATTAGCTGAAGCTCTACCACAGGCATATGGGGAGGAAGAAGAAAGCTGATACCCAGCAGAAAGATGAAAGACAGGTACGTGTTTAGGCAGAAGAAGGGTAGGCAGAAACGAAGAGGGTTGTACTAGCAAGGATAAAAGATATCTTGCTGTCTTGGGGTAAAAGGTCCATCCATGTGTTCGTAAAGAGGATACAATGGGTAGAAGCAAAGGCTCAGATGAGAAAGAGAAGGAGAGAAGCCATGCAAAATTCTATACTAGATGAAGCAGGAGATGGTCGTGGCACAAGATGGGTGGCATAACAGATGCAAGGTCAGGGAACAGGGTTTTGACTTGTTGAAAGGAGAGCAATACAACTGGGAACTGACAATGTGTAGAATGAAGCTGAGATCAGTAGTTGAATGTGACTCAGAAGCTCCAATGATTTAGTAAATGCTTACATTTAGTAAGTGAACAAGTGCAAAATGTCAGAGACGTGTAAAAGTTCCATTAATTGCTTAATGCCCCAACTATCCCTACTGTGACCTGGGTAGAGGTTAGCTATGTGGTCAGAGCACAGGTTTGGTGTCGCCTGTTGACATAAGTGGTTAAGGCTGATCTTCCTAAGGGGTGTTTACATAGTTTGTACAGTACATAACAGACTCTTCTGTTTGTGTTTATTCCATTTAATTTAGCTGTCACAGTCTCCCTTCCCAGCTCTCTCAAAAACTGTGAGGAAAATTGACAAACTAGTTACTAAATGTGGAAATGCCTGCCTTAGAGAGTTCGCAGTGCTCTTAAAGTGAATGCTATTACATTGAAAGCCATGTAAAATCTCAGGAGGTCCAGAGACGTTTTCTCTGAAATTCTCTGCTCCAGTTTCAAGCAAAAAGCCCATTAATGTCTCAAAAGCAAGAGAGAGGGAAGGGAGAGAGTGTGCTCCAGCCGTTTGAAATGACACCTCTTCTGGGCATTAGCATAGCAAACCCCATCTCCTCCACCAAGGTGCGACAGACCTACTTGCAGTTGCACTGACAAGTGCAGATCTATAACACGGCAGGCATCCCTCTGATACACACCACATAAAAATATACATGAATATAGCAACTGGATAGATTTGAAGTCCTGCTGGCTTAAGTATTTTTACCATGCCTCTTAATTAACTGACAACATATGCCACATCTGCCTTGGGAGATTAGTACTTACACAGCCACAAGCAAGCAACAGATCTGGCAACACTTACGTAAATTGCTCACCACTTTCCTCCAGAAGGCCTGCTGAACTCAGCTCTTTGGTCTTGACACTGTCAGGCTTCTGGTTTCACACCAGCCCCTTTCCCCAGCACTGTCCCACTGGCATCAGGTGCTCCAGGAATGAGCCCTGCCTGCCATGACCTGACACCAAACTGCAGAGACTGCATGAGGATCCTCCTTGTTCCTGGCAGAGAGGCTCACCTAACTGCTCATGAGATTTATCTACCTGATTTCCCCACACAAAGTGCTGCATTCCTGCCCTCTAGATTCAAGCATCTTGCAATTTAATTTCCTGAAATTGATCAGAACTGTTTAAAAATGAAGCTTCTCTATTCCCACCATAAAACCTGCCTCAGGATAGGGTTTCACTTTGCAGTTGCCCAAATCTCTGGGGAATCTCACAATACCATATGGGAAACCAAGAAACAAGCTGTGAAAGTCCTCTCCACATCCCACAAGAAAAAAAATGAATTCAGAGATACCACAAGAGCAAAATCATAACCATCCTTTCCTCCACTGCCACCTGACACCCGCCACTCTCCTTTTATAAAGAGACTGCAAATGGTAAAATGACTTACTCCTCTGCTGCAAATGCTACCTTAGTGTATACAACTAATGTCCAACATGATGGTTGATCCTGTGCTTTAGACTTACACCTTTTTGAGTAGGCAGAATGAGATTTCAGCAGAAAGTTGGCTATAGCCTTAACAATTAACGACTACATAATTACAAAAAGTAATCATTATTTATGGATGGGGTAAAGTTGCTCAGCGACAGCATAAGATCTCATGTCAGGCAGCGTGAGAGCCTGCTGCCCCTAAAGACAGCAAAGAGTCACCGGTAAGGCGATGGTCATGATGTCTTACGCCAACAGTGAGGGACCAGGGAGAGAGAGTTGGGTTCCCACAACACAGTAGCCCTACCCCTGCCTGGGGCTGCCTCCTGCCACGTACCGCTCGGGTTCAGACCTGGGTCTCACTCGCTGAACTCTGAGGCTTTGGGGGTGTTTAAAGGGGATGGGACACGACGGCTCGGAGCGGGTGAGGGTCCCAACCCGCTGCGGCAGCACCTCTAGGGGCTGCTGTGCTGCCGCCAGCGCGGGCAGCGGGCAAAGCGGCGAAGTTGGAGAGCGCGGTTGGCCGCACACCCCGGCCGGGACCGCCGCTGGACGGCTCCTTACCGATGTGCTCGATGAGGTTTCTCCAGGAGTCGGCCGTCATGGGGTGGGCAGGCGGCGCCGTGGCTGCGGCGGGGCTCTCCTCAGCGGCCGCGGGGGGCTCCCTGTGGGAGGCAAAGGCACCCACCCTCAGGGGCAGCAGCGGGGCGCCCCGCTCCCGGCCGTGGCCCCTCGCACCCCTCCATGCCCCTCAGTCCCGCCCTCTCCGCTCACCTGCCGGGCTGTCCCGCAGAGCCGTCCTGGTCGAGGGCGCAGGCGGCGCTGAGGGCCGCGGCCAGCAGCTCCATGGCCGGCGGCGGCAGGTGGCTGCCGAGCAGCTCCGGCGGCGGCGGCGGCAGCGGCGCGGGGCTGGGGGAGCCCGGGCGGTTGCCACGGTAACGGGGGTAGGAAGGCAGCAGCCTGCGCGGGAGGGAGAGGGGAGCTGCGGCCTCCCCCGGGGCGCCCCCGCAGCACCCCGAGACCCTCTGAGCCCCCCGGATCCCCTCAGAGCATCCCCGGTCCCCTCGGACCCTCTCCGCAGACGCTCCCCCCGAAACCTCCTAAGAGCAGCCTCAAATCCTCTCAGAGCCTCCCCTCAGACCCCCCTATCAGCCAGACCTCCAGGGTCTCTCCACCCAGATCCCCTCAGAGCCTTCCCAAGCCTCCTCAGAACCACCATGGGGCTCTCCCCCTAAATCGCCACAGAGCTACCTCAGACCTTCCTCAGGTATTCCCATAGATTCTCTGCACACAGACCTCTCAAAATCCCCTCGGAGCCTTCCGTCGGGCTCCCACAAGCCACTCAGAACGCCATATCCCCTTGCAGCCCCTCTACTGCGTTCCTAGATCTCCTCCGAGAGCTCTTGCCACATCCCTGCAGAGCCCCCTCAGCCTTCCCCAAGTTCGAGACCTCTCCGAGCCCGTTAGAGTTCTTTAACCCAGCTCTCTCAGAGCTCCCTGCAGCCCCTTCGGAGCCCCCCCAAACTCAGCCATCGGAGCTCCCACCCGATCCCTCAGGCTTCCCACAGCCCCTCAGGTTCCGAGCCTCAAAAATCCTTTCCAAGCCCCTCAGGATCTCCCCGTCTCAGAGGGCCCGACCCCCCCGCAGCCCCATGCCCGGCACCGCTGCCCGCAGAGACCTTCTCAGCCCCCCACCTCTCCCTTCCAGCGCTCCAACGCAGGTCCCTCCTCCACCGGGAGGCTCACTCCCTCCTCCCCAAGGGCCCCCCCAAAAGGCGGTGATGCCTGCCCCAGGGCCCCCCCACCTTCACGGGCACCCCTACCTCCATCCCCCCTGCTCTCCTGAAGAGAGGCTTCTTCAGACGCAGGGAAGCCCCTTCTCCATCTCCCTCCCTCCCCTCCCCAGCAAGGCACCCTCCCCCAGCAAGCACCTACACCCGCCATCCCACCCTATGCACCAGTAAGGGCCTCAGCCCCCTCTGCTCCATGCACAGCCACCCCTCAGGGTTCTCCTCCCTCTGACCCAGGACATAGCGCTGCTCCCCATCCTCTGCACCTCTCTGCCTATGTGCACCGGCTTTGAGGGAGAAAAAGGAGTAGGAGAGGGGGTCTCTCCTGAACTGCTTCCAGATCTGGTGCATATGGTGCTTTTCTTCTCCAGGACTGAAACCCCGAGATGGAGGAATGTAACTGGGAAACTCAGCCTAATCCCTCCTGCTGGGAACTGCACCCCTGGTTACCCCACAGGAGTGACCGCTCTCCTCTTCTCCTCCTCCGGCAGGGCTTTGCACCCGCTCAGTCATCTCCCCCGTCTCCCCTTCCTTAGCGTTGCTACTTCCATAAGGATATATTGTCTCGTTTAAGTAGTAAGCGTCTCAGTACTCAATGATCTGTATCTGTCTTCGTTCAGGTAATTGTTTTTCCGCCTCAGGGGTAAATCCTCTTGAGCTCCAGACTACGGTTACACCCTTGGATCAGTTTGAGTGCTTGTGGACAGGTTGGGTGCAGCTCTTCCCTACACGTTAGTAACCCTCAGCTAAAAAAAAACCGTCATCTGCACCACGTTGCAATTGAGGAGTTAACAGCCAGAAATCGCTCAGCTATCCCCCGTGTTCTCTTGCTCCCTGTCGCATAAATAACTGTGTTTCTTTCTGTTCTTGGTAACATAATTTATGCACCAATACAAAACCTGTGTGTTGGTCTCTGTGTGTAATATGCTTTCCTTTTTTGTCATTTTTATATTGTATTTGCTAAATAGTACATCAGGATAGCTTCCAATCGGTACACGACTGTACATTCAGAAAAACTCCGTCAGCTTATGTGAACTAGATCTTGATCTGGCACAGCAGAGACCTCACTCCTTAAGTCATTAAGAGGCAGAACAGCAAAGAAAAACAGCTAGAAATGGTGAAGACTCAGAGAAAACTGTCAGTCCAGCCCCACACTGAGAAGTCGGAAGGGCCAAACAACGGATAGGAAAAATCAGAATGAGGTTGAGAGCTGTAGCTGTAGACAGCCTTTTGCACTTGAGAGGAGTAGGAAGAGAGCATGACAGCTGGGGCTGCATTGGGAAGATTGTCACCAGGTAGATGGTCAGTATGAGATGAACGTGAGTTATCAGACATTAAACACAGGGGCTATAGGGGGTTTGAGGAGACAAAGGTGCATTGTGGAAAAGATAAAGCACCAGAGACTATCTGAAGCTCTGCCTAGTGACTGACGTCATTTTTGGTGGCTTGCTGCCAGGGCAAAAATGTTGTCAAGGGTTTCAGTAAGTGGGTGGGATGCTAAAAAGCTTGTTTCTTAGAGAAGTGGAGCCTCCTTATCTTGAGTTCTGGAAAAGCATGGTGGCTGTTTACTATTTTCTGAAGGGAAGGACCAAGAGCAGTGGGGAGTTCTCCCTAGTTTGCAAAAGGAAGTCACTGCATAAGTTCTTGCTGATACTGCTGGAATTAATATTTATCTAAATGTAACTTCTGGGTGTATCTACTGAAAAAACAATCAGAAGTATGCTTTAGGAGTTTAACAGACTCTCACCCCTCTCATTTCTTCCCTCCCAAGGGTTAAATGTCTTGCAAGTTGAAATTTCTTTTTAGAAAAAGCATCTAGGTCATGGTGTGAAAAACATTCAGAAATAGAAAGCATCTTTCCAGGATCCCAAATTTGATAAGTTGATCCAAATTTGGTAATTTGATCCTGCCTGTCTTCCTTTTTACTTCACATTTTCCAAACTAATTTCACTTTTGGCCTGAGATGAAAACCCGAAAATATCACTAAAAGTAATGATGGTAATAAATACGTTGGAAGCTACGAAGAGGTGAGAGCACCAGCTGAGAGTGAAATGCCTCCTGTGGCCACGGGAGGCCACAGCTCGTATTTTTGTGTCGGAGATCTGTTCCACTGTGTAGAAATCAATGACTAATAGTCTAATTTTCCTTCCCTTAGAACTTTTCTCTTTTTTAACTGTAACTTGGTCTTTCTAAAATGTTGCTCTTTCTGCCTTTCCATGTTTATGCTCATACTTCATGTTGATACATGGGAGTATATCAACATGATACACTGTCCATAAGCCTGAGAAACACTTTTTCTCCCAAGAGAGGTGACAGATATTTAGCAAGAATGAGATATTTTTGTCCTACAAAAATTGTCAGGATTTTCTAAATCTTTCTTTTCTCTTTGGGGACAAACCAGAAAGCTTTCAGCATTCATAATGGAAAATGAAGGTGGGCAACCAAGTGATTCTCTCACAGTGGGTTTGTGGCTGGGATGTTCGTGCTGGGTGTGGAAGATCCAGGTCCAAGTCATGGCTGTGTCATTCTTTCCCACCCCACATGTTACTGCCTGTTCCAGGGTGGATCAGTCTCTCTTCCTGGAGCTGCTCTGCTTTCGCTGGTCACTGGAAAAGGTTCTTGAACCTGGTGAATGACTTATTCACCAGATACTACTTTAGGTCAGCTAATACCAGGCTATCTGTGCCAAGTAGAATAGCTCCAGTACAGCTGCCTCTTTCTTCCTCCCTACTTCTACAACTGATAGGACTGTGTGCAGTTTAAGCTGACCTAGCTGCTCAATTCCAGTCTTCACTTGGCTCCCTGAGGCAGATTTCTACCTCAGCTTCTATGCTAGCACTCATGCTCATCTCTTTCTCGATGAACAGGTTGGGGCAGCTACACTGGTGGAAAATGATTTTTTTTTTTTTTTTTTTTGTAGAACTAGCTTTGTTGTGTCTGGATTGTCTCACTATGGAGCGAGTTCAAAGTGAGTGCCAGCATAGTGGAGGTGGCAGACATGCAGATGGATGGCAGGACATGGCAGTGCCACCTTGGATTGTTTTACACTGCTGTGGAGCTTCAGGCTCAAGCAGAAGTTCCTGCTCCATCTAATCTTAACCATCTGGGTAGGAGTTTGGAGGAGGTTTTCGTTTTTCTCTCTGTATCAACAACAAATTTGATACAGAGCCTAAAAAGCTTTCCTCCATATCATTAAAGTCAGTTAAATCTCATGATGGCAAATCAGTTTTCTGACCAAAATCCCTGTATTTCATCCTAAAAATTTCCTGTCTAGTTGTAGAGGAAGAAAAAGAATCTGACTTTATGTTTTACTAGAACCACATACACTCAAGCAACCAGTGAAAAATCCTATCCCAGAACCATACAAGTGCATTGTGCTCTTGTTGGTGACAGAAGTCATGCAGCTCCCTGACACACCAAAGCCCAGTTTTGTCTCAGGACTGCTTAGCATTCCCAAGCACACAGGCACTGGAACTAATCTGTGTGCTCTGGTGACATAGAGCATAACCATGATTCAGCTCTCTGTGGGCAAAGGAGAGCTGGTGTGAGTTTGCATATGTGCTGCAAAGAAGGGGTTCATGTGGTTGCACGCTGTTTCCAGATTCACTGCACTGCTGTTGGAAAAGACTAAATGTTGACTGACCTGGTCCATGGTTGCATTAAAAATGTGGTAATTGCTGTGAGTTTATAGTTAGTTTATTACAATTATCTCGTTTAAGTTGGGTTTGGGGGATTAATTAATTGTATTTTCAGGCATAGGAATTTGGAAAAATGATTAATTATTTGTATTAAGATTTTTTAATGTGTGTCTAAACTCCAAAGCAATCGTTAGAATAAAACTGTGCAAAGAGCTTGTCTTCAAATGATATTGAAATTCATTTTTTTAATGTTCTTTTACAGCAGCTTTTAGAAATTAGACCTCCTCTTCCAGAAACTAAAAAGAGAAGCAGCAGCCCAGGAGATCTTATTCATGAAAAATCCCCCAAATCCTTCCAGTCAGTGGGAGTTTCACACCAAGAAAGGCCACAAGATGAGGTAAGAAGCACTGTTTTAATCTGAGCTAACCAAATTTGTGGAGAAGTGTGAAGCCAGTAATAGATTTGAATAATGTTATACCTAGTCAAGGGTATTTTCATCCTTCAGGTTCATTCAGGTTCTCTCCGTTCATGTGTGGCTTTTAGCAGTGTTTTTGACAATGGGTGTGTCTGTGCAAGTTTTATTTCTGGGTTTTGACTTTTTAGTGGGAGATAAGTGGAACTCCTCATCCCTAATATTTTTAGATCCTAAAGGCCAAGAGCACATCTGTTCTCCTGAACGTCCTTCATCAAAATATCTTCATTATATCTGCTGCGGCTGGCAGCCATGCCAATAACTAAAAATGTGCAGAACTTCCTGTTATGAGATCCTTCTGTTTTGGTGCTTTGAACCTTTTGATGCTACATTTTTATTTACTGTGACCATCTTCCACAGACACGCTGTTTTTTTATTTATTGAAAACAATTATCAATTTCTTAAGCTTAAGAATAAAGTATTGAATTCCTATTAAAGGAAAACAGAAAACCTATCCTTAGGAAGCCTTGGTTTCTGTTGATATACGAGTTGAAATTTGTGAGGGCTTCATCTTTGCCATACTTATGAAAATCCATAGGAATTAATAGGCCCTTTTCCACTCTCTGTAATACACACAAATGTTAGACTTAGATTTTAGCATCTAAAATCCGTGAGCTGCTGCCCATGGAGAGAACACATGCCCTGCTCAGAGCTAAGAGAAACAATTGTGATATTGCAGCTACAAACTCTGCCTGGTCCAATTCTAGACACTGTGAATAAAGGCTGTTTCTGCTGTAACCTCAGTGATGCTTGTGCTGGGTCTCAGCATCATGGTGAGAAAACTACTTGATTGAAGAGCAGAGGGGGCAATATTCAAGTATGCAGGGGGAAAGGTCTACTTTTGGACCAGGAAACTGCTATAAAAAAAAGGAACTCACCCACACCTGGGTGCTTTAGGAAACAAAGAGTTGGAAAAGGCTGTAAAATGGAGCACTGGGGCTAGGAGGAGGGGTGGGAGACTAGGTTTGTATGAGAATTCAAAAGGTGAGGGGCCTGGGGCATGGTAGGATGCTGAGGTATGAGCTGCAGGAGGGAAGAGAGAGGAATAATATGTCTGGGAAATAGTAGGCTGAGGAAATTGTCAGGAATTACAAGTTGAAGCTGACAGAAAAAAGGTGAATTAAAGGAGTGAAGCAGAGAGATTGGTTGAGGACCTGAGGGTCAGGGTATAACCAGATGAAGTGGATCACACTGGGAGAGCAGGAGGGCAAAACCTAGAGCTTGCTGGGTAAGGAAACCATGACTGGGCTGAAAAACCTGGCAAGCAGAGACTGGGTAGAGTAAGTGGGCAGACTGGGATTGGGATCTCCATTGGCTGCATGCTGGAAGGATACCTAATCAGACTTGTGTATGTTATTGCTTACTTCTCTATATGATCCTGTGAAATATGAGATGTTGACAGTATAAACAGTGGCTATTTTTACTGAAAATTTAGAAGTTTTTAAAATTATTCTCCCCGCAAATACTGTTGCTCTTAGACTTTTCAAGGTTCAGATTGTACAAAAAGAGGGATAAAAAATTATCTATCTGTCTATCTATAGCGATCTATCTATCTGTCTGCTTACCCACCTACCTACCTGCCTACCTATCTCTAAAAGAGCAAAAATTGTTGTACTTTGAGAAAATACAAAGGTTTGGTCAACGTGTTTGCACCAGCTGTTCCTGACTTCACCACTTGCAAACTGATCACTGCTGGCAGCATAGAGAAGAGATAACTGTAAGCAATTTATTTCGTAAATAGAAAGAAAGTGCTCGAGTATGGTATAGGACCTTTTGCAATACAGGTTCCAGCCTCTCCAGAGGCTTCCTTGCTTTCCTGGTTAAACCACGCTATAACCAGTGCCCTCTGCTGCCTAGGACAGTGTTGAGCTAAGAGATGCTAACTCAAAATTTGCACAGGCACCCTTCAGAGTGCTGTTTTACATGCATACTGTTTCTTTCTAATATACGTGTTTGCATAAATTCAATGAAGTTAGATTCCCTTTTGCTGCTGAAGGTGACTATTTGTATTCACTGTTGTAGTACTTCTATTCTTTGAACTCAGATCTAACACAATCAAATGATTTTTAGATGATCTTTGTTTCTCTGAATTGGAGGGTTTGTAACCAGCCTAAAGAAATGGTTTGCTCTGCACCAGTAGACTGATCACCTTGCAGTGAGCTTGGCAACATGAAATTTCTCACTGAATTTCTCTTCTGCTGTTTCTAGTGGCCCATAATAAAGACATATCATTTTTTGAATGTGACTCAGTGGGAAATGGAAGGTAAATAAGACAGTCATGCTGCCAAAACATCCGTATTCTATTAGAAATGAAGAGAAGGCAACATCCTATTAGCTGGTAATATAGGGTAGACACTGATTAGTGAATCTCCTTTCTAGGGTTTGAAATGACTAATTTCTTAGTCTCTGTGGGAGCTGCTTTCAGCTGAGGCAGTTGTGGAGGGACACTCCAGGTGAGTGTTTTTCTGTGATGCCTTTCCATGGTCTCAGTCTACACAACTGCTGCCTCTGTGAAGCTGGAAGGACTCATCACAGAGGGAAAGAGCAGCTTTAGCTTTTATTTTAGTCCAGTTCCTTCAAGGTCTTTGGCTCTGGTTACTCTGAAAAACAGCAGTTGTGCTGGAAGATCAGCCCTGAAATATTCAGGGTGAATCAGTTGAGTTGTTGGAAAGTGGCTTGTCATGTGGAGGGCTTGGGTCTTTGTATGATTTGAAAGACTGGGATGGAGCCATGGGATGTTGTGGAGAAAACTTGAGAGTGGTCAAGGGGGAGCTGACAGTTGCACAGAAGAAAGATCATGGGGAAAAAAAAAGTGCTTTGAGAATAGTTAGGCATAAAAATGCTCATAAGAAGTATCTTACAAAGGGCATATGGGAGATTCTGGAACACCAGCAGTAATGTTTGAGGTCATTCTAATGTTTTCAGACATCATTGTTCTGAGATCAGTGAACTACCTGACTATTCTCAGAGTTTTGAATAGCACATAGATTCAAGTCACTGGTGGATTTGAAGGCACCTGTGGTGCTTTTTCTTAATCAGAGTGTATCAATCTGTATCACATCTACGCACAGTGCAGATAATGATGCCTTTTCCTGAGCTGTTTACTACATTGCCCTGCTGTGTTTACTTCCTTTTCTAAATTATGCAGCATGGCGATATGTGAAGTGACATCCTTATCAGTGAAGAACCCATTTGTGTTAAACTTGCTGTTTATCTTCATGCAAGGAGAAGGGATTGTGCCCAAACATTTATATAGTTGGTGTGAGACACTGCTGAATGTGAAGAGATGCAGCAGTGATGCCCCATTTGCCCTCAGGATTGTGGTGATTCACTCCTGAGAACCCCAGTGCTAGTCAAAAGTGCCTATATGTCCTTTTTGTAGAACTGCTAGCTTCTACTTTCAGCAGAATGCTCTTGGCTGACAGGTACCAGTTTTACTCTTCCAGAGAGAGATTAAATGAGTTTCTTAAGACCGGTGGTAGTATTTTAGGTGTCTTATCTGCACGATGGTTTCTTTTCTCTATAGAAGGGGGAGCATAGTGATTACTGCAAATAATGGCAATATCCTTAGGCTCCTGCAGGCTTTTCACAATGCAGATTCCTAGTGGTTCTCTTATAAATTACAGCTGGTCTTTTGGAGAAGGGAAGAAGAGGAATGGGCTCAGTTTAAGCTGGGACTCCAGACTCATTTCCTGTCAAATTTTCTTGCTTGCTTTAAAGAGATGCTGTCACTCAGCAGCATTGCCTGCTTTGGCAGACACGATTTAGAACATGTACTGACCTGTCAAGCTCTGTGCACAGCAGCATCTTTGACTCCCAGCACAGGCTCATTGTTCCCAGCTCCAGAGAGAATCAGATTTTGCACGTTTCAGTTCTGCCTAAGTGGTGATGTCAGGATGTCAGAGGCTGACAGTGATGATTGTGCCACAAGGAGAGGAAGACAGATGGGTTTGACATTGCAGCAGACTATAACTGTCTAATTTCATTTGCTCAGTTTAACGCCAAAGGCAATCAGCTTTAGCCAGGGCAATTAATTCATTTCAATCCAACTTGGTAGTTTGGCTAAAACTATTTTACTGAAGTCCTCTCCATAAGGAAAGGTGAATTACACCAACACAGCTGGGCTCAGCAATTAGGACCACACAGTACAGCATTAGAGGGCAAGTGTTTAGCACTTCCATCTTGAACTTCTACAGTACAAATAGGGGACTATCTCGCAGTTATACACACAAGAGGAGGAGCTGGGAGGGAGTTTGGGAGAATACATTATTAGTTTGAAAATGTAAGACTTTGTAGCTGCTCCTCTCTCTGCCTGGCTGCAGTGGCAGAAGAGCAGGGATGAGGGTAAATATATATGGGATTATGTACATTTACGGGCCCTTTGCTGGACCTAGGTCGTTGAGGGATTTAAGGCAAAAAGGGCTATCGCACTGAAAGCCTCTGTTGCCTGTCAGTTCTTCAAAGTAAGCAGCTAACAGAAACTCAGAATACTTTAGAAAACATCTTTGTAGCTATTTCTTCAGCTATAAAATCCTGGTTTCTTATGTGGGGTTGTATAACAGGCTTCAGGTGAGCCCTCTGGGAAGACCAAGAATGGGATCAACCTTATGTTCAGATGTTCCATAAGAAAATGCTTCCAGGCTCTCCTTATTCTCTCAACAAATTTCTGAAGGCAGTTTGTCTGCTTTGCTTATACCACTGGGTGATCCTACATCACATTCCCTTTTTTTCCATCTTCCCCACTGTCTTCTTGTTCCCTCTTTTTCCTTCACTGTCTTCTCCAAACTTATACTGATGAGACCTTTTATACCATGATGCTACTACTATGTAATATATATCATTAAGACTGAAACCAGCAAGGAGAGAAGGCATGGATCAGAGCTATAACTTAGTCCAGCTGTCCTTCCCAGAACCAGCATTCTTGCTCTGACTCCACTCTGACTATATTCTTCAGTGGAAGCACCGTGAATACCCTGTGTGTGCACTTCCTTACCTTTGGAGCCACAGTTCATCTAATGTTGTCTTATCAGAGTCTGCTGGAGATGGCGATCCCTTATGAGATAGGACGTTCACAGGCTTTGTGATGGGCTCATTATTTTTGAGTGAACCTGTGATATAAGAGAAACCCAAGAGGGTGTTAAAACAGTCATTTTCTTAAGGGTCATCTTTAGTTCTACTAGAAGTAGTGGCTTGCTTACATCAAAGGCAACAGGAAGACCACAGCCACAAAGACAGCTATATTTTAGCTTGGATTTTCAAACAAGATTGAAGTGTCATCAATTTGCACAGTACAGAATTGTATAGCCTTTGTCAGAGATGCAAATGCAGTTGAGGTGAAGATATATATACATTATCAGTTCATATCAGTGCAAGTAGCACTTTCACCACTGAAAACTGGTGGTGAATGTTGGGTCCCAACATTTTTAGTACATTTCCCAGTGATTTTGATGCAATTCTTTAAGCAGAAGAGGTTTAGCTGTGTGTGCCTGTGCATGCCAATACTTGGTTCCCAAAGTTGTTATTGCTCTGCTTTCATGCACACAGTAGATATTCAGTTTACTGCTTAAGTCAAGGCTAGATTTGGGTGAGGCAGGAGCTTTACTTTTAATTGCTTCTTCAATTTCCCTCAGATGAACCTCTGATCCTTTCACAGGGAGCCAAAGTTTTATTAAGTCCATGGCTTACTACTGCAGTAGTTGGCAGGAGACGGTGCATCTCACTTTTCAAATGAAACCTCCTGTTGTCTGAGGCTTGTTGATAAATGGCCTTGTTGGTTTTTAGTAGAAATATTTTGGTTTAAATCATAATTCTGTTTGCATTTCAAACTGGTGACAGCACAGGCAGTTCAATGCTCTGACTGAAGCTTTTCTGACTGAAGGTTTCTGATGCACTCTCTTAATCAGTGCTATGGACTTTTGAAGGGAAATGGTGAAATCCAGACATTTAAAACTCCCTAAAACAGTGCCAAGGGCTTATGAAATGCTGTTTGAGTTATTCTCTTTGCTTTTTGAATAATTTAAACACTTTATCCTTCTGTCAGAGGAGATTGCTAAAAAAAAAACAAACTCTTTTTCAGTTAAAGGAAAACATCTATTATGTTTTACAGCTCCTAGGCTATAAGCCAAAGCTAGGCTGGTGCAAAGGGTGCCTATATAAAAGCCTTTCTCTGTGCTGGATTTACATTCTTTTAAATTAATTTTTGTGCTCTCATTTCTTGAGTCTTTATTTTTCCCATTTTGCATCCTACTCTGTATTTTCCCCTGTATCTTTCCCTTTCTTCCTTTCTTCTTTCTTTCTTTCTTTCTTTCCTTCTTTCCTCCCCCTCCCAGTCATTCCCTAGCAGAAATGAGAACAGGTTAACATTTGAGCTTGAGTCAGTCTCTTGGATAGCTGCTGTTCAAATGGGTTTGAAGTCAAGATAAAAGAGCTCACCCATCCCTTGCTTCCATGCACGTCAGCAAATCTGTCAGAAGATGTTTCTGCTACAAATGAGGCTGGTGTAGAAGCACTCGCTGTCCGGTTTCAGGGAGAGGGGATGGAATCAGTTAAGTAGAGGGAGAGGGCAGAAGAGCTGCTTACACAATCCTAGCTGAATTTAAAAGATAGAGCTCTGAGCTGGACTTGCTACAGTCATACTGGAGAAAGAGCTATTGCTCCTAGCCCAGGTCTTGCTGTATGGGCTGGAAAAAAAGAAATGTTCCCAGTGTGTCTTGCTGAACAATTGCAGATATGGAAGAAAAAGCCCTGTTTGGAACAGATCCTGTTTCAAGCAGTGGTAACAGGGAGGGGCGTGTGGAAGACAAGTGCAGGTCAGCTTCTGTGGATGCTCAAATGACTTGCTAAGAGAGAAGCCCTTCTTTTTGCTTGTCCTTCCTCAATGACACTGTCTAGACAGAAGGGAGTCCTCCTGTGCTGTTGTCCTGATGCCGTGATGCTGCAGATGTGTGAAGAAGGTCTGTCCTCCCATGCTGGTCCTCCTGCAGTGGCACCAGCAGGTAACAGGAGTGAGGGTCTTCTCAGCAGTGGTCTGGATGCTGTGATGCTGAGGGAGCAGGAGAGAGGGCAAGTCCCTTCTGTGCGTGCTGTGCAGCAGTGCTCTGGGGAGGTGGTGAGAGGAGGGCTCTGCTCTGGTCCTGCTGCTGCACTGGCAGGGTGGAGAGCAGCTCTGCTCTGGCACAGGCAATGCTCAGTTTATCCACAAACCTCATTGCAACGGTACGAGAATATTAAACAGGAGCTCTTTGCTCTGCTGCTGTCTGCTTGGAAACTTTGAGAAAGGAGGGAACTTCCCTTCTGTCCACGCCACAGGGTTGAATGGGCCTTTATATTGCTGAAATAGCGTGGCTCCCTTGGCAAGGCAGGCAGGAGACACCTATTTTCTTGGGGATATTTCCCAGACCTCCTTTATTTTGGGCTAGAGGATGTCTATTCTCATAGAGAACTTGGTCTGCTTTCAGGGGCTGAAGCACTGTGTTTTGCTACTGCACAACAAAGCAACAGCTTTCATAGGCTTGCATAGCACTCAAACATCACAGAATCATAGAATAGTTGGGGTTGGAAAGGACCTTAAGAACATCAAATTCCAACCCCTCCTGCCATGAGCAGGAGTAGTGTTGTATCATTTTGACTCATGCAGCTAGCCAAAGTTCAGAGTCCAGTGCACTGTTTCTGTTAGATTATAATCTGAAGCTAGGATAGGTGTCTTTGCTGCAATTCCTTTTAATTACAAGGAGTTCTAAAATTCAGTTTCTCTGAACAGCTGTTGGATGAAGGGCACTTTCTGCTTTCACAGTTCCAGGTCTCTATCATCTAGCATTTAAATTAAAACCGCTTCCAGTTTTCTCTTGCAGCCCTGTTTCCAGTACTTCTGAGTGTGTTCCAATAACTCCTTTCTGGGGTCACTCTTCAGCTCTCATCACTCTTGTTTCTTTCACAGACAAGGCACCAGCTCAGTGAACACCTGGTTTTGCAGTCATGCTCTGTTCAGACTCAGAGAAAGCAAACTCATTCCATTTCTGCTGAAGCCATGACTGAGTGCATGTATGTTCTGGATGGTGTTCCTGTTAATTCAGCCTCCCAGTTCAAAGGGAGCTTAGGTGTTTATTACAGCTGTATGCAATTCAAGGTGGCAGCAACTGTATTTTCAGGGAAGTCTTGCTCCCCTCTCACAGAGGTCCATTGCAATTTCCAGAGGCTTGGTCCGTCAATGTACTGAGCTGGTTTTGCTGACTGTTTCCTTGCCAGCTTCTTCTTTGTATGCGGTTACTTCTATAGATCTCACTGCTTTTGAATATATGTCCTTTCTGCTAACGAAAGAAGTATCTACTTCATTGACAGGTTCATGTTTCTCCCTGTTTAGATAATTTTTCTCTTAGAGAGTAGAGAGATGGCAAAGCAGAGCCCCACATTTAGATTCTCTGCCATGAAGCATGTTTAAGCATCCAACCATTTTGCATTACCAAGCTGAGCAAAGAAGGATGGCACCTCTGTGCCAGCTGTGTCATAAGACAGGGGTGTTCTGTAATGTGAATGTGCTGATTGGTGACCTGCTTTTAACCTCCCTGTCCCCTTTCTAATCTCATCAACTCCTATAGTTCCTAATCTCACTGGAAAAGGGAGCATTATGCTGTTTGGGTCAGCACTCACCTGTAGCATGCCCCGTGTGCACTGCTTCTCTTAAAGTCCTTTTCTCTCTACTTGGCAGCCTCATGGAGCGGTAGTACCTGGAGTTTCTTTGAATGGCAATGTAATGTGTGTTCCTCTCGTGGGTCATGGGGTTAGCATCTTCTGAGTCTTCCTCACCTTCAGAGACTGAATCTGATTCTCTCAGTACCTGCTGAGAAAGGTCCTCCCAGAGCCCACAGAAGGACAGCCTGTGTGAGGCTTCTCTCCCATGCCCATCCATGGCTTCCAGATCTTGTCTCTATGGCAACTGAGAGGATGGATCAGCAGCAGGGCGACAGAAGACAGGTAGCCTCCACAACTCCATCAGCTTTATCTGAATTAGAGCTAGAGACAGACAAAACACACCAAAATAGGAAAAGAGAGGAAAAATTTCTGGTTAGTTCAGAGGCTGTAGTGAATGATCTTGTTCGGATAACGGATTTCCCAGGACTTTTTGTCTGAGCAGTCTGAGATCATCACCTTATAAGCCTTATTACAACATCCTGAATGTTGCTTTGACATGCTTATGATTGTCTTGCCATGATACATTGTAGTGCTATAGTTGTTACTGGAAAAGTGTCCTATTTGACGACTGCTCCCTTTGTCATTTGTGAGGAGTAGACTGGTTTTCAGTGGATACAAGTAATGGCCATGTTCTTTTTTATGAGGGTGAAGATGTTACAGAATAGCAAGTAAAAGCTGAAGAGAAAGCTCTGTGAGTCAGTCTATTATCTGTGTACTTCTCCCTACAGTAGAAGTAAAATGCATTTTACAGGTCTGGTGCCTTCTAACATTTATTAACAACACTCCTGCGGTGCAGATAAGTGAAATAAAATCTGTAACTATTGATAAGTGAAGGTAGGAGAGACAAAATTATGTAGTATGGAGAGTGCAGAGACCTGATTTTGGTTCCCAGAATTGCCCTCAAATGCTGATATACCCCCTCAGTGGCACAAAGACTTCAGCACAGGTGTCCCACTACTCTGCTTGCTTGTCAGTACATGGACTATGCAGAGTACTTCTAAGCATTTTTAGGGGCCAAATCACTATGACAGCAGCATTTGATCCTTCAGCCTTTGCAAGACTGGGTAAAATGTGAACGGATTACTTAAGCATTCACTGCTGGCTTTGTCTCATTGAATTCTCATAGCTGTCAAAGCCTTTCTAAGTAAGTAACGTGATTTTGTGATTGATGGGGCTATCATGAATAGGAGAAAGAGATGCTGTATAGGAAATGTGAATATAAAAATGACAGCTCACTGAGAAGGGCATAAAATGGTGCTATGGATTAGTCATTAGTTGCTGTTTTGAGAATCTATATGTATCACTGGTTTGTTACTGGTTGAGTATATTCAAGAAGTATGAAGTATGTCCTCCTCTAGAAGGTACGTGTCTCAATTTTTATTGTGGGTCTTCTGCAGTCTCTATGAAGCCATGTGTGCCACAAACCTTTCTCCTGCCTGCCCCCAGGGTCATTCCACAGCTGATCCTGGGACATCAGGGGCAGCTGGGACATCATCTTTGAATTCTCTGGTTCCTAAAATTTCTGAGTGTCCTACGTTTTATCCTCATAAAAAGGAGGGTCACTACCTGAAATCATGCACTGGGCTTGAGTTGTTCTGCTTCCTGGCTTTACAGATGAGAAAGTCTGCTTTCTCCTTTCATAACCTGAACCACAGCATGCAGCTCATAGCTGCTAAATTTGGATCCTGACTTCAGTTCTGCCAAGACTTTTGGATTGTTTGGAATTGGTGGCTGCTCTGGGGCTGTTTCCAGTGTTACTGGAACTGTGTGAAGGACCCGTTTGTTGGTTGTGGTGTTAAGTTTGGTTTGTAAATCACTCTGAGGTATAGGGATTCACCAAGTCTGTTTCTGTGGCTCAGTGGTACAGCTAAATAAAAACAGCTGCTGTTGGAGTGGTTTGAAAAGAAAGAGGCTATTTTTTTTTTCCTGTGCCTTTCTTACTGTCCCAAGACTAAATCCCCAAAGGCTTGATCCTTGCAACTGTGATGGAAGCATTTTTGTTAGACCACAAGTAATATTGCACCTATAATCCTTCCTAACCCTAAACTCTAACAATCCCTTATTTTTTATTTCTCTTCTGTTTTATGAACATCAAGGAGATGAACCTGCAGCAATCTCCTCTACATCAAAGTTCCTACATGCTTCAGGTAGCCACCCCTTGGCCATGTTACTCAGCCGGGAGCAGAAACCTGTCTCTTTGATGGCCTTTGCAATGCCCACATAGTTTGCAATGCTTAGCAAGTTGCTGCTGGTGTTCTCTTGAAAAAAAAAAGGAGTAAAAGTTTTTACAGGAGCTGCTCACAAGTCAGGAGCAATTTCAAACCATGTAAATCTCCAAAGGAATCATTAGGCAAATAGATAGGTGCTTGCGTGTGTGTGTGGGAGTGTATGCATGCATGGAGAAGGCTGTTTTCCCCTTACACTTAACCTGGTGAATATGAAAGTATATGGATGTCATTGTTGAGCTTTTACAAAGATACTTGGTAGCAAAGGAGCCTCCTGCATGGCCAAGTGAAACTCACTCAGCTGGGCTGCCTGAAGACCTAACCAGCTACGTCCCAAGTAGCCCCATCAAACCAGGGTAGTTATCTTTGCCAGATACACCTTTTTGGTCCATGAGAGGAATGAGGGGTGCCTATCCTGAACAGTTAGCTTGCTGTCAGGCTACCCAGCAGTTGTTGACAAACAAGATGTTTGACCAGAAGTGAATATAGCAATGGATAAGAGAAAGACTTACATGTTTTCTAGGAGAGGCAGGGATGAGAGGGCACTTGTTTATTGTGGTGGCTATAAACAATAGATATGGGGTTTTACTTTCTTCAGTGAGGAGTTCAAGAAGAGAACGTGTTTTTGAAGGCAGTGCTTCTGCTTCCAAAATCAATTTTGGATTCTTAAGAAATTATTGAGAAACAATTTATTGATATGCCAGTCAAATAGTCACGGCTTTTGCAGTTCCTTTAGGTGTACTAAAAAGTAGGGGTGAGATTAAAGGATACATTCAAATTTAGTATTATGTTATTCTGGTAGCAGTCAAGCTAATCAGTGACAGAGAATGAGTAAGTGAAGGTGTGGATGTAGCTATCCCTGTCTGAGTGTTTGTACTGAATTTCTGAAGCAGGTATTCACCTCTGACAGTCACAGGTAGGTGAGTGTCAGGTCTTGCGTCAGGAGTAGCCTATCCCAAGTGTATTCATTTGGCATCTTGAGATCACATGTCTTGCTGCAGCTACACCTACCTGAATGTGCTTTGCAGGCAAACATACTTTCTGTAGTTCAAGGATACCAAGGTAGCAGTCTGTAGGGAAGAAGAGAAACAGGACAACAGTTTAAACCAGCAAATGATGCTCATGCAGCAGCATTAGAGATACACATTTTGACTCACATAATACCGCCAGGAATTTGACTGTATGGAAATTTTACTTGCCAATTTAAAACAAAAAATGGCATTTACCAGTAAATACCATGAATTTGTGCAAAATCAGTTGAACTTGGGGAGCCCAAATATCTCCAAGCAACACAGCAAGAAGTGGGGTGCAGTTTATGGCAGGTTTTTCATGGCTTCTGGTTGGACTTGATGATCTTAAAGGTCTTTCCCAACCTAGCTGATTCTGTGATTCTGTATTAGGTAAAATGCTAATCAAAATTGTACTGAGGACTGAGGTTCCTAGAGCAGTGTGGACCTTGGCATGTGGATGTGCTGGGAAATTGACTGCTGCTGCTTGTGGGAGGGTGGGATTGGATATGTTTGCAAGGCGCATGCTCTGGCTGTAGAGGCCAATGAGCTAACTGCTGGTCCATGCTCTACAAAGAGATGAGCTGAGGGGGATTCAAAGGGTAACAGCTGTATGAAAAGGGCAACTCCTTTTAATCAGTTAGATTTAATCATGATAATCATAATCTACGACCTCATGGCAGCCTTCCAATATCTGAAGGAGGCCTACAAGGATGCTGGAGAGGGGCTCTTCATCAGGGACTGTAGTGATAGGACAAGGGGTGATGGGTTCAAACTTAAACAGGGGAAGTTCAGGTTAGATATAACAAAGAAGTTCTTTACTGTAAGGGTGGTGAGGTGCTGGAATGAGTTGCCCAAGGAAGTTGTGAATGGTCCATCCCTGGCAGTGTTCAAGGCCAGGTTGGACAGAGCCTTGAGTGTCATGGTTTAGTGTGAGGTGTCCCTGTCCATGGCAGGGGGGTTGGAACTAGGTGATCTTAAGGTCCTTTCCAACCCCAACTATTTTATGATTCTATTAGGATTATTTAGTAGCAGAAGCTGAGATTGCAGCTGTGTAGGCCTGCAGGTATTTCAGACAGGCTCAGTCTGCTCTGGGAATGAGGAGCAAGAGGCTGATCTAGCTCTGGTAGATCATCTCTCCCTGTTTGCTCACCCCTCAGCGTGCCAGTGGACGCAGCTGTGTGAACCGGTGTAGAGGCAGACTGTGTGGTCTGTCACTGGTACAGCCCCAGTGGGCACTGGTGGCAGAGGGAGGTGCTATGTGCTGGCAGCCCTGGGAAGTCAGACTGGCTGCCTTGGCTGCTGCTGTAACAAGGAGGGGTGCAAGCAGTGCACTGTGAAGAGCCACCTCATTTCCCCACCAAACCTGCTGCTCCACAAGCTGAGTCCTCTCCTGGCAGCAGTTTTCTAAGAGTCCAGCACAGCAGAGCAGCCAAATGGATCACAGCTGCTTTGCTGCCCCTGGTAATTTGCTGCCCTGAGTAATGGGCTATTTTGTTGTGCCTGGTGCTGGCCTTGAGCTGACAGCTTCTGTCTCTGGGAGGTTTTCTTCTGCACCCTCCCTTCCACCACCACCAGGCAATTGTTTGTGTGGGACTTAGCTGGCTCCCTGCACTCAGTCTTCCCTGTGATAGAAGAGGTGTAGTAGAAAGAGACTAGTTGCTCTGCTTGCTGGTCGATCTAGTGCTTCATTCACATCCTAATTCCCCTTTAAAATGGGGAAGTGTATTGTCTGATCAAGAAGTGTTAAGTACTGTAGTAAGAAAGCATATGCTTAAAGAATGCTAAATGATTTTGAAATGAAAAATGCTCTATTTGCCAGTGTTATACAATGCTGCTGCCTAGTCTGAAAGGGTAATGAAGATTGCTTGATTAATATAACAGCCAGGCTCAAATCTCAAGCTATGCAACTCGGGGATATTTCAAAGCAGAAAATAACAGGTATGAATACAACTTGACTGTATGGTTCTTCTATACAGATGCATACAGTCACAGAAGATTAGCTGCCCTTGTCTTATTGTATAACATGTCCCTACCACCACCAGGGACAAGATAACAGTATTGATGTGCCTAAGTGGCCACACAAAATATGCAAGGGTTGTGTCCTGGCAGAAGGTAGGCAGATGCTTTCAGCACACAGGGCAGTGAACTTCTACACTGAGTTATCTGGTGGTGTGTTAGTTTTGCCGTCACCTTAAATCCATCCATGACTGGATGCCCCTTCAATCTATGCAGAAAGTACTGTCTTGGCTGCAGGGTGTTCATGCTCTATAAAGGCAGAAGGTCATACAGTCTTTTCTTCTTTTTTGTATATTGAAGTTGTTTCCAGTATAAGCTCTATTAATGACTCATCTGGAAGGTTTTGCACACTGAATGTAGGGATGAACCTTTCATGTATATTTGATGAAGCAGATGGAGCTCTTTAAGACAGTGTTTTGTCTTCAAGCCCTCGTAGTTAACACAGCTCCTTTAATACTTATTCTTTATATGCAATCTAAATATACATGCAAATGCCGATTTAGTTGCATCTTATCAGTTTCTTTCTAAACTGCTTTAATTATTTTGAAAGTCTTGTGCAAACGGAAACCAAACCTCTGCCTCCCACTGCCATCAGTCCCCCATTACGTCCCTACTCATGTATTAGGCATTGATTTTCTTTCTCTCTTCCCCAGTTTTAAGTGGAGTGGAATTTCATCTCTAAACTATTTCACTCCTCATCACAACGAGGCGAAAACAGCTCTGTTGGGATGGGGCACAGTCCAAAATCCAGCAGCAGGATTTACTCACCCGCTGCCGTTCCTGCTCATGTGGGTGCCAATCCCTTGAGGAGTGCCACACACCAGTGAGCTCTACTGAAGGCACTGGGGCTCCACACAGGCTCAGGCCTGCATTTGCATCAGGAGATATTTCTGTCTGAGTCAGGGGAATAGTAACACCCACAGACTCAGCCCTAGGCTCTGGCAGATTTAGCTCTCAGCAGATGTAGCTATGAATTCATCTAGCCTCATCAGTGTTTTAAGCTAATGCACAGACTTTAAGCCAGTGTAAGTGAGGCACTCTCACGTGTCCTGTTGAGCCACCCCTGCTACAGGGGTACTAACTTCCAGGAGAAGGATGCACAGGCTGCACATGTTACTGCCTCAGCCTAAGGGCCCTGACCTGCCTGACCATATGTATATTTATGTTTTCATCGTTACTGGTTGGATAACACTTCTTGGAGGTGTTATAGGTCCTGACCCTTTCTTTTAGGTGGTGGCAAGAGACAGTTAAGCATATGTCCTTGCTCAAAGCAAGGTACATGACATTTCACAAAGGAATTTGAACTATTTAGGTGCAAGGCCAAACTATTATTTGATTAAGGCTCAGGGGTGGAGAAAAATGGGAGGAGCATGAGATCAGACTGCCAAGAAAGTGAGATACAGACCAAAGAGCTTCACAGCAGAAGCCAGAGAAAAGTATACAATATTTTTGGGGATGCTGTCTGAAAGAATATCAAATTTTTTGACTCCACATGTTTCCAGAAAAACAAACATTTGGTGCTTATTTTGTAAATAAGATTGGATTCTATCACCAGTCCTAATAGAACCAAACTACAACCACTCCTATTTTGTGGTAGCCTTTCAGGTGAGAAAGGCTACAGAATGGTTTTATTGCCATGATTTAGTGAAGGTACCTTATTTATAGCAAGCAAAATCAAGACAGAATTATGCAGTTCATTACGTGCTTGTGACAATAAGACCTTTAAGTCTTGCACATATGTTACATAGGACCTATTTAGAAACACTTCAGAGACTAAAAATAAATACATTGGATCGGTTTAATATAGCCTGCAAAGCCATGTGCTTTAGGCACCATGAGACCAATAGAACAGGGCTTGGAGAGAGAAATCAGTGCATTTAAAATGGCTCAAAATGACTCAAATAGCCTTGCTAGATCTAAAACTTTTTCCAGAATTAAGTCTGTCATTGTGGGCCCTGCTACAGGTAGAGGTAAGCATACATGTGTAAACATAGGCACAGAATGAGTGTGTCCTACACATGGGTACTTACTTGTGACAGAAAAGCATACATGCCTTCACGCAACTTCCTCTGCATGAAAGATGGACTATTTATAACAGCTATTTTGTGTTAATTAACAAATATATATATCAATAGATACTTAATTATTGACACTAACAGCATGTTTTTCTGCTGTCAGCATGATTTATCTTTCTGACTTTTACTAATTATTTACAATTCAAAAATAATTATTAGAAATAGGTGCTTTCTTGTATGCCCCTAATAATTGTCATCTCTGCTCAATCCATGCATCTCAGAGTGTTCCAGCCCTGTCCCATTGCACTCCATTCTTCATCCATTGGGTCTCATGTAGCGGACATAGCTATGAGCTATAACTAAGATGTTAAAGAATTTCCCCTCTGGAGCTATACTTTATATGTGTATAGGTACATATATATATGCATTTATAAACATACATGCTCTCCAGCTGTGTAGGGGCAGTCAATCTAATTTTTAAAGTGGAAATCTACAAGCCCTTCTGGTTTTCAATATAAGCCCTTTAAACTAATTAAACACAAACCTGACCTTATTTTTATTCCTTCCCTTAAATTAGTGCACATGCAATGGCAAAAGTACATCCTTGCTTGAGACAGTCCTATGAAGGAAAATGTATAAAGCTCATCATGTCGTTCTGACATCACTGACATATTCCTCTCTACTACCAGTAACTCCTGTCTCTAGAGGATGCCCCTTCTCCTTTTTCCTACTGATTATGAAACATTGTCCCTGATGCCATCCCATTCCCCATTTCTGCTTAGAAGGTTACTAGTGAAATTGTTGCTAAGTAGCTGTGGTCTTAAACTCATGAGGTTTTGCTGGCTTTTCTCTGGAAAGTAAATGAATAATTAAAAGCCAAATCACTGCATCTCCTAGGCTAGGGGGGAGAACACAACTATCAGCTCAGGGCTAGGTGCAAATCACAGGACATAGCCTCAAAGCATACAACATGCAGTCTGCCTGGTGATACTTTCTTTTTTCTACAGGGTTGCAAATGGGAGCTGTGAGTCCTTTTTCCTTTTTGTTTGTTCTGTTCTGTATGGACCATGTGAAGCCTTTTAGCCATGGGAAGAATATGCAACATAAAGCTTACACTTAAAAATTAAAGGATTCTGGTATAGAAAGTTTACTTTGTGATGAAATAGTTTAGTCAAGTATACAGATTTAACAATAATGTCCTGAGCATAACACCTGGCTGAAAGCAGAGAGGTTTATTAATGCCAGGACGCTTAGAAGAGGAGGTTAGCAGATATCCTGGTTGAAGCTTTTCAAAACAGACTGGTTAGCAAGCATACAGGCCCAGTGTCCCCAGGGCAGACACCACCTGTGCTGTTACTTGGGGGAAAAATATGACATCCACTTCTATTTCTAGTTGCTGGTTGTCTATGAGACACTTGTTATGGAAGAAATGAGCTTGGGTGGTTATTTGAACTGCAGAGAGGTAAGAACTCAAAGAGGGTTTTATTTGAAAGCTTCCCTACAGAAGCAGTGAGAGAAGGTGGCTGATTTTGTTGATCAAGGAATAGTAGAGCTCTCAGTTTTGCCTCCCTCAGTGTTTATTGGGTGGAGGGTCCAAGGAGTGCCTGTTTGGTGAATCTGCTTGCAAATTTCTAGCTGCAAAGGAGCCAGAAGTCAGTTAGACATCAGAATCCTGTTAAACTGGTTTCTACTGGTTTGAAATGTCAGGCAGGCTTGGAGTGTTGCTGTGCCAGGCTATCCTTGTCAACTGCATCAAGCTAATTCCAGCTAATTTCAAACCTGACATAAGCTGATACTATTCTTACAGCCTCTTACTCTGACTGCATGTGTCTTTAGTAACTCAAGAAAAATACTTGATAGACAACTCTGGAAACTGTACAGCAAACAGCATCACTCATGCTACCTTGCCCTTCAGAAGGGCTCTTTTTAGCCCTACAAGAGGACCTGGCAGCAAGGGGAGCTTGCAGGACTGCAGCTTCCAATGCAGAGCAGCCTCTTCTGTCCTAGTATTGGGGTCGCAGCTCAGGGTTTAGGCAATCCCATCCAGAAGCCACTCCTACTTGCCTCTAGTTTGCCAGCTACAGCATTGCACTGCAGAGAAACAGGAACACGCGTAGTGTTCTCTGTCTGTGCATCCACAGTAAGTCTCTGATTTTTGGTCACACAACTGACATGGTCTCCTCAACCATAGTTCTGTAGGTCACCAAATGCTGTAAAAGGTTGGCAAACCTTTCCCTTTCAAGCCTTTCCTTCTAAGAGCGATTGTTACCCTCCTCTTCTTTTAAGCACAGGAAGAGGAAGGGTATTGAATTGACAGCTGCGGCACTGAATCAGGTCCTGTGAGAGCAGGTGTCATTTTTCAGCTCTGCCGCAGTTCCCTGGGCAACCTTGAGCTTTTCTTGTGTCTTAGTTCCCCAAGTCTAGACTGGGAGTGATATACTGTTTATGAATACTGTATTTCTTCCATAGTCTTTTTTTCTACTGAGTGACTTCAGCAGGAACTCAGTGTAAGTACAAAAGCACAACATGAGATAGCCTGATGGGTTCAAAAGAGCTCTGGCCAGTACTGTAATTAAAGAAAAAATTACCCAGTTTGGACATTCTTTTTTTTGGGGGGGGTGATATTTACATTTGGTATTTCCTACATTTCTGTGCTCATGTGGCACATTGTCTAGATTTCTAGTTCCTCAGTGTCTCTGTTGCTCTTTCCCCCCTAAGAAAGAGTCCTTATTTTAGGAATTGCTCCCTTTTGGAACAAAAAAAAACTTTCCGGGTTTTGAAGATTGAGTAACGTGCTAGACCTGTTGGGGTTTTGCTTCGTAGACATCTGTTTCAAAGATAATTTTGGCTAGGAAACAAGGCAGGGAGAAGATGAAATTTGTAGATGGTTCTAGGTTTTACTGAGTCTTGGCAGTTTTTCTTACTTTAGGTCTCATGGGGCTGCTTCCATGGGTTGCTGTTTGGAAACATGAAATATTGGCTCCAAGCACTATTGTGGGAAAGATGGTAATTGCCTATGAAAATCATAAAACAAGCTACTTCCAAAAGGAGAATTGGAGTGAAAGCCTCAGGCACTGGCCATATACTCAGGGACAGATGACAGTTATTATATAGCTAAAGCATTTTGCATTGTCCTCATTGCAAATGTCCTCTCCAAATTATAGCAGTGTGGGACAATGGGTTCTTTGTCTCAGGGCTCTTCTTATCTGGTAATTACTCTGGTGGTTCACACATCTCCTGTATTGACAGTTAGTCTTAAAGTAGATTTGATTTATCACTCCCAATTTGAGTCTGGAGAAAATCAGACCTGAATAAATTTTCTGTCCATCTCTTAATGTCAGCCAATTAGTCCTTTATGCAGGTTCAATGAAAAGTTTTCTTTTTTTTTCCTACTATTTTAGTGCAATCTCCTACTTTCAACTAGATCTGGAAGTGGCAGCTCCACTATAACAGTTGGATCTGTCGATAGTCTCATCTCTCAAGAGCTAGCTTGTTCTTAGGGAATTTTAGTCCCTGTTTACTTTGTGCATTTAAAAATACACAGAATTGCTGGTGCAGTGTTCACAGCTACACTGGAGACACAGCAATTGGTCTCCTGAGAGTGAAAGATCAGCTAAGGGGAATGGTCAGCCTGGTGTTAGGAGGAAAACAGGCTGTTTTTCCTATTTCCTGTCTTTATTTATGTATTTTTTTTAAGCAAGACCCCATTTGCCAGGAAAAATCACAGCTTGTCCTGCCCCTGGAAAAAGACACACAGGTTGGTTGGCTGTTTTGGGGGATGTTTGCTCTTCAGTTGGTCACATTAATGCCCGTTCTGTGCAGGCTGGGTCTCCTCTGACTAGGCTTCCTCCCTGCTGTGGTTTTTATGCATGTCAAGCTGTGCCAATGGTGTCTCTCATCTCTGTTAGCCAGCATTTCAACAGTGTCATGGCTGTGCTCTGTCTGGGTTGCATAGGACTCCTTCAGTGTGACTTCACTTGTAGAGCAAAGTCGGCTCTTTCTTGGGCGCTGAATTCGTCCCGCTGTGGCCTGAGGTTTCTTCCTCAGACCGTTCCTCTTCCAATATCCCCCCAGAATAGGATTTTACTCACCTGACAGTCTGGGGCTGAACCAGTCTCATTTGTCATAGGGATGAGGTATGTCCAACAAGTCTGGACTAAACTCCCCCAGGTTGTTAGATTTGCAATTCAGTTGTGGCTCCAGAGGTGGGTATGTCCTTTGGAAAGAAGATCCCTGTCCTTCGGTCCTTGTACCTTCTGTCAGTTCTGCTTAAGAGTGAAGTTTCCCTCAGACTTTGTTTGCTCAGTTTCCAGAGTCACAGCAAACATAATTTAAAGGAACAGCTTTCCCTTTACCCAGATAAGTTAGTACAAATATGCCCTGAATGTCCTTTGCACTGCTTGTGCCAAAGGCTTGATGACAGGGCATTGTTAAACCTCCCATATAAATCTTTAACAACTGGGTGAAGCTCTTGTCCAAATCTGCAAACGCAAAGAGTGGAAACAGCAAATGGTATTTGCTCACACTTTAAAGGCCCACTGGCTGAGAAACTGCTCCTGCTTTACATGATTTACAGCCATTTGAGATGAAAAGACCCGAATGTTTATGACTATTTTTAGGTTGCCAGTTTTAAATTTCATGTGTGTTCACACACCTGGACACTGGGGTGGATATAGCAGAGCAAGCCTGGTTTTATTTTAAGGCTTTTCGGATCTGTTAATCCAAATGCCAGTTAAAATTTTCTCCCTTGCAATATATGATTTCTTACTCAAGTTGTGCTTACATTTGCTGCTCTCTCCACTGGGCTTGCATGCTACTCTTTGAATGTCCCTCTTCTGTGGGCAGCTTAGGGCCCAACACTTCAAAGGAAGAGAAATAAGCCTGTAATGCTTGTAGATACCTCTGCAGTGCTATACTTAGGAGAGAAGTTTTTCCTCATCCTTGGGTAACTCACTTGGTATTTTTAAGCCTGCAGTTTGAATGACTCTTACAAACAGAATCACTGCGCAATTTGACGGTAGTCTTTCCTTTGACTTTTGAAGTTCACTGAACTTACCAAGTGCCTTGCTCATATCAAAATATTTTAATTAGTCATGACATTATGCTATTCTATTTAAAATGGAGCTGTATGCCCAGCCTCCAGCCTACTCCACGGGAGACCAAATGTTGCTTGAGTAAAGCTTTGGTTAATCTGAGGTCAGTCATTGTGTGCCAGTGTCCCTTTATATCAGATGGGGGCCTGAAATGGATGTAGAGGACTGTCAACAATTAATCCTATAATAATTAATCAAAGCCACCATCAGACCTGCGCACTCCTGGTCTGTCGGCTAGCAGGACACGGGAATGAGATATACACTGGAATTTGGCTGCCCCTCTGTCACAAGATTCACCGCAGGGTGAATTCATCCCGGGGTGAATCTACCTAACCTTGTGCGTCAGACTTGCTTATCTGAGTGCCCTGGCACTGGCAGAGTACATGAAGCAAAGGCCTCCAGTTTTATTGCATTTTCCAGTTATTAAATTGCTTCAGTGACTCCTTCCCAGTGTCGCTATTTTGAGAGCTAAATAAATCCTGCTTCTACAATCCCCTTTTTGTATGTAAATCTCACCACCTCTCTTCTTTTGCTTCCCATAGGTTGTGCCATTCGTTTAGTTACAAAAATAAAGTTTGTTGAGTTTTTTTTTTTGCATTCCAAATAGGCAAAGTAAATGGAAAAATGGTGTAATGTGTGTCATAGGCAGGCTGTTTAATGGATGTCTCTCACAGGGTAAGGAAGCTTTCCTGTTACAAACCCACGACTCGCCATGGAGTGTCAGCAGTTCTTATGGGTCCACTGTGGGGTGATGTTGTTGCTCTTTGGGCTGAGGGAGTATTATTTTGATTTTGCCCAATTCTTTCCATAAGGAGGCTATTACTTACTGGGAAAGAAACACTAGCAGCACCATTCTGTGCTTACTCTTTCTGAGGGAAATAAGAAACAACTTCATTGGAGTAAATAGAGTATGAAATGGTACAAATGCAAAGAGTACCTGCTCCTCTTACCTGCTGCTCTTACAGCTGGTATGGATATGATGCTGGTTTTAAATGTGCTCTAAATTCCTTAACTAGAATTGGAGTGAAAATAAAATGGCAGAATTTTCCTTGTCCAATGAACCCTCTTTCCCAAAGAGCTCTGCCACTACCATTTGCATTATTATTGTTATTCTGGCTTTTTCGTGTTTCGGTTTGGTTTTGGTTCTTTTCCCCTGACAGAGCAGACTTTCAGTCAGACCTCAGGTCTATAGGATTTGTGTTCTGCACAGATTATACCATATTCCGTCATAGAATCCCTAATGTCTGAAAAGCAGCCCAAGGTGTTCTACCTGAAAATTTGCAGAACTGCATCATTTCTTTCTCATATGGCCTGACTCTACAGAAGACCTCTGGATTCTAACTACAGCTGCCTGACAGCAGCTGCTGCACTGTACAGCACAACAAAAATGCTGAATTACCTGAGCTGGGCCTGCTTTTCTAATAGTGTCAGCAATCAATGGAATCAGGTTTGAACACTCTGCACTGATTATTTTTAATGGACTAGGTATCACTCCTTAAATGTAACCTGTGTTTGTTTCCTACTCACTTCTTTTCACATATGTTCATAAAAGCACTAGCTTCTGAATTCTTAGCCTTCATTTGCAGCTATTGCTATATCTTTCCTAAGAGGTGGCACCCGCAATTGAACATGGTCCTCAAAATGCAAATGCTCCATTGTTCAGTATTCTGTCATTATATTATCTTCTGCATTATTTTTATATCCTCTTATTAATGCACCCACACAGCCCATTTGCATTTTTTAACCTTTTTAAAAACGTTTTCATTACAACAATCAGATCTAAGGGCAATGAAGTAAGCGTGGAACAATAGAAGTGAAGAGCTTGATTCTCCTCAGACCTATACCCGTTTTAAACTTCACTAGTGACACTGATTTTGATTTACACCAAAAGCAAAGAAGGAGGATCAAGCCTAGCAGGTCTGCACCGAGACATCCATTTTTGATAGTTAGCAAGGAAGAGTTTTGTAATACAGTTGCAGCATACAACATGTTGTTTGGAAAAAAGCACTTTTTCCAAAGAGGAGGGGTTTTTTTGCAGATACAAGTCTGTGGTATGTATGAAGAGCAGTGCTGGAGGCCTGGGTGTTGGCAGTGCTTGGCAGTGGCCATGCAGGGGAAGCACTGCAGGGTGCCCATATGTTGACTGTGTGGCTGTCCTGCACAGGCACTGGGGTTCACCCTGGTTAATCTCAACATGACTAAGCAGTGCATTCCTCATTGTGGGAGTAGTTTTATCCATTGTAGGCTGTTACCTTCTGCACAGCCATATCTGATTCCTGCCCTGGGGAGCAGGGCAAGGCAGTACACCCCAGCTGGCTGCAGGGGAAGGTGGGAGCCTTAGTTGAGGAGGAGAAGATGATAAGGAGAGATCAGAGGTGGCCAGAGGCATGGCCACTCTGCCATGTGCACACTGCCAATGTAAAACAGCAAAACATTGCCACCACAGCAAGCCACATCTGGGACTTCCTGCACTAAGAAGAGATGGACAACCAGTTTTAAGTTGCATCTGGGCAAGGTGATTTCTGTTGAACAAATGAGCATTTATGTGTTGTCTGGCTGCAGAAGTGTGACTCAGAAAAGCACCTGAGTAACACTGCTGTCAGCCTGGAAGCTGAAAAAAGGTGAAGAAATCCACAAAGCAATCGTTCATGTCTGGCTTTCTGGCAGACTGCACCTTAGCAGCTTGTTAGTGCCTCCCTTCCTCAATTGCTTCTGTTTTACCTGACTCTGGATTTTCTCCATGAGTCACTGTTAAAAGTTACTATCTAGTGGATATCAATGTCATGGTCTCTGAAAGGACTTTCCCTCACATTGAATATTGTTTGATTCGAGGTAAAGCAGAGAGCTAAAAATGCCCTCAGGCTTCTCCTGTGTGTCTCAGTTAAAGCAACACTAGCCTAGTTAGGCAGAGTTTGTAAACATGGGGTGTGGGTTTGCGATACAGCTAATTTGATCTAACGTCAGCTGCCAGTCACAGAGGTGAGCCTGCTCCTCCTGTCAACAGCTTCATGCTCCTGCTTCAGATCATGCTGCTTGTTTGACTCCTGCTGACGCAGTCCAAGACAATGACCCAGCAGAAAACTTCACTTCTTTTTTTTTTCCTGGACTCATTTCTGCCAGGCTGACATCCTCTGATGGCTTGCCCAGGTGAGATGAGCATCAGCGCTGGCACAAGAAGGGATACAGGGTTGCTCAAGAGAGAGGGAAGATGGTAATTAGTAATACAGAAGCATTAAAGCATTTGGTTGATTGGCTGTAAATCCATGCTTTTGCAACTCCCTATTTGGCTTGCACAGATGGACTACAACTGCCATCAAATGAGGAGACTTTTATTACTCCTTTTTCATCACTAGCAAGATCTGTTTGTAGGATTGTTGTTTTCATTTTCTTGGGTCACTTCAAAGACAAGAAGCACTAATGGCAGCAGTGGAAACACAGTAGAGAAGAGGGTAAAGTGAAAGAAGCAGATAGGAAAGGTCATCTCTGTCAGCAGCAGCACAACATTAGATCATTATCACAAGGTAGTCCTGAAATCATTGGCTTGGCTACTCCCAGCACTGCAGGTGCTGCCTCTAAGCTAGGGCACAGCTGGGAGAAGGGGTGATGCCATCCTCTTCTTCCTCACCTGGGACCCCAGGCTCATACTCTCCTCTCTGTCCTTATGCCTAACTCTCCCCATTAGCTCATTGACTGGAGCTGCTGGGGTAGTTTGGCCCTGTCAACACCTCCACAGATGCTGCTGGGCCTGTATCTGCCTGCACCAGCACATTATTCCTGTACCACTGCGTGGGGACTCCTGTGCTAGTCCATTTCTTCATCCAAAACCAGCACGCTGATGGATTGGATGTGCCTGGAGCCAGAAGAGGAATATATCAGATGATCACAGCACCATCACCTGCTGGTTATAGCTATTTTCTGGGGTTTTGTGGCAAACTTTACCAGAGCTCAGGAGCACTCTGAGTGCAAGCGCCGGGAGTCTGCAGTTCCAGAGGAACTTTCCCCTCCTCAAATCAAGTGGACAAGAAGACCAAGACATAAGACAGCATGCTGAACTGCATGACCATTAGAAACAACAGCAGTTCTACAGCGCTGTCGATCCATGCAGGTAGAAGTATGCTGCTTAATTACTATGATAATTTCTTTCCCTAGTGCTTGTCCAGCTCACATGGAACCTCCCCTTATATGCAAAACAGGTTTGCTATTTTAAATGTCTCCTTGTGTATACATGCCAGCTGCTAGCTTTTCCTGGGATCCAGGGCAGCTGACATTGCTGCCAATATAAATTATTTTGCAGGTTGGAGACTAGTTGGCAAGAGTGTGGTGAGCCTCCCTTTTATCTAATCCAGTAGGAGTGCTTTTTGGGTTTGTTGTTTGGGTTGTGTTTTTCCCATTTGACGTGGCTTCCAGGAGACACAGAGTGAAAGAGGTATTTATTTATTTATTTATTTATTTTTAGTTCTTTAAGACAAAAAAACAACAACTTTTCCATAACAGTGGGCAGTGCTAGGAACTAGAAAGGTAAATACAACATCCTGTAGGTTCAAGTAGGAGTGCAGTTTGTGTATGCCTCCACCAAACATGCGCTAACATTAATACTGCTGCTTCATGTAATTCTTCTCTAGTGCTAAGAAAACCTCCACTTAAAGGTACAGCAGCTCGTGCTAGGCTGAGCCATGAGCCAAAAGCAGAACTTGATTGATTAGGAAAGCGTGTAATGGGGAGGCTGAAAATCCCCTTGTAAGTGTGGTACGAAGTTTTTACCACAAGAAACCCTTTCTGTTTCTAGTGTGGTTAAAAAGTTTAATCCAGTTGGCTGATGGATTAAAGTAATTCCAGTTCTGTGCCTCTTCACTTTTGAAATCTGAACGTTTTAATTTGTTTATTGTTCTCACTGATAACTCTTCTTTCAGACTTTATACTGAAGGTGATTTATTGGACTAAATAAATATGTGTGCTGTCTGGCTTGGTAGGAAATCCCATAGCCTAGGTTTAGTGTAGGATCTGCTCTAGGGGCACAAGAAAGCTGCAAATGGAGCACTGTGATGCTAGGCTTTGGCAGAAACAAGCACAATCATGCTGTTTGCCTAGGAGGAAAGGCTTGCACACAGGAATACGCCGTGTAGCAAGTATTCTAGAAGAAAATTGGGTCTGCTCTTTCTTAGCACTGTACAATTGGAATGTGGCTACTCCTGCCTCTCTCCCTCCCACAGTATCCCAATGGAAATGTCTTTATTTCTTCCAGTGAAACAAGAAATGTATTTCAACATAGCACTTAGTTGACTTTTATAAGTTTGGAAAGGATCAGGTCTGATGTTGAGTAGAGAACTATTGGACCTGGATTCTTGTGCTTGCTTTGAAAAGCAGGATTTTAGTTGGGTTTTGCACTTGACTTCGTTGGGCGTTTTGTTTGTATTTTCCCTCCTAAAGCTCCCTGAATGGATTGGTTTGTTCTTCTGGGATCTATCTGAATTCCTTCAGGAACAAGCTGCCTTCTGCACAGAACACTCTGATGGGGGCCAAGGGATAAAGTTCAGCATATTACCTCATTTCTGCTGGGTTTCTTTCTTTGTTTTTAGAGACATACTGTCATTTCAGCTTGGATCTGAACATGTTGAGGGCTGAGGCCAGGGGAAATGTTATCCTTTTTAGTCACTTTTTTTTTGGAGAGGGCAAATAAACATGCAAGGGCTCATCCTGCTCTTTAGACAAGTTTGTGTGTGCTTCCTTGAAGGACAGAAGCGGAAGGAACAAGTACCTTCTCCTAGTGTCTGCCAGCACCTAGCCTTTATGCAGCTTGAGCGCCTTCCAGGCATCAGATCCATCAGAGATCCATTTGTTGACAGCTGTTACTGCTTTTGACTCTTCTGGTGGGCTGGAAACACTCTCTGCTTTGGAAATCGTTACAGCCGTGTAACTTGCAAACTATGAGTAATGGTTTCCTCCAATTTAACTCTCCCCTTCTCTTACGTGTTTCCACTGTGCCCGTCCTTCCTCGTGTTTGCCCAGCTCAGGGGTGAGGTACTGGATCTCAGTACAGCAGCTTCCCTGGCGTCTTGCAGAGGAACTGCAGGTCGAGGTCAGCCTCCCTGAACAGGACACCTCACAGGGATAAACCTGGCAAATAAATGCGAAACTCCAGTAAATGCCATAGTGCGGAAGGGAATAATGGCTCAGTGGTTACCTGATAAACTTCCCTTTCCCTCACTAGCACCTCTGTCATCTGGAAAGAGGTTACCAGCTACCTCTTTTTCTCCTAGGAAAGAATTACACATCAACTCTGCTTCCCTTTTCTCACCCTTTTACCTCACGCAAAAGCACAGCTAACTCCAAGGTGACTGAATTGATACTGGTCTGAGCGGTTTGTGTGCTGCTCTCCAGTCTCCTGCTTGTATTTCAGGCCTTTGTGTTCCCACAAGTTTGTGGGGTTTTCCAGTTAAACCTCTTGGTCTTTCAGAATATATTGCTGTGGTCTACAAACTTTGCCTTGCCAATGTCCTTAGATTGTGCTGCCTGAAATGCTGCTACCTTCTTCCTTGCAAGCCACTCAATGCTATTTCAGTAGGGTTTAGGAGCAAAGTAGCACATGCATCCCTTGGCAGTTAAACCTCAGAGGGACTGGTATGTATGATATGAATTCCTATCTATTTCAAATAGATGGAAGTCACTTGATTTTAGTATTTTCCTCAATTACAGTTGCAAGTGCTGTGTCCAGGACCCTTGGGCTTGTTTCTATGGCAGTTATTCCCAGCCTTTTAACATCACACCTTCCCTCAAACCCCATTTGGCAATATGAGGAAATGAAGTGTTGCAACACCCACACCGAGCATCTCACAGAGCTCAGTGGACTAAGGACTAAGAACATGGGCAGAGATGTCCACAGATGACAGGCTCGTATGGGAGGGACTCGGGTGCAGTACACTGCAGCACAGCCTCCCATGGCACTGGTTTCTTGTCTTTGCATTGGGGACTTCATGTGGCAGCCTAGATCTTCATTCTCCCCTTGGTTTTGTTTTCCTTTCTTTTCTTCTCCCCTTGCCCTGCCCTCAAGCAGGATTGCAGTATTGGAATGGCATCATGAGCAGGAATGCCAGGGAACCTGTGCTGCACTAGGCAGGCTGACTAATCTCCCTTTAAATAATCTCCCTTTAAAATAGTCTGGAAGCACTCTAGGGCGTTTCTGTTTCAGGAGCCATGAGAACACAGCCATGACTGTGGTCTGTATAAATAGCCAGATCCATGCTGGTAAGTACTGAACAGCGCAGTTATTTGTTCTAGGAGGGTCTTCCTATTTTTTTCATGTTGCTGCATGGATAGCTGGGATAAATTCTGGTAACATTTCTGTACAGTAGTGGTGCTGCTGCCTTTTCTCAGACTGCCATTTCATCAGCAACAGTAAGGAGGAAACAGCTACTCTTCGGAGACAGATTTCTGTCTCCTGTGGCTTTTCCTACATCTCCTTTGTCTCCCGTACAGCTGCCTTTAGCTAAGACAGTGCAGTTCAAATCCTCTTGATCAGTGCTGTGAGTTGAAAAATCTCACTGATATTTATAGCATCTGGAAGGTGAAGACAAGGGATGTTTGAATACTCACTGCCTAGCTATGGATCTGGATAGAGCATAATGTGATGGTCCTGTCTGAGGAGGATTAGTTCAGCTTATCTGTGCTGTCCTAACTCAGTAATCAGCAATGCAAAAAACCCCCAAACAAACACACACAAAACCACAAAACAAATTGTTAACCAGGTCTGTGTTAGTTATGCTGGCTAATATAATCTTTTCTAAGATGGAATAGCGCAAACTATTCTCCAGGTAGGTATGTGCACTCTGCAGCTGCATAAGCAGTTGTCAGGTTGCCTCCATCTGGTCCTGGATTATCAAGGCAGCCTTCAAAAACATAAGTATCTGATACCTGGCCAATAGCCACTACAGAGCTTTCCAAGATTTAGGTAAATACGAGAATTCTCAACAAAGAGCGCAGCAAGTCTTGCCTCAGCTGAGGTAGGAGGCATTTGAATTTCTTACTCATAGTGTATTGTCATCTTCTCCCTGCCATCCTACCCACTCAATGCGTCAGAGATCTAATATTTTTTTCCCCTATCCCTGCTGAGCAGAGGATATTCAGGCCTTCAGCTTCTGGTATATCATGTCAGAGATCTTTCCCCCTGCTGCTCAGACACAGTCCCCCTGAGATAGTGGGGTTCTACCAGGGTAGGAGAGGCTTGGTGCAAGAGGATAGAGGGCTGAGCAGGTCTGAGGAAGAGAGGCTGTGTGGGGGTATAGCACAGACCACTTACATAGAGGTAGCTTCCCTAAATGCTTCCTCATGTTTAACTTCCTCCCTAATGTTGCTTTTAATTCACTGTACAGATGACAAGGAATGGGACACGATTCAGACAATTCTTTAATCTTATAGGGGAAAGGATGTGCTCTTTCTTTTTTCATGCTTAGTGCTCACTACCCTCAAATAGGGACACAGCGGAGGCCAGGGATTGCCTCAGTGTGTCATTGAGATGGGCATTTAAGCTCCTGTTTGGCAAAGCAGAAGTTCTGTGCTGGTTTTTGGAAACACAATCAACAAAGGCAGTAATGGTCTTCTGAGGGAAAATACTATAATGTTTAATTATCAACAGTTTGCTGAATTGGAAAGCAAATCGACAAAAATCCCAGGCCGTGGATTTAATTAAAAAGAAACAACAAACCATAGGCAGCTTTTCATTAACTGTTTTTACTGTACTTGCATCACTCCAGTAAGATCAGCCAGGCTGCTCCTGGGGTAAGATTGGTCTGTGTTGCCAGTATGCAACATGTGGGTTCTCTCTGGAAAAGCACAAGAAAAAGACAAAGCTGAAAGCAGAAGTTGTGTTTCAATGCAGGACAGGTCCCACTGAGCTGGGAGGGCAAAAAGCAGTGAAATCTGTCCCATTTTGCTGTGTTAAGTGTGGGTCAAATGCAGTGTGTTTTCTCTTCTTCCCCCTAGCACGATGGCTTCATTTCCTGTCTTGAAGCAAGAGACGTTGTTCCGGAATGGTACCTGGAGCTATCGAATTCCAGCTCTGCTCTACCTGCCACGGTTCAGCATCATCCTGGCATTCGCTGAGGAACGAGAGGATGTGGTGGATGAACATGCCAAGCTAATAGCAATGCGCAGAGGCACATATGACCCAGCCACGCACCATGTGCAGGTACCAGCGTGGGGAGGAAAGGGAGGAGGCTGCTCACCTGTACTGCTCACTTGTCCTTGCATGAGTTGAATGCTTGCCCTCTCACTGTGGGAGAAGGCAGCTTTTCATTCTCCCCAATTACACGAGACATATCTGCTTGTAAGTAATGCATGTGTCATTATTTAGATTAGATATAAGGAAGAAGTTGGTTATTGTGAGGGTCTTAAAGCACTGGAACGGATTGCCCAGAGAAGCCCCGTACCTGACAGTGTTCAAGGCCAGGTTGGATGGGGCTTTGAGCAACCTGGTCTAGTGGAAGTTGTCCCTCCCATAGCAGAGGGGGTGGGACCAGATGAACTTCAGGGTTCCTTCCAACCCAAACCATTCTGTGATTCTGTGTGATTATAACTGCTGGGATTTGACCCACCATTGCAGAGCTGGGGAAGCAAATGGAGAGATGGAACAAAAGCCCTCTTGCAACAGCAAAAATGTGGAGGAGAGGCAGAAATGGGGAATGCCACAGGGATGGTGAGGAGTGAATTAGCATTTTTTTTTTTATTTAATTCATTTTCTTAGGACTAATTTCTAGTTTAAAAACCAATTCAGAACAGCTAATCACCCCACGCAGAAGTGTCTGGTTTTTCTGTGCCAGTGAATTGGCTACCTTATTAATCAACTAGTTATTATTAACAGTTATCTTCCTGGGTGACTGGGGGTGGTGGATACTCTATTTATAATATTTTTTTGCATTTGCAAATGCATTAATGTCTTGAGGGAAAAAAAGTCATTATATTTTTCTATTCCAGTCCTTTCTTGGTGACTGGTTGTCATAGACTATAGACTCTCTTAAGAGCTGGGATCTGCCTAGCAGGAGCAGCTTCTGAGTGCACCTGCAGTGTCATACCATTCAGCTAACATCTTGTGTAACCCCGTGTAATTCAGTTAGGTAGGGCTCAGTTGGTTTTAAACTCAGTAACTTGTGTTCACATGCTAGAATTTCTTAAAATGGAAATAATAAATATTCCCAAGAAGTTAATACTGGTGGAATAGACAAAGACAAGACACGACCGAAAAGGGCAATGAGCAAGTCAGAAAAGCCAATTAATATAAGATTACTGGAAAATAGTGCTGCTTTTACTAAGCCAATAACATGATGTAGGAATAATTTTCTAATTGCAATGTTAGTGTCAGAAATGTGATTGTGTTTTGTGCTATTCATTTAAAGACAGTCAAGGCTTGGAGAGTTGTTACACCTGCTCTGTGACCTGTTTTCTGTGTTGGACGACTCAGGGTCCAAGTTTCCATACCAGAGTGTGTAAAGCCATACAGTCTGCTCTAGTGAGGTGCCTCAGTGTGGGTTGATATGCTCATTCACACAAATGGAATAGGAATCTGAATGGAAAGGAATTTCTCAGCACCTAGGATACTTGAAAAGGGCGCAGTTACCTAGCTGACTTCCTAAAAAACACTGACAGCACAGTGTCTGTACACTTTGACCACTGGGCATGTCTGTGTGTCAGACATGAGCTGCAATAAGATTTCAGCTCCAAAGCAATAATGAAAAAGGACATAATCCACCTGTTTGGTGAGATGCACATGCATTGTGTCATGCAAATGATTTTCATTTATGTCTGGCAGTGCCAGTGTACCGTCTTCCCATTTCTTGCTCTATCCACTAACTTCCCTTCTGTTCTCTTCGTGCTCTTCTGTAATTTTTATCTAGCCATCTTTACACTGAAACATGGACCTGTTTGTAATGGTGTGTTTCATTCTTGTCTCCACACGGGGCCTGGCAGTGGAGTAGAATGGAGACCATTGTCAACGCACAGCTGAAAGACCACCGATCTATGAACCCCTGTCCTGTTTACGATGAGGTCTCAGGGAAACTGATCCTGTTCTTCATAGCTGTCCCAGGAAAGATCTCTGAGCAGCATCAGCTCAGGACAAAGATCAACCTGGTACGTCTCTGCTACGTCACTAGCATGGACCAAGGGCAGACCTGGAGCGCTGCCCGGGATGTCACCAACAGTACCATTAGCACTGAGTACAAGAACTGGGCCACTTTTGCAGTGGGGCCAGGTCATGGATTACAATTGCTCAACAAGGTCCGGAGCCTCGTGATTCCTGCCTATGCCTATCGTATCTTGCACCCTAAGCAACACCCCACCCCTCATGCCTTCTGCTTCATCAGCTCTGATCATGGGACAACGTGGGAGATGGGGAACTTTGTTGGGGAGGAGAGTGCAGTGGAGTGCCAGGTTGCAGAGGTGCATACCTGTGGCAGGAAGGTCCTCTACTGCAATGCAAGGAGCAGCAGGGGAGCCAGAATCCAGGCTGTCAGCTACAACCATGGGGTGGACTTTGAGGGAGGCCAGCGGGTAGAAATGCTGGTAGAACCTCCTTCTGGTTGTCACGGAAGTGTAACTGCCTTCCCACCTCCCCCTGATGCCAGATGCCAAGACAGTTGGTTGCTCTACACTCATCCTACAGATCCAAAGGGTCGAAGAGATTTGGGAGTTTACCTCAACAAAAGCCCTTTAAATCCAGCACACTGGACAAAACCAAGCATCCTCTTCAAGGGTCTGTGTGCTTATTCGGATCTGCAGTACATGGGGGTTGGGCCAGATGGCTCACCCTTGTTCTCCTGCCTCTTTGAATACGGGACCCACCAACAATGTGAAGAGATAATCTTTGTAATGTTCACTTTGAAGCAAGCCTTTCCATTAGAGTGCTGAGGCTTGAGCCTTTCCATCATCAACCCTCTGAAAACCACATTTGCTGATAATTCTTTCACTGTTACTTGTCATCTTTCAGCAAAAGGTTTTTTCTGCTCCTCCTGCACCCTTATTTTGGCATTGGCCTGTGTTGTCTGTGGATTACAAAGTCTATTAAACATAGTAAAAATAAATATGTGTTTGGTTTTGTTTTCTATTGCTTGTTCTAGCTTTTTGCCTTCCCCTTTGGCTGCTATCTTAAGCATCATGCACTCAAAACAAGCATGACCTTTGTATAGGTCCTCTTGCCTTGAGGCTTCTGATAGACTTGATTAGGGACAACATAGGGCCTATGTTGGAACAGATGGCAGTGATTTTATGTGAGCTGAATTCAGAAAGTTGCGGAGAAAATGCTAGGGAGGACCCTGGGCTGACTGCCCTACGGCTGCAGTTCCCTTCTTCAGAAAAGTGCTTTGTCAGGTGCGATGCTTCTTGCAGTCAGTGCAGGACTTGCTGGCAACCCCAGATTTCAGGGCTTGCTGTCTTCAATTCAGCAGGGCCATGGGATGCTGTGTGCTCAGGATGTTCCTTGCTCACTTCTGCAGTGGGTTTGGGTTTGCCTTGCTGAATGGTCCCCCAGGGACTTCTGTCTTACTTAGCCTTCTCCTTACTTCCCATGCAGTACAGTCTTCCTTATTTGCCCTTTTGCTTACACTGCACTGAGAAGATGGTTTCTCATGTAAGAAAACTTGTGCTCCGGCTGCTCCCTCTTCCTGGACAGTGACAGTAGGACCTATGTAGGACACAAAGCTGTGGTTTGGGACCCTGCCGTGTTTGGGGATGGGGCAAGTGGCAGAAATGGCATTTTGCCTGTATCAGAACTGCAGGATCAGGACAGGGCTGCAGGGGGAGCTCCCAATTTGTAATCAGGAGGGGAAATACTTGCTGGTCTTTTGAACACAAATGCTATGATCCACACAGCAACTGCTCTTATCGCTGGCAACCCAATGTCTTGCGAGCATAGCTGCTATTATTACACAGTATTATTGGCATGTGAGGCAATGTGACAAACAAGTAACATTGCCCCACTTCCAGTAAATTGGAAAGGCAATTTGAGTGTCTTTGGTGCCAGAGGATGGAGACCTGACCAAGTCCAGAGCATCATGAAAGTGCTGAAGCTTTAAGGCTTTCCAACACAGACAGATTTTCAGCAGGTGTCTGAAGGACACAGCCCCAGTTATGGTGAGAGAGATGATTCTGTGGCTATGGTGTGATTTGAAAGGAGGCATTATGCCCTGAGTAGACAAGGGGAGTGACCAGAAATGAAAGGGTACCAAGGGAAACACGTCAGAGAAGATGGAGCAAGGAAAGCTTTACCCATGCCTCTGGACAAAATCCTGCTCTATAAACTAGACTGTGCTTGTTTGCTGTGTGCTGTGTTTGTATGTGTGCACATGTAGAATGGCTCCAAGGAAAATACGTTTTTTTTTTTTCTCTATTGGTGGAGAAAAATACCTGCTTTCCAGAGAACACTCAGAACATGTCCATCTTTGGGGAATGCTAGCAGGTCCAATAGGATCCTTAGCACTCTCATTGCTCATATCTGTGAGTCTCTGCTAGATCTGTGGCCCCACTCTTGCCTTTTATTGCTGATAGCTTTCAGGGATAGTGGGAGAAGGGGCTCTGATTTTTTTCATCTAGATTTGTTTCAGGGCACCTGGAGACTGCAGGTACCAAGGGAGTGAAGAGATCTCATGGCCTTCACAATGCACCTGTAATTTGCCAAGGCTTTCTCAAGCAGCATGTCAGTAACATACTGGGCTGGAGTAGCACACAGTGGCCCAGCTAACCAGTACTTTGTGGGTGTTACTCACGTGCTCTTTAGATGTAGGCCGGAGTCTAAGTACACCTTTGTGGCCAATATCCTGTTGGCTAATGAGGAAATGTTGTATTTAGACTTCAGCAAAGCTAACTGCTGTCCTGCAGACTTCCCTTGTCAGGCATACTATGAAATCCTTTTGTTTGGTGACATGAAAACATATATTTGAGAACTCATCTGACAGTGCACAGGCTGAGAATATAGGGGGTGGTTGGGTGGCCACTGTGCGTCTTGAATGATGCTACAGACAGTGTTTACTCACTGATTTTGGGCAGGCTGGTGAGTTTGCAGCCAGCTGGTACTGTACTACCTAGGCACCTGTAGCAAACCCAATTTAGATAAAGTATTTATTGCAATGTCTGAGAGACAGCCTGGAATAATATCCTAATGTGAAGGGAAATAATGTTTGCTTTGTCCATAGACTGCAAGAAATGCAATTTTTGATTATCCAACATCAAAATGTGTCACAGTTCTTTGTCTCTGGCCTCATTCTCTCAAATAAGTTTAAAGGGAATACTGCTGCTGGTGCAGTTATCTAAAAGCTTCTTTTGAGCTGACTGATGTACCTGCTATTCTTTTGTTTTACAAGTGTAGCTCTTACATCATGCTTTGTCCTGGCTGTGGGATGACAGTGTGGTCTATTTGAAGCACATCCTATTCCTTGTGGAAACAGTAGGGCTGTGCTGGCTACATGTATAATATCACCTGGCAGGTTACTGGTGCAGGCTGAACACTGCACTAGCTGTCTACGATAAACGCTTAGCTCTCCTCTATATAACTTCTCTAATCTCTCCTTCCTCAGGTCCACTCACCAGTCTTCTCTGACACAGGCATGAAAGGAAAGAAGAAGAATGCTTATTTCCTGCAGAACAGCCTCTTGTCTCTGTGTGGGACAGAAGAAGTTGCCGCAGGCCTTTGGGAACCAGGTAGTTGAGGACATGTATAAACTTGTTTGCTGACCATGCATGGATCAGTCTTTCTCCAGCACTGCAGAATACACATGCCAGAACCATAAGAAACAAACCAGATGCATTTTCCCCTTCAGGCAGTGTTGCAAATGAGCCATTAGGGATGGCATGTTTATGTTAGGGGATTGGGATTCACCTTTTGGGCAGCTGGAGCTGTACTGTGCTTTTTTTTTTACGACCAAGAAATACAGAAACCAGCTCTCATATCTTATTGCCACAATCATCACACGTGTTTGGATCCCATACATTTGATACACTTTGGATGCCATACACTCAAGGACGTGTGTGTGGCTGGACAGGGATTCACACGTGAAGGAAATAACAGCAACTTGCTAAAAACTGGTGGTAAATTGGTGGTGAGATGGATAGAAGTTAAGTATTCAGCTAATCAGTCTCAAATGTCTGACTAGGGCTTGTACTTATCTGTTACCTTATGTTAACTTGCAGTACATCAGAAGCTCTCAGTTTCATTTCAGCAAAACTCATGTTGTTCAGCAGCTCTGTCCACTTTGTATCCCCATATGGGTCTGTTGCACGGAAAACACTGTGAGGTCAAGCAGTGGTTTGACATTCAGAGATGTTCTGCTTCCTGCTGCAGCTGTGCTCCAGAGAAGCTACTCTTAAGTATCAGAAATCCCAAAGTTGGTACAGGTGAGGCTAGCAGCACATTATGGCCAAGCAGGACTGTCAAAGGAGCTGCACAATCCCTTTGCCATATGCAGCACTCTTCTTGGTGAACACAATAGGATTTGTAACCACTCTAGCTTACAAGAGCTTACAGCTGCTGTCCAGGCAAAACCACTTCATGGCATTCAGCATCTGACTCCATTCAGGCACCTGTATCTGTGGGAGTCTGGCTCCTAAAGCACCGTATGAATCTGTGTGCAGTTGAAGGGCAGGTCCAGCTGAGCTAATTTTGGTCTGGAGACAGTGCTTACTCAGCAGGGACAGGAAGCCCTGCACATTGCAGTTCTGCCATTTTGGCAGGGTACCATGCTGGCCACACAGTTTTGAATTGCAGTGCCCACAGCTGAATGTCAGTGGCACAGATTAAGCTGGACGCAGAGCAGATGTCTAGATAACTGAAAGCACTACGAAGGCTGGCAGGAACAAATGCTGGGCTGTACTGCTTCACTCTCTTGATACCCACAGATTCTGGTCTCTCCCAGTTTGGTGATAAGCTGCTCTCCCCTGCCATGCTGTGAACAGGGGCAGCACTCTGGGAGGTGAGTGTTGCATAGGCCCAGCACTGTCTGTGCCTCTCCTGGGAGCTCCCCTCCGTACTCTGAGTCCCAGACAGTAGTCCCTGCTCAGCTGCTGCTTTTAGCTATAGATCAAATGTGGATGTGCAGAACTGCTGCCTGCAAAAGCAGAGTGGCTGGAGGTACAGGGTAACCAAATCTGTCATACAGGCAGTGCCCCTAGCAGTGTCCTTGCTTGCTGCAGACATGCCCCTCATTGCTCTGCCTTGGAGATGCAGCACTGAGCGTGCTGTAGAGGAGGGGCAGATATACAAAGAGAAGGGAAGTGAAAGCTTTAGTTCTCCCCACCCTGATGCAGCTTGTCAGACATGGCTTTGCTCCATCGCATCTTTGGGGATTTAGAGGAAGAATGATCTTTGAATCCATCTCACAGTAGGTGACAGGGAGCTTTGGTCAGGAATGGGGCAGTCAGTGCTAAGTATCCTAATGCGCAGTGTGTTCCTGATCAATTTGAAGTTTATTTAATCCCCATGGAGACCTGTTATGGGTAGGATATAGACAGGAAAAAGATGGAAACTCAGAGGGTCTGGCAACAGATCAGACATGGGATGGCAGGCCACCAAAGCTTGGGGCACTGAATTGGTGGGGAGTAGAAGACATTCCCAGCTGGGACTTTGTATCATGGAGTATCAGGACACGAAGGGGGAGGGAAAGGCAGGTAACATGGGCTTGCTAGTCGCTTCAGCAGCAGCATGAAGAGGGAGAGCGGGGGCTGCAGTAACATGTCACACTCAACTCTCTGAGCTGTTTGAGTTGAGGAAGTTGTCCGTGGCTGAGTTTCCTTTCCCTCTCTGTACTACTGAAACAGGAAGCTGGTGAGCTGAAGCTGCCTGATCGTTACACACAGACACACAGCCAGCTCTGGCAGCTGCTGCACTGGCATTCAGGTCTCCTCCAGCTCCAGCAATGGATCAATGCTGGTACCACGGCAACATCACTCGCTCCAGAGCCGAAGACCTGCTCTCCAAAGTAGGCAAGGATGGCAGCTTCCTTGTGCGGGCCAGTGAGTCAATTGCTTCGGCATATGCACTCTGCGTGCTGTAAGTACAGCTTTCCAACGCGCGCTTCACGCGGACACTTCTGTCCCCACTTGTGCAGGGTGTTATTCCTGTACTTCCCCAGCACAAACAGTTGCTGTGGCCACTGGGAAGGTGAAACCCCTGTCAGAGCATGGCTGGTTTCACCTGACTGGGCCACAGGGAAGGGAAGGGTTGGGAACAGGGCCAGGCCGAACAAAACAATGTTCTTTCACTACCATACTGCTCACGCTACTCCTGCCCCTGGTTCAAAAGGAGAGAATAATCAAAGAGACTGGCTGTGCTCTGAGAAAAAATAACCTCTTGGCCTCTTTGTTAACAGCTTGGGTCAGGTATTTACATTGAACAACTCAAATACTGAGCTTGGTACCCAGCTAGGACTTTCTTTTCTCTGGGCAGTGTTTGATACACCTGCCTGTACAGTGCTGTATTCCATTCAGCTAAAAGGCTTGAAATAACTGCTGGAGCTGTGCATGATAGGCCTGGCACAGTGGTGATGCTCGCAGGGTAAATATTTCACGTGGGAGAGAAGTGCTGGCAGCCCTGTCCATGCTTCCCTTTCTAGGCTGGGGATAGGAACCAGAGCAAGACCTGCTGCCCTGGGTTTGTGAGGGGCAGGTGTTATTCCTAGAGGCAGGAATAAGAGGAGACTGAAGTCAGTAGGTGTGAAGTATGAGGCATTTTACTTGCATTGCAGAGAGCTAAGACAGCTTCTCTCTGCTTAGGAAATACCACGAGAGTCTGCTGTAGGCTCCTCTTTGCTTAGGAAATACCACGAGAGTCTGCCTGTAGGCTCCTCTTTGCTGCCGTTGCACATCAGATGAACAGAATTCATCCTTACCCCACGTTAAACTACCAGCAGGTTTCTCAGTGTAGTTTCCTTCTGAGAGTCTATTTCTTGCGATGGTAACGGCGGTGCTGCTGTTTATAACTCTGGTCTAACTGCTTGTCTCTGAGGTCAGGCTTCTGGTGACAGCCCTGGCTGCTGCAGAGGAGTCATCTGCAGCAAGCGCAGGGCTGGGTAACTGCCCTGTGAGTGTAGGTGTTGGGGATGGGTGGCTGGGTGATGGGGGGTTCAGAGAGCAGGGGGCGTGCCTGCCTGTTGAGGTGTTTGTAATAACATGGGGAAGGGTTGTGTCCTTCTGGAGGGAGCAGAGAAAGAAGGGTGTCTGTAGATAGATAGCCAGGACAAGCAGGAGGAAGGAGGAGCAAACATGTAGCATGAGCAGAGGGCCCAAGTTGTGAGTTGGGGAACACTGTACTAGAATAGACTGTTGCTTCCATTGAGTATTTTTAGTATGACACCTTTGATTTGACCTGTAACCAGTATGTACACAAAATATTTTACCAAGTGATGGTGGGGATTATGGAAAAGGAAGGTGCTGCAAGAATGTCTATTAATATGCATCTGCATAAGTTTTTCCATTGTAAATGTTTATGCAGCCAACTTTGAAAGCCTTTTGTGACTTGAGAGACATGGGATCAGGAAATAGAAACAATATCATGACCAGGATTTTCTGATCCAGGAGCCAAAGGTTATGTTCTTAAATCCATTCTGAGGTGGCTAACATGAATGGCTTGATTAAAGGAATGGGGAGCACCCAGCCTTGTCAGCCAAGAGCAGCTGGATTGATGAAGGGCTAGTAATAATTGCACTGAGAATTGTCACCAACTTCTGTCCAAGTTCTCAACAGGCTTTTAGCTTATGCTGATTTGCAGTTAGCTTGTGAAAAGAAAGGGTTAAATAAGTCCCTCCTAATGTTAGCTTTGCTGAAGCTGAAAACTTCCTCATAGATGTATCAGTTTCAGCTGTGCTGCTGACTGGAAGGTGCTTGAATTCTGAGCTCTTCAGTCACTTCTGTTTAAAAAACAGACTGGAGACAAAGAATGAGCAGGAGGAATTGAAAGCCCAGCTGCAAAGTGTTTTCCCAAAAAGAAAGTGAGAAAGTGCCAACTGTGTATAGACATGGAAAGCAAAAAAACCCCATGAAATTTGCTCTGAAAAAGAGCTGTCGTATTCTACAAACCTCTAATATTTATTGGGCAGATGAGTCAAAATCCAGTAAAAGCACTTATTCTATAATAAAATGAAATGGTGACTTTATAGAAGAGCTGCTTTAGGAAAACAGGGTTTATAAAGAATACAGACAATAAGGGGGGAGGTGTACTTGCAGGGCTTTCCTCCCCTGCTAATTCTGAAACTTGCAGCAGCAGCATTTCACTTCGCACAGCGCTGAGCGGTTAGCAGAAGCAGACGGGATGCTCCTCCCCCTGCGCTGCTGTCCTCTGCTCCGCTGGGCACTGCCCCATAAAAGGCAAGAAACAGAGCCGTTTTCCTCCTCCTTTCTCTCTGCATGGATCGTCCGATCTGCCCGTTTATTGTCAAGAAACGGGCTCTTTAACTTACCTGGAAGGGAATGCCTGGATCTGAAATCAACAAGAGCTTGCTCAGCGTTCACAGCGCTGGTGTCATTCCTCCAGGGGATCTGCTTTTGGTGGCTCGTGTGAATGGCTGCAGGATTAACACTTCCAGAGATGACTCTAAAGGCTAGGGGCAGCTTTGGGATCCCGTTCGGAGGACACTACCTGTGAGATGCCCTTTCCAACCCCCTGTGGGGACAGCCTCTCTCATGGTGCATCTAGCATCATGGAGAGCACTGTAGTCCTGTTTAGGATTTCCAGGGGCTCCCAATATGTATATCATCATCTGTGCATACAAATAGGAGAGGACAGAGGAAACAAAAGCCTTGTCCTGTTTCCCCATTCTGGTTGATTGAGAGTACAGAGAGATGATAAAGTACTTGCAGACATGTTTAAGCTGAGGCTGATGTTTTATTTACCCCCCACATAGGCATCCTGAACAGTGGCTGAGCAATTCTGAACTCAGCCCAGTTTCTAGGGAGGACCTGGAATGTGACAGTAATTGGGACCACATAACTTGACAGTCAGGATGCCATGGAGAGAAAGCCTAAGGGTAGAAATGGGGTAAGGGTTCCAGTCTTCTCTGTCCATATGCACTAAATTAAGGGACTGCAAAAGAGTATTCCTGCTTTTGATTCTAGGAAGTGCTCCTCCCTGCTTCTCCCATCCAACAGCCCTTTCAATTCCCCTCGTCTTACCTGTCCTCACATTAAAGCTCTGTAAAGAGATTTAAGCTGAGGACCTCTCTTACGACAGCAGTCTCGTAAGGCCTGTGTGTTGGGGCACTTTTTGTGAAGGTAACAAGGAGGGTCCTCTTGTGACACAAGAGCCATTGAGCTGGTTTGTTAATCAGTTTCATAGTCTATACACTCACAACTTTTCTCTGTCAGCTGCATAAGCAGTTCTGCTTGACCCTCTTTGCATATCAGCACAAGGAAATGGTGTAAGAGAACTGCACTGACAGATAAAACCAAACCCTCTGCCCTTCCTTGGGGCATATTCTCATCTGGTGTTGATTGCCATGTGGTTGGTGAAATCAGCAGTGTTGTGGGTAGCCGAAGCAGTTGGGAGTTATGTCCGTGACTTCCAGTTCTGTACCAGATCCTCAGATGTGTGAATGAGTAGATGCCTGTGAAATGGTTTTGTACTGCTTGATGAAGTGGTACTGAGCTCTGGGAGCAGTTCTAATTCTTCTGTGTCTTTTGCATTAATGCCATCAAAAGATACAGGTTCATGTGGATACATGGCAAAATCCTCCAAACACCCTGGGAAAACTAAGCTGTGATCTAAGAATATTTTCTTTTAATGCCCAGTTGCTCTTTGTGACTCCTTGTATAAAGCTGCCTAAAATCCTGGCAATTTCTCTCCTGCATGGAGTGATTCTAAAAGGCACATGATGAACAGACTCACAGTGTAATTGTAGAAGAGATGGTGCTTTATTGATTTGCCCAGTCTCCCCATGTGGGGGACTGACCTCAGCTCACATTTCATGACAATTCCACAGGTAATGCAGTGTTTCTCTTAGTGCCAAGGAAGCTCTGAGAATGGATTCTGGTGTTTTCCTTTGAGAGGAAGGGGTTGAAACCAGCATTGTTTATTGTCTTAAAGCCATAGTGTGTGTTTAACAGAGTGCTTTGCCGGTGATATGAAAGATTTGATCAATCTGTTTTTTACTTGGGAGAAAGGTAAAAAATGTATTTTTTAGTCAGTACTTCTTGGGTAATATCCACCATGCTACAGCACTGCTCAGCCTTCCCTTGGGCACTGGGCAAAGGACTCCTCCACACCCCATATCCCTGTCCCCCCTTAAATAAGAATCTAATTGAATTTATTGGGGACAAAATATTCATTATGGCTGATACACAGATGCACACGTGCACTGTGCATCTGCACCAGGATAGCAAGATGGGGTTTCATTCAGGCTGATGGTCAGGATGAGAATGTGCCTAGCAATTAGCTGCCTATCTATGATTTAGCTGAAGTCTATTATTTGGATTTTTCCAGCACAAGTCAATGCACATACTAGCCCTTCAATTTACTCATTCAGTGCTGATTTTGGCCCTGTGTCTTTTGGATTTCTGCTTTTTTATTCCTTCCTGAGACGCCCACTCTCCTGACAGCTAGAGCCATTTGGTGTTTTCTTTCTTTCCAGCCAGAAGAGTTGAATAACTCATTCTGAGGCTGATGCTGGTAGCACTTTCTGAAGTCACATCTGCAGACATGTCTCATGACCATGAACACTTCAGGTTTGTGTTAGTTCACAGACTCCAGGGAAAGAAAGAAAGAGAAATGTTTAAAACCCTTGTGCATGAAGCCACCTCTGTGTCTTGGGAGCTTCCAATACTTTTTCTCATGGGGAGGGGTGCCACAGTGCAATTGCCTTCTGGCCATGATCTAACCATATCTCCTTTGATGTGTTTCAGGTTCCGGAATTGCGTTTATACCTACCGAATTCTGCCTGATAAAGAAAATAAGCTAATTGTCCAGGTAAGCCATGCCACATATCTCTTGGTCCCACTGAGATGCACCTAAGACCCCACTGCTTTTTACTAAGTAGTTCTAACACCAAGAGAAAAAGGATACAAGGAGTTAAACTGATGTTCCCAGCCAGCACAGCGCTAGTCTCCATTCCACTGCTATGGAGATTTTAGTCTCTGGTCTGCTGCTATGGCCATCAGCACTGTGTGTGCCTTCAACTCAGTGGCACTACCATGTTTTATATATCTGAGGACCTCAGCCCATGAAATACCTTTTTCTCTAAAGGCAGCCTCTTGTCAATACATCATGGATATTTTCAGATCCAGAACTGCAGCACAATTTACCTACACCCAGAGAATGCATATTGAGTTGTGGTCTCAGTATACAGAAGGTATCAGGATTGAGGGCAGGAGTTTCAGACCTGCTTTAGGATCCCAAACAAGCCACTTCTCCTTCATGAACCACTTCTTAGCCCTTGTTTAGATAATGAAACTTGGGGTGGGTTGGGAGGCATGGTCTCTTCCAGCCTCAAAAAGTGTGCATGGGTTTATTCAGAGGCAGTGTGGGCTATAGCCTACCTACCCTCTTAGCACAGCCAATGCTGCATGGGCATTCCTTGTAAAATGGAATGGAAATGACTGTGCTACTCACATGCCCCAGTCTGCCCTGCTATTCGGAGTGGATGTACGTTTATTCCTTCCCATTTCAGATATCAATTAGCTTCCCGCACTAGAAATACAGACTTACACCAATTCCATGTGCAGCTTGTACAGCTCATGGTCACCATGTTACTTGTGTATTTCCAGATGTGCTTTAGGGACATCAGTTTTTCCTTTGCACCAAAGAGGCAGTGTATCTGAAGCCAGAGTGATCAGGTCAGTGAGAGCAGTTGAGTGTGGGCAGCTTGCTTTCCACTGTGGGCTCTTGATAAGAATTGTGGATTGTGTGTCCTGGCTGCCTACACACAGACTGGCTCCCTCAAGATGCATCTTCATGTGGCTCAGACTTAGGCTGTTCTTAGGAGCCCCACTCAGATGCAACTGCACACACATGGTTGTATTGCCACCAAGGCCAACTCCAGGCTCTAGGCTGCTCCAGGACCAGCCATCAGAATCAGTGCAGTGTCCCACTTGTCCTTGCCAGCTACAGCTGGTTTTCACAGAGCCATCAAATTACCTCTGTCTCACTTGCCACAGCACTGCTGTTTCAGAGGAGAAACTGGCAGCAGGACACTGGCTCTGTATGCATTGCTGTGGCATGTCACCAAAGCTAATCCATCTTCCCGGAGCACTGGGCAAAACCACATAGAGAATCCTGTACAGGCTCTGTGGGCTAATAGCACGGGGTCAGCACTTGGCTGGAATGAATAACCTGTCATTCTGAGCTGGCTCCACATAGCATGCTGCAGGCCATTTGTAGGAATGCTCAATTTTTTTCTCCGTCATCTGATATATCTCAGCCTTATTGTCCTAAATAATGTGTTTTGGCATATTGTGCTAGTAGGATGATGCATTCTAATGGTAGAGATAGCAGTGGGCAGCTGTCATGCTGGATCAAGGATTGTGAAAAAGCACAAGGTGTGGCTGATGTCTGTCAGCACAGGCTTTCCTCACCACACAGCCCTTCACCTTGTCACCCAGTTCTTCATAGAAAATTCTGCAGGGTATTATTTAAGAATAATGTGTCCTCGTGCTCTCTGGTGAGGGACTATTGCTGGATCCAGACAGTGTTGTTAGAACTCCATGGGATCTTTCTGAATGAAACCTCTTGACATCTACTAGATCTGTTAAGGAAATATGATAATCTAGAAGTACACCTGAACCAATTTGTTAAGATTCCTTTGGGATCTGTGCTGTGATTGTGAGGGATTTCTCTTGTTTATATGTTGTGGGATGCCTAGGGATTGTGGTGGAATACCTTTGTATGCTGGGTTGCCAGGAGCTGTAGGTTGAATATTAGGAGTAAGCTAAATAAAGTGTGTTGTTAGATCATGTTTAGAAGACACAAACACCTCCCGCTTTGTGCTGCTTTATGCCAGTGGTAGGAGAGAGGCAGAAGAAGGGGGCTGGCTTCTTCTGGAAGGAGAGATGGAGCGAGAGTTGTAAGTGAGGCTCAGAGCAAAACAGCCTCATGTTGTTGGCTGCTGTTCCTGGTACATTGTTCCAGCTGGGCCAGAATAGTTCTCTTGTGCAAGGACATAAAAGCTGTTGAATAGGAAGGAGGTTTAACTTTTTTTTTTTAATCCATTAAGAGAGCCGACTAATCCTATGGAATTAGAACAGGTGTTAATACAGTAATCAGTAGATGCTTCTCATTGCTGGGTTTATTGAAAATAACAATAAAGCATAAGAAAGATTCAATACCAAGTCCTGAAATTAGGCTGTATTGGTTACAAATATAGGCTGTAATTGTGCAATGTGACCTTCCTTGACTGCACAGTGCTCCTTCCAGAAGCTAACAAAGTTGTCTTCCTGCCCAGATCTGGACTGATGTCTGGAAAGGACCTTACAGCTCATCCAGTTCCAACCCCCTGCCACAGGCAGCGACACCTTCCATTAGACCAGGTTACTCCAAGCCCTGTCCAGCCTGGCCTTGAACACTGCCAGGGATGGGGCAGCCACAGCTTCTCTGGGCAACCTGTACCAGGGCCTCAGCACCCTCACAGGGAAGAACTTCTTCCTAATGTCTAAAGTAAATCTTCCTTCTGTCAGTGTAAAGCCATTCTAAACCTGAACAGGAAAAGTTCTGGTTTGGCCTTGTTGAACCTCATGAGATTTGCATGGTCCCACCTCTCCAGCCTGTCCAGGTCCCTCTGGATAGCAACCTTTCCCTCCAAAATGTCAACTGCACCACACATCTTGATGTCACCAGCAAACCAGCTCTTCCACTGTCCATGTCACTGACAAAGATGTGGCCCCATCAAGAAAGCCATCAATGTATTATATCCATACACAGCACTTTCGACATGACAGCACTCTCACTGCCACTCTGTGGACTATTTCTGCTTTTAAAGTTGCAAGCTGCTTCATACTGTTTTGAGCTTTGGAGAGCAGATTTCATTTTTCTTTGTTAATTAGAGCCTGTGCCCGTACTGGTGGAACAATGCTCAGTGTCATTTCTTGCATGGTTAGATCAGCTGCTCAAGCACAGGTGGCACACAAGGAGTTGTGTATTTTTGCATTCAGAGGTGCATGTTTGTGCATTCAGGTTGAAGAAAAATATATTTGCATATGTCTTTCCAGCATTCTGTGGCATGCTACATGATCTGCCATTGGGTTACTGCGTCTGTACCAGCTCTCAGCACACAGCATAGTCAGGAATCCCTCTTGCCTGCCATATCTGGAATCAAACTGGTATCCCCCCAAAATGTATCAGGACATAGTGGTTGCAGTTATAGCCTTTTTTCTTTAAATATAAATAGATTTTTTTCCCTGTTGTTTTCTGGGACTGCTGAATTTTCTCCTTCCATTACTTGAGACTTCAAAATATAGACAAAGAAATGCCTGGCTTGGGTGAACCAAACTGGCATCCTGCTGGTGAAAGTATATTTAAGGAAGGCGGGCAGGAGTAATAAACTCACCTTAAAACACAGGATCTGCAAGAGCGAGTAGAGATCTTTGTCCTTAGGCTAAGAATGATTAGTCATCAATTTATGCCTGTTAGCCTGAAGACTCTCACTGTAGTAAAACACTGAGAACTGAGAAGCTGAGACAGGAAGAGAGCAAAAAGTTATCCAGAAATCCAGGAGCAGGGGTACAAGACTGGAAATCAACTGCTCCTTATTCATCCTGTTGGGCCAGTCACAGCTGGAGTACCTAACTTCTATAAAAACAAAGATGATCTTCCCTTGCTCAAATTGGCAGGCATAATCACTGTGGAGTTGTTGAAAGTTTGGGGACTAGCTGAGTGTAGTAATGTTTGTGCAAAGAGACGAAGAGGAGCAAAGGAGTCCTTGAGGGTTACAAGATCAAACTAAGCACTGGAGACAAACTAAAGATACTAAATTTGTCTTTCTAAGGCAGGCATCTATGGCCAGTTATTGGCACCCAGATTCACATAAGGTGAAACTTTCCTATATTGTCACTTAAAGCATCTCACACAGCTAGCTGAGGTGTCAGTATGACCCTCATCACTGCATATTCTGAATTCCTTGTCAGCATCTCCTCAATGAGGAGTACTCTTGTTCCCACTTCATAAATGGGGAACTTGGTCCTAGTCTGAGCACTGTGTTACCAAAAATAATTTTAAATAGCTGTTTGTTGCTACCCCACCAGGATGAGTAGATGTGTTATACATCTGTATTCATCCCCTCCCATTTCAGACAAGCAGTCAAAGTGAGTCAAAGCTGAGCTGTATTTCTGTAATCAGTGGGGAAGAAACAAGTTGCTGATCTGGGTGGGCTAACCTGTCCTTGGCAGGTCCTGTCTCTGTTGGTTAAAGAGCCCAGAGAGCCCCCTTAAGCTGCCAGACTCGGCAGGCTGCAGTCAGGTAAGGAGATTCCTGTTACAGCTGAGTTCAGTGTGAGAAGGCAGTGAGGTCAAAAGCTGCCATTGAAAAACTGGTACTGCCTTTCCTAATGCTTTATCCTGTGCTGCCTTTTTATACTGCATTGTTAAAAGGTCACTGTTAAGAGTATAAACTGCCTCATGGGTGAGGATGCTTGCAAAAGGTGGTAAGAAGGAAGAAGACACTGGTATTGGCTGGTCAGTGAATATGGAGGGGTACAGGGTAGCATGGTATAATCTCTAAAACCCTGTGGAATTTGATTTCTCTAGATTTCTGGTTCATCTCAAATAGGCATTCACAACTTGCGCTATCTGAGGGCTGTTTGGCAATCTAGCTGCTGCACGATCAGTCATTTCTCAGTGGCAGCTAGGTTGCATCTTAGTTTATGCTCATAGTCTATCAGATAACATTTCAAAGGTTGTTTGCAGGATCAAGGGCTCATGCCACTCTGTGTGAAGGCTGGGAGGAGATAGCATGATGGACAGATGTCAACACTGCACAAACAGGAGTGTCACCAAAGATGCCTCTGGTAAAGCCAGAGAGAGTGAGTCAACCTAGTAGTTATGGGAGCAACTTTAGCTTGCCGTTAAAGGTGGAGTCTCCTTCATAAACTGGGGCATCTGCAGAACAGGCTTTGGTAGCTCAGTGCTGTGGACAGATGTTATAATCGTGTGCTGTTTTCTCCTGGACAGCACAGTTTGGCCTCATAAGTCTGAGGAAGGCACAGCCTCCCCATGGGCACAACCTGGTACTTTAGCTCAGCCACATAATGTTCCCACTCTGCAACCCAGAACTTGAGCCACACACATTTGTCTGTCACCTCAGGGCTCAGGCCTCACACAATTATGGCTGCTTCCTTCTGGCAAGGATATTACTTCCTTCTACTTATTGCTAACCTGTTTTGTTTTTTTTCTTGTATTACCCTTAAGTCTGCTCTCTTCATGTCGCTGAGCTCTTGCTTTAAGTTGTGAACTTGCCTGAAATACTGCTGCCAAAGATCCAGGCTTCAGCCACCCATAATGCTTTGAATGGTGTTTGTATCTTTTGGCTGCCTTGTAGGAGAGAGCAGAAATAAAGCTTGGCTTGAGCAGGAGTAGGAACCATGTTGTGTCTTCAAGCAAAATGGAAAATTGAAAGAAAAAGCATTCAGGTGAAACGTTTCATTTTGATTTTGAGCTTTTCAGAAATTATCACAGTGTTGAGGGAATGTTGGAGAAAAATTGTGTTTCAGATGGAAAACCTGGATCGTACTATTGAAAAAAGCCAGATAAGCAGTTTTCACTTTTCACCTTGGTTTTTTATATTAATGGGGAAGGCGGGGGGGGGGGGGGGGGGGGGGGGTGAGCAAAGACACACAGCACACACTCCAACACCCTTCAGTTTGTTAATAAACCTTTCCTTTTTAGCCTTGAGCAAAACTGACCAGCTCCAGAGTTTGCCAATTTCTGTGGATTACTTTGTTGTGAGAAGGAATCGCAAGAGCTGCTGCCTTCTCACACCATGTAAGAGCCTGTGTTACAGTATGGAAAACATCAGCACTTTTCAAAGTGACTGCCTGTCTTTTATGTTCCGCTTCACCTTCCTGGACTGTCCTGGCTGCCCGGCTCCTTGACAGAAAGCAGCAGTGTGTATGTGTCTTCCTGTGCTCTGCTCCACGGGTAAGCAGGGAGATGTTCATTTTACAGTTCTAGCGCCAGATCATCACCTCTGTGAGCATGAGCACTGCTTGTGTTTGTACTGAAACTCACCATTGTTGCAAGGGCTTTTTAACCACTACGTACATTTACACTTACTACTTGTTCCAAAGGGATGGCCAGACTCTACTTGCTTTGGCTGACTTCAGTGAGAACTGTAGATGCCCTGGCAGTGCTGTTTTACATTGAGAGATCGTCTAGCTCTCCCTTTCTTTTCTGGTATTTTTTCTCTAGTCTGATATGAGGCTGTGTGCAACAGGAAATAAATGGTGCTATGTGAGCGGTTAGAAAGCAGGCCAGCAGCTGTGAGTCACTGTACCAACTGACACTGAAGCTGTAGATTACCACTGTACTCTCAGAAGGTAGGAGAACTGATAAATGCTCTGTAAAGGGTTTCCTGCTGAAACCCTCCCTCTCTGGCACATTTCTAGAAAGACAATTTGGGGAATGCATCTGGACTTGTACTTTGTCTGCATATGGGTTGGTTAAAGAGTCCAGAATGACAAAAATTCTCTGTCCCTGGACAGGCAAGGCATTCAGTGATAGGGCTGCATGTTGGCATCAGCTGCTTGGCAAGATTGTCCCTGCCTCTTAGCAGAACTCATTCTGGCTTCTGCTTGTGAGTTGCACAGGGTGGAGCTTGGAGCAGAAGATTCATCTGGCAACCTGCTCTCGGAGCACAGACCCACGGCTGGCCATCCTGCCTGCGTGGTCTGATGAGAGCCTAGGTTTTGGTCAGCTCCTGCATACCTGCTGTCACTGCTGTTGTCACCAATGGCAGTGGCAGTTATCTGGCTATGGCACATGAAGTACCAAGTCCTTTGTGAGCCCTCTGCAGAAGGATGCAAGGTTTTTGTTGTTCTCTTGGATACTGCACTGCAATCCCAATTTGCTGTGCTGCTCTGACATGTGCGGCCAAGAAAAGGTTTTCCATAGTAAGGATTTTGTGATGTGCCTTGGATTTTGCTGATCTATTTATATCTGATTAAAACCCTTCTTCTAGGAAATTGCACTTGAGCTGGTTTCAGAGGGAGATGATGCAAAGCAAAATCTTTTGGGTGATGGTTATCCATTCACAATGTTGCAGTCCCTTACAGCTTCTGTCAGACAGCTGTGTAAAGATTTTGTACTTGCTCAAACTGATATCAAAACCTCATGGTCTCCAGTGAGGACAGGGGAGGCCTGTGCATGCCTCCATGCAGCCAAAAGGCATTGGGCACTGTTGGCTTTCCTCTGTGTTAAAAGGCAGGAGGAAACCAAGTGTCCCATCAAGAAGGATGCTGGTGTGTTGAGACACACCAGCTGGACACCTACTCCCTAGAACTGATTTCACCCGAGCTAGTTACTACCACAGGAATTTTGCTGTGCTTTTGGTACTGCATTGGGACAGAAGGGCTGAGGTATAATTGGGGTTATTACTTTTCTTGGATGGAAACAAGGGACCAGGGGACACCCAGATAGTACTTAGGAGCACTGTCTTGAAGTGTGTTTAGGGAAACACGTTTCTAGTATGCCCAAATACATAATTTAATGATATTAAGCTTTGTTTTATTACTGAAAATGGTAGATACTCCAATTTGAATGTTTTTCAGTATGAGTTAATGTTGATTTAAATCAGTTTGTAAAACACTTTACAGAGTGAAGGTCTTTATATGTAGGACTGAAAATAATTTGGAGTCAGGGCTTAGCAAAATCTGTGCAGTTCCTTTTTCTGCGAACTGTGCAAATCTGTTTGTACAAGGAAATTGTATCTGAGGTAGGAATAAATATAATGCATTTCACAGGTTCTGACAAACTGAAAGAAGCAGCATTTAATAAGAGAACTAGTGTTTCCTCAAACATGCACATTCCTGTCACTGAATCTGTTGCTATACAAAATTCTTCATATAAACAAACCATACCCAGCTTTTGTCTAGTTTGAAACCTCAAGAATGTTTCCAGTTTCCTGAAAATATATTGAAAAACCCCACAACTCAGAGATGGCTTAAATCAGGTTAAAGTGATATTATTTTGCTTTTCAAACTTCAGAAAATGAAATCAGATGTTTGAAAGCTAGTGCATGCCATAAGTAAAATCACATTATGAAGAGATTTCACTCCAGTGAGTAAAATGCCACAGAATGTCATCAATTTCTCTTACAGTTTGCCCTGCAATAAATGTGTTATGTCATAAAGCCTTCATCACACTTAAACGATTGAAAATTGCAAATAGGTAATCCTCACTGAGTGTACAAAAGCAACTTTCAGGTGCAGCAAAATACGCTTAAGATTCAGAAGATGAAGATTAGGGCTGTTAAACAGTACTCAGTTTAACAATTATTGGTCTAGAAGCATAATTGTTTTACTGTATTACCCTTTCAAAAGGCTTTGACCACTCACAACCATGTATGCAGCAGCTCTTTCCCACTCTGCTGGATCTTTCAGTTCCTGCTACAAGAGCTGGAGTGCACAAACAACCTGGTTTGCTCTGGACAAAACAGTGGGCCAGGGACTTTGTGTGTGGGACAGGAATGAGTGGTTGGGAGCCTCAGCCTCCAATGATACACAGACTTTTTCCAGCTGCAAACACACTTTAGGAAGTTCTTGCTCTCCCCTCAGTCTCCTAAAGACATTTCCATCCCAAATCAACTGTTTCTGTGGGCTTTTTAAAGGAAGGAGTAGCAACCTCTCCCCATGGATTGAGAATTGTAAGAAGGGTTGTTTAGATAGGCTTTTCAAATTAGCTGCCGTTGGTGCTTGAGAGGGCAAGTGTATTATTCTCATTTCTCAAGATTCTAAAGTATTCTAAACCTTTTCTGGCAGTTGGGGAAAACGATTGAAAACTTACACAGCCAAAATTATCAACAAGAAAATATTCTACTTTTTGCATCAATTTAATGGATGTTTGCTTTAATACTATCAGTCACACAATGTTGAAACCGTTTGGTTGTCTTATCCTTTTTATATTTTATATTTCCAAAGACTTCTGATGAAGCTTTGTAACTGAATTTGGAGTCTTCAGGGAGACAACAGATCATATCTTTTTCAGCAGTGCAGTAATGAAGCACTAGGTTTTATTGCTTCAGTGTGTTAAGGCATGATGGGTCACAGAGAAAAGTACTTGTTTTCAGGCAAGTCTTGAGTTGTTTTCTCAGAGAAGCCAATACATACAGCTGGTGCTGTATGAGGCTTTTTGTCCTGATCATTTAAGATGGGAAAGAGTCTTGGCAAACACTGCTACTAAATTTGTTTACAGTGAGTCTTAGGGCAAATATCACCATCTGTACAAAATTGTTTCTGCACTTGTTACTGACAGGGTGACTCCTTTTCTGCTTTAGAGATGTATCTTGATTTGCTGATGTATCATTGCAGGCTGCGTTCCCCGTGCAGAGATGCAACTCATCCAGCAGCTCACAAGTAATACTTAGGCTCCAGTTCACTTGACTGCAGTGCACCCTTGGGCAGTGGGACCACTAGACTACATGCGCTCAGCTTATTGCTGATATAAATACAAAATAGAAAGAGACAATCACCTTTAAATAACAACACGTTCAATTAAAAGTACTGTCCTGGTTACACATGTTTTAGGTAAATAAAGTCTGCTCCACCAGTGCTTTTCAAATTTACCTTTTGGTGGTTGAAGCTGTTCATGAAGTTTTAACAGAAATTTAGACTCTTACTTCTCAAATTGCTGCAGAAATGCAAAGCATGCAGGACCTGATTTCAAATGACAAAATGGTTTAGGGAAATGAAACAACCTTTAGCAAAGATAGCTCAGATTCAGCCATTTCAGAGTCCGTCTGAGAGAATGAAGTCACAAAGCAGCTTTCGGTTGTTCTCAGGTCTTTGCCCTGCTGTCTAACTTATTTGTCTTCAGTTCTTAACTTCTGACAGAGTTTTTCATCTTGCTTCTCTTCTGAAATAATAACTTAGTTCCCTTCTGTTACACCCCACATCTCTAAAGCTTTTCTGCTCCAGTATTTTAAAAGGTAACATGCAGCACAGCTGGGTTCAGCAATCCCCATGGGCAAAGTAAAGCAAAGATCTCTATGAGCTATATGTTAGCAGATCAGTTAAGCCTGAATTAAAATTTCCATACAGTTCTGTGTTAGACTCATTCTCCATAACTTGACAGGGGTGTAGGGACCTGTGTTGTTTAAGTCTTAGTATGTAAATATTCTTTGGGATTGAACACAGCAGAACCTACATGCAGTAAGCACTGGTTGTTCGCAGAGGCGCTAGGTTTGTCTTTATTTTATGCCACATGCAAAACCAGAAAACTTGGGCTGGGTCTATTTCTAGGGGGCCAAGTCTAACACAAAATGTGCAACACCGCATCTGCTGTTTTTATCCCAGAGGTGCAGTTCAGGGGAGAACATAAAAGGAGAGGGTTTGAGGAATGTTTTTTGTTTGGTGTAACCTTTGTTAAATGGTGGTGCTTCTGCAGGCTGGATTCTCTGTTCAACTGGCAGGCATGGCTCAGTGCTTCTTTCTAATTGAGTAAGGGTTTGTCTTACTCATGCAGTAAATGAACAAAGTAAGGGACAGTCCTTTGAAAAAAAGGACAAGCAGTCACCCTTAGTGTCAGAAAAATAGAAAACAGCTGCTGTAGGTTAAAGCCTGAGAAATTTTGCAGGCTGAAGACAGGAAATTGTAACACTAAGGTGCTTATCCTTATCTGGGCATTGCTAATTGGTTTTAGTTATGCAATCCTAGAAAGTTATGCAGTATCATGTGGTGAATGCACCTGTTTTACATGCAGCTTCTGCCTGCATGGCTTTGCTTCAGCAATGTATCTTCAATAATTGTAACTTCTTCAATCCTGCATTTTCTTTTTTTCACTGGATATTTCATGTAATTTCTGCACATTTAGTGCTTGGTGTCTGTTGAAACTGGGATTCATTCAGCAGAGGAGACAACAGGAAAAGCAGAGAGATGATCATGGATCCTCCACTGTCTGCCTGCACAGGTTAGAGGAAACCCCTAGGAATACAGCGTAGGAGTGATGCGAACTGAGGGGTCCTGCACTGCTATGCAGGCAGAGGCAGTGTAGACAGCCCTCACCTTTCTCGCAGGACTTTAAACCCCCCACTCAGTTTCCTGGGGATACGTTTGTTGCCTTCAGTAGAGGGAAAAGCTGAGGGGTGCTTGGGAATTTCCACTGGGAAGCAGGTATCAGTGACATGCAATAATTTCCCCACCTTGGCTACCGTCAGCAGTGAGCAATGACAGAATCAGAACAATGACCTCTATAAACTACCTTCAGAAATTATGACTGTTACATCTGATGCCTTGCTAGGTCTTGGGGACCTGTGTTTTTAAGCTTGTCTTGGTATTTCCTGGAGATAGATCCTTTATGAAGAAATTAAAATGGAAACTTTAATTTGACTTCAAGTGCTGAAGCTTTTCAGTGGAAAACCAAAAGGCACAAATCTTGTGATTAAATCCCAAATGTTGTTAGAAGTAGCGTACTCCAAAACTTTTCCTTAAATTCCACCCACACACTAGAAGTGCCAAGAAAAAATTGCATCAGATTCCCATAGATCTGCAGTCCTTGCTCATTCATCACCAGCTCATCTGACTTGCACCCTGTAGCTAAATTTAATACCAGTCCCTAATGTTCTATCATGGAGCTGTACTCTTGTTTGCTTGTTGTTGCTACAAATCTTTTTTATTCTAACACGGAGAAATGCTGAAAGGGTTCCTTGCTCAGGAGGTTTCTCTTGGTGCTACAAGTTGGATCATTATATGCTGTGTTGCTGAAGTGTTTTTTTGATGGCAAGAGTTTGAACGGTTTATTTAGTGCAAAGAACTACCTCAAGTAACTGTTGTGGTGCTTTGTATAATTGCTTGGTGTTCTTACTGTCTTCTGTTTAACTATGTTTGTTAGGTATTTAGCAATTAACATGAATTGTGGAGTGCCAGAGCAGAGTGGAATGGGGTCCTTAAGTAGGATCTGAGTACGTTATTTTTATGACCTGTGTCTATCTTGTGTGGGAGAATGCAGGTTCAAAAGACTTCCATAGGTCCTTTACCTTTCAGAACTTCTGATATGTTTTTCTTTAGCATGTAGAATTTGCAGAAGGAACTTGAGATGATAATTTGGCAGCCAGCTATACTCTGCTGAGAACTTCTTTCAAGATTCCTTCTCTTCAACAGAATCTCTTAATTTGCAAGTGTCCCAGTTCTGCCACGGGAGCAATTCCTACCTGTGAACGCAGCCAATCCTCAGGCTGCCAGAATGAAACCTGTGTGGGATCACATAGAGGAAAACTTCTGCAGGGCCAGAAGAGATCAGAAGTGGTAGATAGGTCAGTCAGGATCTTTTTAAGGTTAACTCAAACCAGGCTCAAATTCCACACATAGAATGTGTTATGCATTTGAAGCTGAACATGAGCAAAACGCATCGTACTTCCCAAGTCTTTTCTATGACACTGGGGATAGGAAAAAGTGAGATGGCCATTTTGGCCAAAATTGAATCAGGAGGGAGTTCAGATTTTAATGTAGATTTGCACTGTACCAGACAATTTGGAAGTGAACTCATGATGTGCCCTGCTGCCCAGTTATCAGTGGAGGCAAGAAGCTAGATGTAATGCATACTTAGTTGTTGTTAAACTACAATTCCTCGTTTCCTTCCATGAATAATCTCTCTCAGAATTTCTGAAGCCCTCTTTTCCTGCACTCTCTGATTTCCATGATTTTCACCCGAAGTCTTAAATGTAAAAGGTCTCTGATGCAGAAGTGATATGAATAAACAAACTTGAGCATCAGGACCAAACCGTTTGCAGAATGAGACATGAAAGCCTTCAGCATCTCTCGGAGGAGACAGGGACTACTCACATTCCATTCTGTTCAGCATTAATCAAATCATATAATTTACAGCTGCATTTACCCTGTGCCATTCTCCTGAAAATCCATATGATTTTTTCAAGGTGAGGAGGTGCTGCTCCAGTCACCCAGGTTCTCTGAATTCCTCCCCTTGCCTCTTCTCTCAAGCCCAGTTCCCCTGTCAGAGACCCTCTAGCTGAGGTTTACCCAGTATCCACATTGCCCTGCCAGCTTGCAGGTTCCAACCACTTACTGCAGTCCATTCCTTTACCTCCAACCACTTACTAAAGTCCATTCCTTTCCCTCCATGTCACAGGATTCCCTTTTTCCTCAGCCACACACTTACTCCTCTCCATTTGTACTCATAGTCAGCCCTATTTCTCCCCAGCCTTGGGTGTTGCATTCAAAATAGAGTATATTCCTGGGTGGCTTGTATTTTGGGAAATGGCTGATTCTCCCAGCTGTGATTCCTGTCTATGATCCCATTCCTGTGAAATGCTCCTGAAATTTCTTAGCACAAGATTTGATCTAAAAATAAGGAATGTTTTCTAATAAAACAAAGCTGAAACATAACTAGGTTGCTTTAAAATACTTGTAAAAAGTAATTTACCAGGACATCTAGTTCTAGGTCATGCTTGCCTAGAAAGGTTGGAGCAGATGATACTTGAGGTCTCTTCCAACCTGGTATTCTATGATTCTTAGCTCTTACATTCAGCTCTTCAGTAAAATATAAGAGCTTGCCTACATGAGAGCCAAAAGTAGATTTAAAAATGCCACTAAACTTCCTAGCTAGAAGACAGTCTGGGAGACAACTTTTTTCCAAACTGGGAAGCCTAAGAAATTTCTTTTCAAATCTAAAAGGAAAAAAGTTCCTGTCAGGCTTTCGCACCAAAGCCGAATGACCTGATTTTCAGCTCCATCTAAGCTGGTGGGTATTCCAAGAATTTCATAACTTTGAAAACTCATGGACTGGTACTGAAATGCCTATATATGGGTTTGAATACCTGTTTAAAGGCACTCTGATTATAACAGATTGGCCTTAAGCAATATAACCAGATGACCAGTTTCCTAGTTCCTCCTTGGCTCAGGAAAGGAAAACACTTCCTCTTCGTTCTGAGGGCCCCAGACTTCCTGTGCCATCTATTTATACTATTGTTGTAATGAACCCCAAGTTAACCACTTCCTTGCCTGGCCTAGTGTAGGCTTTACATCTTTTCAATCTCCTTTCATTTTATGTCTTTATACTCCAACTGCAGCTTCTCTTAAAGATATGGTCAGAGCTGCTTCCCAGCAAACCCATATTTGGAGTATCTTGGTGAAGGTTTTCTCTTGGCCAGTGGGCATTGCCTGGAGATAATGAAGTAGAGGAGACTTGGGTTGTGTCCTTTTTACACCAGATGTAAAGGAAAATTGTATCATCTCAGCCATACAAAAACCTGTTGAAAAGTTTAGATGGGTGAATTTGGAAAGGGCATTGCAAGATTTGACAAAAGACTAGTGATTAAAGGCTTTAGTTGTACTTTTCATCATGAAGGCAGGATCAAGTTGTAGCTAATTGCGTTAAACCATCGTACAGTGAGTGTACAGAAGATGGAAGGGAAATTGGTAACTCGAAGGACCTGCAGAATTCAGGGCAGTTTCTGGAGGCCAGGAGACACCAGGACATCCTGCGGGAAAGGAGGTCTCCAGCCAGAAGGGCTGGAGTCAGAAGATCTGAGAGTGCATGGTTTGTGATGTAGTTGAAATGGCTGGGCTGGTCATGACAAGCATTGTCATGTTCATTTTTACCAGTCTTCTTCAAGGATACAGCAGGATCTGGACAAAGAGGCAGCACGCAGATTTGCCAAGGGCTTCCTTAGGGGCAGTGGTGAGGCCTTGTGAGGTCTCTGATCCCAGCGTTTGTCCTGTTTTCAAGCTGAAGCTGGATCAGCTAGCTGGGAGAAATGCCTTTGTAGGGTACTCAGCACTGAAATGCTGAGGGACTTCCTGCACTGAGTCCCTTGAGGGACTTCCTGCACTGCTGGTTGCCATCATCTTCATAAGAGAATGTAAAACTTGTAAGACTGTACTAGTTTTACAAGTCTCCACATCGAACCAGTCCCTGGCTTCGGAGCTTTCCTTGTAAATCACATTTTCCAGCTCTTCCCCATGCCCATATTTTTTCACTGGGACACTCTATGGTATTTCTACATGTTCCATAAAAAGTGGTGCCCTAGGCTGGACACAATACTCCATCTAATACCTTATGGCACCAAGTACAGCAGAAGAGTTTCTTCCTGCATCTCATATGACACTCCTACTAATAGATGTTAAAAAGGCAGGCTTTTTCTAATGCAGTTTCCCACTTTAAAATTGCTACACAGCCTCTGATTCATTATTATCCAGATTCCTTTGTGCAACTCTGCTGTTTTACAGGCTGTTCCCTGTATTGCATATGTTCACTAGGTGTTTCCTTCCCGTATGTCATGGCTGTGAGCAGTGCAAAACTGAGGTACCAGCAGTGGTGCCATGGAAGGAGAGCCTGCCCTCCATCCTGTGCCAGTGTCCCAGGAGCAGTGTGAGCATGGGTCTGGGGGATATGTGTGTTGCCATGGAGATGACACTTGCCATCCACATTTCTAATGACTTGAAACAATTCACTTGGCAATTAAAACGAGATCTATCCTGTGATAACCCTGAGGAAATAGTTACTAAATGACAGCGGGAAGGGGGAGGGAAGTGGATTTCATTGTTGCGCTCTGCTCGGGTGGCTCCAGCTTGCTCCGCTTGGTTTTGTTTGCAGTGCTGTGTTCTGCGTCTGCTCCCTCAAAAGCCTGAGCAAGTTGGCATAAAGTTCAGGCTCCATTTTGCCTCACTCCTGTCATCCAGCGTGGTTGTCTTAAGGACATCTATTCAGAGAGCACCATCAGTCCAGTTTTCACTAATGCACTCTGCAACCCGATGTGGAGTGACTCAGTGCCAGTATGCAGCTATCCATCACTGCTTTTCCTTCCCAATCTATAAATCTTTGCCACAAGTTCAAGTGTGAAGAAAGCGCATGTCTCAGCTACATGCTGCTTTCCTTGCTTGCTGGCAGTGCAAATTGTTTGACCAGCCTTCAGGTAGGTCATCTAGACATGAGTGCTAGCTGCAACATCACTGAATCAGGTTTTCTGTGTTAAATGATGCTACACAGACATCATTTAATGAGCACAAGTAGTGCTAGGCTGGAAACACATGGCTTGGGGGATAGTTATATTGTGCTGTGGCTGGTAGCAAAGTTACAGGCTGTTGGAGGGCTCACATGGCACTCATCCCTAGTGGTATCTGAGCACCTTGCAGTCGTGCAAGATCTTGCCTTTACTGTTCTCTCCCCCAGTTCCAACAACATATAGTATTTGCTGTGCCTCTGTGCAGAGGGGGGCAGAGCAAAGCAGTGTGCCCTGCTCTGTTGGGCAAATGGGGAAATTTTGGGGGTGCCCTGAACCAACAGGAGCTCATTTCATAGTGCAGGCCAACAGGCAGAGAGGGTTGTTGGGCACTGCTTTGTACTGGAGGGTCACAGCCCTTCCCGCATGCTTCCTCTTGAGGTCCTTGAAAATAACAACAATAATACAAAAGAAAGTGAGTGAGAATAATGCAGCAATCTTTGCTTTCAGGCTCTGAAATGTGTAAAATGTGAAAAGCTAATGTGTAGCAAGGCGGTGCTTGCTATGGCTTTCATGGGGCAGGGCAGGGCCCTCGAGCTTCCCCAGTGTGAGCAGGTGCTGAGCATGTTTGAGGGTCCCCATACTTCCCTCTGAGCTTGGCCACAGATGGTTCCCTGTTTCCTTATTGCAGCTCCCACTGTCTCTGTGCAGCTGCTTGGGACACGTGTCAGCTCCCTGGTGAATTCTATCTCAACATATATGAAAATGCCATCTTTTATTTTTACTCTGTGCTATGGGGAGTTGGTCCTTTCTATCCTGACTGGACTTGTGGAAGGTGTGTTACTGGAGGAATGCAGACTGCCTCTCTTTGGGAGTGAGTGGCTGGATCTGGGTGAATGCAAAGCCCAGCTCCTCCTCATGGCCACAAATACCAGTTGAGAGAGTAGATGGTGGCATTCAAGAAAGGTGGCTGGAGATGGTGGGAAAGTACTACGGTAGAAAGGATGCATAATAGTGGGGCTGCTGTGCGTGTGCATCCAGCTACCCTGCACATGCGCTGGGCTTATGGCCACTCCAGGGAATTTGAGCAGGACCACGGGCTTTGGTCAACTCTTGAAACATGGTGCAATGAGTTAGAGGAAGGAGGCCTGTTACAAAATGCTCCTTCTTCTGGTTACCACAGAGACCAGCCCAGTTTTAGAGACTGAACTATCCTTGGCAGCAAAAAGTGCTAATTCAGCCTTTCCTCCCACTTACATCAAGGCTCCATTTGACCTTGAAAGAGCTGTGCAGGACAGTCCATCTTCTTGCAGGTGCCCTGGGAGAGCAGGAGCTGAGAGCTAAAACAAGGCTGAGAAGACAGTGTTTGGGCACTGAGGGTGGGAGCGATGTTGTGCAGGGGTGGGATGGAGGAGCTTCAGGGACAGTCATCCATCAGGGAGATATGGGAGAGCGGGAAGACAGTGTGGTCTTTGGAAAGTGAAGTAGGAGTGTGAAGACAACTTTGGAAAGAGGAGGAGCCAAGGTAGACTGCAGTAATTCAAGAGGTGGGAGAGCACCGATGGCAAAGTTTTTCTCCTACAAATGTGCGTATGGCAAACCCTGACAATCCTGTTTACCTTTGATGTGTTTTCAGGTCCAGAGTGTGTGCTCTGATGGGGCTGATGCCTTTTTCCAGGTGCCCTTTGGGATAGCTTAGGGCAAAGCAATCCATAAAAAGCATTGTTTCCCATGTCAGTCCATCTATGGGTGCTGTAGGTGGTGAGCAGAAGGCAGCCCAGGGAGGTTAAATCCAGAGGATGAAGTGTGGTAACACTGCCACGAGCTGGGCACGAAGGCTGAGTGTGCTGCCATCCTGCAGTCAGTGCTGCTAACAGAGCACTCTGGGCTGCCAGGGGGGACTGCTGGTCACAGCTGCAAAATAATCACAAAAATTGGGATTTTGGAGCAGAGGAAGGTACTGCAGGAAACATGAGCAGAAAAACACAGAACGGAGCTATTCCAGGTCCATCCCAGTGCAGCACCATGATTGCAGGATCCTTTCATATGGTGGATTAGAGCTGAATGCATTTTCCTTGATGGTTTTCCCTGATTCCCAGCCTTCAGAGTAGGCATCAAGAAGCAGAAGAGCTTGGGAGAACCAAGACACTGTTCGCACTGGTTGGTGTAAACCATAAGTCATTCTGATTTTGCTGAGGCTGTGCTGCTCTAGCCAAGCAGGATTTGGCCTATGCTGTTATGGTAATGTGAGGTTTTAAGCAGCAATTTGTTTCACTACCTCACAAAACAGGTGTTTGCCCAAGCATTGCCTTCATGCTGAATGCGACATTTTCCAGTGTACAAGAATAATAGATCTTGATGAACGCAGGAACACCCAGGAGGCAGAAAAGGAGCCTGTACAGGCAGAGCTCTCAGAAACATCTCACACGTTTTTTACAAAAATGTGCCTTTAAAGACATGTAAGTGTAGTTAAAAATGAAAGGTATTTCTGATGCCAGGCCTGAGGGCACTGAAGGTTTCAAATGCAGCTCAGTATTGACAGCACTGTCCTAATTTCTGGCTGGAGATTTTGTTCTTTAGGAAGAATTAAAAGGAAATGTTGTTGCTAGGACTCACTGAAGATACTTTTCTGTGTTGTGCTCACCATGAGTAATGCTCTTGGTTTTGCAACATTTGCCTTTTAAACACAAACTGTTCACAGACGAGACTGGACAAACACAAATGGCATATAAATAAGCTTGTTAAAACTTTGTGTATGTTAATTTTTACAGCCAATAATTGCAATCCAAAAAGAAATTAAAATACCCTGCCTGTTAGTCAGGCAGAATGTCTAAAGTGTGGCTGTATAACAAGTTACTTCAAATTGGAGGCAAAGCTTTCGTTAGTTATTAGCTAGCAGTGTTTCCTGTGCAAAATCTAGCTTTATGCATGTAAAAGAGTGCAAGTCAAGCCTGCCATTAGGGTCATCAGGTCTTCCTTTTGATTGCCTGCTGCTGCTGTATCCCGGGTTGTGAACAGCTCCTAGTGTTAATCTTTTAAGTCTTGAACAGTTTTGTGGGGCTGGAAAGCATCTACTCTGCACTGTTCTGCCCTGGGTCCTTTATGTTTTGCTGCATGTGTAGTTAGGGCTTTCTTGGGTTGGTTTCTCTGGGAAAACCTTGCATTCACAAAAACAGCACCGCACTGGGAAGAGCATGCCCTGGGAAGAACAATCAGAGCTTTGGTTACATGTTGCTGTGGGTTTGGATGGTACTTAAGTGCAGTTCTGGCGGTAATGCAGACCTCTTTCTTTTGGTCAGGAGGTCTGTGCTGAGCCATGACAAATCATTTATCAGGTAGGGCGCTTGGTTGAAGCAAATGGACAAGGGCAGCATGGATGGCAGCTCTTCCTGCCTGGTGAATCCAGCAGATTCACCATTTGTACCAATGCGTGGATAGAACTGCTCTTAAAGCTTTACCTCTGAAGACCTCTATAAACGTCATATCCCTGTGTTTGCCCTCTGCAAGTATCCATTTCCCAAGATGAGTGGCCAGGGCTGTGCCAGAAATAGATTTAGTCACAGTTAAAATTCAGCCGGCAAGCTCAGTGTCATGCGTGGTGCATTCACAGTCCTGGCTGCGTCCGAAACCTCAGCTTTCTCAGTGACAGTACCTTGCTAGCTTGTTTCACTTGAACCTAGTTCTGAGCCTCTGAATCCTGGAAGGGATGCTAATACCCAGCTTTAGACATGTTTATCTTGCAATTTCACAGAAAAATTCATCCCGGATAGTACAAAATGTAATACAGTCCAGGGGGGTTGTGCTCATTAAAAGAGGGAATGCAAAAAAAGACTTTGTTTTTAAAGTCTTCCTTTGCTTTGAAGCCAAGCACACTGAATCAAATGAGAGAGCTCTTCCATTTGGCTTCAGTGAATCTTTGAGGTTGCCATCTTTGCTGACTCTGGCTGGGACATGTATGTGTATATCTGTTTCTGTTTGTACTGCAGGAGTCCTTCTGCACAGAGCCTGTGGTCAGGTGGGCACTGAGAGCTGGGCTGGCTGACTACAGCAGTAGTGGGGTTTTCTTTATGACTTTGTTTTTCCTTCTGTGAGGAGCATTGTTTCTGCAGTAGGAAGTCCCATGCCATGATAGCGTCTGTGTTTTGTTTCAGGCATCAGAGGGTGTTCCTGTGAAGTATTTTGAGAACTTGGTGGAACTGATAGAGTTTTACAAGAAGGAGAACATGGGTCTGGTATGGCACCTCAAATATCCAGTGCTAAGGGAAGCAGAGGAGGCTGCAGATGAACCAGAGGAGGATGCTGGTAAGAAACCCATGATGTGACTTGGTGATACTTGATACTGACCCTTGATACTTCCTCTGGACTGGATACACACAGTGCAGGCAGGGGGGTTACAGCATGTCATGCAATAAAATGGAGCAGGGTGTAGAGAGGCCTGAGCTGGCAAGACCTTGAGGCAGTGAGTCCTCATGGCTCTGGGTTTGTACTGTATCTGAAGCATCTGTTTAGCACACCTGAGGGAATACATTGAGACTCTTTGCGGTATATTGTTATCACATGCAGGGCTGAGTAATCTGTGGTCCTTCATTTGGACTCAAGATGGTTTATATCCAGCCATCTCACATGTCTCTGTACCCTTCTCCCCGCACTGCATCTGTAGGGCCACTGTCTCAGCAACAGAGATGCTCCCCTAGAGACTAGAAGCACATCTCTCTGCAGCTGCTGCAGGTCTTGATTCATCTGGAACTCAGGCCCCCTTATCTGCTCTAATCCAGAGGACATGTCTAACAGCCATAACCAGAGGGTGCAGATCTGCAGTGGCAGACAGCCTAACTCTATGTATAAAGGAAGATGTATGATGACGAGGTGTGATTGGCATCATCCCAACTATTTTATACGAAATGTCACTGCGGGTTCCTGACACTCACTGGTCTTGGATCGTTCCTCAGATTTTTCCTGGATCATCTCTTAGATCTGTCATTGTTCTCCTTAATCCCAGGGGAAGGTCATACCCACAGAGCCATCCTTCCTGTCCTTTCTGACGTCTGTCCAAAAATGATGAGAGTTCCAATAAAACTTGTCTGAGGGACTAGTCCCTGTGACTATGACCCATAGTCCCTCATAGTCTGCCTGTGACAGGCAGATAGGCGTGTGCACTAAAGCAGATTTATGTGCCTATGTGCATTAATGCAATCCAATGGATGTCTAATAGGACTGGAAGATTTTGGTGTGCAATTCTCATGAAGAAACAGAACAAGATTTTGCAAAGCTGCTCAGGAAAGATGTTCCTGGTTCTTGGCCAGCTGCACCAAGTCTCCAGCTTTCATGGTTGGAGGAGGGAACTACAGCAAAAATAATACACAGAGAGGGGAGCAGCAGGGAATGACGTTCTAGCCAAGACCGAGAGCCTTTAGATGAAGAAATACTAGCACTGGAGCTGGGCTGTTCATGTCTAGGATTTAATTTTGTTAAGGTACTTTGTTGCCATCGTGCTGGAGACAAGGCCAACAGATGTCTGGCCACCTTACACATAGAATTGCAGAGGTGGAAGATGAGCACCCTGCAGATGCACAACCCAGCTGTGCCATTGCTCAGTGCTGCAGTGGCTCTGTGAATCACAGCTTCTGCCCAGGAGCAATGAATCAGTTTTAAGTGTCTCTTTGTAATGAAAATGTCACCATTAGGAAATGACCGAAGAAAACCTCACAACTCAACCAGCTACATACAACATGTGTGACAAAGTGTTGGAGCAATTGCTATGAAAAGAAAGACAACCATGAACCATGGCTAGGATAAATGGAGATGAACCCACTCCTCTCCCAGGAGAGGAGAGTATGCTGGGCAACAGCATTACAGAGCAGGAAAACCATTTGTGCTTCCAACTTGATGCCCTAACGACAAAGCAGAATGCTCAGCCCCTCTGTATTGGATTATGGGTTCTATATTCTCCATCTGTGTTTGCTTACTTTAGCTGCTCATTTCTTTCTATTATCAGCTTCTGGTGCTCTTTCAATCATGCCCCTCCACCCCATTCTGCCCCAGTGGCAGGTCTGGTAATGATATGGATGAGGTACATCTGTGTTCCCTGAGCATTATATTCAAAGTAACTAATTAACCTTCATAGTGGCTGTGCAGATGGGAGAGTCAAACTGACTCGGATGAGGTTACACTGCCAGGCAGAGGCGCACACTGCTTGTACATGAAGCCTGGCAGCTCAGCCCGCTGGTCTCACACCACTGACATCCCTGAGAACAGGGCTGGGCCAGTATCAAGCCCTGAGTTTTCCAGCTCTGAAATCAGAGGCAGTTCAGAATGGATGGTCCCTGCAGTGACTGCCACTGTGGTACAGACTCTGCCCTGCCTATGGGTGAGTGGATCAAATTGCCACACTGGGAGTGACTCTGCCTTTCCCTTCCTCCTTGCCAGACCTGGTACCCATGCCTCCTATCCTTCCCCTGCGCAACATCCTCATGACATTGCCAAGCAGCGAGACAAAGGAGGTATCTTCTCTCCCTGAGAACTCCAAGGTGGCAGATGTTAACAAACTGTCCCTTTCCGAGACACTACTCCAGCGGCTGCAGCACCAGGACACAAGCAGGTGAGGATGGATGGCAAGTCACAGGGCTGCAGAATCAGCCTTCAGCCCAGCACTGTGCTTTCTGGGACTCTCTGTTTGGACCTATTTGATTAGTGAAACTAATTATTCATACTAACAAATGAACAGAATAAGATCTACAGTGCACTGGCTATTCTTGACAGTCCAGCTGTCATCTAGAAAAAGTACCTTTTGGAAGTATTGAAATCACCAATAGACTTTCTCCGCTGAGATATAGGTTTCTAATATAAAAGCTGGTAATATTTGAGAGAACTTGTTGTATTAGCTATGCACCTAAACTACAGATTGTATCAGAAAGCACCAGCTAGTTGTCAAAAAGAATAAGCTTGTGTGTGGGTTTCCAGGTACTCGCTGATTTACTGCAGCTACAGGTCTGACTCACATTGTCCCACCTGCTGTCAAATCTGGACATGCACTGAAGTCTTAGAGGAAGCCACGTGACATTTAATGACTAGATTTAAAAGTAAAATGAAAACAGAATCAGAAGGCATGGCTGTTAGCAGGGCAGTGAGAGGCTGTGAGCAAACAGTGGTCATGTGTGGCATCACAGGACCTGTTGTGGTGGCTCGGTAGCACACTGGGAGAAATCCAGTTTTGTTCAGCTGCCTGCACCATTTCATCTGCATCATCAAAGCCAGCTGGGACCTCCTGCATTTATTAAGCCACAAGACAGCACATACAGTCTGCCTGGTTCATCCTTCCCTGCGGGGCTGGAGTCCAGGCACCACAGCGACAGGGAGGAGAGCATCCCATTCAGCTCTATGGTCTCAAGCCCATTAGGACAGTTTTGAATTGTTTGGAGTAAAACCTTCAAAGTGGGACTTGGTGAGGTGAAAGGGAGCCTTCTTGTCCCCAGAATCCCTGAGCTGCCATTAGCAACCTCACAGCAGCCTGGCTTCACCTGCCAAGTCTAATGATCCCACAATAGTTTTGGCAGAGCTGGGTATCAGAAGACTTCTGACGTAGTAGCTCAGCAGTCACAGAAGAGAGGATTTGATATGGAGAAGGAGGAAGAGGAGAAGATGTCACCAGTGTAGTAGGGAACCCATGGTTCAGTTCTGAGAACTGTGTATTTACACTGAAATCCAAGGCAAATTGCTTCCCATCTGTCTATACAAGCAGTGGAAGTTTCAGAAAAATAATAAAGCTGTCTATATTAATAAAAATAATAAAGCTGTCTGACATTTGGGAACAGAGGGAAGAGCTGGCTTTTGACCTGCCTATTTCTTTCACAGTGTCCCTGATGAGCATCTTAAGCTCATCCAAGATTACCTGCAAGCTCACATCATCAGTGACTTTGAGATGGTGCAGACTGGCTCAAGCAACCTTCCTCAGCTGAAGAAACTACTTGCACTTCTTTGCAAAGGACTCTTCAGGTAACTGGAGATGGTTTTTCAGAGTATAATGTTGTGACACTGTAGTCTAACACAGGTTCCATGTGCGTGCATTCAGAACCTGTATTTCTGGCACAGGAAATTGGCTTATCCTCAAAAACATTATATTTAGCTCTCATGACCTGTGATTCTGGTCCAAAGCTGTGAAATCTATATAAAAGAGACAGCTCTAACAGTGAAGTTCCCCTGTAGGCGGTTTTGGTCGGTGGAGCATTGTTTTTTTAGGGTTTGTTTAGAAAGAAACAAAACAAAAAATGCTCTAATGTTTAACTGCATAATTTGGTAATACAGAAGTGACACCCACAGAATTGTCAGGCAGGAATCGTTTATGGAAACAAGCACATACTGGTGTATAGCTATGTTTTAAACACTGATTTTTCCTTCCCACTAATGCACTGTGAACCTGGGGTGATTCCAATGATGTCAATGAGGTCCAGCTCAAATGAAAAGAGAAACAAGCCTCAACTCTACCGATTTTACCTTTGCTATTTAGAGATCTTCTAGGTCCCAAATAGGTAAACTCCAATAGGGAACTAAAACCTTGCAGAGCTCCCTCTTTCTCCAGTGGAAGGATGTGATTCCACCACTACCACCCCCACCCCCACCCCCCCCACCTTGCTGCTTGTAAGCAAAAGAGGAAGTTAATGCATACTTCTGCAAAGACCTTAGAGCACTCTACGGCAGAGGGCACATAGTTCCACACTTGTATCTGTGGCTTGCAAAATCCTTCTCTCCAGTGTATTTAGAAGTGAGGCTGGTAGTGCTAGTGGCCCGATCTTGTTTTCCTAGAGCTCACCAAGGCTGAAAAGTGGCCTAAAATGAGGGGTGTATATTGCTGATTTGCTTGGTTTTAACCCATGGAAGAAAGGCAGGGAGTGAGTGAGATGCTCAGTTGCTTGGGACCACGGTTGCTCCTCTGAAGTGGTGGTCATTGTGCACGTTTTACCAGGCAAAGGGGAGGAACATGCAGTTCTGTTCCTTCTGTGAGAACCCAGCTGCCCACAGGCAAGCCCCTGGCACGACTGAGGATGGGCTTGTGCAAAATGCTGCCTTTCCTCTGCGCCCTGCTTGGAGGTTTTGCTTCTCTACACCCACAGAGAGGGAGACCCAGGTGGCTTGCTAAGAATAAACCTGAACAATGGAAACTAAAATCTAATGAAATCACAAGTGAGAGTTTCGTGTTAAGAAAATACCTCCACTACTGCTGTTATGGTGAAGGCTGGCTTTTTCCATTTCCCACTTAACTCCTCTTCACCTTATCTGAGTTTTACATCCCTGCTCCTCATAAATGCATATGGTATGGCAAGACAGAAGACACAAGAGGTTCAGAATCCGTTCAAGTATCATAGAATCCCAGACTGGTTTGGGTTGGAAGGGACCTTAAAGCTCATCCAGTTCCAACCCCTGCCATGGGCAGGGACACCTTCCACTAGACCAGGTTGCTCCAAGCCCCGTCCAACCTGGCCTTGAACACTGCCAGGGATGGGGCAGCCACAGCTTCTCTGGGCAGCCTGTGCCAGTGTCTCAGCACCCTCACAGGAAAGAACTTCTTCCCAATGTCTAATCTCAGTCTCCCCTCTGTCAGGTTAAAGCCATTCTCCCTTGTCCTGTCACTACATGCCCTTGTATAAAGTCCTTCTCCAGCTTCCTTATCAGCCCCTTTAGATAATAGAATGTTAAAAGGTCTTCCCATCCCTTCCGCAGAATTTTCTCTCCATACCTCCAGTATTTCAGCAAGATGAAGCTGCCTTCTCAGTTTTCTTATGAAGTCCAGAACTGCAGCCTGTTTCCCGTCCCAGATCTCTCTGAGTAATCTCTCCTCCTCTGTTCGGATTGTCCCATGGATGTCTACCATCCATTGCTTAGCTTTAGCTGACTAATAGTCAGGTGCTTGGGTATCTTATTGTTTTCTGCAGTCTTAATCTCCAAGGTTATCTGGTTTTTAGCTTACTTCCCTTATTGGACTTCTGAACTCTCAAATTAATCAGTGGCATTACCTAAATTTAGTTTTTATTTACCTCAGCTTTCTTCAGATTCACAGGGATTCCAGCCAAAGGTACAGGTAATTCCTAGGCTGCTGCTCAGTGGCTGTGTCCTCTTGTTCTTAACAATGTTCAGTTTCATTATTTTCACAGTATTTCAGAACAGGTTAAACAAACAGACAAGAAGAAGAAATTTTAATTGGCACAGCTTGGGCTGATGCTCCTTTGAATTTCCTGGCACTGCCAAGGGTTCAGAGCGTACAGGAGGACACTTGCTGTGGCTGTTTGTGAGCCACACTGATTTACTGTGAATCTGAGGTTTTGTGATGCTGTGTTCTGGCTTCTCCCTATCTCCCAGAGCCCAGCTGTGCCACCTTTCAGAGCTGCTCTCAGACACACTGCCATCACTGTGAAAAACGAGCACCCTGATGACTTTTGTCTGACTCACTCCTGAATTTTGATACCAGGCTGTGGGTAAATACTGACTGCCATTGCTAGCAAGGTAGAGGGGATGTATACTGGAGCTGCTCAGTGGTTAGGAGAAGAAAAGAGCTTATAGTGAACCACTGGGTTTGGAGAGGAGTTGGGCTAACTGTTAATGAACAGTCTGTTCCTTTTGCAGTTTCACATATTACCCGTGGGCAGGCGCAAGACCCATTTCTGACCAACAAGCTCAAGCACTGCTAGCACTGCTAGGCCACAGCAGACAGGGAAGGCAGTGGTCTAGTGGTCTTGAGATCACTTGCCCTTACCCTCCTCATCATTGATCCCTGGTTAATTCAGCAAGGACCAGACACCAGTGTGCATTAGAGACACTGAAAGCTCACTTTAACTCTGCTGGAAGCTATCGTTACCTTCTAGGGCTCGCTATGGCCAAGGGAGTCAGGACAACCATGTCACATCTTCTTATCAGAGCCTGAGGGACAATGGAACAACCTCTGTTGGGAGAGGCTGTTCGCTCTGGAAGCTCATATACTAAAACCGAAGTAAAACAGAGACTTGTAAGGCTCATGCATACTTTTGTGGAGCACTGCTAAAATAAATTGGGTCCCCTCTAGGGACTGCAAAACTGATTCATGGAGAGCTTTGTGCCACTGCAGCACACAGTGGGGACTACCCATGCAGGTGGACTTTGTTCAGAGTTTAATACCAGCTTTAAGTGAAAAACGCTAGTACTGGCCTAGTCAGCCTGCTACTGTCTGGAGCCACGATTTGGTCATCTATCACTACTCTGCATGCTTCTGTTTATTCTCCCTCACTGGATAATTTGTACATAGAGCCTTTTCAAGCACTTGTGATACCAGCATTTGTGCAATTATATGTGTACACACAGACCTCTGACACTTCAGTGATGATCACTATATTTATTTCCTTTATTCTGTCAAGAGCAGAAAACAAATGGAGTTATCAGTGCAACTAAAACCACTCTGTGGTTTTGTTGAGTTTGATCGCCTGCACATGGTCTTCCCCCATCCTCACATGTGTGCTACATGTTGCACTGTACAGTAAACAGAGGGCAGTTTTCCCATGAGAAATCATTTCTGAACTGCTTCAAGCAGCTGCTGCTCTCTTTTCAAAAGATGGCCTACACTTCCTGCACTCTTGGTCTTGTCCTTCTGTGTGCCACATAGCATTTCATGTCTTCATTTCATCTGCATCTTCATTTCAGTCTGAATTTTTTTCAGACTGACGTTTCAAACGTCTTTAATTTAGGCAATTAATCAGCCATGGTTCAGCACCTAGACAAATATCTAATCTTCAGACAGTCAGGCATACTTTTACTTTGAAGCACTTTCTCCAGCAAACAGGGCATAAAATCCGGTCCATTCAGGCTTTGGAAAGAGGGAAATCATCTATATCCACTGTTGACTAGGCACAATGCAAGCATCCTAGTGCTCACCACCACTACCTTCCTTTTGACCTGTGCTCCCTGGCTGCTCTTTCCCTGATAAGTCTTGTCATTATCACAGCATGGCTTCTGTGCCAAATTCATACAACAGTGTTTTGACAAATGAGCATCCTGTGGAATCTAATTGGGAAATGCTAAAGGAGTCTTGTAACCCACAAACAGTTCCCATTCAGGAGATTAAAGGCTGGCTTTTCCACCCCCTTGCTGTGTCCAGCCCCTCTTTGGCATGTGAGCTGAAAATCTGAAAATGAGTTTCCTCTTTGTGCAGTGTCCCCAGCATCCTGCATCAACATCAGCAGCTGCAGAGACCTTTGCAAAACTGAGCTGCTCCCGCTGCTGCAGCCTTCATAGACACCAAACCTTGCTGGGCATTGAGATTTCTAAGTGAACTTTGGTATGTGAGTTGGCATAGTTATAGTGATGCTCCGTCCCTGGCAGTGTTTAAGGCCACGCTGGATGGAGCTTTGGGTGACATGATCTAGTGTGAGGTGTCCCTGCCCATGGCAGGGGGTTGGAACTGGATGATCTTAAGGTCCTTTACAACACAAACTATTCTGTGATTCTATGACACTTGCAAGAGCAAGCCTGATGTGAATGCATGCCTGTAGTCTAAGCTGCACAACTCTGTCTGAAGAGACCAAGTGCTAATCTACCCAAGGACCTGACCGCAGCCTTACACCTCTGCCATGTCTCTGTTCCCAGTGAAGCCTCTAGGACTCTCCCATCTCTGGAATCCATCCAGAAAGTGTTTGAGCAGCAGCTGCACCCTAGTATCCATCAGCGCTCACAAGTAAGTCGGGTGAAGGATGGGAAAAGGAGAGAGGAGTGTGGGTGGCTACCAGCACGAGGGGGAGAGCACAGCAATGACCCATGGGATTCTGGTGATCAGTTACAGCTTCTGTTCTCTCTAGCCTCTTTGTGGCTGCAGTGCAGAGGGCACACAGTGAGTTGTATCACCACAGTTTCACTTATCCTGTAGTCCTCTCTGCCTGCTCCCCTCTCTTGCCCCAGAGGCAAGTGCAGTGAACGTCAATCTCCCCACTCTTCCTCAGCCTGTGTGCTGGGACTGCACGTCTCATTCCATAAACACTCCAGGATGTTGCACTACCAAATCCTTCCTTCTCCCAAGCTCCCTTAAGCCCCATGACCTTCCTCTCCCTACCAGTAGCCCAGAAACCAAAAGTCCAGAACTTCTGGATGTCCTGGTCATGCAAAACTGTCTCCCAGCAACAAGCTGACTCCCTTGCATGCCCAGCTGCTTTTAACCTATGGACAAGGTTTACAAATTCATCCTTCCACCCTCCCATACTTCTGCATGTTGAGACAAACTCTGTGCTCCTGCACTGCCTGTTATGGATTAGAGTAGCAGAGGCACCAGTGCTGCTCCTTGCTCTGTGTGTGAGGGTTCTGGGGTGAGACTGCTGCGCTTTCAGGCCATGCCCTGTGGTTTAGTAATTAATCATATCTCTCTCTTTTTGTTTCTTTGTTGTGGTTATCAGATGCTCGGTGAAGCTAGTCCAGTCAATATTGTATTGAAACTCAATCAGCTGATTTCTTTGCTGTCTTCTATTGAAGAAAAGGTACAGTTTTAAAGCTATTTATATTACCTTCTTGTCATATTTTGCCTCTAGTTATGCGTCTTTTTCATCATCAGAGCAGTTTTCTGCTAGAGTAAGATTTCTTTGCTTTCACTTCATTACTCTCAATGTAGTGCAGAATCACCAAATGCAATGTGGTGCACATCAATTCTTTTACAGGTGAAAACACTGTTGATTGAAGGTCCTGATTCAACCCACCGGCGCTCCCTCATTCCCCCTGTCACTTTTGAGGTAATGTTCTTTTTTGACGATGCTGATCACAGTGTGGCAGGGCAGCAATGCAGATTTTTGTTGGTATCTCGGTTCCTGAGAACTTTGCTGAGCTGCCACAGAGATAACAGCTATTCCTGGATGCTGTTTAGCACCATGCAAATGCTTCAGAGATGTCTAGTGAGATTTGCAGAATGATGATATGTGTCCATAAATTCAGGAGGGTGTTGCTTTTGTAATACACGACTGAAGCATAGATTGCTTATGAAAAATCTCTGTTTTCTGATAGGTGAAGGCTGACTCCCTAGGAATTTTCTCAAAAATACACCTCAAGGTTGATGTGGAAATGGGAAAACTGATTATCAAGAGAGCTAAGGATGGTCCAGAGGACAAGTTTTATACCCACAAGAAAAGTAAGATGTTTTAAGTTCACAAATGCTGGGCTAGATTCTCAGTCCCTTGAGTGATGGAGAGGGGTACCCTCTGGCCCCACTGAGGGGAAGGTTTTGCCCAAAGTACAGATAGCTCTGCTAGGTCCTGGGTGTTGTGCAAGGCTCTAGTCAGTCTAGACTGCCTATCCACAAAGTGGCCTGCAGGGAGTCATCACTGGGCTAACCAACTTACACAGATTGGTTTAGACCTGGACTCTTGGTCTAAATGAAGACAGAGGGAGCAGGGAGCAGGTTTTGATAGAAGATTCCACATAAAGCTAGTTACAATAGATGCATTTTCTACTGAAAAGCAGTGTCACTTGAAAAATAAGTTCTGCTGGAACACACTGACTTCTGTGATGATTTTTGGTGGCAGAAAGTGAGATACTCAGTTTCAGTAACATTTTTCAGTGAATTTCTCTTTGGTTTTGGGTTGTTTTGCTGGCATTTTTTCTGTATGTGAATCAATATCTCTACTGATGAGCAATGCTGCTTTGGTCTTGGAAGGCCCAATTCAGACAACTTCCCTTTTTTCCTATTGTGTTTCTGGACAGGCAGCTCACTGAGATTGAGACAAATGGATTTATTAGAAGGAAGGTGATACCCTTGGCCTCTTTCCTGCTAGAAAATCAACCTGTTGCTGGCAGTGATTTAAAAGATTAGCTATTATGCATGGCTTTCTCCTCCTGTCCTTCATAATTACTTAGCTGCTATTTTAGATGGGGAGGAACCACCTTTATTATCAAATGAGGTTTTACCTCCTCTTTCACAGGTGGGGAAGGAATATATGTAGGCTGACTCAGGATACAAAGAGATTACCTGCAGGAAGCCAAGGTTTCACTTCAGACAGGAGGGCTTGGTATGGACAAGAGTTGAGGCAGAATGAGTTTTGGGGGGGTTCTCTTCACTTCAGAGTCCAAATCTATTCATATAGAAAACAGGACTAAGCAACATTACAATGCAGTTATGTGGGGCAAAGTGAGCCTCAGACATAAAAGACCATGTAAGTCCTGAGCCTGTGAACACTGTCATATTAGTTTTGGTGGGATTCTAGTCTCAGTGTCTGCAGCTCATGAAACTCAGCTTCTGTTTAGTCTTGCAGCTGATCAAGTCCCAGAAGGTCCCGAACAAACTGGTCATTTTGCTGGAAACGGAAAAAGAAAAAACACAGCGGAAGGAATATGTTTTCTCTGATTCCAAGGTACACACATAGTGTATTTTCCTCCCACCAGCCTGGAGCAGGTAGCAGGTACCTGAGTGGGAGCGGTACAAGGGGCATTCCTTGGCAGAAAGAGGACCTGCTGAGGAACAGTGGTTTTTGCACTGCAAAAATGAAATTATTCCTTTGTTCTGGAAGCATCCAGAAAGTGAACAAGTGTACTGTGTAAAGGGATAAACTGGAAAGGGCAACCGTCACCGAGGCAGGAGAACAGTGTCGGCAAGCAGTGAGAAGAGGCAAGGAGTCAGCTGAGGGTAGCTGCAAGGAGGTTCATGTAGACAAACAAGAGGGAAGCCTAGGTTTTATTCTGACTAGCTCAGCACGTGTTAAAGTAATACGCAAGCTAAGCACCTAAGAAAATACCACAGGAAACAGAGCCTCTTTGAAGGTTCCAGATAGTGGGGAGCTAACATGCCCTTCAAGTGTGGAGGGAATTTCCTGGTTCAGCTAGTTTTTCAAGATGTTGTGTTGGAGAAGTTAAGCAACTTGTTAATTGTCTCTGCTCCCCCTGTCTAGAAGAGAGAAGGGTTCTGCCAACTTCTGCAGCAGATGAAGAATAAACACTCGGAGCAACCAGAGCCTGATATGATCACCATCTTCATTGGGACTTGGAATATGGGTATGGGCTCATACAGTGCCTTCTGATGTGGGCATTCCTCTGAAGGAATAGACACTTCTCAAAATGTGTGCTCACCTGTCACAATATGCTCCAGACACTGTGTTTGTTCTGGAGCAGACCTGTACACCAGGGTTGTACTGGTGTAGGGGAGGAGCTGGTCTCTAGGCATATTCTCACATATGGTTTGACAGTTTTAATGGTTCCAGAAAAAGGACCTTAAAGAGTACTGAAGGATTCCTCCAGTGACAGGCACTTGTGGCCAGCATGAAGCTGGCACAACAAGCAGCAGTGTATGCTATCCTCCATCTTGCATGCCAGCTGCTTCTGAACCTGACTAGGGACTGTTCATGTCCAGCCTGGGAAGAGAGCTGAGTATCTGCAATATTAAGGGAAGGGGACAGGGTGTAGTTGAGGAGACTGGAACTTAAGTTATTTTTCCAATCTGGGGAGAAAAGCCTGGTTCAACTGCTGTAAGCTGAGCTGTCTGTGCTCAGTCATACTTAAGGGGTAAGGTAAATGCAGTGGCAGGCCAGGACTACCCTTGGCTAGCCTTGGCCTTGGTAAGCTAATGAAAGACAGGAAGATGGCCAAAGCAGAGTCAGTCCTTCATCAGTGACTCAGTTAGGGTTAACATCTTTGTCATCTTAGAACAGTGTGCCCTGGCTAATAGGGAACTGGTATAGGATAGAGTACATGTGAAGCCTGTTATTTCTGTCCCCATGGGTTGTCTGTATCCTCAGTCTGACAGAACATACTCTGACTTACTTTGGTGTTTGATTTGCAAATAAAAGGTGCTGCACCTTCCCCAAAGAAGATCACCTCCTGGTTTCTCTCCAAGGGGCAGGGGAAGACCCGTGATGACACTGCTGACTACATTCCTCATGACATCTATGTGATTGGCACCCAGGAGGATGCCCAAGGGGAGAAGGAATGGCTGGAGACCCTGAGGCAATCCTTGCAGGAAATCACCAGTATCAGCTTCAAAGTGGTGAGAGGTTATTCCAGCTATTGCACATTGCTCAGGCATATGAGGAGAGTAGATTTTCTGCAAATAAGTGACAGAATAAGTGGTGTGTTGCCTACATCTCCTCCCATTCCCTCCCTTCTATTGTCATTGCATTTGGATGAGGGAGAGTGAACTGAATCTGTCTGTGGACTCCACAAGATCCTCCCCTGGAACTTGCTGGATGGGCTTATTGCTATGGATAGTGACCCCCTCACTGCCAAAGCAGGGACCCTGCCATGAGCTCCTCTGCCTGCCAGTCTGTGAGCACTGCAGATGCTGAGCACTTGGGTCAAGTAGTGGTGATATTTTGACCTTCATACAGGAAGAGACTAAAACTTTCTGAGCCAGCAGTAGCCTAGATCTCACCCTAGGCTACTGCACTTACAATAGGAGGTAACAGCACACAGGTATAATCATAAAAGAAACTGAACCTTATTAAGACCATGTTCAGACATTCCTGAGTTTCAGTGATACCAAGAAATAAATCTAAGAATATCTGGAAGGCCACAGTAGAACAGGACTTACGGCTCTCATGATAGTTAGAAAACTGTGCAAATTTTGTGCAAGCAAGGCAATCCAGTGATTAACTTGAAAATAGCACTAGAAAACAGCTAGGTCCTTCCTCCCACCTCTGATTAAAATGACTGAAAGCATATCCTAAGCACAGGAAGAAAATTTGTGTAGGAGAAGTACCACAGAAAGAGCCAGAACGGCTGCAGCTACAGCGCAGCTCTGCAGCACGTGAAGAAATACAACCTCTAACCTTCCCATCCATGCAGATAGCAATCCATACCCTCTGGAACATCAGGATTGTCGTGCTGGCCAAACCAGAACATGAGAACCGCATCAGCCACATCTGCACAGACAACGTGAAGACAGGCATCGCAAACACACTGGGTGAGGAACAGACCTGGTCTTATCCAAAGGACTGAGATCTGCTCAGTCCCTGCCAATACCGTCCTTGAAATGGAACAGCTTTTTCTCCACAAGACTCCTTTGACTGCAGATATGTGACACTAGTGTTACTAAAATTGTATCCCACTAGCACTGATTATAGGTTACCCTGTAAAAAAGGAAATTTATTTGTGTGTATACTTAGCACACATATATTTATATTCCCAGCAAACACCTTTGACTGGCTATTGGATTGCCTTTCCTTGGGTTTCACAAGGAAATTGCACTTCTTTCCCTTCAATTAATCTTTTTTTTTAGCATCCTTAGAAAAACTGTTACCACAATCTGTGCTGTATGCACTAATTCTTTCTGTGCTGATTAAGTTAACTTATTTCTTTTCTCCATTCCACTTCACTTAAGATGTACTGGGTGCTTTATTATCTTTGCTAGACTCAGCCTGGAGGTGGATTGATTTCTTGACATTTTTCACTTACCTTTTTCCAGGTAATAAAGGAGCTGTGGGGGTGTCATTCATGTTCAATGGAACCTCCTTTGGGTTTGTTAACAGCCATTTGACTTCAGGAAGTGAAAAGAAACACAGGTAAGACACATCCTTCCCTCTCTAAAATGGTTGTTGTCCCAAGATGAAATTCCCTGGGCCATGTTTGGAAGGAGGGCCCAACAGACAGTCACAAGCACGTTTTTCTGATCATAAAAGATTATTAAATGTCTCCTGTGACGGCAACCTGTGCTAAAGACACTGCTCATTGTGTCACCATTTAAACGAGGGACTACTATATAGCCATTCCACATGGGCACAGGTGAAATGGACAGGAAAATACCTTCAGAGCCAAGTGTAAATGCCATGCAAGCCCAGTACATGAGGAAAACAGTTTCCTGATCTACAGTATTTCGGAGACATGTGGGAAGGTTTTTCCCATCCCAGAATCATGTGCTGAAGGGTACTGTCTGCCTCCTCAATGTGGGCCGTGCTGCGAGCGCAGGAGCTGTGGTACACCCTGAGGCACACATCCTGCTGGGCAGAGCATTCTGTCAGGAATACCAAGACGGAGTTGTGCAGCACAGAAATACCTCCATGGTGGCTAATTCTCTATACCCAGCTGTGAAATGAGTTTCCATGGTCTAGGCAGGTTCTGTGCTGCATGGGATTGAAGGCAAAGATCCTGACATTGTTGGGAGATATGTACCCACACTGGGAAGAGATGGAGCAGTCAAAGGGATGGTCTTGAAAGCAGAGGTCTTGAAATGGAGAGGTTGGCTTTGCCATCTTTTCCAGTCCAGGACCCAGAAAAGATACGGTGTGGAACTTCTACACAAGGTATTTGCCACTGATGTAGTTAACCTCTATGGAATCATTCCACAGGGCTTGGAATAGCTGTCAGAATCTAGGAATGTGTTTGCTGCTGAAACCCGAAGGCAACAATCTAATGCTGGGTTTCTAGGACATGCAGCTCAGAAAAGCACAGCCCCAGGAGGCAACAGAAGTGGCTTTAGGATAGCTTTCCAGCTTTTCAATTCAGGTGGAAGCAGTCTGACACCCAAGGAGCTGCTCTAAATGCCACTGCCCCTCCTCAGAGCAGGCTGCCCCCCAGCTCACCAGATACACAACTTACAAGGTGCAGCATGAGCTGTGCTGTGCTATTGGCCGCATTGAGTAGGTTGGGAGACACTGAGCATGTCACCTGGGCCTGTCTGCTGAGGTGCAGTGCCAGACAGGGGTGGCAAGTTCTCAGCTTCTGATGTGCCCTCCTCTAGATGTCGAGCCAGACTGGTTCCTGCCTGGTAAAGCATCAGTTTGTGCCAGTGCAGGCACTTAGAAACCGCATGGCAATTTAGTTTGTCAGGCAGATGTTTCTTGTCTTGACAGACGCAACCAGAACTACATGAGCATCCTGCGCTTCCTGACACTGGGAGATAAGAAACTGAGTCCGTTTAACATCACTCATCGCTTTACTCATCTATTCTGGCTGGGAGACTTGAACTACCGCGTGGAGCAGCCCCCAACGGTTAGGGATGCTGTGTGAATCCCTGGGGAGAGAAAATACTGTGTTGCCATAGAAGCGCTGTCTTTTCCCAATCTAAGGCAACATGGCAGACAGTGGCAGAAATAGGGGAGGCAGAAAGGATCCCTAGGGCATAAGTGTGACACCAGTTGAGGGAGGAAAGGAAATCCCTTTTGCCCTCTCCAAGGATTAATGGACCCAGGAATGGCATCTGGCATACTCTGCTGCTCCGGGTGGCATCACTTCCCCAGACTCCTAACTCCCCACTGTGAGTAAGCATCTGTCTGTGAACAGCTTGATGCAGAGATTGCCTTTCTGCACTATTTGGTTAGCTTTTAATGGCTCAGAACCGGCCTTCAGAAACAAGCAAGCCATAATAAATACTGGATAGGTTTCAGTAGGTGGGAGACAACAGCCAGGCTGGTGTTGATGTACATCTGGCAGTGTGTGTGCTTGTGTGGGGGTTGTGTGGGCATTTTGATGTGTGTTTTGATAGACAAATGTTTGGTCACGCAGCAAAGACTGGGGCCTTTCAGTGAAGGGAACAGTGGGAAAGTGGCAGGGGCATGGCTCTGTGAATCAGTTCAGAAGCACTTGCTGGCTCCTCACTGAAGGGAGTATTTATAAGGAGCTTTTGCATCATCTGCAGCTCTGCTGTTTCCCTGTTGGCAGGAAGCAGAGAATATTATCCAGAAGATCAGGCAGCAGCAGTATCCGGAGCTGCTGGCCTTCGACCAGCTTCTCATAGAGAGAAAGGACCAAAAGGTGTTTCTGCAATTTGGTAAGATTCTGAGGTTGTTGGCAGGTTCCTCTCCCGTTTCCACCAACTTTCTGTGCCAGACTTGATGTGGGGCAGCGTGTACAGAGCAGTGCCTGTCTCAGCCAGGTGAGGGTTCTCAATGGGCCACACTGTAACAGCTATCTCTCTGTTTTAGAGGAAGAAGAGATCACTTTTGCTCCAACCTACCGCTTTGAAAGAGGCACCCGGGAGAAGTATGTTTACACCAAGCAAAAAGCTACAGGGGTAGGTGAAAACTCATGTCTCTTCAGAAGTATGTGACAGAGCAGGGAAATAACTCCTACAGAAGGAAGTGACCTAAACCAGTCTCTGCATTTTTTGCCCTTGTACTGTTCTGAAAGGAGTCAATACAAAGAAAAAGATTTGACACAGATCTGTGGTGCTTGAGCAAGTGAATTTCCTGTTCTTTTGTGAGCTGGTCCTTTCTCTTCTTCTTGACATCACTTCTCCTTTGGTTTGCAGATGAAGTACAATTTGCCATCCTGGTGTGATCGAGTGCTCTGGAAATCATATCCCATGGTGCACGTTGTGTGTCAGTCCTATGGTGGGTAGATAACAGATTGTAGATAGCAAAGCAATCAGTCTGAAGCGGAAATGATTCAGAGCACAGTCTGTAGGATCTCCCTGCACTGCCAGGCACTCAGCACAGAGGGACCTGATGTTAAACCGGGCAGAGTGGAGCCAGATCTCTCTGCCTGTAACCTTACAAGGTTGGGAATTAATTCTGATACTCTTTTCTATGCAGAATACCCCTCAGACAGTTGCAGCTGTCCAGTTTCAGGCCACACTGCAGGATCATTTTACACCAGTCATTTCTTGGCAACAACAACTTTTCCTGTGCAGTTACCATCAGGAGCTCCTTGCTTGATGGTGCCAGCAGGGTACGTGGTACTGTGTACTGCATACACAGTCCAGTCTGAGGCTGGAGCTGCAAACATCCCTCTTCTGTCAAATCGCATTCCAGAAAGACTGTGTGGTACCAAGAACCTGTTCCCTTTCTCACTGAGAAACATCACAGAAGTGCAGTGCAGGGAAGAGAGGAATCTCATAAGACCTGTTTAAAAAATGACTCAGAATTTCATTGAGTCCATGTAGGACCAAGCATCTGAGCATGATGTTGATGGTTTCCTGTGTATGGGAATGAGAAGAGGGCTGTAGATGTCTCTTGGGGTATAAGGTGGACTGCTCTGATCAGAGAGCCTATGATGATGAGGTGTGTGGTCAAGTAAGTACCTTTATGAAGTCTGTTCAGTGGACTGGGCTTGCTAGAACTCAGTGTGCACTTAGGTCAAGTCAGGACCTTGCTCAATCACTGTTAATCTTGGGCCATGAGTTGCAGTGTAGCACTGAAGCAGCACCAGTGTACTCTTCTGTGATTTCCTGCCATATTTGCACTTTAGTTAGCTGTGCAAACTGCAGAGGCAACCAGAAAGCCTGTAACTGCCTTTTGTGCTGTGAGAATCTAACACTGACAGTCGCTTGCCAAATGTTGTGTCCGTTAACCTAATCTTTATGTATTTTGACAGAAGAGTTACATTCCCAAATACTAACATGAGATTATGTAGAAACACCTTTGACTGGAGACAGTTACCACAGCGACTGTTATGTTTGCTGGAAAATTACTGAATAATATTGCTATTGCAGTGATTTCACCAGAGCAGAACATAAGGCAGTAACTCTCCTCCCTTTCTCATTGGCAGGCTGCACCACTGACATCATGACAAGTGACCACAGTCCTGTCTTCGCCACCTTCGAAGTGGGAGTCACCTCACAGTTTGTTTCCAAGAATGGTTAGTCAGTCTGGGTGCAATCATGCTGTCTTCACCTTTGGGCACAAAACACAATGCTTTGTATATGTTAAAAGAAAAAGCTGACCCTTTAAGAGTCGAAAATGCACTTTCTTTATCTCCTGTTGAAAATGCTGTTTTTTTCCCTTCTTCTTTTCTAGACTCCAAGTACACAAATTCCCAAGGGGAGATAGAGTTCCTGCACTGTTACGCCACTCTGAAGACCAAGTCCCAGACCAAGTTCTACATCGAGTTTCACTCCAGCTGCTTAGAAAGTAGGGTTTTGCCCAACTTTATTCTTTCTGTCAGAGTTTCCCGCTAGTTTGGATTAGTTCCCCTTCCTTTTGCTTGGATCTCAGTAAATAGCTGTGTGGATCACTTGTTCCAGTGCAAAAAAGGGATGTCCTAGAGATTTGTTGTAGTTTACGAATCATCCTATACTGTCAGCAATACAATCCAAAACACACAGCCATTTAGCTATAATCCATGCTTAGACATGTAGTCTTCCACCATTTCTTCCATCTTGTTTGGCAACCTGATAATTTCTTGAAGAGAAGCACATGTTGTTCTTGCTTATTACACAGGCAATCTCTACTTAGCAAGCACATGATCAATTGCATTTCTGACTGTGCCTGCTACAAATGATCGGCTGCTTTCAAAGCAAAGCATCTGCTTTAAGCTAATAAAAATAACTGCCCTGGTTTAAAAAAGAATAAACCAGAGGATCAGCCTCAGGTGAAAGGAAAAGGAGTGATCTGACTCCATAAATGTACCCTCCAGTGCTGCAGGTTTCATTCCCTGTCCCTGTGCTGCAGGGCTGAGCCTCAGCTGTTTATGTAATGCAAGCCTACATGCCCTTGCTGTGTGTTTTTTTAAGCGGTTCCCCATCACAGGACAGCTCCTGTAAGTGGGACAGCATGCCTTCAGTGTATGCTTCATCACATTATCGCATGTCAGAGCGCCGTGTCAAAGGCAGCTCCATAAAAGATTATTTTTTGGCTGTATCGAAATTTGCATAAATTTCTATGGAAACAGTGTATTACGAATCTTAAATTAGAATTTCAAAAGTGTGCTATCTTGAGTGGCGTAGGAAGAGCTGTCATGTTCTTATCCTCCAGTCCATGTATGCACTGAGCTTCTCAGTGCCAAGTTTAACTGTAAAATAAAACCATTTAGCAATGCACCAGGAAAATCACATGTAAAGTTACTGTGTAAACATGGACCCAAAGCTCAGACTTGAAGCTTCTTAATACTTGCAAAACTTGTGTCCAATTGGGATAATAACTGTAGGCGTTTTGGAGATCTGGCATCTGAAGAGGATTCGTAGCCAAGTTCTGGTGTCTTTTTTCTGGCAAACTCCTTTCTCATCACTTTGCAGGTTTTGTGAAGAGCCAGGAAGGAGAAAATGAGGATGGGAGTGAAGGGGAGCTTGTGGTAAAGTTCATTGATGCACTTCCAAAGGTAAGCAGGGACTCCGTTTCCATATCCATATGGAAGAGAAGCCTTCCACTTGCATCCTGTTAGCAACATTAAGTCTTATATGAACGTTATTTTCAGGAACATGGCTGTGGTCTTGTTTACACTCAAAAGAGGCTGTAAGAATGCAGGATGGGCTTAAGCTAACCAGAGTGTGTTATAAGCAGGAAAGAACTTTCTTGCCAGTATACTACATAAAAAATGTCTCTTTTATACAGTATGCTTTCATCTCTATCAGGAATTCTGCTGGCGTGATCATGTCACTCAGGAGTGTGACCTTCTTCTCACACTTCTAGTGAACACAACTATGCTGACAAGTCTTTTAAGCAGGCCCTATTAGTTTTTATGTTTTAGATGGAAGAGAAGACAAAGAGCAGCTCTACCCTGGAGTTTCTCTGCCCTGTCAGGCAAAGTTTTTCTCAGTATTTTATAGAAAAGTTGACTATTTTTTACCTGTGTTAAAAAAGACCATCAGTGGCCAGACATAGTGTTCCATGCGTCAGTGTCAGAGACAAGTCCTACCCTTGAGATCAGAGCTCTTCTCCATTTTCTGTCATGGCGAGAGCTGGAAGTATTATCAGAGCTCCTGGATTTGGAGTAAACATACATGTCAGTGCCCTTCTGAAAAGTTAACAAATGCTGACTTTGAAAAGAGTGCCTTAACACTGAAAGATTGGGGAAAGGCTGTACAATAAGTGATTGTAACAACAACCAAACAGATTTTGGGGACCAAACTGAATCAAAGTCCAGATCACTTCCTCCTAGAGCAGTTTTTAGTCCTGCACTGCAGAAGAAAATTGCAGCTTAGGCCGTTAGTGTTTGATTTGTAGCATTCCATCTGCGGTGCTGGGAGTGAGAGTGGGGGGACTCTAAAAGTATGTAGCCTCCTACCACAGATCTCCAAACATCATCAAAGAGGCTGATCCTAGAGGTGGCATGATATCCTCATCCGTTTGTCCAGCTGAGCTCTGCTCATTTGGGACTGAGGCACAGGGATAACTGTGTTCATGTAGCCCACCTATTGTATTGACCCACATTAACTTGTCTTTGCAGCTGACTCCCATTATTTCAGACCCAGAATACCTTCTGGATCAACACATCCTGATCAGCATTAAGTCATCAGACAGTGATGAATCTTACGGTAAGTGTTTAGCTCTAAAGTTCTAGATGAGTCAAAATCTACTTAGAGTTTTCCAAACTGCTGAAGGAGTGGGAGAGAACAGAAGTTACTCTTATAGACTGAACGTCCATGATGCTCTGACTTCTGATTTGGAACTCAATACACACAAGAATACATTCTGGGGAATAATTTGTGAGCTAAGGATGATTAGAAGCAAATTAACTTGAAGCAACAATCTGTGTGAGCTTTACCAGCCCCAAAAGAGCAATGGCTTAAAAAGAAAGTACAGAAATTAATTCAGGAGTCAATCTGTTTAAATTAGTTAACTCAAAACATACAAATCCTCTTTTATGGATTTGGCTCATGTTTTCTTTACCACTAATGGAAGCTCAGAACCCTGTAGCCACCTGCAGCTGTCTCCAATGCCCAAATCCTTCACACATATGTGAAGAAGTGAAATGAATGCTGCTGATTTCTCCAGGGACATTACATTCCTTACTGTGATCCAGAGCAGATTCTCTCCGGTAATCTCAGCCCTGTCAGCACAGTGAGAGTAGATGACTGACAGGAGAAAAATACTTCAATGCTTTTTTTTCCCAGTCCCAGGCTCGTTGTCTCCTTGTCTCTAGGGGAAGGCTGCATTGCCCTGCGAATAGAAGCAACAGAATCCTTAGTTCCTATCCATACTGTGCTGACACACCATGGTGAGAAAACAGGAGTCTTCCAAGGTGAAATCAAGCTACAGACATCACAAGGAAAACAGAGAGAGAAACTGTATGGTAAGGAACGAGATTATCTCTGCAGTGCTCACCCCAGAGAATATCCATCTCTAAATACATCTGTCAAAGAACTGAAAATTATCCTTGCAGTGCTTTTAGTCCAAAGAGGCAAGAACTTTTGATGCTGACTGCAAGATATGAGTATCCTTAGTTCTCAGGAGTATACGTGTGCTCTTTCGGAAAGGCACAGCAATGTGATTTGTTTTTTTTCCTTTTTCATCATTCAAGTAAATTCAGCAGACTGAGAGAGCCCCCTGTCTGTCACTAATACTGGTTTTATTGAATGGCGATGCCTTAGTTCCACTTGTGGCCATATGATAAGGTGCCGAAGCTTGCCCTGTTCTGGTCATCCTGGGGGAACATCAACAAAGAGCATATGAGGCTCTCAAGTAGCACTCCTTAGCTAAAGGATCACAACCCTGCTCATTTTCATCTTGCTACCTGTTGTTCTCTTTCAGAGTACAAAAGCAGCCTCTTTACATTTACTATTATTCTCGATGGTAAAATGATCTGTATGTGGCTGTTTGGTGGATCATGACCTTTCTATTTCAAGAAACACAATTTTTCCTGTGTCATATTGTTGAAAGTAATACCATCAACTGCTTAAAACTGTCATTCTGATAGTCAAGAGAGATGCCTTAATACAAGCAGTAACACAGAAAACTTATGCAATCATACTGTGAAGCTGCCAAAACACTTTTTAATGCCTTTTCTTTCCTTCAGATTTTGTCAAGATTGAACGTGATGAAATTGCTGGGCAGAAACCAAAGAATAACAGCAACTTAGAGCCTAGCAAAGACTGGGATCAGACTAACAGGTAAAGGACAAGTGTGTGAGCTGGTTATGGAAAAGTAGTTGACTCAATAAAGGCAAAGCTGTGCTTGCTGTGGGAGCAGTATTAATAGGCATGCTGAGCACTGGGAAGCTGCCTTTGTGGCTCTCTGGTCAGGGCTGGTCAATGCTTCTGTGCCCAAAGCTTCACAAACTGAGAATGCATTAGTCAGGGTAGGTTCCTGCATCTCACTGAAAGAGGGACCTTTTATTTCCAACAGAAAGTCAAAATCTACTCATCTGGTGGCCAGAGAGGCAGCAGCCATTGCTCGCTACTGGGGGAGTGCTTCCTCTTCTCCAGACAACTTGGGAAAGGAGGACACATTACGGTAATCTTGTTGCTTCACCTCTGCCGGCTTGGGGTGGGAAGCTGTGCTCACACTGCCTGTCTTTTCCTTCCCAAGAATCACAGGCTTACAGCTTCATAGGCGCATTTCTTTGCAGGCAACTTCCTGCCTTCTCCCTGCTAGACTATATAGGTACACCTCAAAAGACCTCTCCTGTTGTTCCTTATTCCTATGCTGTGCAATGCTGCCCAGTGCTGCCATTTGCCTCTTGCTTGGAGCCATTCTGCTACAGCTTCCAGCTGAACTGCTGGGCCTAGAAACCTGTATAAGCCTCTGAGTGCTCTCTGCAGCCTGGAAATGGAAGTGCCTGTGACAGCCAGGGAAACTATTTGGTGCTGGGACCTTGACCCAGCTGCTTCCTCTCCAATGACCCAGGGCAGAGAGAGGCACTAACAGGACTCCTACTTATTCTCTGATTCCAAAGCATCAGTGGCCAAAAAAATAAGTAGGTGGCACTAAATCTAAGCACTTAGTGGGCACTAACTCCTTTAGATCTGGCAGGGAGACAAGAAACGTATTTGTTCATGTGTCTTCCTAACAGTTTTTTTTCTCTTCAGCAGCTCCACTCCCACAGACATCAGCAACCCCAACTACCTGGGGATGGCTGCTTTCTCTCAGCAGCCGTCTGCAACTAGCCAGCTTAAGCAGATACCTTCACCAGACCAACCACCTGCTCTCTGGAGCTATGAGCAGCAGCCCAAAGAGACTACATCTGTAATGGGACAGAGTCAGTCATCCTCCACATCACCTTCTGTGTCACCTCTATCTCCAAAACCATCTCTCCAGCCTACAGTAAACAGAAGCATTTGTAGTCGGAGCCAAGAGTACCTGTAAGTCTTTGAGTTGAGTGCCCTCTCTTCTGTCATTCTGCACAGTCACTGTTTCATGATCTGTAGAGAATTCAAGGTGCTGCATATTCTCTCAGACTTTCATCTCCAGAATTAGAGAAAGATAACTGAGGGTCACAAGTGCAGCACATCACATATTCAAAGAAAACTAGTATAGCTAGTTTTGTGAAAGGAAAACACAAAATATATGTGTAAATTTCATTCTCTACCAAGAGAAAAGAAGGAAAAGGCCACAGAGTTGGTAACAAAGAAGAAAAGGGAAGAGTGACATAGATCTTTCCACTGGATGTGAAGGAGGAGAGCTCCTTCACATGTCCTGTGTGAAGTACTTAAACCGAATTTCTGTGTACACCACTACACAAGTGTCCAGTTTGCCGTAGAAGTTAGTGTCCATCTACTGCATCTGTCACAAGTCTTGATGCAGAATTTTCATCCAGCAATTGAAAATATCCCATCCGTATGCATCTAAGTAAAGTGATGAGGCTATTCCACCCCAGTGCTGTACACACTGTCCTTGTTCAGACCTTCTTTTCATAGTGACAGATGCTTCCTGTGTCTGGGCTATAGTTCACTAGTAAATGGATGTTGCACTCCATAAGCCAGAACTTGCAGAATTCAGAGCTGCAAGCAGTGCCTCAATCTGTTATGCACCTGACAAGGCTTCATCATGGTCTCAGCTCTTTTCTCCTGCATGTACTGACTTCCAGAAAATAACTTGAAGAAAGCAGCACAACTCATTTGAAGACTTCCAAAGAATATGTGCCACTCACACCTATTCTCCTCTGTTCAGTGATATTGTGGCTGATCTTTTAAGAATCATGATGGCTCTCCAGATGAAAGCCTTGCCAAATCAGGTCAAGTCACATAAAACCCACAAAACCTCCCTTGTCCCACTGTATAGCTGTGCTGTCATTCCAGTCTGAGCCCCAATTCAAAGGCCTCAGCTGTGAATGAACAATGATTGCCTCACCTACAGAATTATAGCTGTTACTCGTATATAGTGCATTTGAGTGCATCAAGGAGTCTTATCCCTTCCCCAGGAATACCATGTAACATTGGTAGCGAGAGGAGATTGACCTAGTTGTAAAATGCTACAGTATGATGTGAGCTATGACTCAGCTAACTGTCCAGACAGACGTTTCAATCCTTTCTGCCAAATCTGAATATTCTTTTTAGTATTTAAATTCAGATTTGTGAGTGTCACAGAGCCTTCAGAGCACTTGACACAGTTTGGCTCAGTAGCTTATCTCTGTTTAAAGAGAAGCCAATTACCACTTGACAAAGACTGTAGTCCAGCAGGGAGTTTATACAGTACCATGCTTATCTGGTCTCTGCTGTCATATTAATAATGATTAAACAAAGTAAAAACAATGCAAAATTCTGTTCTCTTCCCAAATTTTACTGTTATCCTGCCACCCCTTTGCACAGTCTGTTCAGTCTTGCTATGCTCATTTCCTATTCACTTTCTGTTTAAATCAGTCTCTTGCCTGCTTTTTACAAGTCTCTCTTTACAATGCTTTGATGACTATAGGCCACCTGAACTGGGGAAAACCATAGCAGAGCCTTCACTTCAGGAGGAGGGGCAGCAAAAGCCAGAGATGTTTGAGAACCCACTGTATGGCTCTATGGGGTATAAGGGCAAGGTGGCACCAAAGAAAGAGCAGGACTACCCCAAGGCCTCGCGAAAAGAGCAGCCACCACTGCCTGATCAGAGCTGTCATCTCACAAAACCCCAGGAGCCTGAGAGCAGCAAGACCCCCAGCAAACAGCCATCACCACCTTTCCTGGTCCCCACACAGCGCTTTCGGTCCTATACCTGCTCTGGCCAATCCGAAGAAAAGAATACAGGTGAAAAGACTCAAGGCAAGCTGAAGATTACCACACCATTAGAAAACTCAGCACCGCTCAAAAAGCTAGTCAAGCCATTGAGGTCTGAAGTCAGCCCAAGTGCCCAGGGGCAGCAGAACAAACCGCCCCTTCCCTCGAAGAGCCAGGCAGTGCTGGACATGCAGAACTCCAAGGGGCGAGACTATCGGGACAGTTCAGAGCTGCCTCACTCTGGGAAGCATTGGACAGAAGAAGGACCGGTCAGCAGGACAACTACACCGGTGTGTTACTTGTGGCAGTGGGGCAGGGTAGAAGTTGGCCTCACAGCAGAATGCTGCTAGAGTAGCACTGGCTTAATCACTCTGCCCTTGCTCTGCCTTTCCTAACCAAGCTCAGAGCACTGTCCCACAAGCCTACAGGGCCTGCAGAGGAGGGAGTGTCGTACAGCAGTATTGCTGCAGAAGATGTCATGTTGCGAAGCCATAGTTTTGCATGTAGTTTTAATTTCTTCTGAAATGTTTAAACTTGATGGCCAGAACAGGAACACAAATAGTCAGCTACTTCATTATTGCTCCTTTGGTGCATGCTGCATTATGCCTGAAAATGTCCACAGCACAAACCTACAGCACAAACCTACAGTATTGGCTAAGAGATGTGCTTTGCTATAAATAATAAAAAGATGATTAAAAGTAGTTATCCGTGGGAAGCATTTATCAGCTTAGAACAGCGGTGTCCAAACCCATTACTGAACCCCCCACAGAAATAATCACACATCTACTTCTCTGGGTGGTGGGGTTTTGGGGGGCAGAAGGTTCTTTTTTTTCTTGGTTTTGGGGTTTCTTTTGTTTGTTGGCTTTGGTTTTGTTTGGGGGTTTTTGTTTGTTTTGTGGAAGGTTCTTCTGATTTTTTTCTTTTTTTCTTTCTTGTGGGTTTTGTTTGTTTGTGGGGGTTGGGGTTGTTTTTTTGTTGGCTCGGGTTTTTTCTCCTCCAGAACATCACGAGCTGGATGAGAAGAAGCAGGGGAGGTCATAGTAAATGGGCTTGGGAGAAAACAAGATCCCACTTGAGTGAGCTGTAGGATTGTGGTTTTTTTTGCTTCTCAATCAAGACTTTGAGAATTGACACTAGATGTCTTCTCTTGTGTCCACAGTGACAATGACACAGCAGATGGCACCCTAGGAGGAATCCTGATGGGAAGAAAGATGGAGATCGCTGCTTGGTTCACACTGATGTCCTCTGGTCTGGTTCTTAAAAGACTGGGCAGTTTTACTTCTGAGGGTGTATCCGTCCCTATGATTATGAAAATATTCGAGCTGAGAAGTTTATCCTATGTTACTCAGAACAAGAGGAGCCGGGACCACAATACCAAATGCAAGTTACCCTTTTATAGTGTCACCCTGGTACTTCTGTTAAGAGGCAGGTGATTCAGTACACACATTAGTAAACGTTCTGAAAAAGAGGAAGGTACGGTAAAAGGCCCAAGAGACAGAAGGGGTGTATTTAAAGAGCTTCCTTTCCAAAAAAAGCAAAATTTTTATTTTGTGTTACAGAATCCCTACTGAAGAGTGATGTGTAAAAGAAAGCATTTTGAAAGCGGTACAGCTCCAAAAGCACGTCCTGTCTGTGGAGCAAGGAGTTAGGGGAGGGTGGGAAAACAGTTGGAATGGCAGATACCGATGTCACACACTGCCAATGGAGCCAGTTTTGCCTCTAGCATTAGCTGGCAGGTTGCATTCATGCATGATTCATGCGGAGTGTGAGGGCTGGCCCTTGGCACTGTGGCTCTTTTTCTTTCTAGCAGGTAGTGCTTTTGTACCCCTAACAAACAAAGGGAGCTATCAGAAACACATGCAGGAATGGGAGAATAGGCAGGACCCATAGGCAGTCCAGGAGTATAGCTGCCTGAAGGGATGGACAGCAGTCATTCCAGCCAGTCTTACAGCAAGCGCTCTGGTTTTGAAGGACAATGGCCAGCTGGTTTTGTAGCATTCTGAATAGATTAATGCTGACCTTACTGTACACTTAAGTACAATGACTGAGAATGAATAATGTTCACATACTTGTAATATCTGTTATATTCACATTAAGTATTAATGCTGTGGTTACAATTAGGCTATGCCTGTTTGTGACTTAATTGTTGCTATTGTTTCCATGTTGGTTACTTAAAAAAGTAATAAAATATTCACCTTTCTGATCATTTTTTTTCTGAAAATTCAGCACTGCCTGCCATGATTCAGCTTCAGTTGGGTGCTACACTCAGTGACTGTAGTCCCTGCCCAGAAGAAACACCAAAGCATCAAGGAGCGCCCAGAGATAAAACCGAGGACATATTTGTGTGTGTGTGTGTGTGTGTGTGTGTGCACAGACCCTTCGTGGATACAACTTGTTTAAAAACTCTAGCACCTGTTAGCAGGTACAGTTACAGTTGTGTGAGTATAGAAAATGCACAGTAATTTTACTGGAGCAGAAGATGCTGAGCATAGGCTTGTGAGACTGGGTGGGAAAGGTAGAAACCTTCTAAAAAGAGAGGTTTTTCTGCCATGCAGGTTAGAGTTTCAAGGCATCATTACTGAAACACCTGGCACTCCACCTAGAAGTCAGCAAGACAGGCCATGAATTTACATTCCTCTTGCTTTATTCAACAGAGTCCTCTCTCTGTAATCCTCGTAATTCAATAGCTGTGGTATTTCCCTGAACCTGGGGAGAGTTTCACTTTTCCAGATTGCAGAATAATTCATACAGCCACAGAGTAAGACTTTCTTGGAGCAGGAGAACTTTCTGTGCAATATGGAGTGGGATCTCCATGCTAATCCTGTGTTCTTGTATGTTCAGAGATGGAAATGTGACAGGATTTCTACAAAGCGTTTTTAACTTCTCAACAAGGAGACAGGGTCAGATTTTCTGTGTTTATCCACCAACTTCCTAAGCTCTAGAAAAGAAAGTAGATTCCCCAAAGTTTGCAAAATAAAAGTTTGATATAAAGCAAATATAGCTTCTTGCAAAAATATTCTCCTGTTTGGCAATACTGCTTAAAACTGGCACAGATTTGCGAATGAGCAGTTTAAGAACACGGGACTTACTAAGGCATAACATCCAGGTACTTGATCTGGCCTGTCCTTTAGAAGGGTGTATTGCTGGGGGAGGAGAGAAGCTCTCTGCAGAGTTTCCTGCAGTAAGAAAATGCATTTCTATTCCCATGCTAAGAATGCATTACCTACTAGATTGAGAGCTGGGTAAAAGTTATCACTTGTGTCTCCAAAGAGAGTCTGAGGTATCCTCTGTATCAGGAATGATGGAAAATGCCACCAGACATTTTGCAAGTGGAAAACGTGCAAAAGGACGTTCAGTAAAGAGTTTTCTGAGGCCTCTGCAGAAGAGAGTTCTCAGGTGAGCAATTTAGACACAGAGTGGTAGAGACAGGCTGGTGCAAAAAAAGTAGGGGTACACTACACAATATTTGTCTCTATGGTAAGACTAGCAGAACCTTGAGATGGCAGAATTGGTCACACCAACTGTGAGAGCTTCCCAGATGTGAATATTAGAAAATCTAAACTTAACAAATGTCTTGTGCTTATGTTTGTTTCATTTGTGCCTTCTGTCATAATGCCTTTAATATTTAAAGGTTTTACTGCCTTGTGTCCTGAACCAGATGAAACCTGGACTGAACACGAGCTTCTTCTTTACCTTGTGTCCCTGGGCTTATGAACCTCTTGCCAAACCAGGCACATTATTCTGCAAGCTCTTTTATTGTCCAGTTAAGTTGGTACAGACAGTACAAGTAGAAGAAATGAAGGGTCTGAATTGACCAGTTTTCCTCAGGTGTAATACCTGTCTGCAACCTTCCAGCATCCTTTAACTTCTTAAAATAGCTGCAGTCATAGTGTACTTATTTCAGGGGAGACCCAGCTGTCAGAAATGCTTTAAGTTCCAAGTTACAGGATGTAATGTGTAGAACACAGTAACTTTAAAATCCTGTTTCCTGCCAGCACCTGATGCATCTAACGCAAGCCTCTGCATCCTCTCAACTGTGAAACTATCACAGGGCACTGTTAAATCTCTTCCTAAAATGCTGTATTTGGCTAAATTTTTCCCTCCTGTTGAAAATAGGGTCTTATAGAAAATGGCTCAAGGAGGAGGGAAAACAGAAGGAAAAAAACCCAAAACAAATGAAGACAAGTTAGTCCCTCCAAAATAGCAAGGGGATAATTTTGATGTTGGTTACAAATTATGATGCTTAGGCCTCTAGTCTGCTGGGACCAAACACTCTTTTTCTGTACAGCTTAAAACAAAGCGTTTAGTCACTATCTTTCAGGTTTTTTTTTAAACTAAAGTTCATCCTAAAGTTTTTGTGTTTTTCTGTTTTCCTTGTCATAGTACAGTTAAATTAGGGGTATCTTGTAAAAAAATTAATTGATTCCTCCCCCCCCCCCCCCCCCAATCAATTTTTATAATTTATTCGGAGAAAACTCCAGGAACAAACTCACCAACAGAATTTCAAGTTGACAAGCGGGTATTCTTTACTGTGGCGCCGGGAGGCACGGGGGATAGCTCCTCCTAACGTGTGTCCCCGAATTGCTATACAGGTCATCCTTATATGGTCACCGAGCATATTACATCATTTCCTCAAAAGTTTCCGGCATGCATACAAAAATGTGGTGGTCTTTAAGGGTCGTTTACTTTTCCCAACAAGCTTAATTAACATTACAGACAGACATAGCAATCATCCTGCCCTTCTACTTATCAGTTAGTTTAACTGCTCTCATCCTGGACATCCGCTAGTCCAGGATACTCACTAGTAGATGCTTACACCAGCTTAATGGGTTTATTAACACCCCAAGCATAGCAATCATCCTGTCCTTTTACTTACCAGTTAGTTTATCTGTGCCCACCCTGGACATCTGCTAGTCCCAGATACTCCCCATCCCCAGGTCCTGTCCTTCTATTCTGCTTTTCTCACACCTTTTGTACTGAGGTCCTGAGGGCCTGAAACTATGTCAACTACCTTCAAGTGCCGCAGTTATTTTCCATTACAAAGCCATCAAACTTAACATTACTTAGAACTGATTATATTTTGTATTTTTGTGTCTCATAATGAAGGCTCAGTTACTTGTGCATGATTAAACTGTGGGTGTTAGGACTAGCTAACTGACCAAAGTGACTCAGGGCAATTCCCAGAGACCTCCTAACCAATGACTCCAGATGGCAATAGACTGGATATGCACAATATCCAAATACTTATTTATTTTCCTAATTTCTGCCTAAGAGAAATACACACTTTTCCCTCTGGGGCATTTGCTGAAGACACTCCATCCCTCCCCTCATTTGTTATATCCCTTGCTGATAACATAAATGAGAAATGCAGCTAGTGGACTGTGCATCAGGAAAGTTTAGGTGATGGTGAAGGCTTCTCTTTATCTGCAGTTATAACTGACAGTTTGGTGCCATAATATATGTCAGCTGCATCTGTGTGGTGCTTGTTTTGTGGTGGCTGAAATATTTAATGAAGGAGTCGATGACTTTCCCTATTTTCTGTGCACAGCTGAAGCAAGAGCCCTGTACAACTGGAACTGTCTCGTAACTGCTCACATCTGCCACCCAAGTGCCTATGGAGGGGGCTCATTATGCAAGTGATACAGAATCCAAATAGTCATTTCAACATGCCAAATTTCCCTAGCGAAGAAAAGGTGTTAGCTGTAGGGGTACAAGATGTTCTTTCTCTCTCTCTATATATATATATAAGCAAACATCAGTTTATTATTCACATGAATATGAAAAAGATCTCCTTTCTAATTCCACAGAGTGCATGTGGTGTGTTTCAAATGTGTCTCTTAATAAGAAGTATTTTAAGATTGCATTTGTGTCAAAACTTGTGAAGTCTTTCAGAAGCTCTTTCACAGCTGAATCCCAGGTTGACTGAAGCGATTTCTTTTCACCTACTGTAATTTGCTTTATTTTCTTCTGATGCATCACCAAATTTCCCTGAACTTCTATTCTCAGTTCACCACCATTATCCTGTTTTATTAATTTAATTTGAGCTCCCAAGTCAGCTAAACAAAAGGTACATTAGACATGCAGAGATTAATTCAGCTCAGCAGAACCATCCGCTGGTTCATAATGTCATGTGTATGAATGCAGTCTATATTGAAGCCATGGTTTATTTCTGTCCCAGTTCTGCTTCACTTTATTTCAGCTTCTAGACCTGGATAAAGGTTTTTGTCCAAAAACACTCAGTTTCTGCAAACGCACAGAAGGGCTTCAGTGTATCCTTTTCGATCAAAAATAACATTGCTCTGTAGCATTCAGAAAACTGTAATCAAAACTCTAATCTCAAAATCCCTGTTTTTCAGCAGATATCAGGAATACTAGCCATGAGCATTTGCTGAGATTTGGGGGCTGGACTTGAGGATCTCCAGAGGCCCATCCAGTCTCAACTATTTTCTGCTTCTGTGTTTATACTTAAATGAAGTTATTCTGTGCCAGAGATGGTGATCTGCTACACGTTATGGTTATTACTAACATTTTATTGCATTTTTTACAGGGTCTGGTGTAGATTGCATATAGAATAAATTAATCTCTGATCATAAAGCATTACATTATATCATAACTAATAGAGATATAGATTGCACACAACAGAATAGTAAATGGTTGACTTTTGGAAAAGAATTAATGAATCAAAAAGGATGAAGCAGACGGGGTCCAGCAACAAGCAGGAGGTTGCAGTAAAGCAACCAGTGAAGTAGAGACTGTGGCATAAGAGAGGATCCAGCAGAAAGCAGGTGGGTAAAAGCCATCTCTAACAGAAAGGTCGAGCCAGAGAAGGGACAAAGGAACAGCAAAGAAACTGGAAAAGAAACAAGAGACCTTTGTAACAGACAGGATGAAGAGTTAGCATGGAAATTATGTCTGCTTGGTACTTTACAGCAATTTGCATCTTCACAATTACAGCTTGTAAGCACAAAGAAAAAGACAAGATGTGGGAAATGTTCCTTCTTTTCAAATGTAAACTCCAAGATCCAAAACAAAGGCTAATTTGAAAATGGAGCTTTGAATTTAATTTAGCCTTTGGGGAGCACACTGGTGATCAGCATCTTCCCAGAAAATGAGTATTTCCAGTTCTGTCATGGTTTAAGCTGCTGGATTTGGGTCAGAAAGAGCATGTCAAAACATGACCCTCTCAGCATAGAATTTCTGAAAAATTAGACTTGAAGGGACCCATGTAATCCATTCCCCATGCCAGCAAAGCATAAACTGCTAAATTCTTCATGGGGAAATGCTTTTACTGGCCTAACACACCTCCAGCGTAGAAGTTTCTCATCTTCCTCGAGCAGTCTGTTTCAGAGCTTCACCTGCCTTTCCAGCCTTTCCTTGTCTCTAGTGGGCATTTCTGGTGGACTTCAAGCACTTTTGAAATCTAATCTTATCCCCCATGAACAAGCAGATCAGGTTATTGTCTTCATATTCTGACACGCTATGTTTACATACTGCTGTCATGTTCCACATCAGCTTCCTCCTCTTTAGCTTAAACAGTCCCAACTGCCCAAATCTTTCCTCTGGGCCACTCCTTATATGTATTTTGGCCATTCCTTCTAGGCTACTTTGACACTCCGGATTTTTCTTGACATGTGCCGGCTAAAGCTGGACATGTCTCCATCAGAAGCCTTGCTCTTGCTGACTAAAAGGGAAGGATCATTTCATGTCCCTTGTTGACAACAGCCCTGTTTATCTCAGAGACAAGGTTTGCCTGTTTCGTGATAGTATGCTGTTGCTAACCCATGTTCAGCTGGTGAGCCAATACAAACCCTAGGTCCTTTTCTATAGATTTTTCTGCATTCGTGTGTTCAGTTCCTCCTGCCTGAGGTAGTGCCTTTCATTTATCATTGCTGAACGTCATCCTGTTCTTCAAGAGAATTTTGACCTGGAAACCTGCTCTCCAGCTTAGTTGCAGTCTTCAGTCTCTGCATACGAAACTGCAGCTGCTGCAGGTGTTAGAGTGGAGCTTGCCACCAGAAAGAGAAATGGATCTAGAAGCATGACAGAGACCTCACAAAATGGACAGCACCTTCTAGGAATGCTGGAGTTACAGGAAGTGCTGGGTGAAAATCCTTTTTAAACACAGACTATAGCATATAGCTTTTGTCTTCTGTGGCACTGGCTGACTCAACACAGTACTGGACTACACTTAGATATTGCTGCTTCTCCACTTCCTTCTTTTGTAAGTAATACAATACAAATGGTTGTAACCTGGGGTTAAGGAGGACACTATGCCTCATGTGGTGGTGAGTTTAATCTCAGCTAGGATGCACAGCCTGCACCAGCTTGTGTGCTGGGAGAGCTGGTGAAGGTGTATGGCCCCACATCCAGGCACACCTGAGCACAGAAGGAAGTTGTCCCAGCATTTTTCTTTTTATCCAAGAGTCTGTGACCAGTACAGTGCATGTCTGACTGTTCTGCCTGGCTCCACTATGAACCTCTCTGACAAGCACTTCATGTCTGGCCCATCACCTGGTACAGAACTGGCCTTCACAGCAAGTCAATCAGTGAAATAGTTTTATATTAACCTTTTCTGTGCCTGTACGCAATCTGGCATGCTTGCTGCAAGAATCTCTTTAATACTTGAAATAGCCTCAATGTGTTTCCCTTTCATATCTGCTGAAGAGGGTTTATTCTCCTTTGCATTTTTTCACTTGCACAGCTACCAAACCCACAGTAAGCTTTCTGCGGGAAGTGAAGTTTCAACCTTTAGAGATGTAGAGCACAGCACACTCTCACTGGAGGCAGAGTTTTCACCTTTTCACTGTGGGATGAGTTTTCTGAACATCATTAGAGTTGTTAGAAGTCCTGAATGTTTATTCCTGAAGGAGGCTGTTGAACGAATGAGCAGATTTTAATGGTGGAGGCAGCAGAAAGGTGCTCCAGGCAGAGAAGGAAGCTACTTCCAGTCTGAATGAGCTGTTTTATCACATGTGTTCTTGAACTCTTGTTCATATGAAAAGAGAGAAAGACGACAGATGATGACATGGAGCAGGCATGTGCTATTAGAAAGACTGACAGAAGCTTTAGATGAGTTTAAGAAGAGGAACTTCATGCTGGAGTGGAAAAACCATTGTTACAAGTATCATATAAAATATAATCAGGATGTCCTGCCATTACAGATATCATAGATTACAGAAAGGTGAATATCTTTAACATAGTGTGTTTTTTCTAAGACTCAGACCTATACAGATGAAAATTAATTGGAATCCTTCCCTTGGAACAGCCTCGTTATTATTCTAAATGGTAAACACTGCGTTTCCAGTATCCAATTTATCTAATGCTTGAAAACACTTTTCCTTTCGTATTTTTTTCCATGCCAGTTCTGCTCACATTGATTCTTTCTCCTGCCCCCCTGAAAGAAGTAGTGGACAATTATCTTCTCTCCCAGTTTTAGTGGGAAAAGCCTTCTCTCAAAGATGAGCTGAAGGATTTTTGTTGGAGAGGCTGAAAGCAAGCCGTGGTTGGCCACTCAAAGGCAGTGAGGCGCTTTAGGATTGGTTATATATTAAGGCCAAGATAAAAGCATCAGGGGACAAGTAACTAAGTCTAACCCCTGTATTCTTCTCTTCTCCCTCTTTCCCCATGCTTTATGTTTGCTTTCTGCTTTCTCTGCAGAGGATTAAGATGTAGAGAAGATTTGAAAGGATGAATTTCAGCACTGCCCTTTGGGAGTCTCGTAACTGTATCTGTAGAATTAGGACTTGAGCTTACAGTTTCAAGTAATTTCGTGTTTTTAAACATCTAATTTGATTTTATGATGTATAAGCAGAAAAAAGTAGGCTGCATGCTTAATTAGTTTCATAGAGAACATGCATAACCTTGTGTATTATGTACTTGATAAGACAGAGCTGTGCAAGAGCTATTATTAGCCCAGCTCCAGTGTAATAATTTAGTGAATCATCTGTTTTATTCTGTTACAATTTAATAACTGCATCTTCATTCATTTACCCAAAAGAGAAACAAAGCTCTTTCGCTAGCCCAAGACAAAAAGCTTTGTGCACCCTGCCCAGTTTCAAATTGAATTACAATAATATGGTTACCTAACACATTACTTAACAAGCCAAGCAGTTAAAAGTAAAGCAGTGAAGCAAGAGTTAGGGATTTTTACATTCACCAGAGCACACATGGCTTCTTTGTGATGCTGTGCAGGATGTGCTGATGCTGTGAAGGCTGTCCTTGTAGTTTATGCTGTGTTCCAAGTAATTTTTCAAAGTAATTCTATCTGAAGACCCCCAAACCGCACTTTATTTCACCACTGCCCTCCTTGAACAGCTTGCAACTCAAGTAAAGCTTCATGATTGATGCTCTGCATGCAATGCAGGAGCTGGACGTTGTCTTGTAGGGAGATCTGGGGGAAAAGGCTACAAAAACAAAAAAAAGTACGGCAGGTGTATCTTGGGTGATGCAGTACATCACCCTTCGGGTAGCTGTGGGGCTTTTAGTAACTGTTTAATGTTCATTCATAGCTATAATACGGTACTACCACCAACACGAGGGTAGAGCCCTCTTAAGATGGCGGCTCGGGCTGGACTGATGAGCTCGCCGCTCTCAAGATGGCGGCAGCGCATGGACGCTCATTCGGGAGAGGACAGAAAATGGCGCAAGGCCCCCTCCTCTCGGAAGGGTGTCGTCCTGGCTGCCTGGCGGTGGAGGCCGACTCCGCGGTTGCCGTGCAGCCTCGCGGTGGTGTACTGCCCGGTGCTGAAGCGAGGGTGGTGTGGTGAGCGGTGCCGGAGGCGGGGGGGGTAGGTGGCGCCAGGCAGTGGCGGGACAGCCGCTGTCGCCAGTGCCGTGCGCCTCTGAGGAAAGAGGGCCCCTGACGGAGCGCGGCCGCAGCGCCATGGCGGGCGTGGGGCGGCGGCCTCGGGCCGAGCTCCTTTTCTGAGCAGGCGTTCCTCGCCGCCGCGGGCCGGGCACCGGCCTTCCGCCGCCTTCTGGTGCTCCTGCCCGCCTCACCCTCCCCTCGGCTGGCCTTCGTGGGCCGCGGCCTGGGCGGCGCTCGCCCTCGCTGCCCCTTCCCGCCGCGGAGATGGCGTCGGGGCTGCGCGCCGCCGGTTTCCCCCCGTGGAAGCGGCACATAGCGGCGGAGCTGCGGCGGAGGGACCGGCTGCAGCGGCAGGCCTTCGAGGAGATCATCGGGCAGTGTAAGTGGGATGCGGATCCGCCGGTGGGGTCGAGGCCGAGAGGCTCTTGTTTTCCTCCCTTTTCCTCAGAAAGTGGGGAAACCGCCTTGGTAAGGGGCTCGCAAGGCCTCGCCCGTGTCGTTTCCAGGTCACAGGTTGGGAGATGCTTGATAAAACTGAGTGAAGCTGGGGGCTCCTCATCACTGAGGTAAAAAAAAAGCAGTTCTTCCTCTGAGTCCCCTCACAGGCTAAACTGGGTTCGTGCTGTGGACAGTCACTGAATGTCTAAATTGTCTGCACCATTCCCACTTAGATGTTTGTGGAATTGGGAACAACAGCACTATTGACCATGTTCATGGTCTTCTGTAAAATTTGGAGCTATTCAGGGCCAGCGCTTTCTATCCAGTGCTTACTTGCCCATCCTTTTCCTGCCTCACCTATGACAGGACTGAATGGGAGTGGGGGTCACCTAAGAGCAGCTGGCTTAGATGCTGAGGGGCTGCATGTTATGGGAGGGGGGAGCAAACACACCTTGACAGGACTGTGCAGTGTTGGATGCGACCATATTTTTCTCCTTGTTATCACTGGAGGGGCTATAAAGAGTTTTGTACTTTGAACTTCTGTATTAGCAGATAGCAACATGCTTGGGCAGTCTCTTAAGACCAGCCCCACACAACTTATGAATTAATGAGGAATTCTTGGAGTTGTAGCTGACTGCTGTTTTAGCCTGCTGACATCAAAGAGGAGTGAATGCTGACGTGGCTTGCATAACATTAGCTTGTGTCAGAATAATTAAAGATACTAAATCTTAGTTGTTAGAAGAAGAATGAGGGAATCTGGTTTTGATTTTTGGTTATTTGCTTACTTGTACTTTTTTCCCTTTCAGATAACAAGCTACTAGAGAAGTCAGACCTTCATGCGGTGCTGGCTGATAAGCTTCAAGCAGAAAAATACGACATGCAGAGCAGACATGAGATCAGGTATTTAAAATTGCTTTTCTGTCAGTCAGCTCTTTGTCATACGCACTATAACCTAAACCATTCTTGGATGCATTACACAAACAACTTCTAGGTTACTGTAGTAACTTGGAATAAAACAAACTGGGAAATCTGTTGATATAAAACCAAAATATAACTAACTCTAAACACATGATAAAGTAACAATACGTTTGCAGTATATGGTGCAGAAAGATCTGACCAAGTTTTGGTCACATTTTTGTCACAAACTTGAGGTATGGAGGTGGACCAGAATGAACTGCTTCTGATCTGTTTGCCTTGTAATGCTTATAAGGTTTACCTGGTATTAGTTCCTAATGATTGTGATGTGACTCTTTAAGTTGTTTGATCTTACAAGCAGTGCAGTGGAGGAAGAAATAGATACTTAGTTTCTTCCAATCTGTGTTATCACATAGAAGGGTAGAAAGGAAAAAAAAGATTGTAAAGTGTTAGTCCTAAATAGGCGTCATATTTTAAAGAGAATCATAGAATGGTTTGTGTTGGAAGGGACCTTAAAGCTCATTCAGTTCCAACCCCCTGCCACGGGCTGGGGCACCTTCCACTAGAGCTGGGTGCTCCAAGCCCTGTCCAGCCTGGCCTTGAACACTGCCAGGGATGGAGCAGCCACAGCTTCTTTGGGCAACCTGTGCCTCACCCACATAGAAGAGCCATCATTGGTGTGTGGGAATCCGTTTCTTGTTGAGCACCTACTCTAAGAGGTGAGGCTGGAGTAGGTGAGGATGAGAAGAAATGCACAGAAACAGCATCTTCAGAGTAAATGCTAAGCTGAACTTTGATTCAACGTTTTTTGGAAACAGAATGAATTCCCTAATCCTAGTTAGCTGAGGAAAAATGCTTTTATTTACCTTAAGGCCAAAGAGGAGTACCTAGCTCTGACTGTAGGGGTGTGCATGGCCAGAGTTGTTGGATGTGTTGGATATTACCACAGGTCCTGGCTTCCTGTCTGCTTGGACACATTTTCTTGGAAATGCAGTGTCTTCTAGTACAGTGTTAGCTCAGTCAGGTGTTGTCTGATGTTGAGGTGAGTGTAAAGTTACTAATAGCACTGTGAGACCTTTCAGCATCTGAATGCGTTATCTGTTTCCCATTGGACCATTATAACACAGAATGACTGCAGAAACAGATGCTTACAATTACCTTGTATTGTGTGTATGGTATAATAGTAACAAATCTAAAACTACTACTTTTAAAAACGGTAATTTAAAATATAGCAGCTAACTTGCTCTGAGTCTGTGTGTGTGATCTGTGTGTGTGTATGGTGTTCTGGTGTGGGGAAATTACAGCTTATGTCATGGTCCTACTGTTTTGTAAAACACAATTAATACACCAAAACCTTTACAAAGGAAGAGGCTAGAACATAGGGCAGTGGAGGAGTGACTTGTAACACTTGGGACTGTAAATCTAGGGGCCTGGAAATATACCCTTGGTTCCCTGGCTTTCGGTTCTGTGCTCTGTATAATGCTCTCTCCAGGTATCTGTCATCTTTGTGGTCCCACCAGCTCAATTGAAACAAACTCAAGGTGCTAAAATATTTGTAGTTCTTTCAGGATTTGAAGAGAGTACTTCTAAGACTTGGTTGTTTTAATGCAAATTAAAACAAAGGTTAATTATCTTTCATTTGAGTTTGAATTCTGTTTTAGAAATATACAAAAGGTGAATTGAGTTCTCAGTAAATTTAATTTCCAGTACTGTATAATGGCATTTTGGTTGGTGAGAAGTGTGTTGAAGGGGAGCTAGCTGTGGTTTAGTTCTTCAGGAATGACCTGTGTCTCTGATGTAGTATGGAAAATCCAGGGGAGGTAGCATCTGAAGATCAACTGTCAAAGGCACAGAACCAATTGGATTCTAGTTTGTGACATGTCATTTTCCTCTCTCTTAAACTCCAGTCCAGGACATGATGGCACATGGAATGATGCTCAGTTGCAGGAACTGGCACAGCTGAAGATAAAGCATCAAGAGGAGCTGACAGAGCTGCATAAGAAACGTGGAGAGGTTAGAAAGCCTTCTGTTCTGTATGGTGCATACTTGGCCTATTGTGAACATGACCTTAAGTTACCAAGATTTAAAAAAAATTCAAAAAAAAAAAGAGGAAAACCAGCCTTTTTAAGCTCCTCATGTTGATGATAAAAATAAACCAGAGGTCTTTAAAACTGACAGCTGGGAGATGAGAGCTTGCATTGTCAGTATAGCATGAGTGTTAAGAAGTACTTAATTTTGTGTTTTCATGAGTAGGTTTTTAACTGTGTTTGTTAAAGGAGGAAGAAACTCTTTAGAGCTGTGCATGACCACTAGTTCTACGTTATCAAGACTGAATGAGAGAATAGGTGGCTGTGTGAGGTTTCATTTGTCTCCATTTGCAGCACCACTGCTACAAAAGAGTGCACAAAATAAGCAAGCACAAAGAAAGATTGATGGTTCTGTGGTGTTGAACTGAAAAGGGAGTACTGGTTCTGCTGTGTAGATACAGTAAGGAGCCCAGGAGTCCTGTTAGCTGTGAGATTTGGGCCCAGAAGAGAGGAAAAGCTGCTCCCTCTCGTTTGTTTGTTTTCCTTTTCTTTTTGATGCGAAGATGTGGAAGCTTCATCTGCAGAATTCAGTTTTTCAAAATCCCAGCAGTGGATTGAATGTGCCAGGAGCTAGTACCTGAATGATGCTGCAGACTTTTACAGAGAGACCTGGAAAATGTTATGCTCCTTTTCTCACAGAGGAGACAGCTTTCTGCAGGAGGTGTGCACTGACTAATCAAAGCACTGAAAATTCCTTCTTTCCCCCCAGCCTGGTATCCTAAGCCACCTACCCAGGCAGGCACCTCTCTCAAAACTCAGTCTTTCTTTTCCCTAGGCAGCTGAGGCTCTGCATACTGTGGGGCTTGCTCATTGTCTGATTGTCACTAATGACTAAGTTGTCATTAGTGCTGACCTCTGCACCTGTTTCCTGTGCACTGCAGAGACTCCACCAGCAACTTTCTTTGTGGGGAAGACCTGTATTTACAACATGTGAACATGTCTGTCCTGGCCATACCAGGAATATTTGTTGATTAGTTCTTAGTACTCATTTATTGGTTTACTTTCTTGGCAATTTTTAGGTTCTGTGTTGATTTTTCCACTACTTCAAAAAATGTCTTCCTAATACATATTCTGTTTGATGTGACTTTATTAAAGAAACTCCTGAGGGAAGGGATGGGATATCAAAGGACAGTAATCTTTTCACGATTCATTTTTGAAAGTGGATTCTATGATTTAATGACCTGTGTGATAGGTGAAGTCCACAGATCTGTATAGGAAACTGTGAAAGAAGAGCTAAAACATGTGTTCCATGCTTGTTGTATTAGATTGCTCTGTACTCCTGCTGGTTGCTGCTCAGTGTGTATTATCCAGTTGGCACCCCTGCATTTTGTAATACAATTTTCTCCTTTTCCTAGTTGGCCCAGTCTGTAATTGATCTGAATAACCAAATGCAGCAGAAGGACAAAGAGATGCAGATGAATGAAGCAAAGTGAGTAGGAACTGTTTCTTCATCAGTGTGGTTAGTATGAGACTCGGGCTTCTGATTGTTTATTACTGTTATAATATTCTCTTAGGGTCTTGGGCTAAAAATCCCTTCGTTAGGCATTGTGCAAAGAGCACAAAGATGATGGCATATGTCCCAGAGGAGAGCCTCATGGTTTTATGTTTTGTTGTTCCAGGATTGCAGAGTATTTGCAAAAGATCTCTGAACTAGAAACAGAGTGCCAGGAATTACGTAGCAAACTGCAAGATCTTGAGCGAGCTAATCAGACACTGAAAGACGAATATGATGCTCTCCAGATCACCTTCAATGCCTTGGAGGAGAAACTGAGGAAAACTACTGAAGACAACCAGGAGTTGGTCTCGCGTTGGATGGCAGAGAAAGCACAAGAAGCCAATCGTTTGAATGCAGAAAATGAAAAGGATTCAAGGTGAGACTGATGACCTCTGTTTGATAAACAACTTCACAATACATGTTTGACTAACAATGAGTGCATAGGATAAAACCAGATTTAGTTTTAATTTGAGGTCTCTGTATTCTTGCAGAACCGAGAATCCACAACTTTGTGTTCATCCTTCTGGCCAGCACAGATGGATGCTTTGTGAAAACATTCCTGTCTTCTAAATTAATAAAACATGTTCTTTTGTTTCTTGCGAAACACCTAACTATGGCCTTTAGATGATAAATCAGATAGGAACTGTTGGGTTCTTTTCTGGTATTTGATTTGGATGTCTCTTGTTCATATTACATCTTGATACTATGTGAAGTTTTGTCTTTTTTTGACTTAACTAACTTCAGGGTTTTTTGCATTCTGCTAAAAGGAGCAGCTCCCACGAGACTAATCTGTGTGTATCTGTTTGTAACTTGCAAAAAGTTTGCAAATTATTTTTTTTTTTTCCCCTCTGCAAAATAAGATTTTTTTTCTTCTGAATTGCTTCAGCTTGCTTGTCAGCTAAGGGTGCTTGGAGACTAAAAGCTATAATTCAAGTCTCATAGCGCTTGGCAGTTTTATATTTCCTAACAGTCATTGTATTACTAATATAATTACTATTTTAGCAAGTTCTTGCACTCCAAGCAAATCCTCATTCTTCTGGGTCATAAAGGGCCATAGGTACATTTTGCCGTGTTCCTTCACTTGGTTGACTGTCCTATGCTATTCATAGTAAGAAAACTGCCTCTCCTGCTCTCAGTATCTTGAAAAGCAGGATAAAATTAAGGTAGTGGTCTGATTTCCCCATCAAAACTGTGCAGGGTAACCTTTGAAATGGGATTAAGGAGTTTTGGTTCTGGTTTTCTAATAACCTTGTTTTCTTCCTTCTTAGGAGACGACAAGCCAGGCTGCAGAAGGAACTAGCAGAAGCTGCCAAAGAGCCCCTGCCTGTTGAACCGTAAGCAGTCTTGATTTGTAGAGTCTCCTTCATCACTTCATGCTTCAGTTTTATGCAGAAGCATGACAGATGGTATTTTTGTTATTTCTAAATTTGGTGACATAGAGGAGAGTTTAAACTTTGTAAAGTCACAAATGTACAGTAACACTCCCTACTTGAACTTTCAGAAGAAGGAGCTCTGTTACGACTAAAAATAGCTGCTTGGACTGAAAGTCCCAAGAGCTGTTCGTACGGTGAATATATATTAATATTTCAGCATTAAAACTTTATTATGCAGTGTTGTTGGTCTTCAGAATAGTTCTTCATTTGTGCACTCTGCAGGTGCCTACATTTTCAAGTGTTAGGCTGCAAATACATTCAAGGATTACCTATAGGAACAGGTACTGAATGAGTGAAAATATACTTCCATACTGGGAGAGATTTTTTTCTTTAGGAAAAAAAGTAGATGTGGAGTTACTTTTCCTGGCAAGCCAGAGCTGAATCTCTAGTCTCTTGTTCTTTCTACTGCTGTGTTTACTCCTGGGTGGTTTTTAATCAGGTGACTGAAGTGGGCAGCTGGTAGTATAGGTGCTTTGCATGAGATTGATAAGGTTATTGGCACTTGTTTTAGCCAAATCTAGGAAAAGTACACCTGCTGCATTATTATTGCATTATATCACTGAGAGCTCTTCAGAGCACAGTGACAGAGCAGTGTGCAGGCTTTTCCTTGGTATCTGTTGTCTTTGTAAACACACAGGGAATATCTTGGAACTTTAAGCTCTTAAATAAACAATGTTGCACTGAGAAGGAAAACGCACGTACAATGTCTGTGGCTGTTTTCCCTGTTAAGCTTCTTCCTCTCCATTACCCAAAGCGAGATCTTCCTATCTTAGACCTGAGCTCAGAGGTAGCTGTAGCACAGCAGCTTAAAGTTTTGCTTCCTATTGTGGTGGGGATGGTGGTCTCAGTGTTTCATAAATAATTTCAAATAAACTGAGAAGTTGAAAAGAAGCCTGTTCAAATCTGTAAAATAATTGTTTATGTAAATGACTCAAACCCTGCTTCACAGATGTTTTTGATTCTTCTTTGATTTTGTAATTTTAGAGGGTTTGTGTTGTTTAAATGTGCTGCTTACTGAAGGGGGAGATTGCACCATTTCAAGGAGTGTGCCTTGGTGTTTATATTCACTTCAAAAACAGGTTAACATGGAAAGTTCAGGGAAAGCATGAGCTGTTTTTTAAAATCTGAAGTTTGAGCTATTACAAGAAATATTGTGTTTTATTGAAATATCAGCCTGATATTTTAAATCAGAGTATGTATTTTCCATAGCCTTTTCAGATATACTGTCCTCCAGAATCTTAGGCCTTTTAAATGCAGCTGTATTCTGAAATGAGAGATTAAAAATGGTCCCGTCCTTTTCAATTTTTTGTAGCGGGGTGTTATCTGATGGCAGGAATTGGTTTATTCCTTCTTAAATGCTGAATTTAAACTTCCTGTTCAGTCAAATGGCATTAGGTTGATAAAGTGTGTTTAAAAATAGCTTGTCCTGCAAAATCAACAGTGGAAGAAAAATCATTATTGAAGGAAAAAACTACTAGACTGTCAGAAACTATGATGATTAATGGGGAAAAACCTTTTAGCATCAGATGATTATTTGAGCTGGATTCAGTAACGATGTATGTATTGGAACCTCACACTTCTGTTCAGTCGCTCACCAGCATTTCAATGAAGTGAACCAAGACGTCCCTTGTACTTAGTGGAGCAGAACCTGAAGTAAAACCATGTAGAAAATATCAGAATGTCTTTGGCATGGATGAACAGGGAAAATTCAAACTTTTGTAGTTTTTTTTATATGTCCTTGTTTTGAATAGCAAAAAAAAGTGCTGTGAAAATAGGATATCACACATAGCTGGGGTTGCATTAACTCCTGTTTTTGCTGTTCTCTAATTGTTCCAGCAAATACTCACTCCATAGGAAAGTCTTGCTCAGATGTGATATTATAATGCCATCTGTAGTGCTGCAAGCTGAAATATAATGTATGGAATGGATGCCTGTCAACGTAGCCCATAACTGTCCAACACTGTTGTCAGTGAAGAGTGTAATTAGCAACTGCAAAGAAAAAGTAAACAAAACCTAAAATTTATATAGGTGCATATACTTGTTTGCAGATACTGTATGTTAAATGTAGTATCTCTGGCAGCGTCAGCCAGATCAGCATTTGCATTGTCTGGGTCTACCTACGTGTTGCCACAGCTCAATAAATCTAGATGTGGATTGGGTGCAGATACTTGCAGACCATGGACCGTGTCATCCATTCAGTTCATATGCATCAGCAGGTGGTTTCCATAGCAAGCTCTGACTGATTGAAAATGAGGTGTTTTCTCTCCCTTCAGCAGGGATGATGATATTGAAGTGCTTGCAGATGAAACCTCTGACACAGCTGAGGAGACATCTCCAGTGCGAACTGGCAGCCGAGCAGCCAGGTTTGTAGACCAAAAGATTTCTGTACCATGTCATTGAGAAACAACAAGGGGTGTAAGAGAGTTGGAGCTATGCTACTTACGAGTCTTACTTGCTTTTGGCTGGAACAGAGTTTAGTACTTTCCCCATAGTATGAAACTCCTATGTTGTGTTCTGTTACCATGCTATAGATATGCTGGTTTTCCTTTGCTGTTTTAACTAAATTACACAAGTATTTGAAAAATCTGTGTTTAATCTTAAAACCAAAGGTTTAAAAACCAAACAGGCAGTAACATGGGTATTACAGTGCCTCTGTGAGTATTCAGACTATCAGTGTGACTTTGCAAACAGCCAGGTTTTTGGATTTAGCTAAAATGCTGCAAATAATCTTCAGCTAGTTTAAATGCATCTTTTTCTTCTTTAAAATAGCAGTGAGTGGAAAGTAAGAGGTAGTTACATGAGAGCACAGATTAATTTGGCTGAAACTTCATACTTGTTACATCTAAAACCAGTAATTCAGACGGTGGAGGTTGAGGGCAAATTGAAGAAACTTCATATGCAGATTATGTCCTGAGTTGTAGTTGCTGGTGACTTTTGAACTGATGCCTGCCTCTGGTGTTTTCTGTCTTTGGACTGGGTCTGCAGGGGAGGGAGTCTTTCCAGAGACTTGTTGCTATGAAATGTATTTGTGTTGATCTTTATGTGGAGAAGCTATTCAGAAGGTTTAAACCTGTCCTCCCCTCCTTCAGTAAGCGACTCTCCCAGCCAGCTGGAGGTCTTCTGGACTCTATCACTAATATCTTTGGGTAGGTTAGAACACTTTCACCTCTTTGTTTTGTATATTGGTTTAAATGTATGCCAAAATCTTGGTGATGCAGGGAATACAAACAATAACTTCAGCTTTCTTCTAGCTTCTGCCTCTCTTTTTCTTTTTTGTTCTCCTCAACTTCCTGTCTCTTCCATCTTGCCGTGTGCTGACCTCTGACCTTTCCCTCCAGTCTGTCTGAGTCTCCCCTTTTGGGACATCAATCTTCTGATGCTGCCAGGTGAAAACATTATCCACTCTTAGTCCAGCATGTGATTGTATTCCATTGAGTAAAGTGGAAGTAAAGTGGAACCCAGCTTCATTATCCTGATTAGATTTCAGATGTTGATAACAGTAGCTAGAAACTGTCTACAGTTGAGAGGCAATGAGCCCCTCTTTGTGAAGAGAATACATGAGGTTTGCTCTTACTTTCCACTGCACTTTGCTCCTTTAATAGGGTTATTTAAGTCATTGGGTTCTGTGTCTAGGCTCCACAGGGGAGCCACCCCATCTAAGTTAAGCTCTGCTTTATGTGGACAGTCTTTGGTTAAAGCTTGAGCTTTTGAATAGAGCATTTTGCTGCCTCGGAGGCAGTGCTGCAATGATGTTTGGTTTCCCTAGGCATAATGATGGACTTGCAGTCTCTCCAGCTGAACTCAGCTGCAGTTATTCCTATGTTTCTCTTTGCTATTAACAAAAACAAAAAGGTTACTCCAAAATGAGGTCAGTAATCAGTTCAGGTAATTTTTCTGGCACACTATGGAATATCTAAAGCCGCAAGTGGATGTAGCGCTATGAGATATAATTTTTGAAAGTTTTGATAAAAGTTAAAACCTCCTTCCCCCATTTCTTAATCACTGTGCAGTGTAGTTAAGTGACAGGTACAGATCTGGATGAACTCATGAGAAGCAGCATTCACTTCTCATTTTAAAATATTTCTACTTTGTTTCATCTCAGGAGACGTTCTTTGTCCTCATTCCCTGCTCCCCAGGACAACATAGAGCCACATCCAGGTGCCAGTAAAGAAGTGAGAGTGCCCACTATTGCCATATGTGTCTTTGTAAGTATAGAAGTAATTCTTGGGTTTACTAATCCTTTTACTGTCCTTGGGGGAAGTGAATTCTATATGTGTGGGAACTGATCTCCCAAAACTTTCTACTTATATTGCCAAACAAGAAAGGAATTTGTGATTTGGTAGCATGGTTTGTCCCGTTTAATTCTTAGCACAAATGCTTCTCAGAGCCAATGAGCTTGATGTCTGTCATACTGAGGTCAATGATGACTTAGTAAAAGGTCTGAGGGCACAGGGGAATTACACTCTATTACCCTTTTGGCTCCCAGCACTCCCAGTTCTGTCATGCTATAGTAGAGCTATGATTGAGGAAGGGATTGCTGACAATTTGGGATTAATTCAGTTCCAGTTCTCCACAGTGAAGGGAGTTGTGGCACTGAATGTTATCCGACAGAGCTGGTTAAGAGGAGCTCCTGGTAGTGGGGTGTCTTCATTTTTTGTGTGTGATCTAAAGTTTTCAAGCTGAGACCTCTTTCATATGTTGCTTTGGCCTGTGAAGGGCATTGCCTTCTGAATGAAAGATACTGGGGTAAATTGTCTTGTACTGTAGATACTTGTTTGAACACTCCTCTTGAGCTTTCACAGGCACTGCAGTGCTGGATGTGGATATCTCATGCATATGAAATGACTTCCTTTTTTTTTCATCCAGAGTAAGAGTGGCTCACAGCAGTATGGAGGCTTGTGTATTCTTAGCCTGCCCTGTTACCATCTTCTCCAGTGGAAGTCATGGTGTGGAGGGAGTACCAGTGTTACTTTAAGTGAGAGTAACTTAAGTGACAGCCTGGTGCTGTCAAAGGAGGTGTTCATGGCAGCAGCATGTGTTGCAACCTCTCTCCTCTTCTGGCTATGTACAGCAAGCAGAGTTGGTGAACAGATATAATCCTGGCTAATTTCATCATAAAAGGCATTGGAGGTTATGCTGTTTTCACTCTTGATCTTCTTTAACGTATCTGAACTTACAAGAGCAGTGCAGCCTGTCTTCCTGATAGAGGGGGCAAACCACAGTAGACTGTGCTGACCCCCTAGTCTTGACAATGTGGAGAGTGCTGCCCATCTTGCAGCAGTACTAGGAACAGCTGCAGATGTAAGCCTGTGAGACTGTTGCACTATGGAGGCAATATGTGGTTAGCACTGCAATACTTGAAGTAAAAAGGCCCTACTGTTCCATGGGAATCCATATGATCTTTCTGGAAGGGATCTGTGTTACGTTTTAGCTCGTGTTTGGAGCCCAGGTGGAGGTGAGGACGTGTCTAGGTCCAGCAGATCATTCTAGGAATTAATACAAGGACTGTGTGCCAGAGGTTTGGCAGATACAGGGAGCAGACCAGGCTCACTTCCTGAGAGATGAGTAAAAGAACAGGCTTGGGAAGGCAGAGAAGGCAGTCACTTCAGCCACTATTTTCAGGCATAGTTTCTGGGCAAGACATTTGACCAGTTTTGTTCTGAATGGCTCTTCTGCACTTGGAGAAAGATCAGATTTGAAGTGTGATAACCCCTAAATGTGAGCTGGCAGACCAAATTCGAGCAACAAGTTCCAGAAAAATACAAGTTTCCAGAAAAATGGATTTTGAAAGAACAGTTACTGAAAATACTTAAAAAGGAATGCAGCAAATGAGTTAAGGATATGGTATTAATGCTGTGTGGGAAGTAGTATAAAGCTGTGAAGTTAACAAGGGGTAAAAAAGGAAGGAACCTTAAATTTTCATAGGTTTTAAAAGGTGGAAGAATCACTATAAGAGGCCAATTCAAGTTTCAAAACATTAAGGTGTGAGGAAGCAGGGGTGCAGGGATGTCACTGCATCTGCAGGTAGGAACCCCAAGTTCTCTTTGAGAGAAGGTACTGTCACAATTGTGCTGGGACTACTAAAGCACCAATATAAAGTAGCATTATCACCAGTACAGTAAACAAATGCAGTTAATCTGTTATACTGTTTTCTAACAGACTTTCCTAAATCAAGCATGACTTGGTTGTTCTGTGGTTGCATGAACTGATTGGATCATGTTCCATGGCTGGCTCTAGATGGAGAAGTGAAAAGTTAGTTTCCTTCTACAGTGTATCATGTTACTGTTTTCTTTACTTGTTGTTTCCTTTTTTTTTTTTTCTTCTGGTGTAACTTAAAAGCCTTACCTTATAAAGCCTAAACTTACGAAGCATGGTAAAGCTTCTGGCAGTTTATCTCTATTGAGTCCTTGGTAGTGGTTTTTCTTTATGTGCTTTTGTTTTTACCTTTAGATAAGGATCAGCCCTTTTTGCTCTCTCTGCACACCATCAACCATAACAGAGTTTCAGTCTGTGGCTTTGTTTCCTGTATACTGTTGAAAGATCAACAGCTGTGGTTCTGTATAACCTTTAAGTTCTATAGCTTTCTGATCTGTGGGTTTTGGGTCTAACTTGATTTTGGGTGGCTGTTCTGTTCCTCCCACTCCTCAGGATGCACATGATGGAGAGGTGAATGCAGTGCAGTTCAGCCCTGGCTCCAGGTTACTAGCAACAGGAGGCATGGACCGGAGGGTTAAGCTTTGGGAAGTCTTGGGAGGTAAATCTTTTTTTGCTTTGGGGTATGGTGGGATGCTAAACCAACTCATAGTTCACTTTGTGTTAGGTTCTGTTCTAATCTACTGCTTAAGTTTTGTTCATCTTCCCTTGTGCAGACAGGTGTGAGCCCAAAGGTTCCCTCTCTGGTAGTAACGCTGGGATTACAAGCATAGAATTTGATAGTGCTGTGAGTATCTGAGCAATATCCACTGTTTGTGATGGAGAATAAAATAATTCAATTATGTTGTGGTCTGCTATCAATTACCATTTTAACACTTTGAAAAGTTACTTAAGAATGAGTTAAAATACTTACAGGAGTAACTGCAAGTAGTTTAAGATTATACTAAAGATCTTTATTTGGTATGCCACAGTCTGTAATTCTCTTATATGCTTTACAGTTCAGAAGATGATATGCAGCTCAGCCACTGGCTGTTATGGGCTATTATGATGAAATTAAAGTACAGTATGCTAGGTTATGTCTAAAGTAAGAAATCAGTTTCCAGCTTCCCACTAAAGCTGGTGTAACAGCATAGAAGAAGCAAATACACTGAGGCTTTATTTCTGTGAAGTTTATTTTCATCAGTGCTCTACTGAGATCTGATGAATAGAAAACGGTCTGATAATCCTAAATACTTGGATTTCCATGGCCTTTTCTCCCAGCAGTTTCTCAACAGTCACACCACAGTAATGTTTGCTGGCACCTTGTGGTGTGTGTGGTTCGTGTTAACCTGAAGTGTCAGAGCCATGACTGGGATCAGCATCCAACAGTCCTACTTGCAGGAGTTTGAGGTCTTGGATTGTTCTAACTGGACATGTGATCTGTCTTTTCTGCTCAGACCTCTTCCACTGTGTATGGACAGTAGACCAAAGCTGACATTTCTTCCATTCAGTGATTCCAAGTGCTGAGCTTTATTGATAACACACCCAAAAGGGTCCTTCCTTTAGACGTTGACCAGCTCATTTGAGGTTGCTGGCACCATTAATTTGCAGGAGGTAATACTTCTGATTTTGGCAAGTTGCTTGAACACATCTGAGGCAAGAGCTGCCTGAAGTGAGATGCTGGTGGTCTTTAAGTGTTCCGGAAAGTCTTTTGAGATGGACAGGAGTGCAAGCCTGAATCTTGTGGTGACCATTCTTCAGCATGACATGAGGAGCCCTAAGCCTGAAGTCATGAGCAAGTAAATTTTTCTATCCTTGGACAGATTTAGTTGTTGTAATCGTATTTTAAAATGTTAGAATTTTAATGAAAATTGCAAGAATTGAGTGAATTCCACTGAGGCGTATCTAAGCAGTTGTTACAATAGCTTTCCATAGTGGTTTTGTCCTTTTTTTCCCTTGGCAATATAGCATTAATGTGGTTTTAATGATTTATTGGAAATGCTTTTGGATTTAATTTACGTATTGACTTGCAGAAGTAGTTTTAAATTAATCTTGTGTCCACAGGGTTCTTACCTCTTAGCAGCTTCAAATGACTTTGCCAGCAGAATCTGGACAGTTGATGACAATCGGTTACGGGTGAGTCTCTTGAAGGCAAAGCAGTGCTCAGGCTGTTGCTGTGTTGTGTTTCCAGTTTTGCTAATGGGGACATGGTGATTTTGGAAGCTGGGCATTTGCAGGCACTTTAAATAGTTCTTTAGTTAACAGGGTCTTGTTTTCTTAAGGGTCTTTACAGCAAGGCATAAAATACAGTATTGGTCTCTGCGCAGGCCTGCAGGAAACTCCAGTTACTGCATATTTTCGCAGTACAGCTCCACCCCCCACCCCCCCCCCCCCCCCCGCCACTAGCTACATAAACCCAGTGTACTTTTGCAAACCTCTCTGGAAATTTAAATGCTTCTTACAGTCTGGTGAGAACCATGTCAATATTTATCCTCAGTCTAAGGAACAAACTGCTGAAGAAGGTTTGTGAAAGAGGGATTCTGTTGTCATAAGTCAGCAGCAGCGTTCTCGGAGTCTTCTGTCTAGCTTTTAAGATCTTGCAGGTCTTTTCCAACCTAGTAGATTCTATGATTCTGTGACTTGATTCTGCATGTCTTTTGAAAGATTCCTCCTCTGCTCCTGATTTCTTCTTACTCATGTTCTTCTCCAACGTCTAGCTCTAGTTTAACGAAGGATTTGTCTTTGATTGGCCAAAAGAAAAGCTTATTTTCAGCTTTCTAGGAGTGTTTTTATTGTCATTCCTGCGTACACTTTTCCTCAACTTTTTGTTTAGGAAGATGCTACTTTGTTCTGAATCTTCTGACATTTCACATGTCAGTTCTAACCTACAGTTGCACTGTAAATCACTGGGTAATTCTTAGTGTGGAGATACAAGATCTCATTTAGAAAAGTGAAGAATACCATTTCTTTTGCAGTTTCTGTTTGGCTGCAAAACCTACTGTTGAATATGAATTATAGTGAATAAAAGTTTAACAGACTAGAGATTACTCACTGCAGGAAGTTAGTTATCCCTGCAAACATCCACCTGCCTTCACAGTATCTTCCTGTAGTTTTTTGGTGTCCTGGTGACTGCCAGCTTTGGGCAAGTGCATTCACTGTTTGCTGAGATTCTTTGTGCATTCTTGTTTTTGAGCATGTGTTTCTTATGGCTTGCACATGAGTAGGAGGCAGTGAAGCTGAAATCATGGTAAATTTTGCCAAAACCTCCCTATTTAAATTGAAATATCTGTATGTAATGGCTGTGCAGCAGGAGCAGGAGAGAGATGTAGAGTGAAGGTTTAGATCCTATTTTCTGGAATTTGTGTCCTTAAGACAAAGTGGGTTTTATGGGATGATATGTTCATTCATAGTTTGTGAACTGTTTTTTTTCAGGTTTGCTTCTTTTTCCCCAAACTTTGCTCCCATTCCTTTCTATTCTTAAGGGTTTTTCTTTTATATTTCCCAAGCCCAGATCACTTTGTGTAATTTGATATTCCTTTGAGTATCAGGGAAAAGAAATAAATCTAAGTACATGTCACAAAGGCTTTTCTCTTGTTTTTCACAGTTCTTACTTATAGAATCCCAGACTGGTTTGGTTTGGAAGGGACCTTAAAGCTCATCCAGTTCCAACCCCCTGCCACAGTCAGGGTCACCTTCCACTAGACCAGATTGCTCCAAGCCCTGTCCAGCCTAGGCTTGAACACTGCCAGGGGAGGGGCAGCCACAGCTTCTCTGGGCAACCTGTGCCAGTGTCTCATCATCTGTCTCACTTCAGTCATTCATTACCTGTGTTTTTTTTTATTTTGGTATGTAAATATTCAGCAATATGAAGTGAATGTGGTTCATGTTCTTGTCAGCCCCAAAAACTGCTGCAGGGAGTTCTTCCGAAATCTCTGGTTGTCTCAGCTTTCAGGCTTGAAGATAGTAACAGCTGAGACTAGATAACCTGTTGCATCCTTCACAGAAGCTCATTATAAAAACCTGAAGGCACAATTTCCATTTTCAGCTTGCTTTATCCCCTTCTCATAGCTCCTGCAAGGCTGTGTTGCAGTTGCCATCTGTCTTGAAACATAGGTGTATGGAGTGTTGAGGAAGACAGCTTGCAGGTTCTCCGAGTAGATAAGCAACTGCAGCCAAAGGTGACCTGTGTCTCCCAGCTTCAGGTTGAACTCTGTATTATTGACATTCCTACTCAGTATTAATCTCTGTGTTTAACTATAATAGATTATATTTTTTTCTCCAAGCAATGCATTACGTATGCCAGTTATGATTTAAGATTACCTTTGAGTTGTTAAATAGCAGAACTAGTAAGTTCTGCTATTTAACAGTGGTTAAATAGTAAGTTACAGGAAAAGGGAGCAAGTGGAACTGTGCAATTTAACCATGTCAATCTCTTTTCCTCAGCACACTCTGACAGGTCACAGTGGCAAAGTTCTGTCAGCCAAGTTCTTGCTGGACAATGCACGTATTGTTTCAGGAAGTCATGACCGGACCCTCAAGCTCTGGGACCTCCGCAGCAAAGTTTGTAAGGAAACCTAACTTCTGTCTTTCATCCATGTTCTGTGCTTCTACTAAATGTAAATATAAGTTTGACAGCTAGGTTATTTCAACTGCTTGCTAGTCTAAAAATAAGCAAAAGCTAGCAGCCATCCCATCTTGTGTTGTTATTCAAGTAATTGGATACTTTCTGCCTGTTACCTGAAATAAGAAAGCATGTGTATGCAGGAAGCACTGTTAATGCTATTACATTAACAGCAGCTGTTTTCTGTGAATGTTCTTTGTTTACCAGTCTGGGGGTGGGTATTTTAGTCTTCCAGAAAAATCTGGTGCCAGGTCAGAATTTTTAACCCTAAGGTGGATGGAAATGTCTCCTGGAAGCGTACAAAAAAACTCACATGAAGGAAATGCTAGGATCCGGATTTTTCTCTGGGGAAAGCACCTTATTTCCTTGGCTTGTCTCCTATTTATGGTTCTTAAACATGCTTGTCCTGAGAGAGAAGTGGAGATTCAGGGTTACCTTGATACCTGGACTACAAACATAGGTCAAGGACACAGTTTCATGTTGTTTAACAGCCGCAAATTATAGCTGTCTAAATACCAAGTGGAAGTAAAGCAGTTCTCTTGGGAGCATTTAAAGGGATATTAACCATAGCAAAGGAGATTGAGAAGGGCAGAGAGGTTGTTGAAGACTTAAGTCAGGATTATTCTAAGACAGAATTTGTCTGCCCTGTGGCACTCCTTGGACACTGCTTGTGTGACCACTGTGTGTGCATGTGGTATAATGATTTTTCTGTCTGTTTTCGTTAGTCTGTACAGTATAAACTTCAGTGTGTCACCATTAGCTTATCTTTTTTTAGGTATAAAAACAGTGTTTGCAGGATCTAGCTGCAATGACATCGTATGTACTGAGCAATGTGTAATGAGTGGACATTTTGATAAGAAAATTCGTTTCTGGGACATCAGGTAAAACTATTGTAAGAGAGGTAACAGCATAGGAGTGGTTATGGGATTTCTGTCCAAGTATAATCTGAACTAGGGAATTTCTCTTCCTGAGCTTGGAAGCTAATGATGTGTTGTAAGAGTTGCAAAAGGCCATTGAAAGAGACTTTTGTTACTACTTTTACACTGCTTGGTGGTTTAGATTTGGGATACTTGTATTGGGGGGGGGGGGAATGACTTTTCCAAAAGGGCAGTCAGCTTTCTTGTAAATATTTTGCATCGGTTAGTATTTGCCATTCTAGATACTGTTTAGGTTTTCAGAGTGTGGGTAGTGATGGAAGTAGTATCTATTGTTAGATAGCTGGAAGTGTTATCCACAAAGTGAGATCTAGCTTGGGCGAGAATAAACCAATAAACTTTTTCTCCTCTTCTTTCACACTGGGACAAGTCAAAGCTTTAATGTGGAGGTGGTTTGGACTCTGGATGCTGGGTTTACCCTGTCTGTCTGTCTTTCTGTCTGTCTGTCTTTCTGTCTGTCTGTCTTTCTGTCTGTCTGTCTTTCTGTCTGTCTGTCTTTCTGTCTGTCTGTCTTTCTGTCTGTCTGTCTTTCTGTCTGTCTGTCTTTCTGTCTGTCTGTCTTTCTGTCTGTCTGTCTTTCTGTCTGTCTGTCTTTCTGTCTGTCTGTCTTTCTGTCTGTCTGTCTTTCTGTCTGTCTGTCTTTCTGTCTGTCTGTCTTTCTGTCTGTCTGTCTTTCTGTCTGTCTGTCTTCAGGACTGAAACCATAGTAAAAGAACTGGAGCTGCTTGGAAGAATCACAGCTCTGGACCTGAACTCAGAGCGAACAGAGCTTTTGACCTGTTCCCGTGATGATCTGCTAAAGATAATTGATCTACGGGTTGGTGCTGTCAAACAGACATTCAGGTGAGCGTGTTCTCCACAAGAACATTATGAATTTCAGTGCTTTTGGATTGCAGATTGTTCTCAGTACTGGGGTGTTTTTAAGTATCTCCATGGAGAGAGCAGTTTCCAAGATGTTTTTCTACATGGATAGCAAAGTTCTCTCAAGCCTAACAGCAAAGGTCTGCTCTATTGGGTCTTTTCATTTATCTCTTTAAAGAAGATAGCTTGGCTTAGAAGTCTTTGGCCTAAAGGAAAGAATTTCTTCAGATGCATTTGAGGGTTGGTGTATGAGAAATGCAAATTATGATAAAGGGATACCAGAGCTTATTCCAAACCTCTTGTAGAAATCCTTACCATACTCTTTAGTGAAAACCTGCAAGTCCATCTGCTTATAAATGAGCTTATAATTATCTGATTCTTCTAACTTTTCAGTGCCCAGGGATTCAAATGTGGCTCTGACTGGACAAGAGTTGTGTTCAGGTAAGGTCAGATATGTAAGCAAGATGCCTGATAAATCTTCCCCCAGCAAAAATAGTGATTTCTGATGCTTGGCTGCATTGTCCACATTTACAGGTACAATAACTGGGGCAGAGTTCATGATTTGGCCAAGGTTACCTTTTGGTCAAGACAGAGTATATCTGTAGGTGTTGATCCAATGGGTTGGAAACTTTCTGATTTTAGAGGGCTTTCACCTCTTAGTGTTAGCAGCTGGTAATAATACATAACTCTTGGAAGACTTTAAAGCCGAGTTGCTTGCTTAGGAAGCTGCTGGTGAAGTGATTACGTGTGCTGATAAATTGCTGACTTGAAAATTGTTCTTGCCTTCTGCACCTTCTGATCTCGTAGCCCTGACGGTAACTATGTGGCTGCTGGTTCAGCTGATGGGGCCCTTTACATCTGGAATGTGCTCACTGGGAAATTGGAGAGGACACTAACAAAGCATCACAGGTGAGGGGAAGCTGGCCATATGATCTAAAGCAGGTATCTGGGTTGTGAATCTTGATGAGCTATGGAATAATTACAGTTGTACAGCTCTGCAACTTACATTAGCGTGTCAGAATTCTTAATATGTAGATTCTTTATGGATTGCTGGCAGTATTCTATAGCTTGAATTAAGGTTGGGTTTGTTATTTTTCAACTTCTTAAACTGAGATATGATTTTAATAAAGTACGTTTGATATAGTCAGAAGAAACTGTATCTCTCATAGGCTTATGAAAAGCCAGAGTCTCCTGAGAGCTGGGAAAGTGCCTTTTCTTTGATAGAGTACTGTAATACTTCATTCCAGTGTTAAGTGCTGTTGTGGAATTCAGTGTTTTTGTGAACTTATACCTGGCTTCCATTTCAGTTCTCCTATCAATGCAGTTGCGTGGTCACCAGCGGGTGCCCATGTGGTCAGTGTGGACAAAGGAAACAAGGCTGTCCTGTGGTCTGAATTCTGACTGGTTGGAGGGTGAAAGGCAGAGCATCTAACACCTCTGAGTATGGTGGTGCTGGTCCATGGCTGAACAGAATGGAGACCCAAGCCCAGATCCATCTGGAGTCGGGATATTAACCAGCGCATGGGCTTCACTTTCCAGAGGAAAGTTCTAATGCAATGGAGAAGGAGCCTGAGTCAGAGACTTCTTTGTGCCATAACTGCACTGTGGCACTGGACTCGGCAAGAGATTAGTTGTTCTGGATGGAGAATGCTACTTAGTCATGCCTTTACATGAAGTATCTTTGCACCAAGTGGAGCTGAAGATACTAATGGGTTTCCTCACCAGTCAGCTGTGCCAAATACCCTGTCACACAAATGTATCCAAGCACCTCTGAGTTTGGAATGTTGGAAAGAAGTTACTGTGTATGCTGACTTAATACATGTTCTGTCTCCTGTGTTCTGTTCTTGTGGCCTAGTTCAGGCATGGGGTGAGAAGATCCTGAAATGTCGACAGGTCCTAGGCAGCCTGAAGTGTTGGAACAGCTTTTAAAGAGTCTCCCATGGTTCCGGCAGCTCTGCCTTTGAGTTGCCAGATCAATTCAGGTCTGTTCTGATTCTGACACAGGTTCTCCAACACTGTTGTGTGAACTCTGTGTATCAGTTTCACCTGTTCTTAAGGCAGTGGTCCATTGTTCAGGACTTCTGCACCCTTTTGTTAAAATGCCCTTCAACACCTTGGGTATTACAAAATAGGAGATTTTTATCTTTTTATTCCACAAGCAGTTTGGTTACTGGATGTGAGGAGAGAGAAGCTGAGCTTCTGTTGTGCTGCTGTGATAAGGAATGTAGTCATACTGTGATTTCAGTACCGGAATATTCATGTTTGGTCCCTTTTTCTGTTCTCCGTCCTGTCCTGGAGGCTGTCAGCAGAGCACAGGGGAGCAGTGGGGTTAAATCCCAAATTCATTGTTTTGGTGCTGGCAGTTCCAGGCCACTTTCCCCCTTCTTGAGCACACGTGCAATATCCCCATTTGCGCTGGAGCCCTCTCTGTGCTACGGAGTGGAGTCTTGGCTCTGTCCCTGTTTAAGTCTCCAAAACCATGGTGTGGCTGGGTGTGAGCTACCTGGCATACCTTTATCCAGCCAAACCTTTCCACATCATCTGGGCCTCAAGACAAGCCACCAGCGTTTTATTGCCTTTTTATTTGCACTTTATTTTCTTCTTTCCTGGTAGTGTTCTACTAAGGAAGTGTGTTCATTGGAGGGACTGGATTAGGGGGCAGCTGCTATAACAGGCATCTCTCTAACCTAGCCTTTTGTTCAGACACTTTCTGCAGAGGGGAATTAGAGTATATGGGGCAAAGTTTTTATTTATTCAGCTGCCCATAAGAACTTGATTGTAAATAAACCTGTGTTCTGCTTTTAAACCTCCACAATGCCTGATTCATTTATTTCAGTCTGTGTGAGATCTGAATGAGATCTTCATTCTTCTGAATGAAGATGGGATCCTGAAATGCGTTCTCCTGTGCTGTTTTCCTGATGAGTTGTGGATTTGTGTTCAGCTGCATTGTGGGATTTGGCATAGAGCAGGAAAGAAGATAATGCTCTTAGATTGAAGCTAGCCATCCTGCAGATACACCTGTTCTAACCCTGTCTTGGGAATGCTGCCTTGAGACTGAATGTAGTTTTAACATGTTGAACAAATGCCTCTATCCTTGGAAGGTTGATGTGTTCTTGGCTGTTTTGGATAAAATACTGAATTGAGGAAATTGGTATCTGTGTTTCGGACACCACTGAAAATAGAAGGCTTTTTCTGCTGTGGCACTTTGACTGCTACCTTTGAAGTTTCTAAGCCAGGAATAGGAGTTGCACGTTTCTTTAGAAAACACAGAAACCCTTGTTGAAGATAATGCTCTTGTTCCTACTTCAGAGTAACGAAACAAAGGCTTCAGCTGTTCAACATACAAATTCATACATAACTAAGAGCCGTCACTAACCACCCTCCTGTTTCCGTAAGAAAAGTAGCCTTCTGTCCAGCTCTTGGAAGTGAGAACTGTAGCAACAATGGAAAGATTCACTTTGGCATTCTGAAGCATTTCTAAAGACAAGTTATTTTCTGTTCTGCCTATTGCTGTGGCAGAAGGTCCTGAAAAGGCACCTACCAAGAGTCCAGGTGACCTTGGTTACTGCAGGAAAGCAGATCACTAAATGACAAGTCAGCATGATGAAAGATTATTGGAGATTAACATAATAAAAACTGCAGGCTGTACTGGGGAGGATCAGAATGGGTTTAGGATGTTTATAACTCAGGCTGCTACATTTGTGGTTTTCTACAGCATGGGTGCAGGTCTTACACAAGGGCTTTGTTTTGCCTGCTGATGCTGTTACGTAGTAGGTTAGTAAAACTCAAGGATAAGGGTTAGCTAGCTAAGACCTTAAGCATTTTAGATTAAAATTCCGTAGGACCAAGGTATGTAGGAAATTCTGGTAACCATTTTTTTCCCCTATAGTTTATTTACTTCTGTGACTCCTTTTTCCGCTTCAGCCTGCAGAGCGAACAGGAGGAATCGATGTACCTGCTGTGCAGAGGTGGCTGTTGCAGTGTTTCTCTGCTAAAGGTGCAGCTGCCCTTCAGGTGGTTCGGGGGCTGGGCACTTTCTCCAGACATCAGGGTGCATTAGGAACATGTGTTACGGCAGAGCTGCTTCCAAGCTGCCCTGAAGATGTTTGCAGTGGTGCATTTACCCGCATCTCCCAGGCCCTCAGAGGAGTAGCAGGTACAACAGGAATGCTCATTCCTGTCCTGAATGACTAGTAATCCTGTAGTGGCAGCAGCACAAGCTTAACAAAACCAGCTTCTCTCTTTTGCTTTTGCATTGCATAACTGAACAAATGTGTTGATTTTTGTGGGTTAACTTACAGGGTCTCTTCCCTACTTTGTGCAACCAGGATCTGGCTTTTCTTCTGCAGCACAGGCACATGTGAGTTTCCATGGTTTAGGGCTGTCTGGCTTATCTGTGCCAGATGATTAGGCAGACTAGTGATTAAGCTTTCCAAATAATCCACCTCCAGTTAATAAAATTTTGCTGGAATTTGGAAAACACTGAAAGAACTGATGAACACTGGTTCTGTGTTCATTTTGTTGCGATAACTTGTGTACCCAGGCCACTATATTCGCAAATGTTGGTGGTTGTTTGCAAGAAAAGCAAGCTTGATTTGTGGCAGCAGGATTGCCTGAGATGGAGGGTGCTGTTCAAGCTGGCAAGTGGGCGGGATATCATGTGATCCTTCTAATCAAAGTAACAGATGCAGCCCAGAGGAAAGCTGCAGCTGTTTATGCAGCTTGTAAGCCAAAAATTACACATACTGTTGTGCATAATGTCAAGACCAAATTCGGGGGGGGGGGGGGGGGTGGGGTGTGGAAGCTATGCTTAGACATTCATCAACAGAAAAGCTAAATTGACTGAAATCTTTGTTCATGTGTCTTAGATCTTGGGTGTTGTGCCTCACTCCGTAAGTCAATTAAGGAGGGGAGGTGTACTAGCTAGCAATATACTGTTTTGCATCAGTATGCCAGTGGGATGCTGGTGGAGCAATAATAAATAGCATAGTCGTTACGAGAATAACACATTGTTCTCAATGTTTGGTAGTCTTTCATAATGGCATCTATTTATAGAGACTTGGTTTGGTGCTTTATGAGCTCCCTTTTTTCATAAATGGCTCTTCTTTGTTCAGTTTATCAGGCTGGATGGCTTACAACCTTAGAAAGAAGATAGAGAAAGAGCTTTAGAATAAAGCTGCTTTCAGTAACCATCCTGTTCTATGTTAAGTCTGTAGTCTTTGCAGATGTGAGTTTGACATTGGAGACCTCTTCATTAATAATCTGAGCTTCCTTAGGTAATGCTTCATGTTGCTGACTTAACCACTTTCTAGTTGAATCTTAGCCCAGGTGCAATATTTGCTTTTGGTGGGGGATTAATTCTTGAAATCCTGGATGGGACGCAATGAGGGACGTGCTTTCAAATCCCCTACAAATTGTCTTCCTTGTTTGAGAAGAGGTTAGTGATTCTCTCAGGTAGATGTGAAGAAGAATAGGACACAGCTGTGTGGAAAATCCATCTTTCTCCAGTAGTTAGGAGTTCACGTCTTTGTCCTGTGGCAGCTCCTGTGGCATTTGAAACGCAGCAAGGTATTTGATTTTATTTGCTGGTTTGTTTATTTGGGTCTACAGCGTGAATAGGGTGTCTGTTCAGCAGCAAATACTATTCTGGAGTTGGATAACTTACCTGTAGTTGATAGAAATTCTTAAACGTGTGTTAAGTCTGTCCTTAATTCTTAAACCTTACTTTTCTTTTTTCCCCTAGCTTTCCAAGAAGGGAAATGTTTTCTTTTCTACAGTTTGTTGCATGTAAATAAGACCTAGAAATTATTTCTACTTTTGAAACAGTTTTTAAATGGGAAAACAAGAAGAAAAATAGTATGGAAGCAGACTGGAAGGACAGTCACACACTGTCAGACCAACAGTCTCTAACACAGTACGGTAATTCACACAGGTCCAATGGGCAGAATCGTACGAACAGGGCACGTGTAGCATCGTCCTTTCCTGATGCTGCTCCTCAGCTTCAGAGTCAGGGGGTTAAGGTTGCACATGGGTTGTCCTGTCTGTCCACTATCTGCCAAAAGCCTTTTTTTTGCCTGTGAACACATCTAACTCTGTGAATCCATTCATGTTGGTGATTTCCCTTTCCCTGAAGAATTGTATTCCACCTGTTTTTTTTCCTTGGATACAAGCTGTATCCTACCCCTGGATATAATTGTTACCTTTCTGGACCCATAGCTGGACTGTTACATTCCAGAAGACTGTTCTGATTTGAGTTCAGTGTTACCCTGCAAGTAACCAGTTGCATTTAGTTCTGATTTAGTAAAATGCAGCAGGATGAGTGAGTTAAGTTCTTGTTTTGAGTTTAGTTTGACTGCTTATTAATACATGCCACCTTTTAAGTCTTAGACTGAAAATTCTGTATCCAAGATGTGGGTATGTAAGGAGCTCTGAAACGGTATAGATGGCATTCTCTTGTGTTCTTGATTTATTTCCTAATAACTATTCTCCTTATATCAAGACACACTCTTGACGTGATACCAAGTGTAACTGCACGTGTCAGACTATAGTTGTATATTCCTTGAGTGCAATACTTTTCACTTACCATTATAGAATGTACAGGATTTCATCACCTATTCCATCTGCATCATGAAGGGCTCTTCCAGCTTAACATAGCTTAATTTTGGGGAATCCAGAATAGCTTTGTGTCTGTGGGCAGACTTTTCACCCCTTATCTAGGCTTCTTTCCATTCAGTCAAGGATATGCTGTCCCAGGACAGATGACATTGCACTGTTGAATACTTGTAGTGGTAAAAAACCACCAAAACAAAGCCAAACAACCACTCCCCCACACACCTTAAAGCAGCCAAAACCCTTAAGCACTGATATTTGTTATTTCCTGTATTTTATCTGATTGTTAACAAGTGAAATGTCCTTCCTTCTTATGACCACTTAGAGGCTCTGATGACAAATCTTGAGGAAACTTTTGAAAATCAAAGTACCTTGTGTTGATCAGATTACCTTTATCTGTACTCTCATAGATTTCTTCACAAACTTACTACAAAACTCTCAGCAAAGGCCAAGCTAACCCTTCCGCTCCAGTTTTTTCTATTAGTCTATTACTTTTTAAATACAAATTAGAAGGAGTTTTTGGTCTTTTGTAGTATTTCCGAAGAGCTGTTTTTAAATAGTTGTTACGGGGTTTATTTAATGAGGAACTGCTAGAATAAGAAGAAATCAACCTTCTGTGCTGTGTGTGAGTACCTATTGAGAGGAGTCTTTGGTAAACTATGCATGGGAGCATAGAGTGCTTTACCCACCAAGTATAATTCAGCTTTTGTCTCATCCACCTGTTTTCTTCTGACATCTTTCCCAGGGCATTTTGGGGCAGCAAATCTTCATTCACCCACAGTCACATACCCATCTTTGATCATGAGCTGCCCCGAGTCTCAAAAGACAAATGGGAAGAATGCTGGTTCTCAAAAACAAGTTATCTTCAGAAAAAGCACCCGTGACAAAGCTGTAAGTACCGTGACTATGGGTTTATATAGGTATGAGTTTTCCTTGTAGTCAGACAAGTAAAGACTTATTAGAAAGTTATTTCCTGTCTCCTTCATTACTTTCTGAAGAAGGACCATGAACTATATTTAGTGCTAAGTTTGAGAAGATGATGTAAACAGAGTGTATAGGCCAAGCTTCTCATAATACAACAGGAAGGCAACTCGCCTCTCTCTACTCCTGGGTTGTACTCCTGCTGATAGATGTTTAACAACAAACAAAGGTAATTCAGTGTCTTTCCAGCCTGATGGCGCCAAAAATCTTTATAGTTTCTTGTCCTGTGTACAAGAATTAATGTTGTACTCTTGAGAGTTTGTCTACATCTGGTCTTCAATTCTGATGTCCTGAAGCATGTAAATAGTTCTATTGCCTGGTGTGAATTGCATGTTTGCTGGAAAAGAAAATCCATTTAAAATAGAATTATTCTGATCTCTACAAGATTTATCGCTGTGTGTTGTGTGTCTATCTGTGTGACACACAGACGCACAACCATCAACAATTTGTGGTTCAACCATGGTCTCGTATCTCCCTACAGCTGACTATCTACCTGGGAAAGCGGGACTTTGTTGACAACATAGGGAGTGTGGAGCCTGTAGGTAAGTCCACAAGGATATGTGCTGCCCTTCCTGCTCTCTGAACCCTGGTTATCCTCTGATAATGTTTGTTATTTTTTTCCTTTCTTTCAGATGGTGTTGTGTTGGTGGATCCTACACTTCTCAAGGAGAAAAAAGGTTTGAGGTTTTATGCGCTGTATGTTTCAGAGATTGTCAGTCCTCTTTTGAAGTGAGATGCTGAGATAGAATCTCTTATTTTTATTGTTTTAAGGGTACAAATGTAACTTTCCTCCCTGTGAATGGGCTTTTTACTTAGTGTAATGTGTTTTCTTACAGGTGGTATAAGTACTGGCTAGGTTATGTAACACTGTCAAAATGGATTTCCCTGGCTGTGTAGTGGAGGAAGAGTTTGCATCCTGTGCTGGCTGCATTGTTAGCTTGCAGCATGATTTACCCATCATGTCCTTCTTTCCAGTGTATGTGTCCCTGACTTGTGCTTTCCGGTATGGCCAGGAAGACATTGATGTGATTGGCCTCACTTTCCGACGGGACCTATACTTCTCTAGGGTCCAAGTGTACCCACCTGTTGACAAGCCAGAGACTCTTTCCCACTTGCAGGAATCTCTGCTAAAGAAGCTGGGGAAAAATGCTTATCCCTTTTTCTTTACAGTAAGTATCTTATAGGAGCCTCTGACCCTCCTCTCCTTACCTGTTATTATCAGGCTGCCGAGACTTGGTGATGGAGAGAAGACGGGGATTAACAGTGAATTCATATTATGCAATGTTCCAATATTGAGTTACAGGCAATCTACCATTTTTGTTTTCTTGCTGTCCTAAGTGGTAAAGTGCAAGAAGATCCTAACTATGTGAAAAAGTCATTTTCTTGAAAAGAGAAGGAAATACGCACTGGCTATCAGGGTTGGAATACATTCTACCATTGCCTCACTGCTCACAGAAGTGCTAAATTTTTTCTCTTTAAAAACTTTATGGATCAAACAAGTGGATGAAAAGCTCTTTACCAGATGTTTCAAAAATAACAGCTCGTTGCCAAACTCTTATTCTGATAGGATATGCTTCCAGTACTGTCAGTGACACGTCTGCCTTAGCATTACCTAGGAAGGCCCAGGTTTGAAAAACAGATGCTCTGATGCAGCAACAAACAAGTCCTTGAACAATTCTGCCTAGTTGTTACCCACTGCAATGTTATTAACAACTAATGTACAAGTAGTGATCTTCAAACTGCTGGAGTCTCTAACAGGGTGTTAGCACTCAGTCCCCATGAGTTACTCTGCAGCCTTCCCAGTCAATGTCAGAAGTTGCTGGCCCTGCCCAGGCCAGGAGCAAATGAATACTGGCTGGTGGCTGGCTGGTTTTCATGGCCTTAATTGTGTTTCTGACATGGACGCTCTTTACTCAAGCTTCAAGCCTACATGAACAGTGAGTACCACTGCTGTGAGGTGTATTGAGTATCTTGGATGAGGAGGCAGATGTGGTAGCTTCTACTCCAGACTCTGCTTCTAGGGCTCTGTTTGATTTTTAGACCAGCTGCTTTTTGAACTTTTTTCTCTTTTGACCCCTGCCCGTTTTTTTTGCTATTGAAGTATTTCTGGAAGAGAGGAATGTGTTCCTACAAGGCAAGATAAGGCCTAGTATATTAAGGCCCCTATCCTAGCCAGAAGTTCAAAAAGTTGTGCACAAGTATTAGGAGGAACGGCTGAGGGTACTGCGGTGCTTTAGTCTGGGAAGACAAGGCTTTGGAGGGACCTTATTGCTCTCTACAACTGTCTGAAAGGAGGTTGTAGGGAGGTGGGGGTCAGTCTCTTCTCCCAGATAACAAGCAATAGGACACAAGGTGACGGTCTCAAGCTGCACCAGGGGAGGTTTAGACTGGATACTGGGAAAAATTCCTTCACAGAAATTCAACCATTGGAACAGGCTGCCCAGGGCAGTGGTGGAATCATCATCCCTGGAAGTGTTCAAAAACAGTGTAGATGAGGCCCTCAGTGATGTGGTTTACTGGTGTCCTTGACAGTGCTGAGGAACAGTTGGACTTGATCTTAAAGAACTTTTCCAACCTCGTTGATTCTGTGATTACAGTGAGGGACCTGTTGTCTTCAGGATTGCTTTGTATCTTTTCTGAGCGATATGTTAACTACAGTAATTAACTGTGTAATATTGCTTTGGGGTATTTTTCTCTTCTTCCTCCCACAGTTTCCAGATTACCTGCCTTGTTCAGTCTGTCTGCAGCCTGCACCTCATGATGTTGATAAGGTGAGACCAATGGGACACTTCTGCTTAACATGGTTGAGGAAAGTCAGATGGAAAAAATTGATGTGAATTCATTTGGCTAGCTTGAAAAAAAATTGAGGTGATAATGGGTTTTACTGTGCTATGCCAAAAATGTCAAGAACCTGACTTAAGAGCTGCAAGTGAGTGTCATGGAGCTGAAGTTCTCCGAATAAGAAAGGGAATCTAGTCTAATAGCAAGACTACTGAATCTGCAAAGCTTGTAGTTTCCTTAAGGGTACCACATGCTTTGGAGGTTGACTGCACATAAAATGATTGCAGCTGTCAGGCTACATGAGACAAAAGCAGACAGAGTGCCTAAAATCTCCTAGTTCTCTATAAATAGCATGTGTTAAGTCTTACTTCAGAATTAAAACAAATGCAGAGGACTGGCCTTTACATGTGTTTGAACAAAACAAAAACCCTGGAGTAAAAGTCATAATGAGATGTTCTGCAAGATTTCTGACACCATTTAAAATAGACCTTTTCCGCTTAGCAGGGTGCTTCTCTGAACAGCAGAGCTAGGCTAACAGCTGGGCAAGGTGAATACAGGTTGTAGAATCCAGCAGAATCCAAGGATAAGTTGTGGGTTTTGTTAAGGGATGATATTCCAGCAAAAATTTCTATATTGCTCTGTAGAGGGTTATCTGGGAATCACAGATGTCCCATGGTGGTATAAACCCATAAATCTTAGACACTGGGAAAGATGAAGATTGACCTGAGTCAGGTGATTGGCATTATAAAGCCAACTGAGAAATTCAGTTCAGAAACCCGGGGTGGACTGGAGAGCCTTGTATGCTGGTCAGTCTCATAACCCATACCATGCTGTAACCACTACAGCACTGCTCTCACAGAAAACCTTTTAGGAGTAAGGATATTATCTGGCAAAGATTGGGAATTAAGCTTCATTTACTAGAAGCAGCATGGAACAGGTGGATGCTGCCATACGGCTTGGCAGGGGTCTCTATTTCAATGGTAGGAGGCTGGAAGAATTTGCAGTTGGCAGGAGTCTAAGAATTTCTGGTGTACAGAAAGATATTTAAACATCTGCAGATGTTGTTGGCTTCTGACACTGATTTCACAGCTGCCCTCTCTCTATCTGGCAGACCTGTGGGGTGGACTTTGAGGTGAAAGCTTTCTCAACAGAGAATCTGGAAGAGAGAATTCATAAGAGGTAACAGAACCTGTGTGTCTTCAACTTCGCCCTTCTTAAAGGGGATGGGTTGTTGGTCCAGTAGTGCACCTTGTTTGCTTGTTCAGCTTTACCCCACGTGTCATTGGACTTCTTGGGTGTTAGCATGTGTGAATGCAGAACTCCTACCTCTGCCAAGCACAAAGTACCACCTCATTTTCCTCTGCTGCTTCCCAGGAACTCTGCACGTCTGCTGATCCGTAAGGTGCAATATGCTCCAGAACAGCCAGGACCTCAACCTTGTGCAGAGACCACCTGGCAGTTCTTCATGTCCAAAAAGCCATTGCACTTGAAAGCTTGTCTCAGTAAAGAGGTGAGGAATTTGCTCTGGGCTGTGGACATCATAGTATTGGCATGCCAATATGCATTTTGCTGCCTGTAGTAGCTACTTCTTGTGTTACTCGAATGGTCTCAGCTGAAATTGACTTGTCCCACCACTTAAGGGCTCTGATGTATTTTCTGTCAGTAGCTACTGTTAAGAGAGCCTGAGACCAGACACATTTGAGGCTAAATATATCATTGAAGGGTCATGAATCATTGGGAAGGGTTTCTGTGCATTTTGTCTTCTGGCTTCTGTGAGGACATTTAATCTGGGATGACTAGAGGGGTTTAGGGCTTAGGAGAAGCCTTCTGGCTGGATATCTGAGCATCACATTTCTTCCAGGTGTATTACCATGGCGAGCCCATTCCAGTCACTGTCATGATCAATAACAGCACAGAGAAAACAGTGAAGAAGATCCAAGTCCAGGGTATTTTTTTACTGTTGCTTGGGGCTCTTTGAGGGCAAGAACACTGAATGATGAAAGGACTGAGAGGAAACCAGTGCTTGCAACAGCTTAAGCAGGCAGTATGGGACAAGTCAGGAATTTGTCCCTCCACCGTGTTTCTGTTTCTTTGCTGTTCAACAAGTGATACACTACAGCTTTTTGCCTGACTCATGGTTACTCCTTACATACTGGCTTAATTTCAGGCACCAGTATGTCCCCTCTAGTACAAGGACATATGCCTCTAGGACAGGTCAGATGCTGTGAGGGAAAAGCTGCCTTTTGGGAGGCCAGTGGGAAGGGCTCTCCTGTCAATGTGATGCTCCTGCTAAGTGTGATTGTGCCTTAGGTTGCATACAAGTTTGCTTGGGGTTTCAGAAATACCTGGCAAAGTGAGAAAGGCTGCTCTGCCAGTGATGGTGTAACCTCTCCTGAGGAAGCTGTGGGCAGGGGCTGAGGTTCAGAGAATTCTCCTGTGCCTGTGTTTTACTTGTGGCACTGCATGTTTTCATTCCACAAACCCCATTGCACTCGGACCTGTGGAAGACAGTCTGTGACACAAAGTATGAGAAAGAGAAGTCAGGGAGGGAGCAACATTGCTGAGGTTTTTACAGAACTCTACAGCAGTGAAAGCCAGTTCAGAGCTGGTCTTGGATGTACTGTCTAGTGATTGCCAAATGTTTTAGGCTGACACACCTCTGTCAGATTTAGAAAGACCTCGTTGGTCCCCATATTTTCTCCTCACCATTGTTTCAGGGTTTTTGTGTTTGATTGGAGAATATAAGCTATTTATTATCACAGGCTCTTGACTGCAGTCTGCCTGGTGATGGTGTTTCCTGAATGCAAACGTGTGGGCTATAGATACACAAGAGATACTAGTGACCAGAGATGAAAGCAGATGTGCTTAGAGAAGAAAGAGGAAGATCTTTATAATGGAAAGAGTAGGCTCCCAAGGGAAACTGTAGGTTGTGGACTTTGTCTTCTCTAAATCAAGACTGAGTGCCTCTCAGGGAAGATAGGAAGGTAGACTTTGTCCATTTCTGAGCTGTTGGTCTCTATCCAGGCCAGGCTGTCTGACCTGGTGGTCCCTTCAGGCTCCAAATGGATGAGTTTTCCTGTTTTCCCCATACTTTCTTCCATTCCAAGACTTAGGGGAGCAGCTGTGTTGTTTCTGATGCTTATGCAAAACTGATTGTCCTCTTTCTCACTCAGTGGAGCAGGTTGCCAATGTGGTTTTGTACTCCAGTGATTTCTATACAAAAGTGGTAGCTTCTGAGGAAGCACAGTGAGTAAATGCTCTGCTTATCCCTTCTTGCTCCTTCACACCCTTTTAATTACCCTCTTCCTCAGTAATGGGAGGTACCCCTAGCTGTAGTCTGGCAGTTGCCTACTATTATAATGCTCTCTCCTCTCATCTTTCTTTGTGTGTATGTCCCACACCACCTGTACTGTCTGGATGCAGGCAGCTGGCCTCCTTTGCACATAACCAGCAGGGACCCTGCACCTTTATTCAGAGAATGGGGAGTTTGCAGAAGAGGTTTGAAGAGTAATTACCTACTAGAAAAGCTTGGCAGGGGCTGTGGAAGGCTCCCCATTGCTTGAAAGCTGTATTAAATAGAGATGCAACATTTTTCTGAAAGGTGTTGCTGTTTGGGTGTAAGTCATGGATGATCTAGCTTGAGGTTAGTTTCTTCCACACCATTTCATTTGCTTTCTTCTGGCCTTAGAAAGCCCATTAAAACCATGAGCCTGTTGGCATTGTGGGGAGCCACCTGCTCTTTTGTACTGCACAGTGCAGCATTGAACTTCACTTTGTGAGGAGGGTTAGACACACCAGGCACTTCCACTTTTCTGGTCTTCTGCTCTATAGCTCAGGGACATGTTTTTCACTGAGAATTGGTCTTCTCAACTAGGATACATTTTGTCCAAATTTGGAGGTCTGCAGCATAGTTTAGACCCGCTTTAGAAGTCTTCCTTAATGTGAAATGGATCATTTTTTACAACTGCTTGTTCCTCTGTGATTAGGGAATTTTTTTACTAGCTTAGATGTAGACATCTGCATTGTAGACAATTTGGAATTTGGACAGATAAATCCCACTCCTTCTGGATGGCTTTGTAATCTGTTTTGGTTGGGTGTGCAACACAATTCTGAGTGTATCACTTTTCTCCTCTCACCTGCTTCTTATTTTCAGAGAAAAGGTGCAGCCAAACAGCAGTCTGACCAAGACACTGACACTTCTGCCATTGCTAGCAAATAACCGGGAGACACGGGAAATAGCTCTGGATGGAAGGCTAAAGGATGAGGATACCAATTTGGCTTCTAGTACTATGTGAGTAGAGTTTTAAATGGAGGGTTATAAAGAAAAGGGGACGATGGAGCAGACACTTCTATCAGGAGTTTGTAGCTGTAAATGTGTGTTCAGATGGGTACATCTAAGTTGCATTACTTACTCTATCATATTCATTTAGGTTAACTAGTGACCACAGATCTGGAGAGGTATTAGCTGTCCCTGAGCCGTGTCTGCTTTATCACTTTTAGGAGAATAGGATGTTCACCTAGTTCTCACTCCAGCTGTACATTGTTGCTATGTTGCACTGTTGCCACCTGACACTGCTCTGTTTTCTCTGGTAGTATTAAGGATGGAATAGACAAGACAGTGATGGGGATTCTGGTTTCCTACAAGGTTAAAGTGAAGCTCACTGTTCCAGGGTAAGAGTATCAAACTTTTTGCTTCTGCATAGATTTAAGAGGGGAGTGTGTGTACTTCATTGACAAGTGGGGAGAGGGCAGGACAGTGTACCCCAAGAGAAAGGGCACAGCTATAAGACATGAGGATCCTCTAAAGCAGAAATTTACCAGTAATCAATTTTGGCCTATCCAAAGGACTTGTCTTGAGCAAGAGGGGTTGGATTAACTTCCTTAGATACCAGATGACTTTTCAGCTGAAGTACAAATCTCTCATTTGCAGTTCATGTGAGGCTTTATGTTGTCATTCTTATTCTTCCAGAGCAGAGGTAGAGACATCTGCCTGCAAGTCCTAAATACTGTGAGTCATAAATACCAGTGTTCTGTACTGACCCAGCTTTCTGGGAGAAGCTCATGTTACTAACATGAAATAGTTCCCAGCATAGAGTGCCAAAGAAGACCAGGACAACAACTCTGTGATGCTTGTCACTGTTTACATTTGTATTTCATTCATCTGTCCTTCTTTCTGGTATAAAAATGAGGCAATGACTTGCCTAAAACATGATAAAATGACTGCCTCCTGTAGTCCTGCAATTGCCTTTGCCCTCTGGCTGTCAGAAAAGGAGCCGTGCCCAAAACTTGGTCAGGAGTTCAAAACTTAGACGTTCTTCATGGGAAGGACATGAAAAGTTAAAGTTACATTTTTTAAGAACAAGTTTATTTGCATGTTGTGCTTTGCAGCATGTAGAGAAGAGTATATGAGGAAGGTGATTTTAATAGTCTACCAATAAAACATTTGGTAGAGCACCAGAATGGAAAGGTACTAAATATGCTTCTGTTTTTCTCCTTGTTTTCTTCTGTAGCATGCTGGGAGACCTCACCTCCAGGTAAATGTCATCTTCCCTTTCAGACCATGCAGTTATAGTTGATAATTTGTCTTTTTTTTTTACCCTCTTACCTATTCTCTTTCCCACCTCCCTGAAAAACATAACTATACGTTCAGCTGATAGAAGTCTGTGCATTCAGCTGTGAAAATGAAGCACTTACAGAAATACCATTGCTTTTATGTACGTGCAAGTACATGATAAATGCAGTTTATTAAAGTGGCTGTATCTGGGATATTTGTGGGTAAATCAGAGTTTAACTCTTTTTGAGGAGAAACTTACGATTAGATAAAGATGGAAGAATTGGTGAAGCTGGAGTTCAGGGCTTGGGCTGGCCTGAGGTGGGAAGGGGATTGAATCAGGCATGAATGGAGCTGTGGATCTGATGCATTCTATCTTCTTCTCAAAGTGAAGTGGGCACAGAGCTGCCATTTCGTCTCATGCACTACAAGCCTGATGAAAAGAACTCAGCAGGTCAGTTATTCTTGTTTTTTGTCTTTTTTCATTAGCAGACTCAGATGAAATCTTACCATTGTAAGGCTTATAGTGATTTGTTCCACAGGAAACCTTTAGAGTCTACAAGAGTCCAGTATGGGGGCTGCTCTGTATGTATATCTATGTATTTGCATGTGTGTATATATGTTGTTCTTTCAACCACAAAGCACAAATCAGTAGGGAGGGCAGATGCTAAGACGGGAGAAGGTAGAAAGGGATCATGTTCTGGTTTTATCTTTCATCTGTGGAATCAGAATTTAAAGTGCAGTGCTTGAGGAAGCAGTTAAATCTCATGACTGCTGTGCAGAATGTCCTGAATGAAGCTGTCAGCAATTCCAAGACAGATCCCAATATAGCAAACAAGCTGTCACAGAAAACACTTAAGACATGAGCAATGTAAAAAGCAAAATACTTTCAAGCAAAGTTGAGAGGTACTAAAACTGTACATGATTTTATAGTTCCCATTACCTTTATGTGGCCTTGGCCATGGTGTCTGTTCAGTAGTTATCTCGGAGGAATGTCTCTTCAGAGTCAGGTCAGTTAGTAGGAACTTTGAAGCAGTGTATGCAGCTAGCCTTCCCCAGTCATGTGGAGGCTTGAGATCAGATGCCAAAACTTTCTTGAGCATCTGTGTTCTCCTCCCACTTCCTCAGGCCCTGGCTGGCTCTGCTGTCTAATGGTGAACATACAGAAACTGCAAGGTGCCTGCACTGAATCTGAAGCTCCTGAGGCAGCTGAATCCTGAATCTGAGGCAGCTACTGAACAAAAAAAACCCCACTATGCCAGCATTTCAGTTTTGGGGTTGTTGTAGATAGGTCTTCTTGTCCTGCCCTCTGTATTTGGACAGAGTTACATGGGCTTCAAACAGAACCCCATGGCTGCTTCTGTGTTACTTTTCTTTTTCTTTCTTTTAATTTTCTCTTTGGGCCCAACCTTACCTAAAGCTGCTGTTTCTAAGAAACCATTGGACAATGGTGGGCCCTGTAGGAAGAGCTATCCTGAGATAGGTGCTTTGCTCTATACTGGAAGCATTAGAAAGGACTTGAGTCCTTATTGTATGAAATTGTTGGAGGAATCAAGTGGGAGTGATGAGGAGAGACTGGTGATCCATTCTCCATTCGGTTGCTCTGGTTAGGAATCCGTGTTTGCTAATTACGGAATTGCCTGAGTGAGCAGAATTAAGTTTCTTCACTCTTCTAAGAACTGCATTTTAGGATATTTTCACTTTCGCTGGGAGAAGCCCTGCTGTGAGCTGTGCCAGCATGGCCTGCTAGCACAGAGACAGAACATGCTCATAGGAGAATGCATGTTATGCCCCCCATCAGAGTAGCACAATGAGTCTGGGAAGCACTTTCAGGACAAATCCACAAGATCTGTTCTCCTCTTATCGCCTTTATGCTGTGGCTGCAAAGGAGACAGCCACATCACTGGGGACTAGCACACAACACCCCACAGCAGCACACAGCCCAGACCTGCCCCCAAATGTCCTGTGAAGTGGAAATTGGGTCCTCAAGATTAGTCCATAGGACTAATAAGGTTGGATCACCCTGGAGAAGCTGCTGTGAAGCAAATGCTTTTGTTGGCACAGCTGTGCCCACACTGGGGGTTTCCCTTTCATGGTGCAGGTCAGCAAAGCTCTGCCAGCAAAACACTGAGATAGCTGCACACTTGATCTCATATGGATGCCTCATTGGGAGAACTGCTTTGGCAGGGGTCTTCTGTCTCTTCTGGTAGCTTGTACATGCTGAAGCATTTCCCTCACGCTTCCCTGCAGCAATCCCCCTGCCAGGTACTTGATGAGGGGCTAGGGGTGGCACTAGTGGCCCCAGGAGCAGTGTCTGGTGAGGGCCATTTAGTGTCAGTGGGAGCCCCATATGGCAGAGGTGCTGGGTGGGCAGCTTAGGAGCTTTCATGAATATGGAGGAAAGGAACAGGCTGCCCAGGGGAGTGGTGGAATTGCTGTCCCTGGAAGTGTTCAAAACTGTGAAGATGAGGCCCCCACTGATATGGTTTAGTGGTGGCCTTAGCAGTCCTGGGGTAAAGGCTGGACTTGATGATCTCAAAGGCCTTTTCCAATCGAGCTGATTCTATGATTCTATGAAAGCTTGAAAACTTAAAACAAGGATCATCCGAAGACTTAGGCAACTGTAGATTTTATATTTTTAGAATGGTGTGAATTTTTTACATGACATTTTTTTGGTGTTAACAGTGCCACCATCCCTTTTTTATTACTTATGCTTCAGGCAGATCATTCTGGCATAAGTATTTGTAATATGAGGAAAATGGGAGTAATTTTTCGGTTAAAACATAATTTCAGAGGATGGCTGATATACTCCTTTATATAGGACACTCAAAATGATGTGGGTAGAAGACTTTACAAGGGAAATGAACTGCGATATTTCTTAGATTGCTTCCCCCAACCCATTCTCTTAACCAAAGAGAATACAAAACAATATAACCCATGTATTGTTTGCTACATCAAAGTCTTCTAGGAGCTGTCAGAAGACAGCTGTGGTTCCATGTATTTTGCACAGGTTGAAATTTCAGGTTTCTTGTAAACTGAAAACTTGTATTTTTTTTTCAGTTATGAGAAACAAAATTTCAGCCTTTCAGGAGCTCCCATGGGAAAGCCTTACAAATGATTACCTCCAGAAATAATGTTTTCTCATAAAAAAGATACTGTAACACAACAGCAAATTCCTCTGAAGCCTGCACAGCTGACTTGAAAACTGTGTTGGAATGTGGTGTCTGAGCTCATTATAGGGAATAAGACAGCCTCCCATTTGAAGATGGTAAATGTAAACTACTTTTAGCTTTATAGTTTTCCATGCACTGTGCCTAATCACGCTTCCTAATTGTGAGTTTGTGGGTTTAAATTTTTATTCTACCACCTTAGCTCATAAACTCTGAGAAATAAAATGTGTTTCATTAGCGAAACACCATCTAATTTGGAATCAAGCGAATCAAGACTTGATTGCAGAGATGGAGCTTCAACAGTGTTTAGGCTCTCAAAGCCCCCAAAAGATGGGCTTTTTCTTTGTTGGCTTGTTCTGCAGCCTCTGCAGTGGGTGTAGACAGGGGTGCATGGACAGGGAATTCTGCCATCACTTCTTATCTTCTTTTTCCATTCCTTTTTGTTTTTATGGATGAGTCAGTAGCAACCAGTTTGCCTATTGCATTCCCCGCTGACTTGACTTTCACTTCATCTTAAGGCGCAGCTGGGAAAAAGGAAAGAAGTCAAACCATCTTATAGAGTCAAAGCTAAACTGGGATGAAAAGATACTGCATACTATGATTTATTCCTTGCGGTGGAGCAATATAATTTTCCTTTCTCTAGCCAAGATGATTTATGGCAAAGATAACTAAAACATGTGTAGCATCAGTATATTTAATCATGTAGGGCTGGTTTGAGTGTAGACAACCTCAAAAAGAGAAGCTTCTCAAGAACATGGTTTAATTTTGGGGGGGTCAAAGTGGGGTTAGTGTGATGAACTTCTGTGTGCTTTATTTCACAGCAGATTACTTTGCCCTTTTTATTTGTCTGTGAGTGAGCCGTGCAGCATTCAGCACTCGGTAAAAAGCAGGTCTCTCAGAGTCTGTGGCTGTTGCAGCTTGCTTGGTCTCTGTGCCTGGAGGAGACAAAAAAGGAATGGCTTGCTACCTTTCCTTTCCCATATTTATTTATAGCTTCCTTGTCTTGGTCTTCTTGTAGGCCAGCATTTTGCATGTTTCATGTGCGCTGGTTTTGTAACTGCTTTTGTACCCATGTGTTTCACAGGTGGTTATTTTCAGTGCAAGCAGCTCCTGTCACATTGGCAAGTCTGTCTTTTCCGCCTGTTGACAAAAATGTAGAGAGATCTGTTTCTTTTAAAGATAGATTCAAACTGGGCTGTGTCTCTTCATGCTTCCAAGACCTTTCCCAATCAGCAGTTAGCCCAGAAGCTCCTGCTGGGTTTTTCTCAAGGCTGTGGTCTCAGCGTGAGTTCTTTGGTCTGGGGTTTTCCTGCCCTTCTCCTGATGTTTTACATTTTGTGGGCCTATGTCTTGGATACTGGCCTTTGTTTTGGCTGTCGTTCAACAAATAGTCATTTATCTGCTTCCTTGTTAAACTTGAATGAAAGGGCTGGTTTGAAGAAACCCATAAATGCTTTGTTCCTTTAATAGTAAAGTTATGCCTGCCCTATATTGGTATTGTAACTTTGAGAAATTAGGGGATTTTTAAAGCGCTCGAATGTCTTGAAAAATAACAGTGCTTACTCCCTTCCCCCCCCCCCCGCCCTGAAGTTAGGAGAGGTTAAAAGCAAGCTTATAATGAAAATTACCATATGCCACAACTTTATACGGAATCATTTCTGTGGCTGCCTAATAAAAGCTTACAGAAAACCCTCTGCAGAGAGTATGATGCCATTCTGGAGCCTTCTTGTTCCTTGAACACAGCACCTTCCTATCCCAACCCTTAAAACAACTGCTGGCATGGCAGTTAAAAAAGGAAAGTCTTTCCATTATCAGGCTCCTGAGAATTTTTGTCTGTTACAATGTTAAATAAGCCACAGGACAGCAAGACAACTATGTGGAGTGGGCCTAAGCTGCAAATGTTGCTATTTAACAAGCACATGGGATGTAGTATAGCAGCCTGAAGGTAAAGTAGTGCATCTTTGAATACATCTGGTGTGTATGATAAACATTACTCCCAGCTACCCATGTACTGATTCAGTAATAATTTATCTGACAGACAAGTGTATGTCTAACTGAAACAATACTCATTTTGTAAAATTGGCTTCAAACTGCTTTGGTAGGTATCTCAGCTTCACCCACACCACTGATGTCACTGTTCCCATAGTAATGAATGTACTTCAAAGTGGGGAAAGAGAGCAGACTATTTAAAGAATAGAAATTGGAGAAAAATTTAAATGAGAGTGATGCTCTATATATTGGAAATTTTAAAAGTTCTAAATATTTCATTTTTTTAAAATATGAATGAATATTTTTTAAATCCATTTCAGTCAAGCATGCATGCCCTGAAACTTTCCAGACTTCATCTTGGCTTCTGTGAGTAGAGGAGAATATCCTTTCTGAGTCTGGATGGGCACCATCATGAAGGTCTTTACAGGATCCATCCTTTGAGGCATTTTGGCCAGAGTGGCCCCATTTGGCATGCTTTTAATGCTGACTTTTCCAGCAGTGCCAGTCACCTCTTCTTGCCCTTGATTTCAGTGTCCATTGTGGGTGGGAATTCTCAAGGTAGTGAGTTATCTAGTCACTGAAGCATCTCAAATCTCAGACAGCTTCAGTAGAAAGATAGACTAGGTGCACCTTGCTCCATGACTTCAGCTCATGAGAAGTAAGCCAATGAAGTGACTGTTACTTGCTAAAGTAACTGTGAGAACAAGAAGAAAAAAATCCCCACCCCTATTTCATCCCTGCAATACAGGCTGCTCTGCTTATTTTAGGCTGTGCTGAAACAGCTTCCAAAGAATCCTGCTGGCAAGCAGAGTTTGCTACCTGCTTGTGGTGTGGTTAGCAAAGATCTCATTGAAGAAGTGCATGTGCCAAAGGTTTTAGGATTATATTTAGGAAAAGATGAACAGGGGTATTGCCTCAAGCATGTAACCTATCTAATGAGAGACCACCTAGGCCTTCCTGTATTCTGACCTCTGTTTGATTTTAATACCTTTATGTTTATTGAACATCATCTTCGTATCAGCTGACTACTTACATTACAGTGACAGACCAACTAAAATTAACATCAGGTCATGCATGCACTCTCATCTCTGAGTAGAAATGTGTGCACAGGTGTGTCTCTCAGCTGTGATCACTAGCAAGCATAAATGGGAAAATCTGTCTTTGTTTCCTAGCTCTTTTGATGTCTTGGGCAATGTTGCTTTCCTGTTTGGGAGATCAGGTTTTGCTCCATCAGGTGCACGTATGCACGTTTTGAGACTTCCTGGAGTTCTCCTTGTCCTGCTGCAAATCCTTCTGCTTGTCACTGTTCTGGCTTGTCAGTTTATAAGTTTTTACTGGTTTTAGCATCCATTATTCTAACTAATTGGTATATCTTTTTTCCTCCTGTACTGCATGCTGATGACTGCAGGGAAGGATGGGTAAGTTTCTTTTAGCTAGCTGCGGTTGTGAATTGACTCTTTGAAAAGTCCTTGAAACTGTCTGAAAATCCATGGGGTCCACAGAGTACACTTAACTCCAAAGTGAGAAAGTTATTATGTCTTGACAAATTACTGATCAGTTGAACTGCTATGACTGACCATGTGAAACTAGTTTAAGAGAACATGGTTTTGCCTCACAGTTGGAGGGAGGAATGTGTTTGTGGTCAGCTGATGTTCTCTAAATCTGAGTTTCAGGAACTCAATACACTTGACCATGTGCCCTATTTTACTACAGAAGGAATAAGGATGAAAGGTTTCACATTTTGTATCTAGACAAAGACTCTTTCAGGCTGCAGACTGTTCGGCTAGCTGATAAACACTTAGCTGGAATTGACGTGATTTGGTACAGATGAAAACCTTCTCAGTTTCTGTCCTGACTTGCTCAATCAACTGCTTTTCATGCTAGCTAGAATACCACTAATTAAGATGGTGCCTGTGGGAATGTGATCTAAATCCCTTTGAAGACAAAGGAAACATTACCAGAGCCTACTCCAAGTTTCTCTTCTTCCTCCTATCTGTTGCCTTTAGTCTCCTGGTATAAAAAAAAAATTGGTAACTTTGTGATTTGGTTTCTTTTTTTTTTCCATTTCAGTGAAGCAGAGCTGGTATTTGAGGAATTTGCTCGTCAAGGCATAAAAGATACGGCTGATGATGAAGACAAGAATATGCCCTCAGCTGATGAGTGACTAAAAGAACAAGCTGCCAGAGAAGATATGTAGTCTGGCATCAATTAGAAATGTTAGGACCTAGGTTTCTAGTAAACTGCATGTTCTCAGTGCATGCATGGTCTTCCAGGGATCAGCCCTGATGTCAGTGGACATAAAATTATCTCTATTGCTTATTAAAAGTTTCACCTTTAGAGGAATGTAGCAAACTCAAGACCTGATGCTTACTTGCGCTACCAGAGGAGGACAGGGAAGGCTGTTGTGCCATGACTCCTGCTTTCAGAGCTACCTAATAAAAAGCTTGGTTGCTTTCAGCACTGCTGATGGTGCTGCTGCCTAGACTTACTCTGTGTCAAAAAGTCTCTTAATTTTGAAATGCTAGTGAACCAAATCCTAGTCTGGAAGGCTGACTTGCAGCCCTTGGTGATTTACTGAAGTTTCTCAGTGGACTGTACAAAACTGATTTTATTTCCTTTTGGTTGCTTTTTTGTTTATGCGTTACCAAACTCATCTAGTGAATATCCTCACTGACCTTGCACCCTTTACTGTGGCTTACATCCACTTTCTGTACCATTAAATTTCTTGCAAGTTATCTTCCACAGCAGCTATAATGCTGAGATACGATATTAGCTTTCTAGCAATGTGCTTAACAGCCTCATTATTAAAGATGAGAGAAATGTGCACTATTAATTCCTTAACAGATCTCCCCTTCTATAACCCCAAATAGCAAACTGCAAGTCCAGACTTGATCCTGTATGTAATCTAATTTCCTGTATGCAACAGTGCTTCAAAAGAGGGTGCAGTAAAATTAAGGAGGAAATTACGGGGCAGCCTGCCCTGAAGAGCTTTTTCCAACATCCATCTTCCAGAGGTTGGGTTATGCTTTAAGAAATGAGATTGTATTCTGCAAACTTTGTTCTTTCTTGTTGATCTGGATATTCTCATTATCCATGTAAATGTCTAACCCTTTCCTGAATCTCACTTAGATTTTGGCTGAAGTGAGTTGCATCAGCTAATTACATTTTGCATGTAAAACAACTGGTGTTTTCTTTCTCTTGTTTTTGCTCTAAATCTCTTTTTCAATGTCTCTGGTTTAAATCTGGAAAGCCTGAATGCAGGGCCTTACATTTTTAATATAAACTTACATTTTCCACCCTATGCACCGGAAAATGGAATTAAGAGCTTTTCACTTAGTGAACAACGATGCGCTTTTCACAGAGAAGAAAATGAAGGAGACATTGAGATGTCCGCTTCCTCCCGGCAGGAGTGGGACTGCTGCTGAAATCCTGCTGCAAGCACGATGCATTTCCGTCCTGCTTCACACTGCAGAGGCTGACAAACCGAGCTTGCCCTCTCTTTGGCTTAGGTTACTACTGGTAACTGTGACAAGCTAAAGCAGTTGAAGTGTGGGCTGCACTCTGGTATTTCTGCAGAATCACTCTACATACAGACCTTATTTTCTGAGCAGAGTTTTGTTTATTTTTTCTTACAGACTTCATCATGGTTACAAGCCCTACTTTTACAGACGGGCCAAAGTCATTAACCAAACAGCTTTGTGTGTGGCCTCTAATACAAATAGATTGGGTTAAAAGTTAAGCCTTCTCCTGTTTGTTTCTGTAAACTGGTCTCGATTAAGATGAATTAAGACCACAGCTGATTTCACAGTTCCATCAGTGTTCTCACCCAGTACCACCTGGAACCGTGTTTGGTTCCATTAGTCACAATTGTCTCACCTTAGATGAAATTGCAAGAGTTGGTATGTTTGCTCTGCTCTTTTCTAAGCACTGTGTGCTTTGCTGCTGAAGAGACCCTGTGGCCGTTTTCAGGTGTTTGTGGTCAGTGTAATTTGTATGATTTCAACTTTGGCTTTTGGAGGAGGACTAGGCATTTTTCACTTGGATTTCTGGCCAGGCTTTTCCAATAACTGTCCTGGCATTTTTATTACCAAGTTCTTTGTGGCTTGTGAAGACCACACCAATGCAGTAAGAATTGAACAAATTGCTCTTTGTGAATATGATGGCTTTGGAGAGCTAGTGTTTAGGATTTAAAGATACTAAGAAGAGGTACAACAGTCTTCTAGTATTGCTTCAAAGTGTGGCTTCTTCCACAGAGCTGTTTGCTTCAGTGTTCCTGGCTACTGCACTCATAGGTATGGGACTAACAAACTTAGAGGCCTGATGCCTTTTTTTCTTTTTCCTTCTTCTGTGTCATCCTTGTTGAGGTACCTCTCACTGACTTTCAAATTCCTCTCAAATTCATCTGTGGTGATGACTTCTGTAAGCTGTGTAACAAAATCACAGTGCACTCTGCTGTGCAGCAGGGAGGAGTTGAAATGGTTGTTAACCTGTTCTTTTGCCTGGCCTTAGGAAAGCACTTTCAGACATTGACCGTTTGTTTAGCCATGTTGGATGTTTGCTCATTTACTCAGAGAGCAAGGGCTTTCTGCTGGTTCCTCCATGTCCTGCTGCAGGCCAGGTTAGACTTGTACTCTCCTGCCTTTCAGTCAGCAGAAAAGAGGTCTCTAGCAGGAGCTGTTTGCCTTTTATCTTCCCTTTCTTCTGGTTCTGATGTTGTGTTGATCTTCCACCAAGTAAGACCTGTAGCCTGCTGCCCCTGTTTACAGCGGGGGGGGGAGTGATCCAATTTCCTGACCCTCTGCCTTTGATGTGGTGGGACTCCATTTATAGAAAGCCTGCCAGCTCTGGGAGAGGGATGCGCCCTGGTAGCGATAGCATCTCTGAAACGTAAGTGGCCTCTGTGCTTTAGCTGTCTGCTGATGGACTGGTTTGGTGACAGATGCTTCCCCCGGAACATCTTCATGAAATCCCGGCTGACATGCTTGGTAGTGTCCCATGACTGCAGCTAATGTGGTGTTACCTTATGGAACCCATGAGGAATGGTGTGGTGATAGGCCTAGTCAGGCAAGAGTGTTTCTCTACTGCAAAATACAGAGGCATTTGGCAGCAGGAACCAGTTTTGGTGCTGTATGTGATTAAAAAGATGCGTGAAGTGGAGGAGGTGCAAAGTACTTTTGTCTGCAGGAGGTTGGTACAGCAGATCTTACCTAGGGAGAGGAGGATTTAGGTAGTGTTTTTAAATGGAACAATTGTAGTGCTGGAAACAACCCCTGTGCTTGGCACTGAGATTCAAACTTTTGGACTCACCAGTTCCCCGACGTCTGAGCTGAAACCCTTTTCTCTGGCTCCAAGCAATCATAGTGCGCTCGGGCGCGGCAGGGGCCAGTGTGAACGATGCTCGGGACCGTGCCCGTTCTCGCCCGTGTCGGGTGCGTGTGTATGGCCGGGGCCGGCGGCCTGCCTGGGCCCGCCTCTCTTCGCCTCAGCGGTTCCCCTCCGACATGCGCCATTGCGCGCGGGCCCCGCCAGAGGGCGCCGCAGCGACGGGACGGGCGAGCGGCTGCAGAGTGCGGCGGGAGGGGGCGCCGGCCGCGCCGCCCCGCACCGTGCAGCATGGCGGCGGCGGCGGGCGCCGAGCAGCCCCAGGCCGGGGTGGTCGCCGCCGCCAGCGCCGCGGCGGAGGAATCGTCGGACAGCGAGCCGGAGCAGGAGCCGGGCTCCCCGCAGAAACTCATCCGCAAAGTCTCTACGTCCGGGCAAATCCGCCAGAAGGTGCGTGCGGCGGGCGGGGGCCGCGGGCAGGGCCTCGGGCTCCAGCAGCGCTGCGCCCGGCTCTGCCTCCGCGTCTGTCAGCGCCGCCGCCTCCCCTCCCGCCCGGCATGGCCTGCGCCTCTGCCGCGGAGAATGCCCGCCGGCGATCCCAGTGCGCTCCTTTTGGAGTTGCCCAGGACCCCCCAGACCTCTCTCGGTTGCCTGCCGGGGGGCCCCTCCAGCCCGCCCTTCAGGGGGCTGCCGGCGATTCCTTCTCCACTCTCCCGCTTCTCAGGGACTTGCTGGTGACGCCCCGTCCCCCGCATCCACCCCTCAAGGACCTGCCACCGATCACCTCACGCCCACCCCGTTTTCTCCGGGACCTGCCCGCCATCCCCTCCCACAGCCCCCACCGCCCCTCACGGACTCGGCCATTTTCTCGCTTCCCCTTCCCCAGCCGCCCCGCAGGGACATGCCGGCGACCCTCAAACCGCACCTCGGAAACCTGCTGACAACAGCTTCCCCTGCAGTTCTTCATGGACTTCCAAACCCCCAGATGCTTCTCGGGGATCCCCATACCTAACTGCTTCTTAGGTGCCGGTCAATAGCTGCCCCCTAAATGCCCTTCAGTGTATGCCAGTGACCCCCTAACTTCCCTCGGGCTCTTGGAATTGTCCCTAGCCACCCTGCAGGTAGCACTCCCAAACTACGTCTCTGGAGTCATGTAGGAACCTTCCCAAGAGCCCAGCTTAGGCCACCTTCTTCCCAGTGCCTAGGTTCAGACGTGCTGGGGAGCCTCTCTGTCTTAAGTGATCAGTGTGCCCAGGCTGAGCAGGCCCCTGGCTTACCTCTTTTCTTCCTTGCTTTCTTCACCTGCATTATTTTCTTGGAGTCATGGAAGTCAGATTTGAGCTGCCCTCTATTATCTCATATATCTGACATATTTGACCTGTAAGGGCATTCCCAGGCCCTGAAGTTGTATCTTCTCCTTTTTCCCCATATCAGAGTTGCCGGGGGCTCCCCTCCTCACCTCCCTTTGCTTTCCCTGAAGGACCCTGTCACAAGCTCTCCCCCACTGCCACTTTCCTAACCCCCTTCCCGTGGCCCTGTCGGACATGGCACAAGTCACTGTGTCAAAGCACTGTGCTTTGAAAGGTGCATCCCTCATGGGGTGTGCCTTCCTCAGCATCTTCCCATCCTTTTTATGGTTGCACCCCAGTTTTCCCTATCTTGTATTGTGGTATTTTTCCTTTCTGTAACCATGTAGCCTCCTGTCTGGGCAGCAGTCTTATGGCTGGTTGGTCTTTGCGCCCATCTTTTTCTGCCCTACTTTGCCTCCCTGGTCAGCCGACAATCTTTTTTACCTTGCTTCCCTCGGCCGAGTCAGGTTTTACCCCTTTGTGGCTCATTCTGGAACAATAGTGCTGTTTTGAGGGGCAGGAACGGTCTTCTGCAACTGCAGCTACAGCTGTAGTTCCTCTGTATTGTTACTGTAAGAGAAGATGTGAAGATTTCCTTGAGCCTTAGGCTAGGAACCACCCACAGGGAGTTGCCCTGTTTTGTACTATTTTTATTATAGCTACATGATTTTTCTTTGTAGCCATTAAAATCCTGTATAACTCTTGGATAGTTGTGTGATATGTGTCTGCTTAGAAATACTAGGTTAAGTTACTCTTATGCCATCACCTTTCTGTTGTCTCTGGAGCATGGGCAAGCAGCTCTGTGAGTGCAGAAGGCTTGCTCAGTGTGATGCTGCTAGCTCAGTGCTGTGTATCTTGTATTCATAGTGAAAGAGAGTAAATATCTCTGCATGATGCAGTGCTGAAGAATTATTCATAGGGATCTTTCTTCTGCTGGCTAGCTTGCCCTGCTTTCAAACACATAATGTATTGTTATTCTGCTGCTCGTCATCATTATGCTACATTGGTTCCAGTTATGAAAACCCTGGTGACAAAGTATGGTCATACATGAGGACCATGTGCTCGCTTCATTACACATGGCAGGGCTGCTTCCTCCATCTGTGCAGTGCTGCTTATGCTGTCACTCATGGAGTTAAGGCACTGAGGGTCTGGGCTGTGTGAGTGAGATGGTTCTGTTGGCCACAACAGGAAACAGTGAAGCCCTCTACATGGGTTGGTATTCAGTGCATCAAGCAGATTTGAGCCATGCTGTAGCACCAGGTGACTTGCTCTAGTCTGCTGTGAAAAAAAAATAAATAAGCCTTTTGAGATCTTTTCCTATGCACAGGATGCTGAATATGAGAAATTTGTCTCGCTGGAGATTAAATGAACCTTGTGATTTCTTAATAACACTTGTGACAGGGGTCCCATGTGGGAAAGGAGGGAAGATGCCATAGTCTGATTTTAATACCTACATGATGATGTCTGTGATAACAGCAAGGATGATGACTTTCTCAGTGCCAGAGCAGGGACTCTCGCTTACAGCGAGATGTTAGAGATGCTAAGTTAAAAGGTGCATTGGATTTTACTTTTGTTAGAGTATACCAGAACATGTCTCCTTTTTTCTACTTACCTATTTGTCCAGTTTTACATACTTCCTGCATCAGCATGGCTGGAAAAAGCCTAAACCAGCCACTTGTACTATGTGAACATAAACATGTTAAGAGCAAGGATTATAAACAGATATTGTCTACAGCTATTAAGCCTCCTGTGTGTTAATCTGCAGAAGACCTTCTAAACAGTGAATAATTTTCTGAGTAAGCCCAGGTATTATGATATCAATGTTGCTTGTTGATGTCTTTTTGTTTCATCATCTTTTCTGCATGCTGCTGCATGTTTACTTCTTGGCAAGGAGCAAAAGCAACTTTGTGAGTAATCATAGCTCTGATGAGAGTTTAAGGAGCTTGCTTCCTCTGTGAAGGCAGGTCTAATTCTGAATTTGTCTATTGAGTGACAGAGTGCAGACTGTAACCTGCAGAAGCTGTTGGACAGGTCTGTCAGGGTGACAGTAAGAGATGCAGGCAGACTTTTACTGTGCCCTGAGGATATAAATCTCTTCTAACCAAATCTGCTGCTGTAGGTAGCTCAGGACCATGCCTGTGAGTACAGTTACATCACCATGGATACCTACTCTTAGCACAGCTTCAGTGTGAAGTCAGCTGTACCCATGAAGTTCCTCAGAATTTACTTGTTTGTCAGTCATGTTGAAGATGCTTTTTCTGTACTCTGGTCCTGTCATCTGTTGATTTTCAAGAAGCACTGTAAAATAAAGCTGCTTGCTTACAAGACCCTAAAGCTTCCATGAACTTGTTTCTGAGCCCACAGGTTGCCCAGGTGTGTTTGACTTAAATGCGTTGGTGTGGTAATACTGCGGGGCAAATGCAGTTGTTTGGATGTATGGGCACTGTGACTTTGTCAAGCAGTGTCTGAAGGCAAATCATAGCTAATATCTGTTTAGCTGAAAAATCTGTCCCTTGGGACGATACAGGGCAGGGGAAGGAGTAGCGGTAAGCTGTGTTTGGAAAGTGAAATGTACTATGTTTTAATGTACTTGGGTTTAGCTAGTAATATTTTTTGAGGAAGAGGAGAAATATGTTTAGTAGTCTCTTTATTATTCTGGGGAAAGAAGGATACCTTTTATGATCAGGTGTAGCTGCTAGTATAACGGCAGAGGCTGCAGCCATTTTGAGACCTGTCAGACTTGTACCAGGATCAAACTTCATAGTAAGGTGCTTTTAGCCCCGCTCCTCGTCTTAGACTGGCATTGGTGCAGCTAAAGATACTGTTGGTCAACTAAGATAAAGTACTTTTGAGTGGATGGGAATTAGGAAAGGGGTGAAATAAAGTAAGACAAGGATGATGTGTAAGGAGAAGCAACAGTTTCTAAGCTCCCACCTTCTAAGCAGTGTTTAGGACTCAGCTGGAATCAGCTAAAGTTGTAGTATCATCTCAGTTGTCACTTGGCATGGATGAAGACACAGTAAGTCAAAGGTGGTCTTGGGAGATGAGGGTGTGAAACAGAGGAGCACTGCACCTTCCATGAGCTCTGACGGTAACACACGCTTCCTCCTTTGCCCTGTGACCTTTCATTGCAAGCATCAGGTTACAAGCCTCAGAAAGCAAGAGTGGATGAATAGGACATGTTCTTGTTTCATTCATTAGTTAGTGTGATTTCCAGTGTGCCAGCTTTGGTATGTCGAGACCTCTGTTTACTAGGCAGGATTTCAGCAATGTCCTTGCATGGCATCAGGAGGACTTCTTGTTTAGACTAATTCAAGTCTAACTTCTGTTTACTTTTATGAGCAATTTCTGTGTAACATTTTAGGTTTTATAACCATTTATCATTGACTTAAACTTTTAAAGACAAGGTTGCAATATATTATTTCAACAGAGTTGCAAACAGAGCAAGCAGCTCTCCAAAGTTTCTGGGATATTGGAAGCTGCCTGGCTGCAGTAGCAGGGATATGTCAGGTTAATTTATGTTATAAAAAGCAGGATAAATTAACTGGTATTAAGCTTTTTGCTGTGGTGTACAGACTGTTCAGTATCTAAACTAGCAAGTTTCCAGTTTCTGTGCTGTGCAGCAGTCTGTGGTATAGATAACTTTAGCGCTATGGGAGGTTGTGATTCTCTTTCTGATTAGCAGCTTTGAGGTCTAGGAGCCACCCTGAAGCGTACAAGCAAGAAAAAAAAGGAGGAAGCAAAATGTTTCTCCTCATTTTTGTGCAGGTTTCCAGAACGGACTAAACAAGTTCTGAAACCTATAGTAGGTAGCATTAGTAACTGAGGAAAGCTCATTTTGTTTCTTCTTGTATTGCCTAATGGATAAAAGACCATTTTTATAGGTAAAGAAGTGTTATTTTTACTTCTGGAGGGCAAGCGTTCAAAAGTTTTCTGAGATGAGAGTGAGGAAATAGGGAAGTTTATTAGTTTGATACAAGTATTGAAAGAAGTGTTATAAGAAGCAATGCATTTCAGTGAAGAGACAATATGAAGGAGATATGCAACAAGTGAGGAGGGGATTTTCAGTAATTTATGGCTTAATTCATGTTCTGGCTGTGGCATCCCCACTGAAATGTCAGAATGTCTGGTTTTGTTATGCTGCCTTCTAACAGGGTGTCTAAAGAGGACATTTGGGAACTTCACATGTTGTAAACTGTAGTGGCTCATGCTTTAGTCCAGGTAGAAACTGAGAACTCTTCACTTAAAGAGGTGGATAATCACTGCAAAAGAGAAGTTCTTGTGATTGGATTGAAACTGAACATCTTGAGCACAGGTTTTATGAGCGTGAATTTTCTTGGATTAACACCAATCATACTAGTTCCTTCTCTGTCACTATGGAAAAAGGGAGGATTTTAGGCCACAATATACGGACGCAAGAATGTTTCTGTCTCTTAATCAATGCTATGTTTTGCATGCTCTTCTGGCTCAGCTGTTCTGACAAAATCTGGGAGGCCTCCCAGTGCTGTTACCACTGGTGTACTCTTAAGTTTTGCCTCACTGCTGGAGAGTTTTGGATGCTATGTGAAAGCAACAGCTGTTACTTCCTTTAAAAAAAAAAAAAAAACACATAAACCAACAAAACAAAGCACAAAACCACATACACTTGTAGCTTTTCTCGTTCTTTCTAACTATAGTTCAGGTTCCTGGAACCAAAACGCTAACATTAATCTGTTGCATGTTTTGAGAGCATGGATTTACTTAGACCACATTGCTAAGAAGTACGTTGTCAGGCGAGTAACTGTTCTCTCAAATTAGAGACAAAATAACGTGGGTATTAAAGGGTTTGGTTCTTCTTTAAAATAAAACTAAGTGAAATATTTAGAGTATTTCCTCCTACCCCAAACCTGTTACCAAAAAATCATTGATATTTTTCTTTGGAGGAGTACTGGATTGTGAATGAAAACTGTAAAATGTCTATCTCAAGATTACCCGGTGAGAAACTCCATCCGAGTATACCATCCGAGACACTGCTTAACTTTACCTTCTTTAATTACAAGTCCAGTGGGATTCTTTCTAAAGTAGCAGATATACCTGCATTCTTATGAGAGCAGAAATAAAGACAGGTTTTTGTATTCCCCATTTCCTTGAAAGCTTAAGGTTTAGAATAGATAGTGTCACAGTATCATTGGAAATTTCAGGACAAAATGCTGGCCCAAGTGAAAAGCACCTTCCTCTTGGAATGTGTTTTATAAAGGTTTCAAATGTACAAACAATTATTTAAAGGAATTTTTATTAACTCATCGCTTAAACCATTTGTTCCCTGCTTTTTCCTTACTAAGTGGTTATTGCTACTTGTTTCGCTAAGAATTTATGTGTCTCTTAAAGAAAGATGTTTCTGTTTGATTCTGCAGACCCATGGGACAGTTCAGCTTCAGGCAGACAAATAGCTGAGGCAGCAGCAGTGATCCACCTCAGCTGCCATCTTTTGTGGTTCTGTATAGCACGCTTTATATAAAGCACTCCAGAAAGCAGTGAGCTTACTGTGCATGCCTGATTCAGTAGTGCTGCACCCCTGCAGAAGCAGGCCAGTGCTTCCATAGGGTACAGTGCTTACTGTCTGGGCTACACGTGGAAATTGAAGCAGTTACACAGAGGAAGACATCCAAAGCCTGCTGCATTCCTTTTATCCGGAGCGGAAAAAAGGTGGCTTGTCTGGTTAAAACATTGCAACTGTTAAGTTTGGTAGTTGATTAGTAGGTGATTACTCAGTCTGGGTTTGGAGAAAATCTTCTTTCCTCACAGTGTCGTTGCTATGTTAGAAAGTTTTACATCTGATCCCTATTCTAATGTTGTGGTTTGCTTTTTTGAAGAAGTTAACACTGTCTTGCTTACATAATCTTTGCATCAAGCATATTGTGTTTCAATCTTGCAAGTTTTAGTCAATTTAGCTATGTAATATCCTAGCAGGGAGAGGTGATATCATCTCAGTTTCCCCCACAGGGAATTGAGATGCATGCTGCTTGTATCATATACACAAAATCACATAGGACATCCCCAGGTGAGCAGGGCACTGAGGCAGGTGTCACAAGCTTTGGGGTAATGTCTTGACCTGGGGGACAACTGCCTTTGCTGGGTCTTGAAAGACAGGAGTGTGGCTGATAAAATAGTGTATTTCTTCTCCTTTGCAACAATTCTATCTCTTTTTAAGTGAAGAGTTTCCAGTTTCTACTTGGGCTAAAGCATGAGCTGCTATTATTTGCTTTTCAGTCTGCTCTCTGCCAAAGCAGGTCAGAGCTGTCTTTCAGAAGGCGTAGATCTGTCACTGGGATCTTATTAGAAATCAGTTTTCTATGAACTCACACCAGCCCCTTGTGTTCTGTTTAGCTGAAAGTTAACAAAACGGTGTTCCCAGGGTTGTGCTGATCTTCCTTGTTGTTGCTGGTGCTGATCAAGATGTCTTGGCATGGTCAAAGGTATTTGCAGGACATTAAAACAGGGAAAATGGAAAAACAAATTAAAAACTTTGGAGTATCCTTTAAAAACCATGTTAAATGGATGAGGAAAAAAAAACTTAAAAGCATAGGTTGTTTAATACATAAATATGGAAAATCTGATAACACCAATTGTTACAGATGAGATAAAAATAAATTCTAAGATACCTTAACTATTAATTAAATGGCCAAAGGCCAAAAGTTGCTTTCTGCTCTCAATAGTGTAATCCCATTGGAATACCAGTTGGTGTAAAAGGATCAGGATTTGGCCCTACATCTACCAGCCACTACCAAATAAGGCTTCTTGCAGAATTCCGTAGCGGAGTTGATGGGAATCCAGACACAGTGGGAGGAAGCTTTCTCCCAGCCTCCTCGACACAAGGGCAAAGGATTCAGTTTTCTTCCTAAAGGTATAAATTTTAACTTTCCCATGTCCTGAAGTCCTTGTACCAGTACTTTCTGCTGGCTTTTCCTTCCTACTTGGCCAGGATCTCCATGACATTTAGCAGAATGGGAAGGATGGGGTGGTTATGATTGCAAGGATGAGATCCACAACTGTATTCTGGATATGCTTTCCCTTATGTTCGCTATTCTTTGAATAGCTCTGATCTCGCCTTCCCAGCTCAATACACTCATATCAAATGGACCTGACATGCTGCTATGGTAAGTGTCTGCCTTATTCTACCTGCCTGTGAAGGCTTAGATGGGCAGTAGTATTTTTTGATAATAACTTGTCTCTCTCTGAATGTGTAAGAGTGTTACTTAAGCTCTGGTGGTATAGGCTGCAGCATTAGAGGGTTCTGTGTACAGTGCTGTGATTCGATATGAGATTATATTGCTGCGTTTCAGCAGCAAAGCCCTGTGCTTCTGAGTTAGTATAGGGGATTCCGTGGTGCTGGTGCATAGCTGTGTGCCAGAAATGGCTTGGAGATGGAGGTTTCACAGCAGGTAACGTGTTTTGACATTTTTTGTTATGGGGAAAATGCCCTAAGGAGGGGTTGTAGTTGTGCATATGTAATTTGAGATGGTATAAAAAATAGCAGCATATTTTCATGTTTATACTTAAATGTATAAAGCTCATGTTTAATTAGTACTCTCTAAAATTTTACTCTGTTCCAAAGTTTACAAGTAGCTTTTAAACTGTTGCTTTTTTTGCTTTGGTTATCTCTTTGGATGTACTTGAGCCCTTATCATCCAGTTTTGCTGTAGTCTGCTGGGATGACTTGAGCTTTGTGCTCAGTTCCCCTCTTGTGATAAATGTGCTTGGGAAGTATGCCCAGAGCCTATGGAAAGCATACTCTGAGGGCTTAAGCAGTTAGCGTGCCAGGAGTTGTCCAGCTACTAACTCATCCTGAATCAGTGTGCTGGTGTGGTTTTCATTCTGTCTTCTAAGTAGCTGACCAGAGTATTCATCTATTTTAAGTACTTCATTTGGAGCTCTCTAACTGAGCTTATTTTACCAGGGGACTGTGTGATGATATGCTGGTATGTTGTATTTCCTTTCCCATATATGTGCAGCCTTTCTGTGTGCTTTCAAATTTGTTTTTCTTTGTTAACTTGTTCACTTTAAGTCTGTGGTGCTTGTTCCTTTAGAAGAGAATCATTCACAATAGTAGCAGCTGAACAGGATATTGAAAAGAAGCTGCATCAAAGACCTTTTCTTACTGGCTGCAGCATTAACTAGTGAAGAATAAAGTGTATGAGTATTTGTTTCTCTGTGCCTAGGTAGATTCTAACTCAAGCTGTTTCAGTATTTTTTTTGATGCAAACTCCTGTTTTTCACTGCTGATCTGGGGAATAAGCTTGCATTTCCTGTTTCAGTGACATCTCAGATACGCTATCAGCAGCTTGCTGCACTCTGTTCTGGATTCTGCTTGTCTTAGTAGTTGCAGAGAGGCTGTACTGAGAGCAGTCAGCCAAGGCTTCTGCTGGTCTCTCACTGGGTATGCAGAGTCCAGCTATATCAGCAAAGCTGGAAGTTAGAAAAGAGGATGGATTGGGAGGAGGGTTGTCGGGGGAGATTTTGCAGACTTTTGCATGTGCTGTGACCTGACATGGGTGCTTCCCAGTTTACAAAACATAGGTTATTAAAACAAAATGATGTCAAACAACTTAGACTAAAAGCCTGGACAGTACCCCATTCATCAGTGGAGAGCTCAGCTCCTGTTCATTGACTGACAGCCCTAGCTTCTACTTTGATGTTGATTCCAGTGGCTGACCTCAGATTTTCTTTCCTTTTTCCCCTCTTCTGGAGGCCTTTTATTACTGTGAATACACATAATAGCTTGTCCTTTTGATACCAGTGGAAGAAACCTCTATGCAGTTTTCAGTTTTGCAAAAGGCAAGTGCATTCAATGTCGAATTCCCAAACAGGGCTACACAACCTGTGTAGTCCTAATTCCTTGTGCTCCCCTATGGATCTGTATAGCTGTCTGTGTGTCCCATACTTAGAATTGCTTTGCTGATCCAGATTTCCCCCCTCCAAGCTTCCTGGAGTTAATTTCCAGGGTGTGACCACTGTCTGGTGGAAGGATGTTGCTCTCCAATTAGCTTGTTAACCCCTACCCTTTTGACCTTTCGTGTGTTGCTCTGTGGGGTTGTTTAGATTTATTCCTGTAGTTTCTGTGTTGGATCTACTGTATTTCATTTGATTTTTAAATAATTATTAGTTCCGTATTTTTGACCACAAAGAGCTTTTATTGAGCCAGCTACTAAAACTGTTTTACCCACAACAAGGTAGAGCACTCCTGATTTCTACCTGCTCCAACATGGCAGGATGCCATGTTGCCATGTTTAAGTGACTGCGGATCTACTTGCATCTTTTTTGCCAAGCTTACCTGAAGTCATTGGCTGGATGATGTTGCTGGGTGTCTGGGGATCAGCTGCCTGTAAAATTACATTGTAAACATGTATAGAGATAGTCAATTTTGCATATGCTTTTCAGTTTTTCTCCTTCTCTGTGCATTTGGTGCTTCCTTTAGTTAGTTGTTTGTTGTTTGGCATCAGCACCCTGCTCAAAGTTTTATAGTACATACAAATAAAAATAGGCTGTGCCCTGAAGTTTTTACATTCTGAAGACACATGGAAAACAGAAATCCAGATGCTGAGGATTTTGGTGTTTGGATTCTTTAATGGCTGTTTAGATAGATTTGAATGATTTTCCTTGTACACAGTTCTTTTTCTGCATTGGAAGGAAACACCAGTGGATCAAAACTTGTGTTTCAGATACACTGCGCTTAGTAACTGCCCCTACGAATATGTCATGATCTCAGTTGTAAAATAGGTTGCATTGTTCTTCCTCTGTCTATATCGAATGCAGTTTGGAGCCTCCCTGTGCCAAAGGCCTCTTGCCAGCTTGGGTATGGTTGAGAGTTGTCTTTCCTCTGGTTAATAGGGTCTTGTTTACCAGATTAGGAAGTTGATTCTATCAAGAACAGTACTTCCAAATGGAGGCAAGAGGCTTAAGCTTCAGGAAAGGATGAGCTACTGCTGTGTTGCACATAGTGAGCAGTACTACATGCAGGAGAACAAGGGATGCGGTCTGAAAGTAGCTGAAATCTGATGTGATTGTTCTTAACTTTCTACTAGAATCATTCAGTTTATCAGTATAGAAAGCATTTAATCTGTGTAGGTTGGTGGGCTGATCTCCTGATGTGGGTTACTGGGTACAGAGACTCCTCTGACAAGTAATGCTGAAAAAAATATGACTATGGTTTTGTGAATGACTACTGTTAATCATTTGGCTTCTTATTCTTACGAGATGGGACTGTGTGAAAGGGAAGCAGTCAAGCACAAGACTCTCCCTGTATTAAAGTCCTTAACTTAAATCCTATGAGTTGTTTGAAACCATTCCCATTGAGGTCTGTGGCAAAGCTTTTCTTTTGTCATGTCAGGATTAGGCCTAAACCTGGCACCCATTTTGACAGGAGAAATCTGAGAACGTATTATTTCTTTTCCTAAATATCAAGTCTTAAAAGGAGATGAGTTGGGGGGAGGGTTGTGTATGGCTCACCCTGAACTGAACTTTTTTCTGCAGGAAGTTGCTTTTCTTCAAGGCCAAAGATAAATAGTGAAATGCTAGAAATTTCCTAAGACCTGCCTTTCAGCTGTCTAATCATATTCTTTGCAGAGATGCTTAAGACTCTCTGCTGTGTGCAGTGTTGCTTTAAATTGTCAGTTTGCTCAGTAACCTTTTTTACACTGATTCTTAACATGATAAAAGGCGGTCACTACTGAAACTAGTAGCACATCATTTTAGGCTTGATCCGAGTTGTCTGGACATGGAGTGCCGTGCCACAGGACACACCATGCTGAAGATAAATGTAGCTGGATAGAAGGCAGTCTGGATAGTTCCATCACAAACAATTTTTGTATTTACCCTTGATAGGATGCACATAATGAAACCTCATGATGTTTCAGGGCAGCAGCTTTTCCTGTGGGATTCAGTGTATACCACTAAAACTAGATGTGTTATGGGAGAAGTTATTTTACTTTTGTCTTGATAATTTACATGCCTGGTAATCTGATCAGAGAGATCTTAAATTAAAAAGGCTAGAGAGAGGCTGTGAGCAGAAATAACTGTTCAGCTTCCCCCTTTTCTTTCATTTGCTGTCACTGCTGTCAGGTCCTTACCCAAGTTAATTCTCTTCAGCTGCATTCCTCTGCAAGTAGCAAGTCCTTTGGCTGTAAAATTAAAATAGAGGAGGAGAAAGGCAGCAATGTCTGAATTATTTTATAAAGTCATCTTGATCTTATCTCCAGCTCTTTCCGCCCAAACCCACCAAACTCTTTACTGAGCTGAGTGCCTATAAATAGAACAGCTGCTCTCGTGCAGAGATGGGCAGCTCTGAACCAGAGGCTTGTTTTCTCTGAGCAGTGCATGCATGCGAGAGCTTGCTTCTCACTGGTCTTTCATGTCTGAGTTATGTAGCTGTGAGGTTTTCTATAGATAGAGGCCGGCAAATGACATAAACTGCTGCTTAGGGAGGGGCAAGGTGACCTCTGGGATCGTTGCCTTTTGGTTAATTAAAAAAAAAAGAGGGTTCTGTTTTAAAAGAGGAATGGAGGAATGTACGTCTTGTGCAGAGGTGAGTGAGCCCTGCTGAGGTGCGGGGAGCTGAGCAGGGCAGGTGGGAGCAGTGGGAGCTGAGGAAAGCAGAGGTATCTTTCTGCTGTGAGTTACTGTTCTGGTGGGCTGAGCAGGAGTTTGAGCGGCCAGAGTGCTTTTGGCTGAGCCTGGGGAATGAGAAGCTCTGGCTGACCCCAGTTTAAGCATATCTGAATAGGCAGAGCTCTGAAACCTCCTGCAAGTTATTTTTTTATTAGACTCCTGACTGACTTGATATATTTGGGCATTGCATCCTGGGAGTCTTCCCCAGGATTTTTAGTTCCTCTTGGACTTCAGGTCAGGGCTTCGCAGAATTCAGTGGCTACTTTTCCCTGTCTCATTTCTAAACTTTATGTGCTTTTGTTCAAGAATGTTCTGTCTTAATCTGGAAAATCTCTTGCTACTGTTCCATTTTCTTCCCTTCAGAAAGAACTGCAGAAATGTATGATTTCTTTAGCATGGTGATTTAGATGCTGTTGCTTTGCATTTCGCTTTGATACTCAGGTGCTGGAGGATAAAGTAACTCATCAGAAAGACATACACACACATGCATATTCCAGCAGGACTCCACAGAGTTAGTAGTGCTGTTTGTTCTACTTGGCAGATGGGAGATGGGTACACACAGAGTGAAAATAGCTTTATTGGGGTCTTGCAAAAAGTCCAAGGCAGAGTAGGAACCTGAATGCAGATGGTTTGTGGTTGCAGATGATTGCCTTCAGCTCAGGCCTCGCCTTCAGGGTCATTTCCCCAAGGGATACTGTTGGGTCAGTCTTTGAACTCAATTTTCCTTTACACTGAAGCTTCAGATTAAGATCATGGCCGAGTTTCATATTCTTTGCATGACACCAGCTCTAAGTTAGTTTAACATCCTCTTTCTTGGTATTGCTATATAGTGTGTTTGACTTGTGGACCCAAGAGCCTCTCCCAGATGACATATAGCATCTTAAGAGTGTATTCTTACTGCTCTGTCCCTGCTGTGACTTGTGGAAGATGTGTGCCAAGATGTATTTCAGAGTTCTGGGGAGCTGATGCGGGAGATGGCCATTTTTTGATATGAGCTTAGTCTTTGATCACGCATTTTCATTATCTCTTTTCATTTTGTTGGAAATACTGTGGAGTTTGATGGTTCCTGGTTGAACCACGCACACTGAGCTGGTGTTTGCCTGAGCACTGACAGGTGCTCCTGCCAAGTGTGCGGGTGGCTTTGTGAAACAGAACACTGGGAAATGGTGAGATTTGGTGTTCGCTAGCCTCAGAGCTGGCCAGGTCCCAGGCTCCCAAGGTAGATGAAGCTTCTTTTGGAGGAGATAGGGGAGCTGTCACCCTTATCTCTTTCCCAGCACAGTGGAGGAAGGTAAATAGTGGCTCCTATGGCTGGCAGCTCTCTTTCGAATGCAGAGGTATGCGGGAGCCCACTCCTTCCCAGCTGATTTGTGAGCAGGGGCATCACCATGGTGGTCCGGGCCCTATGATCTCTCAGGCCAGTTTGAGGACAGCTCAGTGGAGCGAGAGAGAAGCACGTATTGTCAGACGGATGTTTCTTCTTGGAGTCAGCATTTTTTTCCAAGTGCTTTTTGAGGAAACTTTGAGCTTGGCAAAGGCCAGTGTGTGTGTGGAAAGTATTAAAATCTGCAGCTGTTTCAGAAAGGAAAGACCCACATTAGAAATATATATAGCATTTTTAAAGCAAGCTTAGTGCCCTGGAAAGGATTTCTAAAATGAACTAAACCCTGTGGATCAGTGAGAGTATTTATTTTGTGCTCCTGGCACACCTGGCTCACTGCCTGGCAATGTGCATTTAGCACTGTGTTTGTGAATTGATACTCATCAGTGACCTGACTGTTACAAATCTGAGCTCCGCTGAGACCTCTGGTACGTTAAAGCTGTGTAATTTTCCTGGCATCAAGATACAGAATAACCTGTCTTACAAGATTGTTGGACCATTTGTTTCTTGTGTTTTAACTGTGTATTTATCGCATTGGGCTCTCTCAGCAAGAAGTGGGCTCCTGGGAGCTGTTTCTTGGGGAGAAAAGTAGGTTTCTTGTGGTTCTGAGGCATGACTTAACACCTTTTGCAGTTCCTAGGCAATACCCTCAGTTAGTAATTTGGGGCTGAACCCTCAGCTCTGACTTTTGTCTTTCTAAGCTGCAGTTCTTGAGATTATTTTCATGCAGCTATTCCAGCAAAGGAATCTATTTGACAAAGTAGAATGAAGTGCATGTGGATGAGATATATACCCCTAGGTATGCGTAGTATGTGAGCAAGCGTATGGGACTGTGTATGCTGGTATGTCAATCTAGTTATAAAGCAGTTAAAGGGAAAAAAAAGAGGCAGTGTGCGTAGACAGTTTTGGCGCTGCAGCCCTGGGAAATGGCAGCCAGCCAGAGAGTGCTGAGGCTGGGCCAAGACTATCTGAAGAATACCAAATGCTGAAGTTGGATATAGCTCCTTCTTCACACTACTTTCACTCTGCCTTGTGGGCCTGCAGCTTGCCAGCTCTGTGCCAGGTAGATGCTGATAATTTTGCAAGACAGAACTGGAGATAGGGACAGATATACTGTGGTGTGTATGTGCGTGTAATCAAATGCCTCTTAAATGAAAGGCACAATTACCCACAACTGAAATCTGACCACAGCAAGTTTAACTGTTGCACTCCCTTAGTCCTTGTTAGACTTTGAAATGCTCATTCAGTCATGAGTTCTTTATCTCTTTTGGTGTTAACACTGGAGATGAAGATAAAACTGCACCCGATGTGGGTTGTGCACTGTATGGTTTGATCTTAAATTTGCTCACTTTTGTTAGTGAATTTGTTAAGCACTTCCAGCAGAGGGCACTAAGATTATTGATCTCAAGATTCAGTCTTCTTTGGTATCGGTATGGAGTGGGAGAGCATAAAAGATGCCTGTCAGTAAAATACGTGCTTCACTCTTCTCCTCTCCTTGTTTTGTAGACTATCATAAAAGAGGGGATGCTGATGAAACAGACCAGCTCCTTCCAGCGCTGGAAGAGACGATATTTTAAGCTGCGAGGACGAACACTCTACTATGCAAAAACTGCTAAGGTAAGGTCTTGACAATACACGAATCCAAGGGAAGAAAGTTAGTTGTGGGAGCTTTGGAGGCAGATGGGTGTCTGTGAGAAGGCAGCCCTCAATAGGTGAAAGACCTCTGCTGTTTAAGCACGTATCTTCAGGTTTTGTAGTTAGTAGAAGATTCCTGTGTCTTGCCTCATTCTTAGAATCTTCGGGTTTTGAGTAAAGCATCATGTGGACATGTGATACTGATCTTCTGATCTTCCAATCTCCCCCCTCCCCAGTACATTTTAGTAGGTGTCGTGGTTTAAACCCAGTCAGGTAATTCGTTCGCTCACTTCCCCCCCCTTTCTTGCCCTCCCCCTGCTCTCGGAGGGACAGAGAGGAGAATCGAAAAGAATGCAACTCCCACGGGTTGAGATAAGAACAGTTTAGTAACTAAGGTATAACACAAATCACTACTGCTACCACCAATGATAATAATGATAAAGGAAATAACAAGGGAAGAGAATACAACACCTCAGCCCCAGCCGACCGATAACTCGCCCCCCTCAGCCCGACCAAGCACCGACCGATACCTCCTCCAACCCTGCAGTCTCCCCAGCCCTTCCGGCTAACTCCCAGTTACATCCTGGGCATGACGTGCTGTGGTATGGAATACCTCTTTGGTCAGTTTGGGTCAGGTGTCCTGTCTCTGCTTCCTCCTGGCTTCCCCTCCTCCCTGGCAGAGCATGAGGCTCACAAAGTCCTTGGCCAAACCAAAACATCTCTATCAGCTCTGTTCCCAAGCTAAAAGTCAAAACACTGCACTGCACCAGCTACCAAGAAGGAGAAAAAATGACTGCTACTGCTGAACCCAGGACAGTAGGGAATGGGTTCTCAATCAATAGAAGCTGACAAAGAAAGGGAAAAATGTGAATGAAAAAAGTTCTTGATATAAATATGTCTCTTTTCACAAGAACAAACCCTACTTTTTAAAAAAAATCTTTAATAAAAATAAAGTTGTCATGTTCACTGCCTGAAGACAGGCAAGTGCAAGCCCCAGTGTATGGAACTAGATGTCCAAGTCCTTCATGTTGTTGGTGCTGGGTTTTTCCTTCAAATCACATAAGGTTCTGATGGAGTCTGCTAGGCAGACGTACAAGCATGTCCCTTTAAGTGTGCTGCTTCTACACTGGATTCAGTAATTCATTGGGGTTTTGAATTTTTTCTTTCCAGTCCATTATTTTTGATGAGGTGGATCTGACAGATGCCAGTGTGGCAGAATCCAGCACTAAGAATGTCAACAACAGCTTCACGGTAGGCTTTTTTGCATTGTTTTCCATTCTTGCATCTTTCCACCACATCTCTTCTCTTCTGCAGAGCTTAAAAACATCTTAACAGTCTTTGCAGCATCTTTTACTGGAAAAAGCTACTTGTTTTCCTCATAACATCATAATTCATCTCCATGCATGTGGGAAATACCATGGGTTACTACATATAGTGCTAGAACTTTGCATTCAGGTATTTTCATCCAATAGGAGGATTTGGTACAAGCCATTTATGCAGTGGGACAGAAAAATTTGTTCTGCTGAGGGAATTGGGGGTGATATTGATGTTTATGCTGGAGATCTTGCTCAAGGAATTTAGTTTTCCCTTCAGGCCTTAAAATATGTAAACTTCTTTCTCTGACTTTATTTGTGTGTGGCAGTACGTGTGTTTTATATGCATACTATATATAGTAGCAAAGCAAAAGGAGGAACAAAAGTCATATAGAAATAACTGTGGAATTGGTTTAGAATACTTGTTAGATGTGAAATATGTTTGGAAATGTCATGGTGTCGCTTCGTAATTTTCTCCAGGCTTAGTAACTGGGACAAAAAATGTGTTGCTGAGGTGCAGGTGTTCCACAATCTCCATTTTGGGGGAAATGCCTGGTGTGCAGAAAAAAGCTTTTAACAGCCGTGCAGGGTGAGTGTCAAGCAGCAGCATGAGCTTCAGAACTGGCTAACGGCAGTAACCTCCATGTAGCCTCTGAAGAGGTCAAAAGGGAGGGTGTGGAGAAAGGAAGCAGCAAAGTGAAGGGGGGAGCAGTCCAGGTAGAGGGAGGAGGCTGATACTGTAGGTTGGTGACTTGCAGGTGGTGACCAAGGCTGAGCAAGTGTGCCTAGAGTTAATGCTTTAAACATCTGGCAAAGGATGTTTCTGTTACGTAGCTGTAGCTTTTTGCTTTGCAGTACCTTTGCAAAGCAGCTATGATGCCCACCCTATGTCCAAATGAAATCCCAGCACTTACTTAAAGTTTGAAAACATTTTCTGCATCCGTAATTGGACAAGTAAGAGACACATTTTGGTCTCATAGTGAGTAGAATAAGGTGTCAGTGTGTGTGCACAGAGAGAAGGATTCTGCAGTGATTTCAATAGGGGATTACATTTTCAAGAATTTGAAGTTATTTACCTGGAAATAAAGCTTTTTTTTCTTGGGTTTTGCTTCAGTTTTCCCGTATACAAACAAAGACTGAATTTTCAGGTTACTTTTTTGCTTATTTTTATAGCTGGGAGAGATCTAATCTCTGTCAGGCATACTGTGTAGGGACAGGAGGAAATGGTGTGTTTGCACTCTGATTGCCCCATCTGAGTCCAACAATGAAGAGTTATTTCCATGATTATGGTATCAGGCTCTGCCTTCCCTAGAGTGTAAAAAGTATAGGATTACTTTGATGCTCAAGTAGCAGAGTTTGCACTGTCTCCAGCTGATCACTATGTAATGGGGTTCAGGTAAACTTAATTAAAACATCTCTTCTCTTAATTTCTATCAACTCTTTCTACCATGGCTTGTAGAGAGGTTTGACTGTGGTTTACCCTAAGCTATACAATTACTTAGAAAATCAGAGGGTTGCCTTGTCTTGCTGCTGTTTGGTCTGCCACATCACTGCCATCAGTGCTTTGGATTCCTTGCAGTCTTGCAATTTCCTCTCTGTTTTCTTTGAGAGCACTCTGTTTTCCCCTGTATCCCTCCAGCTTGGTTATTTTCTAAATTCAGTGTTCTCTGATGCTTTTAATGTTTTTTATCTGTTTCAAATCAGTGGGACTTACTGAGCTTTTATCCTAAACCAAAAACTTCCAACATTTAGTGTTGTATAGCAGAGAAAGTTATTCTGGAGTTTTAGGTGTTCTGGTTTTCTTTTTGTTTCTGTGTTTTCTTCAATGGAGACTGGTGGGTTTGGATTTATGAAAGAGTGGTTGCTTTCTGAGGAAACTCATCCTCTATCCAGGCATCAGTACTGCTTAATGTATAGATTTTGAAGGTCAGGTTGCATTAATGACACTTCTGAAGTACTAACAGAAGAGGTGGAAAGCAAACACTAGATAAACCACTCAAGAGGAGCAGTGTGGATCCAACACAAAGAGATAATAAGGGTGACCAGTCAGAGGAGAAACTGATGAACAGTACATGGAGAGGCAACACCTTGAGAGAAGAAAACCAGAGCATGGAGCCAACAAAGGTTATATCACATAAACAGAGGAATAAAGGTTAAAAATCCAGCTGTCAGTAAGCCTTTTACATAGGACATAAGTCTTGACAGCTGATTTGTTTGCTGTTAGCAGACAGCAGAGGAAGAAGAGCGAGTATTACAACACAGACCTCTTTCTCTAAAAAGAAAAGTGTGTAATACAGGTTCCACTGTTGTTTACTTAGTTGATCTTGCATAGATTTCTTCAGTAAGTGTATCCTGTTTGGGGACAGTTTTCAGGACTGCTACCCAGAGTTAATGGATATGTGACTATAGAATGGGCTGGGAGTATGTGACTAGGGACATCTTTGAGCTTAGGATGTCATACAGCTCTGTCCCCTGAGAGGTGTAAGGAAAAGCTTTATGTTTAGCTATTGTTCCTTTAATTCAGGTCAGGCAGAGTAGCTGCAGAGTTATTTAGCAGGAAGCCTCTGGGGACAAATCAGATAGGAGTCCCATGTCAGGCTCTCTTCTCTCAGGACGACTGTAGGTGTAATATTTGCTGCTTCTGTCACGTCTGCCACTGGTGTCCTTCTAAGTCATCTGTCTAGAAGGTAAATTATTTTGGGATGTCTGGGCTGTAAGTAGCTGGTTCTTTATATGTATGGCCCTTAGTACCTGGTGCATAGATGTCTCACCAGTGGATTTTCCCAGGAGTGCTGTCTTTCACAACACCTTAGAGGATCTGCTGGGGTACAAACTCAGCCATCACAGAATCACAAAATTGTGAGTGTTGGAAGAGACTTCTGGAGATCATCCAGTCCAACCACCTGCCAAGGCAGGGTCACATTGAGCATGCTACACAGGGACGTGCCCAGGCGGGTTTTGAATGACTCCACTCTGGTGAGCCCAGGGAGACTCCACGACTCCCTGGACAGCCTGGTCCAGTGCTCTGCTACTCTCAACATAAGTAAGTTCTTCCTCATTTTGAGGTGATCTCCTTGTGATTTAGTTTATGGCCACTGTTCCTCATCCTGTCGCTGAGCACCACTGAGAAGAGTCTGGCACCATCCTCTTGGTACCTGCCTTTGAGATATTATATGCATTAATGATAACTATGTTGTCCTGGTACTTTAGACCCATTTATTTCAAAGATAGTGATCAGCTTTTAGCCTGGATTCTTGCCATTGATGTGTGCCTACATTTGTACTCGTTATGAGAGAGCAGCAGCGTTGGATGGGTGAGGTCAAAGCCTGACCCGGACTTCTGAGCAGAGCTTTCCCAGCCACACCCTGTGATTTCTGAAAAGCGGAGGATTTGGGATCACACTGGATGCCCTGGGTCTTCCCAAAGAGACTTCAGCTGTTTTCATGAGCAATTTTTTCTTGGACAGTGCAATTTTGCAGTAACTTGATTTGTGGATGTGCTCACCTAATGCGTTAGCCTGCAGTTGCTTTAGGAGCTTTAAAACAAAATGCATGATGAGGATGAGTTCTATGCTTGAACCTACAATAGTTTTTGATCCAGATCATTCCAGGAAGCCTGGGATTTGGAGATACAAAATGACTTCTTTACTTGTATTATGGACCTGAATTATCCAGCATTCCCATTCTAACCTGTGAAGCCTGTGAGGTTTGGGGAGCACCAGTGGTTCTAACTGTTGCTCAGGCCAACACTTTGCCATCACAGCTGTCCCCTCAAGAGTCTGTGAAAGGACTTTGGGTCATTTCCTTAGGCCCAGTTTTGTAAATATTTGTGTGTGGAGCAAATTCTTACTCCTCAGGTTGTTGGTGTGTTGCCTGAAGATCTGCCTTTTTCTAGAAGGTGCCAACTGAATTAAGCCTGCTGCCTTCAGTGCAATTGGCACAGCTGAAGGAGTGATCGGTTCATTGACCCTTTCCTGCCTTGTGCAGGATTTGTGTAAAGCCAAGGGGGGGGAAAGCCCCTCAAATATCTCCAAAACCCTAACTAAAAAACACCTGTCATCAAGAGGAGAGGGCCAAGGAAGGACGTTAGATCTTTCCAGGTACATATTTTGCGTATCAGTATGATTCTCATATGTTCCAGTTATTGCTAGCAAATGGTGATGTAGTGGTGTGGACTTTTGCCCTCATAATTCACATAACTTGAATTGCAACATTCACTTCCCATCCCATTTTATTTTGAGCTTTGAAATCCCATAGGAGGAAGCTCCTCTCTGTGAAGGGACATGTGTAGTTTAATCTTTCTGATGCTTTAGTGGAAGTGAAGCTCAGTCAGGAGCTGTGCTGCTGACCCCTCCTCCCTAGTTAAAGGCTCTTCACTGGAAGAGGTGGTGCCTGAACTCCTCAGCTCCTGTAAACCCTTTTTTGTTGTGAAGTACCTCTCAGCTCAGCCGCAGACAGGAAACAGCATATTATTACAGTCAGTGCCTGCCTCTCCACTGCCGTCAGAAGGAAACTTATCCCAGCTCCTCCTTAAGCAGACAGCTAATCAGCTTGTGGCAAGTGGAACATAGCTCAGGAAGGCTGACCACAAGAGGAGACTAATCCTATTAATCGAATGTCAAGCAATCTGTTCAGGTTCCTTTCTTTTCTGAGGGAGTAGGCTGCTCTGGACACTAGATTAGAGGAAGATTGAACATGAAAGGTAAGAGCAGGAGTCCCAAGTTTTCTGGACTGAGCATTGAGAACCATGGCACCTGTGGCAGCATACCAGATCATCAGGAGCTCAGGTTCTTTGGAATAAGTTTGCTACAAGCTCTTAGTGGTCAGGTGTTTGCACAGTGTCTCCTGTGTGGATTTATGTAGCTAAGTTCTGCAGCACAAGGGTAGAGGGAAATGCGTCTGCAGTGCTGTTGAAAATGCTGCACCCATCAGTTAAGAAAAACTGTTTATTAACTGATGATTCATCCTCATCAGTGGCACGGGAGAGAGGAAGTACTGAGATTAGAGTAATACCTCTCTTCCAGCACTTGTCTGTCTGGAGGCAACCCTGGTTGTGGTAGGTTGAGGAACACGGATTTTCTGGTGCTCCTGAATGAGAGCGTGCTGTCATCTCTGAGAAGCAGTATGGATGTCATTCTTCAGCTGTATCGAAGCCTGAGGTGTGCTACATTTTTTTTGTTATTACAGTGTTGTTACTTAGTGACTTTATTCAGTGGCAGAAATGCCAGTTTCTGTCTTGTGAAGCTTTATTGTGACTGAACTCCTTCAGACTGTAGATTTCTACTGTGTATTGTCCTAGAACTTGTTGGTGCTGTGGAGAAATAGGATGAATCTTCCTTTGGGGATAATTAACCTTTCCTAAAAGTACAGGGCAAAGAGCTTGAACTTCAACAGAAGATGGAAGTGCTGAGGATGCTTCCTGATGGGGATGTTGATGTCTGCAGATGCATTTCACAATGAAACGAAAGTGCCTTTGCCTCTTCTGTGATTTTGTGTCAAGTTGAATTTTTCGTATTAGTGCTTTTAAGTGAGAAGATCAGTGCTTTTTAGCAGAGAATGCACTGAGAATGCATACTCTGAAGAGTATGGTTTTGAGAAAGTGAATATCACTGCTGAAGCTACATGTTAGGCAGAAAGTCTTCTGCTTGAGTGTAGTGCAAGAGCTGTGTGCCTGTGAGGCACTGTTGAAATGAGAACCCAGATCAGAGGTTATTGTGCTGGTTTGAAATAGAAGCTTCAGGAAAGAGCATGTGACTTAGTTTTATGAGGAGAATGAATATAAGAACTTCTGTAACAAGCTGTTTGGAGAAAGTCAGACTTGGACTTCGAGCTTGGGCTGATAGAGATCAGGGAAATCTGCATGGTTTGACACTTGCACAGATTCCCCAAACTGCCCTGTGTGGCCTCAGCCTGTCAAAAAAAAAATGGGCTTGAATGCATGCAGCAAGGAGTCACTGGGCTTCCCAGGGAGGGAGAGGATCTTCCTCTGCTGCTTCCTCAGCATGAGGGTGAGGGACCCAGATGGAAAATAGCTTTCAGAAGTGGGCAAAAAGACTTGCTGTCTGGGGACATAGTTACACAGGGGAGTCATCAAGTGTCCTGATTCCTCACCTTGCTCCTTTGCACACAGTCACGGGTTGCCTTATTGAGGTTTGGAGAAGGGAACGATTGGAAAAGAGGGATTTGATAAAGGGATGGTTCTTTCCTCCTCCTTTTTAAACTCTCTTCTCTAAATTGGACAAAATTAGAGTGTGCATTGGAAAAGTCAGACTTTGCTGGAGGTTGTTGTCTCTTCCACACCCATGTGTGTACACATTCAGGAATTGTACACTCTCTGCTAGTGCTCTTACCCTGTTTATATTGGCAGCTGTCAGAATTTCCTTTATAAGCAAGTGAAAATACAAGTAGAGCCATGAATTACCATGTCCAGAAGCACTCTGCTGTTTTTCCCTCCCTCCCTTCATTAAGTGCAGTTCGGTCCTCATTTCCTGTCAGAACCACTGCAGTTTCAAAATAGTTTGCTATTTTAGTAGTTTGAAATCCAGACTCAGTGCAGCCTTTTCTGCTTGAGAAAAGGCCCTTTGGTAAACAGACCATTCTGAGTCACTGTTAGTCAGTGAAAATAGTCATTTAAAATTCTTTCATGTCAAGGATTTTTAGGACTCTTAATCCAGCCTGCTGCAGGAGATGGTCATTAGGCTGCTTGCACAAAAGAAGGAAAAATGTGGAGAAAAAAACATGGAAGCGAGGGTAAACATGGAAGAAGAGAGTCTGGAAGAAGTTGCTGTGGGTGGAGCGATCTGGCGGTTGCTACTGTACATTACAGAATGACCCAAAAATATGCTGGGAGTTTTTGAGAAAGATGAGGCTACTGTAAGAGAAAGAGATCAAACTGAGCTTTATGTGTGTTACTGTTAGGGTAGATAGAGAGCTGGAAAGTGAAGGTGACTGTTTGTGAAGACCTTTTGTTTCCCTGGAGGGAAATTTACTGCTTTGAAATCAGTGTCTGTTACTGCCCTTGTGCCTGAACACTAGCAGCCTTTGTTTGATGATCTGTTTGCTCTTTGTAAGCTCCCTGCTGTGTTGGTGTTTTATCTACCTTCCTGGGCAAGCCTGAGGATTTTGGCATCTTCTCACCCTTCCAGGTGAGGACACAAAGGCAGCACAACCTGTGGTAAACAGGTAACTTGAGAACATGATGGGTTTAGTTTTACATGGGAGCTGCTCTAGAAGGAAAAGACTTTCTATGCATAGCTCCCTACTTCTGGTGCCTCTGATGGTTTCACTGCTGCAGTGTGCGGAACAAGATTTGTCTTTGCCTGATGATCCAGTGTGGAAAGCCCCTGGGTTCATCAACCTGTTGAAAGCTATTAATTTCCTTTTATGCTAGCTACCAGCCTCTTTTCAACACAACTGAGTTTGGGGGGCTGTGAAGAGCTATTACTAACAATAAGCTGTCAGTAACAGGTCACTTTCCTACCGTGGACAAGGTCTTTTATTGCTCAGTCCTGTGATTTATTAGCTGCTAGCCTTGACATGTATGAGCCCACTGAGACAGCAGCTCTACCACTGGGGAGCACTGACCTGCCCCTCTGTTCTTCATGGTTTTGCTTCTGTTTGAGTGACTAGGAAGGTTTCTCAGAAATATCCTTTACCTTCCCAAATGCACTGCGCTCTGAACAGGGTAGTTCTGTTTGGGAACTTTGGAAAACAGATGAAGGGATGAGTATGTGAACCTGCTGCATGAAGTAGAGGGTGAGTGGATAAGGGAGCCTTGATAAGATACTCTGGCACTTGGAATGCCCATTTGGTGCTGCTCCATCCATGTAGATCTCTAGTGATTAATATGCATGAATTACCAGGATTGTCTGCTAACAGTGGCAAAGACCATGCATGTTCTAGGTTTTGACTTCTGTTAAGTGGTTAGAAAGTCCCAAAATCCTCTCCTTCCTCTGTGCTCCTCTTACCAATTGCCAAGAACAGGAATTTGCCTTGTTTAGGAACAGAGTTTCCAGAAGCATGTAGGAATGTGACCCTGGTATGAGAGATGATAATTTTCCCAGGGAACGCTCTGTCTGGTCTGCTTTCCTGCTGCAGCACTAGGGAAGATAGGGACTGGGAGAAAGCACAGATGGAGGGTCAGCATGAGTTGAACTTGATCTGTGGGTACAGCAAAGTGGCAGTAAGTGCCAGTGCTCAGGTATGTGCTTGTAATGTGTAGCCCCATGGTAGATGAGGTACATATTGCAATACGAATGAACCTAATAATGTAAAAATGGTCCTAAAGAGACCACACCATATGCTATACTTATTTTTCTATACAAATGAGCTGTCCTGAATTTTACAGGTTGAAAATTAAGGTAAAACAGCCACGTGGAAGTTGGTGATAAAATACCTGGTGTAGTGTAAGCAGAGATTTAGGCACATAGGCCTTTGAGGAAAATCTTGTTATTGCTATAAAAAAGGGCAGAATTTGGCTCAGCAGTAAGAACATTAACAGTATGTTTTATTTGGTAAAATGTGAGTTTCATAGAATCATAGAATAGTTACAGTTGGAAAGGACCTTAAGATCATCAAGTTCCAACCCCCCTGCCCTGGACAGGGACACCTCACACTAAACCATATCACCCAAGACCTCGTCCAACGTGGTCTTGAACACTGCCAGGATTGGAGCATTCACACCGTCCCTGGGCAACCTATTCCAGTGCCTCACCACCCTAACAGGAAAGAATTTCCTCTTTATATCCAATCTAAACTTCCCCTGTTCAAGTTTCAACCCGTTACCCCTTGTCCTATCACTACAGTCCCTAATGAAGAGTCCCTCCCCAGCATCCCTATAGGCCCCTTCAGATACTGGAAGGCTGCTATGAGGTCTCCACGCAGCCTTCTCTTCTCCAGGCTGAACAGCCTCAACTTTCTCAGCCTATAGATGAAAGGTGGTCATTGTAGCAGGAAATAAAGATCTGGCACTATAAAAATAAATATAAAGCAGGTGCATTTCTTCAGTGTCATATGAAGAGCTTCTTTTTCCTTTCCCCTTCCAGGTAGCATCAAGGTTCTGAGGAAGGACAATCGATGCAGTTCTAGAGAGCTCTAACTGACTTCTGCAGTGAGTTAACAGAACTAAATTTCTTAGCAAAACGGGTGAAAGCTGAATTGCAAATCAGAAGGGGGGTGTTGTCTGTGGAGGAAAGCAAGCCTTGGTCCCCATGTGTCTAAGTCTTGATGCTTGTAATATTTCTCTCTTCCAAACTATAAAGACTTACTAAAATCATGCCACTTGTTGTCTAAGGCTTTCATGGCCTGATGCTCAATTCCAAATGGTTTCAAAAGCTAATATCAGTGAGGCAGGCATTCAAGATTTTGAGTGTAAAGTACTGGTTTCAGTCTGAAACTCATACTTTCGTTTACATTTCTTCTCCCTTTTTCACAGTCTTCTTTTAACCTTCTTGCTGAGGGAGTAGCACTTGCTTAATCCACTCTTAGTCCACTTTTTCCTCTCTGAGTTCAACAGTCATATTTGTAACATGTAGGACTTCGCTGCTTTGTGATTCTTGCTGATGAGCACGAGCAAGGTGTTTTCACATATACTAGTGTTTGTTTCACTGCTGCTGTTGCTGGAACATGAGCTGAAATGGATAAAGTGGCTGGGCCCTTATAGAATCTCACCCAATTTTCCTTCCTGAGATTTTGTGTTCGTAGGATACCAAGAGCTTATTCCACTGTATAAAAGCAGATACAGCAGTTAGCTGCAGATGGTGGATGTTTTTGCTGCCATATATGATTAAGCTGACATTTTTGCCTACACCAGCACTGTTCTGGCATCTTTTTTTTTTTTTTCCTAGCTGCAATTCCTGGGTCTTTTGAGCTCCAGAAATTCCTGTTGTTCTTGTACCCAAGTCATCAACTGTTTGAAAGGGGGGATTTATGGCTAGCACCTTTGAACATAGTACTATATTTGAACAGGATATGAGTAAAGGGAAGCAGTCAGAATGAGCAGGTGTTCTCATACACCCACTTTTGGCCACTCTGAGAAATGTATCTCATCAGAAAAACTATATTTAGCAAAGTTGTATGTCCCCTCTGCCCCATTTTCCCCAGCAGCATTTCTTCAGCCAGCTCTGTGATTGGGCCAGTGTGATCTTAAACTTGTTTTGCCGTCTTTTGTGGTCACTGATCTCACCAGATCTGCTCTGATAACAAACAGCCCCAACACATGCTTGGCCAGACTGTCACTGTTTTTGCTGAGAAGTTTCTGGGCAGCCAGAAAATGCTGAGAAGAGGAAGTGAGCAGAGATGATAACGTTGTCTTTGATGGCAGCAAGACCGGAAGATTGAAGCTAATGCTGTGGCTGTTGGGTGGAGGAAGGTTGCTCAATACAGCCAAACACGAAAGGGTGAAGTATAGCAGATTTCTATTTAAAATTTAGTCTAATGTAAGGGATGTTTTTGAGCGGCCTTTCTAATCCAGTTATTCACAGCTGTTCATTGGGAAAGGACATCCAGGGACATCCAGTCCATTTTTAGAACATGAAATGAGGAATTTTCTTTTGTTGGCTCTGTTGTTTGCCAGCTGGCCAGATTTGAAATGTCAGTAAACTAGTGTTAGTTTTGGACAGGGGAGTGTGGGTCCGCATGAGGGGTGGAGGTTAACAGCTGGCAAGGGGGCATGTGCTGTGTGAGGAAGAGACAGAGGAGATGAAGCTAAATTCTGGAGAAGTGATGCTGCCATGCATATTGGCACAAGACAGACAGTGAAGGCATGGCTTTTTTTAAGCGTTAAGGCTTGTTTTGATTTAGAGTGAGCAGGCTTGCAAACTGAGGGTTTCTCTAATAGACCTGATATGGCTCATATGCATAGAGGGCACATAACTGCCTGCAAAGGGTTGACCCAGTGAGTAGTTGATGGTTGCTGTAATTCCCGCAGCTGGTATTTCTGGGGATTCATATGCAGTGAGGAATTTGTAAGCTAAACTGTCCTGATTTGAAATGTCTTTAAGCCTTCCTGCCATTCATCATCCTTATGGCTCTTCAGGATTGGTTAGGGAGATCAGCAGATTTTTTTTCCCTCATGACTATTGTTGAGCTCTTTTCCTGGTCAGCATTTAGGTCTTGATAAAGTCACCATGTGGTGAGCTGTGGCCACAGGTATCTGGGCATCCAGTTCTTGCTGAAGAGTGAAATCTAAAGAACCACACCCAAAAATTCAATAGCATTAGGCTCAGAAAATTGTGTTAGTTTTTAATATTACCTTTTTAGGAAGAACAGGCACTCTTCATTTACATAATTGCTCATATCTAGATACAATTTTGAGCTGTTTCACGGCAGGAACTCTCTGAGTTCTGCCAATCCCCAAACAGGCCAAAAATTCATGAGGTTATAAATAAATCTTAGAATCTTTATTGTGTTTTCTTTTTAACTCCTAGCAAGGCAGCCCCCATCCTAACTCAAAAGCAGTCAGATCCTTGTTTTTGTGTTCTCCATTTATATGAGAACAAGAGGTCACAGGATGACATCACTGCTTTGTAAATTTAGAACAAATAAAAGGAAATGCTACTTCACCTAGTGCGTCGTCATCCTGTGGAATACACTGTTCCAGGATGTTAGTCTAAAGCTGTAGCCGGAACATGAAAAAATAGCTGGACCATGCTTGTTTCTAGCCACGTTTGCCATCAGGGATAACCAAGTCTCGTGTTCCAGAGCATCAGTTCATCGTGGGTATAGCTCAGAGGAAACACCCCAGGCTCCTCGACTGGGAAAGGACAACTTTTCAGGGGAAGATTGCTGTAGCTTCTTTTAGAGATGACAAGATTGATTTCTTTTGTTTGTTTGTTTTTGGTGTGAGATGTTAGATTGATGGTCAGTCTCATCTAGACAGTGCAGTGAATACCTTTCTTTCTCTGTTAGTATCCTTCAGCAGGTGAGTGTCTGGACATCACTGGCTCGAGTAGAAGGAGTGAAAGTGGTAGGATCAGTGTTTTTTTCCCTGTGAGTGAGAGCATTTTTCTGTTAACCTCCTTTCTGCCCTTACTGAGGGCCAGTGTAGTAGCATGCCTGTTGCACATCAGCCTGCACAGCAAGAAACCTGTGGCTGCCTGCAGTGCAGGGAAAGCAAGAGTGTCTTGTGCTCACAAGGTACCTGGCTTTGTCTGTTGTGTGTCTGAAGCTGTATGAAAGGTGAGGACTGCTGAGCCACTCTGCAAAGGAAGTGTCCCTGTTAACGTGTTTCTGGATTCCTGAATAACCTCATTAAAATGTTTAATTGTAGCACCATTGTATGATAAGCAGGACAGGTTTGTATGGTTCCTTAATTTCCCCAAAGAATTGTTACGCTAGTTACATAAAAATCTTATCTGTCCTTCACAGTGAAGTCTGAATTGTTCCAATTTGTTCTCCTTAGAATAGGAATGAGGTTTGAGATTATATTCTTTTATTTCCCCTCTCTGATGATACCACTAAATCCCAATGTAAATGTTGCTTTAGAATTGACTCATGGGGAATGCTCTTCATAAATTTATCTTGCACAAAGTTACATTTTATTTGCAGTTTCAATTACACAGCAGACTCTTAATTCTGTGACTCTTCGTCTGGACAATTTAAGTATGAAGATCTTCTTGATCTTTTTATTTCTCCTCTTGTCTTACAAACTTTATTCTTTGTACAGATGATTCCCAACACTGAATATAGAGATTTTTAAAATGATAGTGATGTAAGAAGGAATTAATGATTTTCTATGTTGGTCTCTCCAGTGATCCAGGAAGTCAGTAACTTCTTATCAAAGGAGTGTCTATATTTCTGTGTTTTATGATGATATTTGAGATTTCATGTCTTCCAAGGTGATTTAAAACTGATACTAATTACTTTGCATTTTCCTTCTTTCCTCTTTTTTCTCCCCAAAAAAGACACAAAATTAGGAAAAGGGACATCACTGAACGGGAGTGATAATAAATCAATTTTACCAACTGTTTTAAATTACTTTTCCCTGTTGCCCAAGAGCATGCCAGTGGCTTGTTGAATGATCTGGTGGTTCCTTATAAAAGATGGCTGGTTTTGAAGAGATGAAAGGTCCTTGGATACTTCATCTTGGGATGTTTGAACTTTACATAGGGTACTGTTGTACAGATGCAATTGTAGATATTTTTGGCTTTGCTGCCCTGTGCTGCCTGAACAAATTATTTTGAACTTGGTTTTACTTCCAGGGAAAAAGCTCCTTCCTCTTAGCAGGACCTCAGAGATGTTGCTCATTCTTCTCTAACATAATACTGATTTTTGCAGTAGTGTTTCATGTTCTATAAAAGGTTTCTCTAGGGGAGCCGTTCTTACATAGCACAGTTTTTGATGGAAATGCAGTTAATCACCCACTTTTCCACTCTCCCAAGGAAAAAGAAAGATTCCTGTGATTATCTTCTTTGGGAATAAATTTTATCATTTGCAAATATTTAAAGGAAAAGTCAGGGAAGAGGGAAGGAGTTCTTCAAAGTTTTATTTTTAGAAAATTGTCAGTATTTATTTGTGCTTGCTTAGAGTTGATACAGATCAGGGCATTTTGTCCAAGGTAGAATGCTCGATGCCAAACCCCTGTTTCTAATATGAATGGACAGTCCTTGCCTTAAAAAGGTATTTGGCTCCATTCATTGCCTATGTTATGTGTCTGTAGCACCCTTTTCTACCCTTTTCTAGGTATTGGTAATGCCTCAGGGTAAAGTTAGTGTTACTGGAGGTGAATGCTGCAGTCTATCATATGAAAAGAAGTATATTCTGAAAATAAAAGAACTTAAAATAAAGCAGACTTTACAGGTGTATCCTTTTTATTGATATCACTTACACATTTTTTAGTGGATGCTCTGAGGCACTTCAGCCTCAGCTTGATGTTGAACTTCCAAGTTTTATGCTCAGCTTCAAAGGTATTTATTTTTAATCCGTTTCATGAATGATAGAGAAGTGAGAAACAGATTGGGAAGTGGTAATTAACAGGGGTTATGTGTTGAGGTGATGTGTGTGGTTTTTTTTAGTGTTCATTAGCAAAATCTGGTTGCATGCTTGCAAGAGCCACACGGGCTTTACCAGCCTGACACAACTTAGTTTGGTTTAGTCTTCTTTCATCTGCAGATGATGTAGATGGGCTTTTTATGTACAAAACATGTAGAGGGGTGTGGGAGAGTCTGGGCTGCTGAAAGGTTTTAGAGTTGACATAAAGGGGAGCCTTTTGAGTTTTGTTAATGGTGCTCAACTTAATGCAGCTTTCTTTAAATCCAGGTCTTGCAAACACTTCGGTATTGGTCTGCTTTAAGAAGTCAGTTTGATGGAAATTGATACTGAAGTGTATAGAAAGAGACAGTGTTAGTAAGATAAGATAACTACAGTGTGGGAAAGAAAGACTTTTGTCTTAGGAAGAATAAATGTTGATTTATAGTAAAGTCTGGACCCCAGCTGAATGAGCCGGCCTGTGGACAGCAGACATGGTCCTGTGGAGAGCTAGGGGCTTTTATTTCTCTCTGCTGCCGCCATCTGACTAAAGGAGCATTGGTGACGGGTAACACAGAGACCTATCTGCTTTCCTGGGCAGAGGGGTGCTTCGGCTCCCCCCCCTCCATGCTTGTTTTCTACTCGTTTGTGAAAACACTGAACTGCTTGTTAAACACAGGGCAGCTAACGCGTGGGAATTAGCGCAGGATAGAAACACACTGAGGGCAGTATTTTTAGAGGAAGGAAAACTCACCACAACCTCAAGCTGCTAATGTTGGAACATCTTTTATGTAATACATGTAGAACAAGCCCTCAGGAAACGTGAGGTTTAAAAATACAGTGATTTATCTTTTGAATTGCTTATTTGATCTCTCTTCTAGGTTGTGTATTTTGTTTGGTTTCTCCCCTCCTCCCTGGTCATAACTCTAAGCAGATTTTTAGTATGTTGTTACAGAGCATCTTCTCTAATTCATTAATTGTTAGAAACTGATGTATTTTACTGTTAACAAAATATTTTAATGTGTTGCCAATTTCAAAAGTAATCAAGTATTTAAGAAAACTTGAGGTCTGCACATGTAATATACTTACTCCTACTGCTCTGTGCTTGATTTGTGTTGTGCTGGTAGCTGGTTACAAGAGATTTCTTTAGTCAGTTCAGTGTTGGGAATGACAGCTAAAACATCTGTGGTTCTGTAGATTTAGGTAGGAATTAAGTATGTTATGGTGAAAAATATGGTTGAAAGGTGCAGATGAGGTTGTGCATCTCATTGCCTCTGAAAACAGCTTCAATAGCCTACAGTAGTATATTATAGCTAGATATTATAGATTATAAAGAGAATGCGTTCTCTTGCTGTCTCTCATTGACACGCCCAGAACGCACACTATTAATTTTCTCTCACTCTTCAGATTATCACTCCATGTCGGAAGCTCATCCTTTGTGCTGATAACAGAAAAGAGATGGAAGATTGGATTGCAGCGCTGAAGACTGTACAAAACCGTGAACATTTTGAGGTAATAAGAAAATGTGTTCCTTTGCACTCTGTGCTTCATCTCCTACCATTATTTAATCTTACTCAGCTTGGTTTGAGATTGGCATCAGCTTCCACGAAAGTTAACAGAAGTCGTATTATTTGCCGTAATGGGTATAGTGTTAAGTCTTCTGTAAAAGCTATCCCAAATACACTGAAGTGATTCTCCAAAGAACGCCTGTGGCTTTGTATACCCTCCCTTGGTAACTTCAAGAGAGCTTTTCTGAATATGGGTAGGTTATGAAACACAGTTCTCCTCCCATTGCCTTTTCACTCTTCAGTTGTCCTCTCTGTCCTAATTCATGTCTTGCCTGCTTGGTGTTCTGCCTACTTCAGAACATCTGTTTGCTTTCTGGGGCTGTAGTAAGACCAGCACTGTCACTAAAAGAAGCTTTCTTGTGTTCTCCCGACTCCTATGCTTGTCTCCTCTCTTATGCTGGCTCAAGCATTCCTCTGCTGCACAGTAAGCCAGGTTGGGGAACTGATCTTACTGAAAACTTAATCCAGCAAACAACTGGGGAAGGGAAGGATCAACTCTCCAGCAGATAAATTCTCCAGTTCATTTCCCTAAACATGCTTGTAGTGAGACAAGGATGGGAGGTAGGACAGGAGCGGAAATCGTGTGTCATCTTCTTCAGGTACCCTCTTCTGACTTAAAGACCTTCTTGAGTCAGCTAGCGTGTATAAACTGCACGTGGCCTACTCTTCCCTAGTGAAAGCATTCTGTTTCTGACTCCTATGTGCAAGTCTTTGTTTTACAAAGGAAAAATGGTCTTGTTGGTTTTGCTCTCGACTTTGCTGTAATATATTTATTTTATTAGTCTACCCAGTACAGCATGGACCACTTCTCAGGGATGCATAACTGGTACGCCTGCTCGCATGCTCGGCCAACATACTGCAATGTGTGTCGGGAGGCATTGTCTGGAGTCACATCACATGGGCTCTCATGTGAAGGTAAGCATGCTCTCTTGTCTCCTGTTTTGGGATCACCAACTTTATAGCTCAGTGCCATGTTCCAGAGATAATTTAAGAGGAATATTGTTAGCAGGCTGCAAAAAAGATGTAGAAGAATGCTGTATAATAAACTTGAGACAGCTCCAGGCAGTGTATGAGTAGAGGTCTTTTCTAGACCTGATGCTGAATCCCTTTGCTGTTGAATCCCTTTGGCTTCACGTGGATTTCAGAATTTTCATGCAGAAGTCTAGATCAGGTTTTTGTAAAAGGATAATAGATGTGATGATGTTTTCATGCTAGTTTTAGTGTCAGACCTGGTAGTAATATAGCTTATTTTCCCTCCCCCCCATACCCAAATATTGCCATCCCTTACCTTATTTAAAATCATGCTTCTGAAGTGAACAGGGATGTACTTCTGAGGCATCAGAATATTCATCATAATATCTCATAAGAATAATCATATTTGTAAGAACCTCCTTGTTATGTGTTTGAATGTCAGGAGTTTATTCTTTTTCAGCTCTGGCATAGCAGACATGCCTGGCTGCTCACAGCTCGTACTTCTAGCGTGAATAAGGTTACACCCACACTGTGTTAAAGGATGCAGGGGTGTATGACTATGCAAATCATGTCAGATTTAACAGGGTGATAACTAAGCTTTGTACAAGCAGCTGGCAAAAGTGACAAGGCAAGAATTAATAGTTAGCTCATCTTACTCGGGATGCTTAGAGCAGATAGTTTTGGCAGTGCTAACAGGGGTAGTGTGTGCCCATGCTTGCTTCTGGAGCCAGATATGGTCACTCGGGAAAGCTTTTGCACAGGCTGCCACATTGCACGTTCTGAGAAAGGATTAATATATTCTTCTCTTCCTCTCTAGTGTGCAAGTTTAAAGCCCACAAGCGGTGTGCTGTGCGGGCAACCAATAATTGCAAGTGGACAACTCTGGCCTCTATTGGGAAGGATATCATTGAGGATGAAGATGGGGTAGGTGTTAGTCTTAACTCTTTCAGCCTTACCTTGATGTGGAACCACAGCGTCTGCAGCTTTCTTGACTGTACAGACAGCAGATTCTGCCTCTGTGTGTTTGCAGTGTGGGGAAGGCCTTTACTGTCAGAACACAATATTCTGTGTGAAAAGTCTGACCAAGTTAGCAAGGACTTCCTAATAGGAAGGGCTTCCTGCTATGGACTGGAGGAGCTGAGGTTAAGTGATTGGAGTTATGGCAGCCTGATCCAATTTTTGGCAAAGGAAGATAAATGAATGGTTGGAACAGTACCGTAGCATATGGGATGTCTGGTGCCAGTAGGTGTTTCTTGGGTACTCTGGAGCGAGTCACCTGGTCTTTTTGTGCTTGTGCATGATGTGAAATGGCAGAAGAGGTCCTCAGGTGTTTCCTAGAAATTGTCTTTGCTGCCCTTAAACAATGCATGTAAAGACTTGCCTCCCTTTATGTCTCAGTGCCCCAGGGCATCCTGTGCCCTTGAGTTGGACTCTGAAAAGTCCATATTACTTCTCTCCCTCTGTACCATTTGCAGATCTCAATGCCGCATCAGTGGCTGGAAGGAAACCTGCCTGTGAGTGCCAAATGCACTGTGTGTGATAAAACTTGTGGTAGTGTCCTACGACTGCAAGACTGGCGCTGCCTTTGGTGCAAAGCCATGGTGAGTTGAATAAACATGATAATTTCAATAAAAGGATAGTCTTTGATCAGGTCTGTGGTGTGTTTTTTTAATGACATTTACTTAAAAAGGAATCTCTAACTGTGCTATCAGTATTTGCCATGAAGGACTTTACTGTTCTTTCTCCAGATGATAAAACAGCCTGCAAGAGAGAACGAAATTTAAATTTGTGCTGAAAAGTATCACTGTGATGCATAAAAAGTATCTGTCTTCTCTGCAACCTCATTTTCTTTTGATAGCGAGCTTTCATAGGGAATCTAATTACAGCAGTTATGAATCAAGGCATGGGAGATGTTGGAGCCATTATTTGTCATTTCTGCAAATTGAAAAGGTAGAAGAAAACAGGGCAATAAAGAATACTAAGCTATTTTAATAATAGCAGTTTCCCTTCCCATTGCAATACGCTTCTCCTGCCTAATCACTGCAGTGGTGCAGATCTTGCTATGTTTCCAGTTGTCTGTAATACTAGTAAGAGAACTATCACAAATATGTTTGTATAATGCACATCCTCTACTTTGCAGTCTTTGGTTGCCAGAAATGATTCAAGTGCCCTACTCTGCTTTGTATTCCCTTTTTCATTTGGTGGCTTGATTAATCTCTTTTTCTGTTATGTCCCTCATGTCTTCCTGCTTTGTTTTTTGAATTCTGATTTGCTTGAATCCCTAGGTTTTTCTTTTGTGCTACTTCTCACCTCTCAACCGAGGCTCGGATTTTGAAAGCAGAATGCCTGAAAGCTCTTAAAACCACAGAATCTGCTACCTGGTCCTCTCAGCTCTCAAAGTGCTAGTCTCAAGTTGAAATGGCAGAAACAGTACATATTAATGAAAGGAGGAGAGTTGGTAGAAGACTGGTTAGATAATTCTTGAAGTAACTTTATTGATTGACATTTCCTTGGCTTCACTCCTTCTTCCTTTTTTGCTCTTTCTTTACAATCTTTTGTTGTGTGGCTTCATGAGTTATACCACAGCACCCCAAAGGGTCTGAATGTTTTGTTCTATTTTTTTAACTTTTTGTGCTGTTTTCAGGTACATACAGCATGTAAAGAGTTGTTGCCAAACAAGTGCCCTCTTGGGCTGTGCAAAGTATCTGTCATTCCTCCTACTGCTCTTAACAGCATTGATTCAGATGGTAAGTAGCGTTAGTAAGTAATGCCTTTCTCTCAGTCACAGTCCCTTCAGCTAACAGTATTAATAGCAGATTATCTCAACTGAAAATTCTGTTTTGGTGTTGCTGAAATTCCAAACTGGTAGACACTGCTAAAGTATGGCAGTGAACTGTTTGCTTTTGGTTTTATTTGCTTTATTACCCTGTAACATCAGTATTTGCTGAAATGCAGCTGTTAAAATTTATTGAGAACAGTTATATTGCAGAAGCAGCTCAGGAACATTGGAAAAGCTGAAAATTTTGGCATATTGCTAGGAGATAAGCATAATATTTGGCAGCATGAGGTGTGGTTTGTGCTGGATTCAGGGCTCTGCACATTTGGCATCTACCCAGTGAGTGCCATAAGCACAAGAAAAGTATTAGCTTCTTCGTAGCTGTGCTGGGGTCTGGGGTCTTGTTTTCTCTCTTCATCTCCATGGGGCAGCTTTACATCTCTTGGTTTTTTCCTCCCTCCTCCCTTCCCTTTTTTCCCCTCCAACAGGTTTCTGGAAAGCTACTTGTCCCCCTTCTTGCACAAGCCCTTTGTTAGTATTTGTCAACTCAAAAAGTGGAGACAACCAAGGTGTAAAATTTCTACGAAGATTCAAACAGCTACTGAATCCAGCCCAAGTCTTTGACCTCATGAATGGTGGACCTCACCTTGGGTAAGCAGATACTGTATGGAAGTACCCATTCCTTGTAAGCACCAGAAAAGTACAAGTGATTCATTTTATTGTAAACTCGTCCACAAACACAGCAAGGAACCTATTTCTCAGAGCAGACTGAACACATGAAGTTTGGAGGGGTTTTCCCCTCTCTCTGTTTAGTGTTATTGGTTAGCTAAAGCCAAAAATGTTGAAAAAGGTTATTATTTCCATCCATCAGTAACAGCAGGACAGCTTGAGGAGGTTTGGGGGAATTCCAGAAACACTCCCCTGGAAGAAGACCAAGCATGGAAAGCTTGAATCCAGAAGAAAACTTGTCAGCAGACAGACTTGTAACAGGCATCCTTGTGTACTGTTAATGAGAGAGAACTTAAATCGGGTGAACAGATGTCATAGGTAGCAAATGAATATTGTTAAAATGAGATTTATCCAGAGATAACTTACCTAGGAAGCCTGGGAAGTATGTGGTAATGATATTGGAGAAACATCATTCATGAGTGCTTTTGATAAAGTTGGTTCTGTCCTGGGATATAGTGACATTTCAGTCTTATTTGCCAGCTTACACTGGAATATCTATGGATTAAAAAAAAAAGTGAGCACTGTGGAATAAATTCCTTGAAGGTATTTCTGCAACTCAGTTTAAAAAGAGACAAAAAGTTTGCTCTCTAGTTTGCCCCCTTCCAAATAGTTCTCGGTTGCTTCATATTTGAGTAAATTTTATCATGAGCGGGTGCTTCTTACAGTAGGTGAATTTCCTTCAGATTTGTCTAAATGTGGCTCAGAGTCTGTGGCTGAGACCTGTAGATGCAGGGTGTTAAATCTAGGATGTCCACCCTGGGTGAGTGATCACTAGGTTCTGCTCTTCTCAGAACTGTTGTGGTTTCTTGCTATAGTACATTGCAAAACACTGGCCTTTAAAACCATACTGTCCAGGGGATGTGTTTGACTGATAAATAATTTACAGAAACCTTTTAAGTACTCTTTTTCTTCTCCCCAGTTGGGCTGACTGTATAGAGGAATTTTGCTTTTAAGCAGAAGAGAAGGCAAGAGAGGGAATCCATTTTCTCAAGCTGTGGTACACACTTCTAATGGATGCTTTCTTAAAAAGGAAGTGATGGTACAGGGTAAAGGCTGCTGCTTGATGATTTAAATAATCTCAGCTGTTGCCAGTTAAACTATACCATAAGATGTCATCCTGACAGCCATTTTTTATGTGTCAGCAATGTCTAAAGAAATAAGGATTTCCATGCACTGTAGCAAATCCTGTTTATGTAGTAATAAATCTACAAAACCAAAATAAAAGCAGGCAGTAGTTCTGGAACATATTAACATATTCAGTAAGAAGCGCAGTTTCAAACAGCTTAAGAGGAGGTGGTTTTTAATATTCTGGGAAGGGTGAATAGAGAAATTCACACTTTTCTTGCTGGTGAGTTATTTGCCTGCCTGTGGGACAGACAAGGCACCAGACCACTGAGTTATGTTGCTTTCCCAGAAGAGGGACTAAAGCTTGTGAGACTTCACAGCCTCTTACAGTTGTTTGCTTATTGAATGACTGCACAAAGTTCCCACTCTTCAAACTTTGCTTTAACTTGTGTGGCCTTAAGTGCAAAGGCAATGACATCAGAGCACTCCAAACAGTGACAAATAACTAGTGTTAGGCTGAACACAACAAATATGCAGAGAAGAAGTAATTCTGTGGAAAATCAGCTATCACATGCTTGTTTCCTCTTCTGTTCAGACAAAAGTGCCTTGCTTTAGTAGAAGAGTGTGTCTGGGACATATTTCTTTAGTGAATAGCCATTGTAAATCCTTACTGTATTTATAATTCCTTATTTATAATAATTCTAACTAATTGTAATCTGACAGTGGCCCATATTTATTGCGACATCAGAGCCTACTTTAAGCAGATCTGCTGTATTTATTACCTAGATTGGAATTGTCATTTCTTTCTGTAACAGCAATTGTTCTTCCCTCTTGCTTTTTTCTTTCCCTTCTCCGTAGTTTGCGCTTATTCCAGAAATTTGACACTTTCCGGATTCTAGTTTGCGGTGGGGACGGAAGTGTTGGCTGGGTTCTCTCCGAAATTGATAGCCTCAATCTTCACAAGCAGGTACCTGCCCAAAGAGCTTGGTTGGATGAAGGACTGAAGTAGTTTCAACAGCATAGGTTGAAGAGAACTTTCTTTGATTGTACAGATGTAGTTTGCCCCAGGACTGAAGCTGCTGAAAGCTCACCACAGCAGCGCTCTTGCAGTAGTTCCCTGCAAGAAGTAGTGCTGGACTAATTCATTATTCCTATCTCCAGTGCTCCTCCGCAACTCCCTCTTACACGATCCAACTTTTGGAGTAGCTCTGAGTTACTCCTGCTCCATTGCCAGCAGAGACTTACACTTGGAGAGGGCTGCAGTTAGTAAACTGAGAGTTCCACAAGATGCTCCTCATCTGTTCCCTTTAATTGTCTGGTGTAGTTTCTGAGTCTTAGGATAGACAGAAACTTCATTGGAGTATCATACAATGTTTAATTAGTTTTCCATTTTGTCTTGGGAGACGTCTATGCTGATTTTACAGAAGAAGCAATAGCACCGCCTGGTGGTTAGCTAATACGTCTGCAGAAGGGGTTACTTTTAGCAAGGTGCTCCTCGACATGGTAGCTGTAATACACTTCTCTCTCAACTAACAACTTGAGGAAATTTTTCCTTACTTGCCTGCTCTTCTGGCTGTTTTCCCCGTACAGTTACTTTCTCCTCACCCTGGGACTAGCTGTTTCTCAATGACTGGTCTGTGTAAAGAGTCAGTCATGTTACTTGTGGCTGTTTGTGGCTTGTGTGTTCCCATTTGAATATCAGTTTTTCTTTCCTTTTCTCTAATGCAGTGCCAGCTGGGAGTGCTACCCTTGGGAACAGGGAATGACCTTGCTCGTGTGTTAGGCTGGGGCTCTGCCTGTGATGATGATACCCAGCTCCCACAGATCCTGGAGAAGCTGGAGAGGGCCAGTACCAAAATGCTGGACAGGTGGGTAGCCGTCACTAGTGCCCTCAAGAGTGGTGTGAAAATACCCTTCCAGTATAACTGGGCAGTTATTGATCTTGCCCACCTGCTGGACTTCTTATTAATGCCAGTTAACATTTCTTCTTCCCTGTCCCCCTCTAGCAACAAGAGGTAGTCTGGTTTTCTGTGTCAGTGCTGCAGAATAGCAATGAGTAAAGCTGTCTGATGTCCACTGTCCTCTTTTGAGTTCCAGAGTTCTCATCAGTTGATTCTGTTAGCCTTACAGTCATGGTTTATTTTCTTTAAGCTATTTTTTGTGATAAATTTGAACCAATTTATCTTGAGTTTGGCCTAGAGATGAAAGCTGGATGCAGTAATTGACATATTTACCCCTAGTATTAATATTTCTTATGCATGTTTCTACATTTAAAAATGCTTCTTGTCATTAGAGTTGCATCTTGGCATCTGTTATGTTGTAATGCCCATATTTCTGTGAGAGAGGGAGGAAGTATAGAAAAGTTCCTTGTGCTGTAGCAGACTTGCTCATGGTGTTATCCTTCCCTCTTCTGCCAGTTCAGCCTCTCTGCAGTTCCATTGCACCCCTGTGGCTTCCTTACATCAATCATGCCCTAGCCAAAGTGCAGTTTGTTCTGCTTTGCGGTTCTAACCCGTTACGTGCTTTGGATAAAGGAAGAAATCATCTGCCTTGTACTGACAAGTATGATGCCTCCTTTTCAATAGGTGGAGCATCATGGTTTATGAAACCAAACTCCCCCGCCAGGCCTCCACTTCTACAGTCACTGAAGATTTCAGTGAGGATTCTGAGGTACGTCACGAGATGCAGAGGGCAGTGGACTGTGAGCAGCAGCCTCAGAACAGACAAGATAGGAGGCAATGTTGAGCTCAAATGGAGCGGGCCTGAGCCATGACTTGGGTGTAGCAGGAGCTACAAAGACCTGGGAGCTTTAAGTTAATGAAATATTATGGAGAAGGATGGAGGCTGGGTCACTAGAGTCAATAACTGTAATGAGGGATGAGAAGAAGATGCTTTAGAAGAGGACAGAGAGGAAACAATTGACTTTTATTTGCTGTCATGACGTGAAGTTGTTGAAATTGTGAAAAGCTGCGTAGGAGTCATGAAAAAATAGTTTTAGATTCACAGTTGATCAGAGACTTTAAGAACTGTGCTGATGATGATTTCTAGGTTCAGAATTAGTTTATTCATCGGATTCAGGACTGAGACCTGAACAACAGAACTTCTGCAGGGCAAAAGAACCTGTAGAAGGATGGCTACTCTCTGGGGAGCCAGGGTTACACAGCATATGTTGTAATGTTGGGTGGCTTTTTTCTGCCTGTCACCAGGTGCAGAAAATTCTCTTCTATGAAGATTCTGTGGCTGCTCATTTGTCCAAAATTTTGACGTCTGACCAACACTCAGTGGTCATCTCCTCAGCCAAGTGAGTACTGAGAGGACAACTACTCTAAGTGAAAGTTGCACTCTGAAAATCCTCAGACAATCCTTGTGTGACTTTGTTTTCACTACCTTCTTTGTCTAGGGTGCTTTGTGAGACAGTGAAGGATTTTGTGGCTCGAGTAGGGAAAGCCTATGAGAAGGCAACAGAGAGCTCAGAGGAATCAGAGGTCATGGCCAGGAAGGTAAGCTTGGAAAAATTGTTTTCTACTTCTGAAGTGAAAAACTGCTCTTTTCAGAGAACCAGGACAGCAACAGTTCAGCAAGCCCTAAAAGAATGAGCTACCCAGTCTACTGTTAGTTATACACAAATATTGTTGTTCTCCTTGTAGTGCTCTGTCTTGAAGGAGAAGCTCGACTCATTGCTGAAGACATTGAATGATGAATCTCAAGCATCTTCATCTCTGCCAAACCCTCCTCCCACCATTGCAGAGGAAACCGAAGACGGTGATGGATCAGGCAGTGCTTGTGATTCTTCTAGCGACCGGTCAGTGGGCTCGTCATGTACTGCACGCCCCCAGATATTTCGTCCCCGAGAACAGCTCATGTTGAGAGCCAACAGCTTGAAAAAAGCCATTCGTCAGATAATAGAGCATGCAGAAAAAGGTAACCTGTTAGGAGTCCTGCTTGTGGCTTGTTACAGGCTCTTGAAAAGTATACATTTCCTTTATTCCATAGTGGAGTTATGTTCTTAATTAAAGACAGGTTTCCTGAGCTACAGAAGCTATTCAGAAAGACTGGCTATTTGATTTCAGTGTCATCTCTGCCAAGCCCACCTGTTTGAAACATTGCTTGGTAAATGAGCCCAAGTGTTAAAAGTGGTAAATGAGTCAAATGAGTTCCAGATACCTTGTCTCCCATTGGGCTGGTTTAGGAAGTTACTACCCTCCCGCGCTCTGTTCATTTGCATTTCCTGCCTGTTCCCACCCATACCACAACTGTGTCAGCACAACTGTTTGTGTGGCCTTGCCCTAAAACAGATCTGAAAATACTTAGAAAGAAAGTATTTTAAATATTTTAGCTTGGATTGTTTCAGAAATCTTTTTATATTAGAGCCCAGCAAGACAGTGCAATGGTACAGTGGTACAACTGCAGGAGAGGGCAGGAACTTCTTAAACTAGCATTGTAACTGGGAAAATGTTTTAATACTGCACCTTGAGGCAAATCAGTTCTGTTCCAGTGTTAACTTCCTAGGCAGGTGACCCTTTTCTCCACATCTTGACCCTTATCTCTCTCCAGCCCACTCATACACATAACTCAGAGTTCCATTTCCTTTGAAAGGCATCAGTCTCCCAGATGTTAGTCATAAACTCAGTGGTTTAACTTATACCAAAGGAAGTACTTAACAGCTTATACTGTAGACAAAAGCATTGAAGTTGCAGATGTGACGTCCACACACACCTAAATGTGCACTATAAGCAGCTGTGTAGTAAGTTACACAGAATTGTAATATTGCTTGGATTTCCAACATTGCAATATTGCATACAACCTATCCTGAAGGTGAAGTTATATAAGATGATGGAAGTAGAGCGGGCAGCCTGCTTGAAAGTAGAGCAGACAGCTTGCTTCTGATGAAGTAGAGGTCTTGACGTCACTGCAGTCCCAGTTTACTGCTGCTTACCTTATGCCAATTTGATGTTCTTTTAGGGCTCAACCAATTTGCTTAATCCAGCAAGAAGAGTTGTTATTTCTGCTGGGCTTGGATTACCTTGTGGATAGTTTTGATAAACTCCAGAGTCAGCACAAGGGAGGGGAAGAGACTGAAAGAAGCCAGGCTTGTCTTCCTGCAGAGGCAGTGAGCTAGCAGATCAGCTCAGGGCTGTACCTGGTGAGGGGTTGCTGGAGAGGAAAGTGTGTTGATTGCATGCAAAGGAAGTTTGATTTCTTTAGGCAACATACTGGCATTTAATTCTTACCAGTTTTTAGGCAAACTCCAGTTACATTTCAAGTGTATTTGTTCAACTTCTCCAAACTGTTTTTCTCCTTCCAAAGTATTTAATTCAGTTCTTTCCTTTGTATTGCTTTCTACCAACTGCTATTTTCTTCCCCCGACTATGTGTGTCTAATTGCTCTTTTCAAGTGGCTTATCCTATTGCCCCAGTACAGATTAAGCAAACAGAAAAATCATTAATCATTTAATATCCATCTGGTTAGAACTTCTGGCAGCATTTAAATGCAGGTAAATAGAAGCCTATCACCTGTAGCACGCTTTACATCTCGGGAAGCCTGAGTACATGTAGCATCAAAGGTGGACGCTTCTGTTTAGAACCTCATTGCTAAAGAGATCAGCAAAGAAAACAGCAGGCTAAGCCAGCCCCATTTCGAAAGCTTTCCAGAGCAGAGCTTAGTTAAGGCAAATGATATAGGAAAGCTTTTTGTTATTTCTGTTCTTTCTTTTAAGGAATCGAGGCCTTTAGAGTTCCATCCTATTGTTATTTACATCAGTGGGAGATGTTCCTTGCTAGAAGAGCTGTGAGGCACTCACTTTCTCTCTCCTTACAGCTGTAGATGAGCAGAATGCCCAGACCCAGGAGCAAGAAGGCTTCCTCCTTAGCCTCTCAGCCTCTGAAGAGGGCAGGGAGCTGAGGAATGAGGATAAGATCTCCTTGCAGTCCTCCCACAGCGGCAGCTATGGAGTGTCCAAAGGGAGGAGCCAGCAGAAAGGTACTGCTCTGGGACTGCCACCATGCGGATCTTGCCTGTGAATTGCAATTCTGTTAGTTGTAAAAAGTGAGGGAGGTGTTACATGTATCACCTTCCAAGTTCTGTTTTTTCTCTAATTTTTGAAAGATTGCCCTTCAGGTGCCAGGCCTTGCACATTTCTAGTCTCTAGCCTGTGCATAATAGACCCCACTTTTCACTACATCTCTGATGGCTGTTTTGTGAACTTAGCATATGGAGCCTAGGATTCAGAAATTTTCTTGCACCTTAGCCAATAATCTGGGTTCTCTTGGCTTTCAGTGCTTGGACAGGATTGGCCTTGAGATTTTTCATGTCATTTACTTGATGACATTTCCCTGTAAGCCTCTGACATCATTTGCAGATGACAAGAGACCAGAAGCCAATTTGCTTTAATAACTGTATTATGTGAGTAATTTATTAGAGCTCCCTGATCACTGCAGATTTATTTTGAACTTATCTGAGTATTGACTGGAAGCTAAATACTCTGTCTGTTGTACTGCTGGCACCAGCTTTTTCTCATCTCCATTTCTAATATTGAATGTGGCATTTTGGTACTTCTTGTCTGTGAGCTTTTCTTGCTGCACATGTGCCACATCTCTGCCTTCTAATGACTGATTCTGTCAGCTTTTTGTTTTGTGGTGGCTGCTGCAGTGTTTTGTTGTTGTGTGCTTCCTAACTCAGCCTTGCTGCTTGGGCTGTGCTGCTGTGTGCTGGTCTGAGTCACAGTGTTATGTTTGTCTATAGCCATGTTTGTGTTGTGTTTTACAGCATCCAAGTCTCCTTGTGAAAGACTAATAAACAAAGGAAGTTTGTCACTGGGCAGCTCTGCATCTCTTCCTCCCCAGACAGGAAACCGAGACAACTTGCCAATGCTCAACACAAAAATTCTCTACCCAAGTAAGTGTAACACCCACCACTTCCCACTGAGGCAGCCAACTGGGGTACGAATGACAGCAGCACAGGCTTCAGTCTCCGCATGAAAGCGTGAAATTGACCTGCCTGATGTCCTTTTGTGCACGGTCAGATTAAAGAGAAATTCATTGCTGGATAACTTTCCACTAGGGCTGAAAACTGGAGACTTGGAAGGAGCTGTAGCTCTTTCCAGTTTGCAGCTGAGACCTAGACACAGATGTGCAGTGGCAGAGTTTAGGTGCCAATTACAAGGAGGTACTGAGCTCAGTAACCTTGAGAACACTGGTACAATGCTGCTGAGAGGTATCTGAAGAGTGGCAGCCACAGACTGAGAGGAGCAGTCCCTTCATGTGAAGGCTGAAGTCCCTGGAGGTGCACAGACCCATCAGAATTCAAACCTCCCACATCTTGTTTAGCAACTTCTCCCCATCACTGGTACTGTCCTTCTGCTTCTTCCCCCGTATTACTTGTTCAAATCGTTTCTTCTGGAGGAAGGTTGTTTCCTTTCTCTTTAACAAATCTACTGTCTCTGTGTCACCAGCTAATCATTTAAGAAACAGGAGGCAGTAATTATTGAGCAACTTGGAGAATAACTTGAGTCCTACTCTGTCTTTCCTCATTGAAGCAAGGATGTTGCATGTGTTACCCTGGAACAAAAAGGCTGATACAGTGAATACAATCCTATTTCCCATTTTCATGTGTCTGTTACAACTGTGCTGCTGGCCTTAGGTGATATCATGTCAATCAAAACCCCTGCAGGTGGCCTCAGAAACCCTTCTCCTTATTGAGAGAGCTAAGCCTTCTGTAGTGGAAGAAAGCGCTATTGCTATTTGCTTTCCACGGTGAACAACGGAGTTAATATGTTCTGCTCTGTTGTCTTGTCTCTGAGATGGAAGTTACCTGTTTTCTGCTTATTATTAATCATGCTCTTCCCTGTGGTCAATATTCCTACAGATATCCGAGCTGGTATGTCTGGTTCTTTGCCTGGGAGCTCTGTCATCAGCCGGTTGTTGATCCATGCTGATCCCTTTAACTCTGAGCCTGAAAACCTGTAAGTATGGCCAGGAGGCTGAAGGGGAAGGGTGGGTATTTCTAAATGGACCTCAGCAGAGCAGCAGATTAGTTTATAGAGCTAAATAATGGGCTGCAGCAGCCCAGAGTTACATGAATGAATTCATATGCTGAGTGCCCGTGAGAGTCAGTACATGCAATTATATACATGTGGTTATACGTTACGCATTTTTTAGGGTTTAGGAGAGAATGAGGTCTAGATCAGCCTTCTCTCTAGACTCAGAGATGAGTCTGGCTTCTAGTTAGTAAATAGGAGCCTGTGGGGAAATCACTACCCTTACAGCATGAAGGTCCAAGAAGGGTCATGGGCATGCAGTTATAGGGGAGGCAGGTCGGAAATACTGTGTGAAGACTTTCTCAGGCTCTTTCTGCTAAACTGTTTACCAGTAAAACCCCAGTGATACAGTGACTTTTAAATTTTTTTACATGGGGTTCAGTGCCCCTGAGACGAATGGCTGACACATTTGAGCTCATTTGTCAGGCTTTCTGTAGGTAACACCTAATATATATGTGTGTGTGCGTGTGTATGTATAGGCACAATTAGCATTGCTAATGTTTCATGACACCTTTTGCACAATGCAGTCACCAGCTCTTTGTAAATGAAGTGTAGGCTTCTGAGTTTCTGTGGCAAGAGGAGAATTCCTGTGCAAATCCTGGCAATGGAGCCTTACAGACAGAGGCTGCAGGACAGGAACCTCTGCTCATCAGTAGCTACTTCTATGGTATTCCTTGTGGATTTTAGGCATTTCCCCAGCAGTGCTTATCAGAGCGTGTTGGCATACAGTGTTCTTCTTCTTCACCTTTTTATGCAAAAGAATTATGAGGTGGCTAAAGGAGGTGTGTGAGCTGTATACCAAATGGTACATAGACTTACAAATGGGAGCTTTTGTTCTTTTGTTTTGCAGTGAATGTTACACAGAGAAGTGTGTCATGAATAATTATTTTGGAATTGGTCTGGATGCGAAGATTTCTTTGGACTTCAACAACAAACGTGACGAACACCCAGAGAAATGCAGGTGGGTTTGGCTTTGGCTGACCTTTGGGCACTGCCAAAAGTGACTGAAACCACTTTATGTGTGGTTTTGAAGCAGATTGTGTACAAGTGTGTTCAATTAGCTATATTCTGTGATTGTCATTCTTGTCTGCATAATCCTCCTTTAAGGCTTAAAATCATGAGGGAGGAGATAAGTTACTGATTTATTACTGATTCATTATGCTATTGTGGCTAGTATAAGATCTTTGAGTAGCTACATTGGTGTGGATATAGTGCATTGGTTCTGTTCATGATCTCACAGATTTTACTACTGGGCTTGCTGTTTAGCTGTGAAAGAAGCACATCTCAGTTCTAACTGCTGTGGAGGCTGATTTTGGCTTGATCCTAACTTAATATAAACCTCAGGTTTTGGCTTTTTTAATACCTGGAATGCTTTATGTGTGATTGATACATTTGCTATACTTGAACTGGTACAGCAAAATGCTGTTGATGTCCTGGTGTATGAGATAATTAACAGGTTCTGTACCCAGGGAATCTGTGTGTCTTTCTGGTAGCGTGTGTTACTCGGTTATCCTCAGTTCCTATCATTAATTTAAAGGGGAGTAGTTTTCTATCACAAGCAATGACCATGTTGAATGCTTGACCCGTTTGGAAGCAAAGCACCTCTGTGTTTTAAGATGTAGGAAATAGCATTTCTTTGTGTTTTATTTTTCCTTCTAAGTGAAAAGGTAAATGCCTGTGCTAACTTTTCCTCTTTTAATTTGGCCCCTTAGAAGTCGTACTAAAAACATGATGTGGTACGGAGTACTGGGTACCAAGGAGCTCCTACACAGAACATATAAAAATCTGGAGCAGAAAGTCCTACTGGAGGTGAGGAATTAGCATTCTCTTCTGTTCCTAAAACTGGGATGCCCTTCAAACACTTGGACTTTGGCGTAGTGATTCTGTTTGCTGACATTAGGGTATTTCTTTCTTGCCTGCCTGATACAATGTACTTGCTGTATCTCACCCTGAGCTAGCTAAAAGTGGCTTCTTCTGATTCTGCAAGATAACTTGTATTCTCAGCCCATAAAGTGTCATTCTGCTGGAAAGTATTAGCTGTCCCCACTCAGTATTCAGCACAGGTAAGATTGTTACATGTGGTATCTTATGTGAATACATCATTTTAGATAGTAGGTGCAGTGTAAAGCGCTGAATGTAACTACTCTATAATGTGCACCAAACTAGAAAAGAAGTATTCTTGTATAGGCCATGTACAGCATAAAGAGGTAGCTTGTGGAAGAGACCCTTATCACAGCAGACTGCATAGGTGTTTCAGGACTTTCATTCCCCTTTCTTGAGGAATAAACCAAGAGACTTTGCCAAGCGTCTCATATGTGTCCTATTCCTGTTTGGCAAAAAGAAGCAACAGCATCTCTCTAAAATCCATGTCTGACAAAAGAGATGTGGTTCTTGAGACATGAGTGGATACATTCTACCCTGCTAAAGCAAGAGTAAACTGGAGAAAATCGAATTTATTACTAAGCTGTGCAGGCTCTTTTCTGTTCTTGGAGCATGTGCTCTGGCAGGGGGGGCTATGTCCTGCTGTGTTGAGAGTAATGTTGCCTTCTTTTCTGTGCAGTGCGATGGGAGGCCAATCCCTTTGCCCAGTCTCCAGGGAATTGCCGTACTCAACATTCCCAGCTATGCAGGAGGCACCAACTTCTGGGGGGGAACCAAGGAAGATGATGTGAGTATTATCTAAGGCAGTACGGGAAATGTTTCTACTTACTGTTGCTTTTGAAGGGACAGCCCCTGAGAGTACTGCTTGGAAGAAGAGGGCAAGGGACCTGGGTGCACGTACTTTCTACGTGAAATGAGTAAGATACTGAAATCCAGTCTTCAGCAGCTTCACACCCAACAGGCTATAATGACTCAGAAAACAAACAAACAAAACCAGACCATTTGGACTTCCAGGAGGTGCTTTAGATTCACCTTGTCCTCAGACTGCCTGAGTGGTAAAGTCCCTTGAAGGGAAATGGAGTTAGATCCATTCAGAAACGTATATTTGAGATGAAAAAGTGCCTAATATCATAAGAATAATGATTGCTTTGTGGCCTACAGCCTTTGTGTTTGAATTATACTTTAGCTGTCACTGGAAGCCTAGTGACAGTATTGGGGCTCCTGTTTCTCTCACTGCAGATCTTTACCCTCTAGCCTCAGCTGTTAATTTTATACAGATTAAATAGTATGATTAAAAGCCAACCCCCAGATCTGCACAGAAAGGGGGTAAAGGTCTCCAACAGAGCTCTATATCAACTGAATTCTCTCTCTTTTTTATCTGGGTAGACATTTACAGCCCCCTCCTTTGATGACAAGATTTTGGAGGTGGTAGCAGTGTTTGGTAGCATGCAGATGGCAGTGTCACGGGTGATAAACCTACAGCATCATCGAATTGCACAGGTATCAATTGCTTTTGTTAGCTCTTGTCTCTCCCATAATCCATTTTGTGATATTTTTGCCAGTTTCAGTCAGTAAAGACCTCCTTTGTGCTGTCTCTGGTCCATGGAAAAAGCGTCTACCAGGGCTGAAAATGAGCATGTTCAGAGGCAATTTGGGCACATAATTGTTTGCTAGCACTCATTTGGTAGGAGTTAGACCTGCAACTCAAGTACAGATTAGTCCAGACACACAGCAAATGGTCCCTGCTGCACAAGGGCAAGGCATACCCTGCCACTCAGGCACATGTGCCTCTAGTAGCACCAAAGATACAGTACCTGGGGAAGTGATTTGAAAGAAAGAGAATGTCTTTGGAAAACCACATTTTAGAGCTTCTCTGATTCAATCATTTACAGTGTCGGACAGTGAAGATAGTAATCCTTGGAGAAGAGGGAGTTCCTGTGCAAGTGGATGGAGAAGCCTGGATCCAGCCTCCAGGTTACATTTGGATTGTTCATAAGAACAGGGCACAAACCCTCACCCGAGACAGGGTAAGAGCAGCTTTGCATATACTGTGTAGTATAGACACGTTTCGATGGCATATACTCTCAGGGAGCATGGTGAGCTTATCTCTGTGAATCTAAGAAGTGTATTTTGCTACATCCCATAACGGTTTTTTTTTGAAAGAACATGGTTAAACTTACATTCTCCACTTGGGAAATCACAGAAGTTAGGTTGTTTATGCAAGCTTATTTTGCTTCCTTGTCTAGGTACCTTGGGACAGCATTTCTTAACACGCCTGCATGCTGTTTTTTCCACAGGATGCCTGCCTCACTGAGTACCATGGATTGTCTAGAGAAAACTGCTCATTGTTTTAATTTCTCATTATTGTTCAACATGTGGCTTATACCTCCTTGACCAAGTAAAGCACTGCCTTATGCCTTGTTCAGCAGCATGTGTCTGTCTCATGTCATAATTTTCAAATATATCTGATGAATACCAACACATAAGGAAGTGTCCTAGTTGGTTTACTGTATTCCTGAATGGTGTAAAGCTAAAAGAAAGGATAAAGGCCTTGCTGTGTCACAGACAGGCTTTATAGTTCCTCACAGCTCTGTATATGAACAGTTTGGTTGATAGCAGCTGTTAATACTTTCCAGCATAACACCTCTTTACCCAGCTTCCAGAACAAATCAAAGTCCTCTATAAAGGACCTGCTGCCTAACATGAAAAGAGAGATCAATGATGAGGAAAAAAGGAAAGCAGTCTGATACAGGCCTGAGGCACATTGCCTGGCAGGAAGTTACAAGTATGGTGGTATGAAAAGAAAGCAAAGGTGGGCGTACAGAGCCCCTGTTATGGTAGGTCAGGGCAATACCCAAGACGCTTTGAGCTGGAAAAGGACATTTTGATCATAGAATTACAGAATATTTTGGGTTGGAAGGGATCTTTAAATGTCAGTAAGTCCAACCTTCCTGCCATAAGCAGGGAAGTCCTGCTCAGAGCCCTGTCCAACCTGACCTTGAATGTTTCCAGGTTTGAGGCTTCTACATCTCTGGGCAACCTGTTCCAGTGCTTCACCACCCTCATTGTAAAAAATGCCTTCCTTGTATCTAGCCTGAATTTACCCTCTGTTAGTTTAAAACCACTGCTCCTTGTCCTATCACCCCTTGATGTAAATGTTGTGGGAGAGGATGAGACAGGAATAGTGCACACAGTCTTTCCTGGAGAGAGTTTCTGCAGCATCACATGGAGACTTGGAGGGGGAGTGGCTGAAGGAGATAGCAGAGAGGAGAGACAGGATTCCTGCAGGAAAGGTGGGAGGGAGAAAAGGAGAGTCAGACTACATGTGGGTATGATGGGAGAGGTGGAGTGAAGCACAAAGAGGTAGAGAGGACACGCAAGTCCTGTAGTGAGTGTGCTGTGTGTTAGGCCATCTGAAGACATGGCTATGATTGTGCCATCCCACTCCTCATTGCTTCCAAACCTAGTTTTGCAAGCATGGAGTTGCTGCTGAGGAAGAGATTCCAGTATTGCAGAGCAGCATTCAGTTTTTGGCTTGACTGTGGGCTTATCTTTATTTTTCCTGCCATCCTTGAGATCACCATTGCATATGTAAATATATATATATGCATATTCCAGCAATATTCCAGCAGGAATATCAGTAAGGGTGTAAGTGGGACAGGTCCTAGTTCTGATTTGAGCTGCTTCGCTCACCAGGGAGGCACAATTTACTTCTAGATAAAGAGGAGCCTTGAACATACTTAATTTCCAGCTCTGAGATGTCACAGTAATACTGACGTGTAGAGGTGATACAGCTACTCAAAGAAAAGGCTGCCACCAGTGGGGATTTGGTCGGTTTTGCTGGTCTGGCCCTTAGAATTGGCCTGCAATTTTGACTAGAACTGGCCTTAAGGAAAAGTTGAGCCAAGGCAAGCATGTGGCACGGAAAACTTCAGCCCAGACAGCTAGTTAGCAAAGTTATAAGTATCTGAATAACTGAGTCCTGCAATGAGAAGTGTCTATACCAGATCTACATGTTTTACAGGCATAGGCACAGCTATTGTTTTTTATAGGATATTTACAAGGTATCTTACAGTTTGCTTGCTGTGGTTTTAGGCATTTGAGAGTACCCTGAAGTCCTGGGAGGACAAACAGAAGTGTGAGTTGTCCCGACCCTCCTCTTTCTCTCTGCAACCAGAGATCATGTCCGAAGAAGAATCCACCCAGATCAACCAGTTTGGTCAAGCTGCAGGTGCTCTGATCCACAGGTGGGACTCAATTTGCTTTTGGTTAACAGAGCCCTCCTTTGGTGCCTGAAGTTTTTTCCTAGTCCCTTCTGGAGATATTTCTGTTCACTCTTCTGTAGTGCTGGTCCATGTCACTGCGCGTAGTAGCATCATTCATTGTGCACTGTCCCAGCTGCACAAGGACTGAAACTGAATACATTTCCTTTGGCCATTCTGGACAAAAGTTACTTTCATGAGCCAGCAGGAATCCTTTAATTGTGAAGGAGCCCATTATCTTGAATATCAATGATTTTTATCAAGAATGAAACAAAGACTTCTCTAGGAGCTCAGATGATGAGTTCTTATAACCCCTGATGCTCAGCAAAGGCTTGTGGAGGAAGTCACTGTATGCTGATCTCCTCATCCTTTAGTTGGGCATTCAGCTCCTTGATCTGGGCATCTGAGAGAAAATTCCCAAAGACCCATCAGAGAAGTTTTAGTTAACCTGTATACGTGCAGCTGTTTTTCCCATCACTGTGGCCATACTAAAGCATCTAGGTCATTTTTCAAACTGATCCCAACCTGTGTGCAGAGTTGAATACACACCTGGAGCCGCTCATGTGAAATCTGCCTTGCTTTGCCTATGCGTGCTCACTACAGCAGGGGGAATTGCTCTGCTTTGCCAGAGGCTGTGCTCCTCCCATGCTTTCTCCCTGCTCTTGTCATTCAGATGGGTATTCAAAGGAGATACCCAGTCAGAAAAGAACTTCTGCTTTTAGCATACGCTGATGAAATCTGTAATTCTCTCTTTAGCATTCGGGAAATAGCCCAATCCTATCAGGACATGGAACAGGAGCTTGCCCATGCTGTCAATGCCAGCTCCAAGTCTATGGACAAGGTCTACGCTAAATCCAAGTCTACAGAGGTACTTCACTCACCTGGCATCTCCCATTTTGTCTTTGTTCCATAGCTCATTTTCCTTTCTGGTTGACCAAAAGTAGGACTTGCTTATCTAGGACTTTTTCCTTTTGACTGCTCAGACCTCTGCATTTCCAGGCTTAATTTGTGCACGAATTGCTTCCCTACAGGGTCTGAACTGCAGCCTTGTGGTAGAAATGGTGAATAATGTCAAAGCCCTGCATAATGAGACAGAGCTGCTGCTCTCAGGCAAGATGGCGCTGGTAAGAAGCACAAAGCAGAAGTAAAGCAGCCTCTCCCTTTCTCTGCTCTCCTACTGTTGCCTTGGCAAGCAATTGGTCTTGATCTTCTTTGTCTTTGTAACAAGTCAGTTTAAATGTTACCATCCAGGAATTAGGGTGGTGTTGCTACATAGGCATGATGAGCAGTCAAACTGACTTGTGTGGAGTTTGGAGCGCAGAAAAGATTAAGATTGTTAACTTGGTAATGTCTAGGCAGAGTGCCTGCTGCGCGTTTCCTTTTAAAAGGAGGAACTGATTTGTTAGCTAGGAATTTCAAGGCATGGGCCTGATTGTGCGTTGCACCATATGGCTTTTAACTTTGCTTTGCTTCCATTTCTGATCCAGCAATTAGATCCTCCACAGAAGGAGCAGCTCCAAGCAGCTCTGGCGGACATGGACCTCCAGCTGAGGAAACTGGCAGACATCCCTTGGCTGTGGCAGCTTATGGAGCCCTGTGATGAAGAGGTGAGGAGGACCAAGACTATATTTCCCTAGCTGTTCTCTTTTTCACTAGTTGGCTTTGAGTGTTTGACTTCCCATGAATAATATGACTGATGTGAGAAAATCATTAAGAAGGAAATTTGACTCCCAAGGGCTAAAGAAAGTAATATCCTGCTAAGGTCCCTTGCCTGACATGGGATCAACTTTCCCTGTTTCCTTTCCTGTCTTGATCAGAATGAGTTTAGAAATATTTTTCCTCTTTTACAAGGTCAGGGAGCTGAGCCTGACAGTTCTTGGTCCATTCCAGTCAATGTATGACTCTGCCTGATTTTCCCTTTTTGCTCTTACAGAACCAGATGCTGGATTACTCTAAACGCAGCCGCAGTGGCAAATTCCGGCTGGTGACCAAGTTCAAAAAGGAGAAGAACAACAAAAATAAGGAGGCTCATAGTAGCATGGGATTGCCGGGTACCAAGTCTGTTTCTTCACTGTGTTTCTGCCACATCAGTATGGTCGCACCCCTAGCTGTTCTGTTTCCTCTCAAGTGCTCTTCTTCTGTTTTATGTGAATCTGCCTTTTCTTGAAAGTCTAGTCTGTCTTTCTCGTGTGGCAAAGCAGCTTTTTGCTCCATTCTGTCTAAATCTCCCAGTACAACACAAATATTCCTGAGCAGAAACAGGCGGTACCCTCTGAAGAATTCAGCCTATGTCCAGATATTTTTAGGGATATTTTAGGGGTGTTTAGTGAAGTGAATTTGAGAATTTTGGCATTTTAGATACCAAAATGACTGTGGGGCCCAAGTCCGCACAACTCCAGTCTTTACACTGCTAATTCTCTGAATTCTTTGTGATACAGTTAATGATGTTTTTCTTATTGATTCACCCTCAGGCTTTAATCAAGTTTCATGTTTAATTGTCTGGGGATCAGCGTCACCACAGGTGCACCCTGACCTTGAATCCTACTGATCAGTAGATAAAAACTGCCTATTAATCAACAAAAAAGCTTTCTTTCCCATGGGGTTAGTTGATTTTTGGTTTATACTCTCCTTATGAAGACTTCCTTCTAAACTTCAGAAGTCCTAGCTGTTCTGTGGGCTCCTGGGTACTGTCCTCTGCCACAGAGTTCTGGATACAGTCTCCTGTTTGACAGGCTGGTGCTCATTTATTGTCTCCCAGAACCTGGGAACTTTATTCTCTCATTTAGAGGCTGTGCAAGAAAATGGAGGTCTGAACTCTTCCTCTCTGCCTCAAACAATGGGAGAGAGGTTGCCATTACATTTTCTGAGCACAAGTGCTTGTATGTAATAGTAAACTAATCTGTGCTGGATTCTTCATGACATATTTCATGAATCTGTTGTATCGTAAGCAAAGGAATGAACTTGCTTTCCTTAAACATGGTAAACTTTAAAACCATATCCAGTCCCGTTAAAACAAACCTGCAATGTTTCTTGTGGCTTTACTGCAGCAAGCCTCTGCTTAAGAGAATGCCTCTTACCTTTCTCTGCCCTACCTCCTTTGATATAGTAGATCGTGCTACCAGTCCTTGCCCTCCCCTTGGTTTGAGGCTGTGGTACTGCTTGCCCTCCTTTTCTGGCACTGAGTGCTGATGGTGTCCTCATCTCTCACTGTCTTCTGGGATTCTGGGTACTCAATGCACTCCTGCTTTTCCATCTCTGACAGTTCACCTCTGGGGAACGGAGGAGGTTGCGGCCTGGCTTGAGCATCTCAGTCTTTGTGAGTATAAGGATATCTTCATCCGGCATGACGTCCGGGGCTCTGAGCTCCTGCACCTCGAACGGAGGGACCTCAAGGTACTTTCATGATTGGCTCATGAGAAATAGCCAGCTGCATCTGCATGATCTTCTGTGCTGAATGTGCTTGGAAGTGGTCTGCCCGCTGTTCATTCCAGGTTCATTGCGGCCTCGTTTTGTTTTCTCACCATTTGAGGTCAGCTGATTTTTAATAGCAGGCAGGTAGAACAGCTACTTGAGGGACAGTATGTCAAATCCTATCACACCTTCCTGAAGATGTAATACAGTGCAGCACACAGTCTGTGTAGTTAGTGTTCCTGGGAGTCTCTGATTTTAATGGTGGACTGGAAAATTTCAACTTCGCTACTGTGCCATCTTTGCAGAACATGTTGTGATTGGGAAAATTTGGTTCTTGTGTTGCAGTGACTGGACAAACAGATCAGCACACTTCTTTGTGACAAGAACAAAAAATGGTTGTGGTTTTTGGTGGGGCTGCTAGATGGAGAGGATCTTTTTAAATAGTGCTCAGTAACCACACTGTGCAAGTTTTCATCTCTGAACCATGAGATACTTTCTCTACAGAGAAAAATTGAAAGTGGTGGTTCTTTGCGTGCGCAAAAGACTTATGTCACCACTCTGGTGACTTGCACATTGCAGAAAAATACTTTGTTGTAAAGTAGTGCATGGCATTTGCTGAATGTCCCTGGGGTCTTCATTTGTGATTTTGACTGTCTTCCCCTTCTGAGGTTTGCTGTAGCAAATCTGTGTAGTTGGTTCCTCTGCATGCCAGCCAGCTACAGCTTGTGTTTTGCTGCATGGTACCCAAGTGTTCATATGTTTATTTGATGTGACTGGTTGGTTCCTCCTGCATGTTTTGGCTCCTAGCTTAGGCCCTTGAGATCTGTATGCTCTTTTCTGTTCTCTTGCTTTGGTCTTAACAGTCAGAGCAATTTGCATTTCTGCAGTTGTTGCTCTGTGCCTGTTCTCTGTTTATTACCCTGTCATGCTCTGATAGTTCTTGACACTTAAATGGCTTGAGGTTCTATTTATAACCTTCAGGTTTGTAATCTTTCTGGTTGTTTTCCCCCTCTCTATAACTGCCTGACTAGGTTTGTAACCATTGCTTGGCCACCTGCAACTTCCCCCCTACCTTTCACCTAAGGTAAGGTTTTCTCTTTTCTTCCAGGACCTGGGTGTGACCAAAGTAGGTCACATGAAGAGGATACTGCATGGGATCAAGGAGCTGAGCCGGAGTATTCCTGCCAGCGAGGTTTAACCTCTGTTTTCACAGCTTGTGTCTACCATTCCCCCTAACTGCACAGCAGTCACCTCACAGAGGAGATGTGCTCACAACTGTCTCTACTGAACAGCCAAATTGTAGCTGTTCAGGGCTCATATCAACCAAGCATGGTGCTACCTTTTTTCCTGTGGGGTACGGCTGTATTCAGTCAAGAGGCAAATGATCTGCAGCCACTTAGAGCCTCCCGGAAGAGAATTCACTTGCTGTTTGAAGAACTGTGTCATCCAACATGGGAAGTTCTGGTTCCAGTGACAGTGCAGGACTCCTGAGAACTGCAACACAGCTACCTTTACTGGATAACTTCATCACAGTAGAATTATTCAGGGCAAAAGATATATTGGCCAGTCTTAGTTCAGGAGCATCTGACAGTCTTTTCAGACCCAAAACTTCTCCCCTGATCTGTGTCGCACCTGTATGGTTAAAGCATTTACGTGGGACAAAGCTTGTCCTTGTATCTTAATATTCGCTTTTTAATGCATCTGTAGTTGCATGCGATTTGCATCAGAAGTTCAAAGCCAGTACAGACCTCTTGCTGATGAATACCCAGTGATTCTCACTCACTTATGCCTTGCAACAAACAATGCATGTGGTTCAAACAGCAGTTTGCACCACCTTCAGGAGTCTTCCGCTGGACCTGGCTCTCCTCTTCCAGCCAGTGGCAATGGTACAACCTTTAGGTGTTCAGGCATCACAAACAATTGTTTGTGAACAATTCCTGGCAGTAAGAAAAGATAAAATTGCAGAGAGCCAGAAGGTTACAGGAGATCAGCTGTGACATTCCACCATCTGAATTCATCTTCAGGAGACCACATGAAAGGGAGAGGAATGCTAACTAGCTGCTTGGGCTGTGGAGAAGTGTAGTGTAATGGAGTGAGATATGGAACAATTTGTCTTAGCGGAGGGAGCAGCATGACTGGCAATGTCCAGGAGCATCTTCCTGCCCATTTAGTGCTACCCTTGTGGCCATAAGCAGCAGAGCTGTTTCTTTACTTCAGCTTGTAGTACAGAAGACTATTTCTGTCACCAAAAAAAACCCTGATACGATTTCTCTATAGTACCTGCACCTTTTCACCTGTCTTCCCTTTAGTGGCTTTCCCATCTTGCTTCTCTCTCTTGCTGCCTTGCTTCTTCACTCCAAGATGGATACCAAAAGATAAGGGTGGTGCAGTCCTCCTGGGTTGTACCCCTGAGGGAGATACAGTGCGCTGTCAAACATCAGAGCTCCTGTAAGAGCACTGAGAGGAGGATTGTTACTGAGCAGATGAGCATCACAATGAAAATGGCAGTATGTTGGTAAATTGGCTTTGGTACCACCAGCAGTGGAGCATGAAAAAATTAGTGCCTCTGAATCAGAGTTCCTAGATGCTCTTCAAATTTCCACTGAACTGCCTGACCCCAGCTGAGTGACTGTTAAAACCTGAAAACCAGCATGCGTAGTTACATTGCCATGTTTATCACTGCAAAGGGAATTTGGGGACATTCAGTGCTCTATAGCTGGAGAGACAGCAGAAATTTTTAATTACTTTGTCATTTTGTATTTATTTATTTTTTTTATTATTACACAGTGGGACCTGTCTGGCTAAAGCTGCAGACAGAAAAATAGCCACATACGCAGTGGCATAAAAGATAATTTTTTAAGGACATCATTGTTCTTTGTTATTTTTAAGGATTTTATCTAACTTACATCAGCTCTCTGGTCTAAACAGTCAAGTGATCTCATGTGAAGACTTGGCAGCTTAAAAAGGTTACGGGCTGATTTCATGCTGTTCAAACTCCATTGCATTCTGAAGATTTCACCATGGACTATTCTGTCTCTATTTGTTTTTAACTAGTTGTCAGTCATCCGTGTCTCCTCTTAGCCTAGTGAGTGTCAGGGTTTGCTCATGAGAAGTTAACAGATGACTAAACATGCTTGATCCAGCTAGCAAAATTTCTGCTACAAATACTGTGGGGACTGATCAAGAAATGTGTTTAGCTCTCCCCTGAATTTGTCTCCTATCTATACATTGGCAATTGCCTTAATAGCCATATTTTTTCTTTATCAGTACAGGCTCCCTCACTGCGCTGAATTCCTGAGGTATCAGATAAGTAAGAGTTGTAGATGTACTGTACTTGCCCACTTGCTTGTTAAGGCACAGAGCAGAGTCTGCATGGAAATGAGGAGGAACCTACACTAAGGAGACCTGGTGACAGTAAGGTGCACCCCATTGCCTGACCCCAGGAGCATACATGGTTAGGACATTTGTGTGCCTGCCCAGGAGAGCGCAGCAGGGAGCACAGGGCAGGTGATAGCTCTGGAGAAGAGGTGAGATCTCTGTGTGTTCCTCTCTATGGTAAAGGAGCTGTTCTGACTGTCAACTTTCTCCAGGCAACCTCATGGTTAAAGATGCATAAGCAGTATGTGCTTGCCTCGCGTAATTCCTGGGGGATTAAATTCTTGCCTTGGTAGAAGCAGCTCCTCTCTGCTCAGAGTAATAGGGGAATCCAAAGAGGTTTTATATTCAGTCATGTTCCTTAATTCATGTCATATCTGTTGAGGCCGGATGGCCATTTGCCGTCTGCTATGAGAGATGATGCCTGCATAGGCCAATCGTCATTTATTTTACTTTTTGTGATCTGTTGTGTTTATGGGTTCAGATCTTATTTGTGTACACACACATTTTATCAAAGGGTTCATAGCCAGTATATTCCTGTCTGTTGCTTACCAGAGGTGGGGAGGGAGTTCTGCCTTCTTTTAAAATCTAAAAAATGGGGTTTGCATTTAACCTGGGTGCCTTTGCATATTTATTAAGATTTATAACAAACAAAAGGGTTGTAGCTCTATGTGTCTTGCAGTAATGCAGATTCCTGTTGCAGAGTTTTTGTGGTTAGATGAGGAGAGTTTGTCTCAAAACATCAGTGAGAGCTACCTGCAAAGTAGGGAACTAGGCTGAACTTCTGGCTACATTATTCTAAGTTCCTTTTAATGGCAACTGGTGATTTTCTGTGGGAGAGAAACTCAGGAAAGAAATAGGACAGTAAAAGATCTGCTGCTTTGCCAAAAAGGAGACTCTGCTGCAGTCTTGGGTAAACCACCAGTTTGAGGGAAGCTAGAAGTGGACATGTCACACGTATGTTTAGTCTCTTGAAAACTGCTCCTCATGTGAAAGCCATGTGGCACCTTCTGTTTATTATCCCTCACCCTTGGGAGTGATACTGGGGCAGTGTCTGCAAGTGAGCTGGGCATACAGTTTCTTTTGCTAGGAAAGAGGTTTTAGTACATTATCTCACATTCTGGCACTGCCCTGTATATGTAACTTTAATGGCAGATTCTGGGCAATAACGTACCCTGTGTTGTGATGTTTCAGTGAAATGGGATTGCATGCAATGGAGACTCAAGGGAGGTCTGGCCTGTGAAGCAGCTCTCAGCAGTGTCCTGCTCTGGGCTATGTTTGGGAGGGCTGGTTTTGCTTGTGGGATCTTAATGGTGAGAGCACACATACCCTGCTGCAGCAGGAGCCAGCTCTTCGCAGCAGAGGGGAGCTGTGCTGCTTGGCCCTGAGGTGCTGGCCTGGCTGGAGCCACACAAGCACCCAGGAGCTTCCATCTCTGCTGAGGCCTTCAGTGCCAGTCCCGGGAAATTTTCAAATCATACGGACAGCTTTGTTCATTGTTTTAGTATTATTTAAAACTGTGCATACTATCTATGTGATTAAAAAAAAAAAACAAACCTGTTTACACAAAACATTTTGTATCTTAAGATGTGTGTACTGTAAAAAGGAAAGGATGAAAAATGATGTTTTTCTACAACTGTCAGCAGTGACTGCATGTCTGTATCACCATCTACCAACCGTTGTTCCTCAGGGGTCTCCCCGCCATTCCTGTGATCCTGTCAAAAGCATAGGGAAGCAAGTGAATCCCTGTACAGTCTTGGGAAGAAGGTTTTGTGCCTTAAGAATGGGACCTGCTTCCCTCCTATTTATTGTGTTAATTTATACAGTAATTACCATGGAAATGTCTCTTGTATTTTTTTGTACATAGTTTACTGTTGATTGTTGTAAATAAGTTTTTCTTGTATATTAAGTAAACATGTTTCTGAGCTTCCAGTAAAGATTCTGTTACTGATTTCATTGTGTGAGAGGGCTGCAATGCCCATCTGGTGAAAACCAGCTAATAAAAAATTGTTCTGTGATAAAATGGCTTTATCCTGAGTTGCATCAGAAGCTTAAAGCTGTTCCTTAGAAAGGAGTGAAATGGTAATTGTGATTGTTGTAACATTTCTTTGCATTGGTTTAATTGGCATGGAGTAGAAGACATCATGTAGTTTTATTTTTACTATCTGTGTATCTGCAGGCATCAAAAGAAGAGATGTTTTAAACATAGTGGTTCTACTGCTGCTCATCCTGATCATAGCTCCGCTGTCTGGAAACCAACAGGTAGATGGGGAGATACTCTCAGAAACCCAGCAGGGTGTTTGTTAGTTACCTCCACGTGCTTGCAGACCTCTCATGAGGTGGTGTGGTGGAACCATGTCTTCCTGGTCCGGGTGGTGCAGTTCCATGATGAGAGGGGAGCAGTCATTGCTCTGCTGCACTTGGGCTCCTGTGCCTTCAATTTTTTGCAGGCAATATGTATGGTAACTGGAATAAGCGAATGTAGGAGAAATTAATTTTCTCATGAAATGTAGAAATTGACTAAAATGACACCTGTAAATTCGAAACTAAAAGATTTAGAGATGTTTGGGTGGGCAGTTCATGGATTAGTTTGTGATGAGCTCTCTCTTCCATCTGTACAGACTGATGTGTTTGTAAGTTGCTGACAAGAAACTTTAGGCATTTTAATTTAAAACTTGAAGAAGCTTGTAAGAGTTACATAGTACTGTTGCAAAGTAAATGGAAGTAACTTATAATGTTTGTGAATATTTTCTATGTGAAAAAGACCTTTGTATTTTATAGTTAAACTAAAGCGTGTAGAGAATAGTTTATGTGACAGGAACATAAGAAACTGTAGTAATATTACATACCATTGCAAAATGAAAATGGTAAAATTGATCTTTAAAATGTTAAGTTACCTAGAGAAATAATAAAGAGGAAAAGAAAGTTATTGCATTTGTTCACACACACACCAGACTTGAGTATTAGGCTCTGCATTAAGTTTACTACAAAAAACATGCAAAGAAAGCAGCAGCAGAGACACAGAAGATACACTTACTCGTCTGATACCGGGAATTCATTTTGGTCTTTTACCTATTTATGTGGCAGAAACCAATAGCAAGAAACTTTTGGCCCTACTCAATGCACTCAGTGTATCATTACTGGGATGTCCAAACAACTGCTCAGGGCTGCCATCCTCTTGGTTTGATTGGTAACTAAATGCATCTTGGTAGGGTGCAGTGGGTTAAAAGGGAGGTGTGCTGTAAACATCTTGAAGAACCAATGAGGGTTCTCTTAAACAATGCATTCTGCTGGTGTTCCCCTTGTCCTGATTGTTGAGTTGGTGGGGTTTATGTGTTTGGTTTTTTTAACATAGTGTAAAGCATCAGGATAGCTGAGGAGATCTGCTCCCACTGAATGGGCAGCACTGCAAACGAACATGTTGAGAAGCCCTGTCATTCCTCACCTGTAAAGCAGCTTCAGAGTCATAAGGTAAATTCCTCATTCCTATGGGCCTGGTTGGGATAAGTATCTGTGCATCCACCGGCTGGGCCTTGAGCAGCTTGAGATACTTAATTCTCATGCGGGAAGGATGAAAAGGTTTTCAGACCATGGAAAGTGATGTTTTGTTCTAATAACACCTAAAAGATACACGTCAGTTCTGTAGCAATTTCTGTCTGAAGAGTTCCAGCACTTGCTGGCTTACCAGTGACCTGGAAGTCTTTGTCTTCACAAGAAAGGAAGAAGTGGAGGAGTTTGCATGTGACCTAGAAGACCCACCACTTCTGTTGACTTCAGACTGCAGCCTCAGGTGGTGCAAGCAGATACCAACCAGGGAAGTAACAGGCTAGGAAGGACTGTCATGGGAGCAGGTGGGGCTCTGTCAAATTATTCTTGCTCCCAGGCTGCAGACTGGATTCACAGCAGCACTTCCCAGCAGCCTGCTGGGGATGTGCTCTGAGCTGCCTCCCCACACACAGGCTCTCCACAGAGAGGTGTTTTCTGCTGTCCTGGTAGTGTGTTCCTGTGATTATGTGTCAGCTATGCAAAACCTTGACCTTTTGTGTTTAAGCCTAAGGAGATTTAATATTCCAGCTTGGTTTTGTAGGGAAGCATGAGCTGGTTGGTTGTCTGTTGCTGTATCAGCTTGTCTTTCCCCTTTTAATGCCTGTTGGGAACTTTCTGTCTCGTTTCAGATGATTCAGAGGGAACAGATGGCTCATAGAACATTATGTTTCTGCAAATCTGGCAAGAAATCAGTACTGAGGATGAGAGTGAGATCTTGGTAGTGCTCTGGCAGGGAGAGGCTCCAGTGTGCATATAGAAAATAGGATTAGTGCTTTTATTGCTCAGTGAATTGTTCGGATTTGTTACAAATTAAAAGATCTTTTGGTGAAGTAGGAAGAAGTGATGGATGCAACACAAGATTGATTGCTGAAGAGCTGTGATTTGAGGACTTGTAGCTTTACTGCCTCAGTTCCTCCTTCTGTCAAAACTTACTTTGCCTATAAATAATTTATAGAAATTTACATTTTAAATTTAAATTGCAATTTGGAAAAATTTGAGAGAAGTGACTCAGCACTCCTGGCTCAGGAGGTAAAAGCTGAGAACACATTTTTGAGTTTTTCAGAAGCTTTCCTATAGAAGAGGCAAAACCAAAGCATTTGGCTTTTTTATGCACAGGGAAAACAAGAAGAACAAAGTATATGGTGTGAGGTACTCTGTCCTGTCAGTTTGAAGAATGGATCAGCAGAGGTTCACAGTGCACACATCTTCCCCACTGTGAGGTTGGATGCCACACGAGTCCTGAGTGGATGAACTTTGAAACCTTTGTTTAGAGAGAGCTTGTTTTCAAGAAACTCCATGGCCAAGTTTGTAAGGGAAAGGGGAAAAATGTTTTACAAGTGGTCGGAGCTCTCCTAAACGGTGTTACTGGAGGGGAGCTGAGGGTCTGGGGAATCTCACCTTTCTCTGACACCTGGTGGCACTTTCTCGATGAAGAACCTTTAAGGACTCATACCTGCGCAGGTTATTTGTCTGGAGATGCCATGCTCTGCACGGCCTGCAGAGGTACCGCTGCGCAGGCTGCTCCCAGAGAAGGGGACTCACTGGTTCGCACTCTCTCCGATGCAGGAAAACTCCTAAAAGCATTGTGGTTTTGCTTTATAATGTTGAATATTCAAAGTTCAGTCAGAGGTTCTGCGCTGATGAGAGCTGGTCCAGTGCACCTAAAGATGCAGTATGCTGGTACAAGCTTCTTGTCCTGACTCCTCACAGCAGGCGTCTGATGGGCAGGTACTGCCTGCTCATGGCTGTAAGGGGGGGGTGTGGGATGTGTGTGTGTTAGTTACCTTGGCTGTTTTGTAGTGGAACCTTTGATGAAGAAATAAAGTGGGAGGCCTCTTAAAATAACAATATGTGTCCCTTTTGGGTGATTGCATGCTGTGAGAAGGTGGTAGGATCTCTCAAGAGGCCTCAGCACTGGATGGTTGCACTTACAAACTAAATATAACCATTTCTGCTTGCCAGGGAATCAAAAGGAAAAAGAAAACAGATTTGCAAAAGGCAGAGTGTGTGCCTCAGCTGTTTCGGTTTTCTCCTGCATGCAGGTAAATCGTCAAGCTCCCCCTGAGCACTGTTTGTTTAGTGACTAAAAAGAATGCACTTCATGTCACTCCAAAGAGTAAATAGCTAAAGTTATGGATTAACTAAGTTCCAGCAGAGCTCATGGCAGAAGAATAGATCTCGCTGTTTCAGAGTGAATAAAGCAGTAAGTGCTTCCAAAGTATTGTATCCTTTGGGATTTCACAGTACCGCTTGCTTTAATGAAGTGTAAAGCTTGTCAAAAATACGACAAGGGGAGGATGTTGGGGCAGACATGAAGTGTTTTGGGAGAGGTGCTGATAGGTTAGATGGATCTAACAAACCAGTCTGGAGGGCCTCCAGTGAGCGGCTGCTTTGGAGCTGGAATCACAGAAAGTCACAGCACAACACAGCACTAAGCAAGGGAGGTAGCAGAGCTCTCTGACTAGCAACTGTCTGCAGCATGGGGGTCGTGCTGCAGCTCAGCAGTGATTGCCTCTTCACACCTATCTTCTCTTCTTTAGGTGATACCTGCTGCAGTATGTGGAAGCTCGTCAATATAGGGGTGCTGCTGGCTGCCCTCTCTTCACAAGTCTGTAGTGCCTCAAGTAAGTTTTAATTTTAGAGATACCCTTTATCCTTTTCCAGTCACTGCAAGTACATTTCCTGCTCCTCTGTCGGTCATGAGGAGTGTCTGGAATCATTTCCACTGGGGAGATTGAATTCTTCAAGTAGAGGTTGACAGACCCAGTGCTGGGCCATGTTGGCTGCCTGGTCACAGCCCTCATAAGTCCTGTGAAGCTAAGTACCACAGAGCAGAGGCTGGAGCTTGCCTCTGCAGCACAGCACTGACAGCCCATGTTTTCTAGGGCAGGCTCTCCTGCTGCGCTAGGGAGGGGCTATTGCTCTGGTAAATGTCCCTTGGGAAGGACCACTACTGGTTTTCAGTCAGCTCTTTTCCCTTGCTTTGTGTTTTCACGTTCTTGCTTCCAGTATTTTACAGCAATAGAGATGCAAACCAGGTCCTGAAAATCCAGAAGCGTGCAAACTCTTTCCTGGAGGAGCTCAAACCGGGCTCTGTGGAGCGTGAGTGCGTTGAGGAGCGGTGTGACTTTGAGGAGGCCAGTGAGATATTTGAAACCAAGGAAGCAACTGTAAGTCTGGTTTTTTTTTTTAAGGATGAATGTGGGATTTAACCAGTCAATTGTTTACTTAAGTATTTCAATGCAGGGCATGGGAGATCTTGCTGTCAGCACCAAACATGCATCACTCCTGACTAGTAAGGTGTAGGCATGATTTGAATGTCCCTGTGTTATGAGTAATTGTCAAGTTACCACCTGTATGGCCCACAAAACTTGGCTGCTCATGCATGTCCCACCTGACCTAATTGTGAGGTTAAGGTCCCAGCCACGTACTCCCAGTCCCTGCTTGACCCAGTTGGCTATTCTTGCTGCCACTGAGTTTTTCCCAGTCCTTTTCCCTCTGTTATCAATTAGCCATCCCTGGCGGCCTTACACTCTATCTTCCCAGTCTCTCACTTGTGCCTCACAAACATTTCTGTTATTACTAGGTTCTATCTCCTTCTCCAAACCTTATATTTTCAATTGGGTGCTAACTTTATTGTCAACATCACTGATTCCTGCCCCTTTCCAAATCCAGTTGTTGTGTTGGATTGGACTTTTTCTTACTTTTCTTACTAAGCAGAGCAGACTCACCACATAGGATGAATCAGTCCTTGCTGTCCCTCAGAACCTAGAGTGAAGTGGGGTCTGTCTTCACAATGCCCATGTTTTGTCTAACTGGGCACAAATAAATTGTGAACTCAACAACACAAGTGTCTGGCAGTAAGTGACAGGAAAACAGAGAATCTAGGGGATACTGAGTAGTTGCAGTGCTGGTGGGTCTGCAAGCAGGGCAGGGGGATCTGCGCTGAGTACAGGTATGTCTGGGTTGCCCAGTTTTGTTAGTTTGTAGTGCCAATCAAGAAGAATGAAACCAAAGCTGTTGATGGGGGTGCTGTGCTCTGTTGCTGTGCTGTCATGATACACTTTAAATCAATTGCTTGTTAAAAATCTGCTTCTAGACTTAATGTCAGTTTTGTTTCTCCACAGAGAGATTTTTGGAGCAAATACGTAGGTAAGTAAAAGACTTCCCTAATCGCTTCTCTGTATTTCTTCAGTAGTAACTGGTACTTACACTTCCAGCTTCCATGTATCACATATTGATTCCAACTCTCATTCTCTCTTATATGGGGTGTGCAAAGAATGTTTTCCTGTTCTATCATACAAGCAACCTTCCTAAAAAACTTGAGGTGCCCGTCATCAGTCCCTGGATCTAAGGCCCTGGTCAAGGCACTCCACTCACCTGCAGCTGTACTTCAGAACCCAAACAAACACTCTTGTCTCTGGGCTAACATCATGGAGGTAGCACCATTATGTGTCAGAAACTATCAGTGATGCTTGGGAATCTGGGGGGGTGTCTGCTCATGTTAATGTTTGATCAGTGAGCTCTCTGTGATACAGAGACTGAGTTTTCCTGCCTCTGTTTCAGATGGAGATCAATGTAACCCACAGCCTTGTTCCAATGGGATTTGCAAAGACAACATTGGAAAATTTTCCTGCATCTGTAACAAAGGCTGGGAGGGCGTTTTTTGCAATTATGGTAATGCTGCCTTTAATCCTCTATAACATAACATTCTTTGTGACAGGGGTCTGTGTGTAATGGGGATTGACACTTTTATCACAGCACAGTGTACTCGCTTGCTTTAATAATTGTGATTTTCTTTTTTATCTCTGCTTATCTAAAACAAAATGAACTTTGTGTTGCCATGGGAGAGGTTTGGAGATCTGAGATACCTAAATTTTACAAAAATACTGGAACTAGTTCTGTAAAGCAGGGTTTTCAGCCACTTCAGAACTGTCAGCCCAGGGACGATGGTGGAGTTTATTACAATACAGGGGGAAACAATCCACTGCAAATACTTCATTGTCATTACTGTGACAATATCTTCCTTGCACAAAAGCTGGGTAGCATTTTTAGTGATGAGTGTGTATGTCATGTATCAACACTTTGCACTGCCCGACCTGCGCTCAGTGACAATGAGTTTCCTGTTGTCCGGTCTACCTGCCCCGAAACAGTAACCTGTTTTCTCCGTCTCCCTGCTGCCACCTACTGGACAAAGGTCTGTTTGCTGTCTCAGGGCCTGAGTTGCCATTAAAGCCTACAACTGTCATTGTCAGCTGTTGCTCACTAGAATCATGCTGTTGTTTTGCTGCTTTACCCTCCTGTGACTCTTTGGCTTTCCAGCTTCTCATATATCTCTTGGACTCCATTTCTTCTGCAGAAGTCAAATACACCAACTGTTCTGTCAATAATGGAGGATGTGAGCATTTCTGCACAGATGACCCTGGCAACCAGTACCGCACTTGCAGCTGTGCCTCTGGGTATCAGTTGATGAATGACCATACCATGTGCAAGCCTGTAGGTACGAGGCGGATGTTCATAATCCAGATTTGACAGAGGATTATTCAAACATGAAATAAGACGGTTTTATGAGAGAATTGTCTGCAGTGTACTTTGTACTAGCTTTCAAAACATCCATTCCATGCAAAGCAACTCTGTGCCTGCCTTTCCCAACTCCATACTCACTTTATGGCCTTTAGCCTGTGTTTGCCTCCTGGAGACATACAGGGGAATCGGGAAACTGCTTCCTTTGCAAAGCATTGAGGGATTTCTGTGAAGTCATTGAATAGTATTGCCTAGGTTAAAGAGACAGAGGGAATGCCTTAGAAGGAGGTTTTGTATTGGGTGATCTGGTCTTTGCTAGTTAACTTCTCTGCATCTCCTGTAGTGGAGTTCCCCTGTGGAAGAGTGAAAATGGACTACATTGAAGCCAAAGCAGGGTTCAATATTCGTCTCATTGAGGGAAGAATAGGAAGAAGGGGAGATAGCCCTTGGCAGGTAAGGAAAAAGGAGTTTTTTACCACAGATAGTTGAGGCTGTTCCCAAACAGCTTTGCCTGATTAGCTGTTTCAGAAAGGCTCCTACATTACTAGTGGTAGTGTCACATGAAACTAAGATTCCCTTAGCTTAAGTTTTTCAAAAGCAACCCATAAGTTGGCATAACAGGAAAAATGATTTATTATCTTGGGACTGTTGACCTGTTTTTTAACCTTGCCTTGCCACCAATGTCAAGAGAGAGGATAGTGATGACACTTAACCTACTCTATTGCTACATTCTGGCAAGGACACTTAATTACTGCAGCTCATGCTACTGTGTTACAGTGGCAGTGTGAGGCAGCGTCCTCTCCCTTTGTGCACTGATCTGTTTTTATAAGCCTCATCTGTCATAAATCCAAGCTAGCAGATTTAATCAGCAAAATATGCCATAGTTTTACAGAGCAGGCTGGGACATGAGAAAGGGAAAACTTTGCAGAGCTTATTGTGGAACCACTGAATGTATATGATCAGGGCCTGGTTCTCTTTGACATTAAAGGCCCTTTTATACCATAGCATGTGTGTTGCAGCCTGAGATGACACACTGCCTCTGGTGTGTGCTATGGCCACAAGAATAATTCCCTCATTTGAGCTCTGTGTTTCAAAGCTTGGAAGTACCAGAGTGCTTCTTTGCAGTGACCAGCATCATCCCATGCGGATTTGGGTGAAGCCAGCCCTCATTCAAGAAGAATGTTCAAAATTCTTTTGTAGATGTTCCACAGAGACCTTACTGTGCTTTTGTCCCACTGTTGAGCTTTGGCTGCAATGAATGTGACATTGGTGAATTTGGGTATTTTGGAACCACAAAGAAGAATATGTACAATGTGTTGTGAGCCATGCTCCATGCAGTGTCAGCACTCTCTTTCTTTTATTTCAGATTATGCTGCAAAATAGCAAAGGGAAATTCCTGTGTGGGGGTGTTCTCATCCATCCATCCTGGGTCCTGACGGCAGCGCACTGCACTGAGACAGAGGATGGGCTCAAAGTAAGACTTGGTATGGAAAAAAGTCTGTCACTGTGTTTTTTAATTATAACTGCTTGATTCCCATGGTTTATCATCTCAGGAGAAAGACTAGCAGGTTATGAGGACAAAAATCTTCTTGGCTGTAGGAGTAGATTGTCTAGGAAATATTTAGGATGCACCTTAGCACAAAACAAAAAAGTTTAGTAAAAATCTCATTTCATTTGAGCCTTATCGTGGAAGTGAGCTGATGTCTCCTGAGCACTGCTGCTTGTCTGTAAAGTAGCAAGGCTTAGTCTCTTCTGCTTGTGTTTTTCTGGTGATGAAAATATTCGAGGTCATTCCAATAGTGAAACAGAAAAGTCCTGATCTCAGGAGGAGAATGTCACAGCTCCTCTTCCTGCCTTTTCATACATTTAAACACCATGATGAGAGTTTCAGTAGCAAAGGAGCAGAAATGCTGCAGAATAGCAACGCTGCCTTTACTGGTAGTTCTGTTTTTAAGCATAAGAAAGTCTATGTCAGGTACAGTACTGCTTCTGAGTTAATAGACAAAAATAATCATTGTTCTATTCACACTTAAGTAGATTTTTAATTACTGTTTTCTGTCTACCATTGGTGGCAGGCATAACAGCTCAACTGTGCTCTCTCTCTGTTAGTGAAAAGATAGGTTGTTCCCTGTAGTTGTGGAAAATCTTGCAATTCTGTTGTCTCTATATGTAGTCTTGGAAATATATTGCTTGTATGCATGTTCCATATAGACTGTGGATGTGCAGATGTTTGAGAACAGAGGCAACAAGGCACGTAGGTTTGGATATGTTAATGTACGTCCTCTGTTGTTCAACACAAAGGATGAATAGAAAAGAATGCAATATAGCCTTGAGTCCTCTTAGTGCCAAATATACACCTTTACCACAGAAGGATATCAAGGCATATGTGCATGTGGTAGTTTGAAAATGTGCATACAGAGTACACATCTCCAAGCAGTTCCAGTTACTAGTAAGTAATTTTCTTCCCTTCTAAGTGATTGCCAATATGTATATTTAGTTTTAGTGAGGCCCAAGAAGAATCCTGTGCAGTTTGCTTGGTAAAAAATCTTGTAATGTTTTAGGGGAAAAGCAACTGTTGGGTGTCATGTTTGAAGGCTCTGCAGTGCTAGATGTAGCTTTGAGTGTAACTTAAAGGGAACAGTCAGCAGGAAAATGGTAACTACGGGAAATACTGAGGCTGCACTTAAATTGTTCCAACCTGGCCTCTTACTGCAGGTCTTGATAGAGATCTATGGGGTCTGACAAGCTTTCAGCTGGAATAGCCATGCCCAGAGATCTCTGCAGCAAAGAAAGAAGGGTGAGATCTGTCAGGAGAATCCTGTGCTAGCCAAATACAAAGTGGTTGTCCGTGAGTGAAGGGCACTTGAGAGCCCTGATTTGAGAAGGTATTTTTATTGGTTTAAATAAAAGTCAAGAGACATCTCACACATAAATTTGGAGTGAGCTTACAGAGTAATTTATACTGTTAAGGGTGATCAGCAACAGGGGCTTTAGCTGCCCAAAAGACCTGCCTTATTAATAGGGGAAGAAAAAGTGTGTGGCCATGGAGTGAGAGTTGGTATGAATGAGAGGAGAACCCCTCTCATTCATCCTTGAACAATATTGCTATGGTGGGATGGAAACCACAGAAGGGCCCTTCCCTGGGGTACTGGGATGGATGTGTGCAGGACTGAGATGACCACAGGCTGAGACTTCACCAAAAGAGATTCTCCTCCAAAACATACTCCAGGTCAAGCAGAGGGGATCCTTTTTAAGACCCACATGGTTTTCCTTTTAAATGTATCTTTTGGGAATTCTGTTGCCATCAGAAAAGCATTTCTTATCAGAAAAATATCTGCTCTAAAACCTGGAGACATCTCGTGAGGTACATGGAACTGAGTTTCAATGGAGACATGGCCATGTCAGAGGGGTCAGGTATGAGTCCCATAACAGTAATGAATGCTTAGTTCATACTGAGCCTGCAGAGGTGGTGCTCAGCCTGCCTCTGTCAGGCTGGGATACCCATCACTTTTCTTGATTCAGTTCATTGTGGCGCTGCTTACCAACCATAAGAGCAAAACTGGAGGGGAAGCTTACAGCTGGGTTTGCACTCACGAGCAATAGTTTTGCAGCAGGACTCACGTGGATTTTTAGTGTCTGAAATTAAGTTAGCTTTCAGAGTAGCTGAAGTTGGAAGCTCCAGTTTAAGAGCATCCAGAAGTGTGTGCACCCAAAGTCAGAGCAACTTGGCTGCAGAGTTTGTATCTGGAGGGGTTCAAATAAGACTGAAAGAAGGCAAGAGTTAATGAGGGAGTGAGGGAACAAATTTAAGGGCTCGTATTGTGAAACATCACATTTGAAAAGGTGATGATAAAGAGCAACTTCCAAGTCACCTATAGCGAGACTGAGCAGGAAAGCACACTTCTGTCACACACATGCAACCTGGGCAGAGGTAAGGTGTCAGCCTCAGTGTCCTGCCACCTTGTGCTTGGATGTGTGCCTGCCTGCAGCTCAAATGAGTATTATGGACACTTCTCTGAGTGTTTTTCTCAAGTATATACTGAAGTAGGCCTTGATATGAAGCTTAAATTAGCCAACAGCACAGTTCAGAAATGTGACAACCACTGAATTATTTTTGGGGTTATCTCTTCACAGCCTATTAGAGAGATATGTCTCTGTCTTTTCCAGTGTATCACAAATTACTTGTTTGTGCCTTTCTGGCCTTCTCAGCTTAGTTTCCTGTTTACTGTTCCCTGACTGCTTGGCCCACAAAGTAGCCATGATCATGTAGCACAAATAACAACTGAGAAGTCTTAATTAGTCAAAAATTACTGAATCTTGCCTACAGAGGCAAGATTTGAGAAAGGAATAGCCTTACCAGTCAGTCACCTTTATGTTATAAACCCTGAATTTAGTCATTCAGGCACTGGTTATACAGCATAAAGCTCATGTACTGTTGAAGTGTCTTGCTTTGCTGTATGCTTGTTCTCCCAGCTTTTAACACTGACTCCAGGAAGATTGTTTTCCTCCTGAAGATCTCTCATGTGGCACAAGCATACTGTGTTGTGAACCCAACAGGGCATTTCAGTTTCTCAACTGATAACCACGGCTCTAGGGTACTAAAATCCAATTAGTACTGTATGTGTTCATGATTTAGGTAAATATAGAAAATTCACATATTCGTCCATCTCGTAACACTGTTAACCTGTAACATAAATGAGTGAATGTCTATATTGCAAGAGAAGTAAAAACATGAAGTACAGTCCTAAAGCCCAGTGTAATCCAGATGCTTTGGTGTTCAAGGTGAAGGAAGGTTCAGTAGCATCTGTCATCTTGTTTGCTCTTTCAGGTAAATTCCACCGTCTCCGTCTTGAGGCAGATGAGCAAACCATTTGGGTTGATAAATGTGTGAGCCACGAGAACTACACCAAGGAGACATCTGATAATGACATAGCCATGCTGCACTTGGCTGAGCCTGTGATGTATAACAAATACGCGCTCCCTATCTGCCTTCCCACCCGTGACCTGGCAGAACAGGAGCTGATGACAAGTGGGAAGCAGATGGTGGTAACTGGCTGGGGCAGCACAAGTGATGCTAACAGCAATTACTCTACTTTCCTCAGTTATATCCAAATCCCCATGGTTCCACGGAATGAGTGTGCCCAGGCGATGAGATTTGCTATCTCTGACAACATGCTGTGTGCTGGGAGCTTAGGAGACAGAAAAGATTCCTGCAGTGGGGACAGTGGAGGCCCTATGATCACTAAATATAAAGATACTTGGTTTTTGGTAGGACTGGTGAGCTGGGGCGAAGGCTGTGGGAGAAAGGAGAAGTTTGGAGTCTACACCAAAGTTAGTCAGTATCTTGAGTGGATCCAACACCACATAGATAAGATGTCAGCTTCTTGGCAGGGTTGACTCTGATACTGAAAGTCTGGAATATTGTGGCTATGTGCTACTGACAGTATGCAGTGTAATGTACTGTCAGATCTTCAGTATTAAATATGGAGTATATGTTAACCTTGTGTACTGTTTTCCTTGGTACCTGTGTTATGCCTTTTTTTTAATTTCTTTTTTACTGAGTTTATATTGGTTAGTTTCCAGGTTATAGGGTTTATTTGTAGCATGGTCCTACACTAGGCCTTACAGGCAAGAAATAATACCCTGTTACACTGAGATACTTTACAGTGTTGCAGAAAATAAGATGGTCCATGGTCAGGCAACTCCATCTTTGTGTATAAAATGACTGAATTAGTTGGGGTGAGGAATGGGAGGGTTCAGAAAAAAGTGTTTTAAGTGTTTTTTTTTTAGTGATACAGTTCTGTCATTCCAGCTTTACTGCAGCATGGTCACAGTACCTGATTTGGTTTGCTGTATAGTTGCATAGTTTTTCTTTGAACATGATGGAATTCTAATAACATCATTATTGCCTCCACTCATTCACATCTTACTCCAGTGCTCACAGATTAAGCTGATTCGGCAGGTCACTAGAATGTCTCCATTTTTTCTGTTCCATTGTTTGCACACTCAATGCATGATTTTCCACACCACACCCCCCCCAAGACTTCCTTAAAAGTCAAGGGGAATTCTGTGTTATTACAGAAAAAGAGGTTTAACTTCAAGATTTTGCATGCTCTATTTAACTTAAGGCCTGTAAATCTTTTCTAATTAGCAAGCTAAGCAAATGCTTGGGTTCATTCCAATTCTAGTGAATGCAGTCAGCTGCAGGCTATTTTAGCATTGCTAATACTTACTGATATGCGTGTCTGTGTTTGCATCTGGGCCTGTATATCTGTGTGTATATCAGTAACTAAAATAAACATACAGTACCAGTAAGTTCATAGGAAGAGCAGTAGTCAAAATGAAGTTTAAATCACAATTTATACTTTCTTTTAATCTTAGCATTTAAGCTTGCTAAATATAATATACTATACATAATCTTGTAGAAACAAAAAGGTGAAGCTAACTGCTGTAGTGATGTATGTTTCCAGTATCTCAATCAGGAATTGGACCCATCTTTGTATCAGTGAAGAACTTCAGTCTGCTACAGTGATGAGATTGCTAAATGAAACAAACTTCAGGTACAATAACATTGTGTTAGGCTTTGTAAGAAATTTAATATGGTGCCAGCAAAGAGGTTTAATTCCTGTTGAACTTGTGGACTTAGTCTTGTTGACTTACAGGCTGCTTACATGTTTAATAAGCAAGTGCTGAAGTTGATTCATGTGTTAAAGTAGCAGTCAGGCTAAGGGCTTCATGTTGGAGGTAAGCTGAGACCAAAGAGCACAGTCAGCAGTCTCTTGTCTCTCTTTTTCTTTTTTCCCCTGCCCTTTTTCATTTGGGATTGGATTGAAGGATAAATGGACCTTAAAGAATAATGCTTTGAACAGCAGCCTTCCAGCCAGAGCCTGCACCAGGAACATGTGCTTCTGAGAAGGCCAGCATTGCTAGTCACTGAATTGCAAGGAAAAATGTTATTGTGTTCAAAGCCAGTAAAATATGGCTCTAATTAAAGACAGAAATTGTAATGTCCGTGAATAGCTGTGACTATTGCAGGGCAATATTTGCCTTCCTGCAGGTGACTGCTATGAATTCTTCTACGCTTATAGCTCTGCATATTTTAACAGATGCTTACAGAGCAGTTTGTGTATTTTCCAGATCAATTGGTATTACCTTAAAGATCATGGAGCATCAGAAATCTCTTATACAATCTAGATTTTCCTAAAGAAATCTGTTGCAAAGATGTGGCTTTCATTGTTAGAGGATGCTTTTAAGGATTTTTAAATAATTTTTTTAGTGCACATATGTATGTGTGTGGAAACACCCAATTTTCTTCTGATTCTGGATTTCAAATGTGTTTCATAGAACCCAGAAGGTTGTCTCTTCTCTGTCAATATTTGTGACTGGTTAATTATCAACCCTTTGACCTTCTGGCTGTTCCTGGTGTACATCCAAATCTCTGTCCTGTCTTTCCCTAAAAAAAAATAAAGCAAAAAAGTGAGTATAATTGCATGGCTCTGTGTACAGTGAACGCATTCTGGATCCTGTGGGTTTGGGAAATGATCTGTGTAGCAAAGAGGAATGTGCTGTCAAATCCTCATAAATTATTTAGCCTGGGAAGGTAATGCGCAGAAACAGAGACTTCTATCTTGTAACTTTTACTACCAGGTACGTGGTGATGGTCTCCTCACTGGGTGTGCATACATGGACTGATTTGACAAGGCCATGAGAAGCTGCTGGCTGCAGTGTGCAGCTCAGCCCTCAGCCTGGGATCCTTTGCAGTTTAGACAAGGCTGTCACTGGAACTGGCTTATGCTCAGTTTGGGCCTGATCCACTCCTCCCATGTTCACCACAGGGGTTTTATTCCTTCTGTGAGCTTCAGATCAGGCCCTACAGCACGTCCTGGTCTAGGTCAATCTCTGCACATTACCCTGCAAACTGTTGGGATTCCTATTGTGTGCAGCATCGGTGTGGCTTGAAGAAACAATGGGCATCAGATCAAAAATGAACTGGGTAGAATTTGCTTTCTTTATCCCTTCTCCTGCCCTCTTGCTTCTACTTCTGTATTTTTTTGCAGGTTAATTTATCCTTGGTTTTATGATACCAATTATATTTATTTGTTGTATATGTTATGTTATATATTATATTAATTATATTCCAAAATATACCAATTTTATCCTTCTTTTCCCTCTAAAGGAAGTCAGCAGGAAGGCAAGAGTATTCTGAATGCACACTAAAATGGAAAGCAGTTCCTCACTTGTGATGTTTCTCCTACTGATGTGTTCCATCAACAGCAGCTGTACATATGCATATTCAGGTAGGTACTTCTGAATTACCCTTTTAACTTCATTGTCTCATTGTGACAATCTTGCATTTAAACTGAAACTACATCCCTTTTCTGAACAAAAAGTCCTGTGCGTTGGAGAAGCCACTTCCAGAAATGCATGCAAACAAATGAATATTCATATTTATATTTCCAAGAGAAATCAGCCTTTCTTAACTTCCTACTTAGACCACTAAGAACTTTGCTGTTGCAAAGTATTATCCTTGTGACACTGAACCCATCATCTGAACTATTTTTGTATGGCAAAGCTTTCCAGTTTGGGAAGCTAAAATTAGGCATTTTTAATATGTGTTCCTGGACCTCATGTTGATTTTACTACAACTACACAAGGTTAGGAAATGGCTTCAGAGAGCTTTAGAACAAGTGTGAGAGTGTGCAGGATCTCAGGAATCATTATGGCTGTCCTTGCAGAGGATGAAGAACAGACGTAGAAGTGGTGTCTGCAAACCAGAAGGCTTTACACAGGCATATCTTCTATGTGGGATATCTGCTTACAATAGGTAAATCATTTAAAGATGACCCCATAACTCAAGGTGAGATTTCACATAAGTGAAAGACATTTTCCTCATTACCAGACAGCAGGATATACTCAAAGTTTTTCTCAGCTGAGAGTTTTTGTGGGCTGTTTCTAATTGCCAAGAAATGAAGCAATTTAATATTCTAGAATTTCAGTCGTTTCTTTAGATACCAACTATGCAGCTGCAAGGAAATGTCTGTCTTGATGGTCCATCTCCAAAGCTGGGGTTCTTTGTCAGGTTTTGACTTGTCTAGGGCACTAAACTATTACTAGGGAAAGAGAGCCCCGTTAAGTGCTGTGTCAGTTTCAGTAGGCTTTGTCACAATTGCAAAGTGAGCTTTCTTAAAACTCTTTAAACTCTTAACAGCAGTTTTTCAATCTTATCAGGTGGATGGGTTTGGATATAGGGCCACACTTCTGGAGATTTAACAAAAAAAGCAAAACCTCTATCTTCTCTAAGTAGTGATAGCACATGGTATCAGTACATCCACAGGGGCTGAGTGAGCCTTCACTTCCCTTCTGAGCATCCTGACTGGAAAATCCTTGGAGCACTGTGCTTCAGCTAGAGGTGCCATATGGAGCAGCAGGGGTATGTGGGGAGGGCCTTACTGCCATATTTCCTCTTCTGGTCACTCATCTCTTAATTTATTGGCAGTAATAACTCTAAAGACATTGCAGGAGGAGGGCCAATAGCTTAGTGAAGCGAAGTTGTGAATAACTAAATGTAACTACAAACGTGGCAGCTTATATATGTCTTTTAATGAAGGAGTGGTGTCTGTCCTGTTGTGGCCTGTAGCTACCTGGAAAGCGCAGACATTACTGAATATCTAACAAAGCTGACACCAAATACAAACCAAACCTCTCCCTTCAGCTTTATTTCTGCATGCACACGCAGGCAATTAACAATTGTTGTGGATCAGGACTGTTAGACAGAAAAATACAACCAGCCTCACTGCAATACTCGAGTCTTGTGGAGTAAAACATGATTTGTGCACTTAACTGCAAGTCTTTTGATGCACTAAAAGAAAGCTTAAACTATCAGTGTCCTTTGTTGGAACACAGGCTCATCTTACTTAGTTTTGGGCTATTTATGTAGATTCCCACTCCCCTTCTTTGTGTTGTTTACTCAACTGAGAGTGCATGTGACTGTGACTAATGGTGCCAGTTTGCTGTCTGCCAGTATCAACTGTTCTGTTTTGTTTTCTAGTGTTCATGAGGAAGAATGAAGCACACGAGGTGCTCAAAGTCCATAAACGCGCCAATTATTTTCTAGAAGAGATTTGTCCAGGGAACTTGGAGAGAGAGTGCAATGAGGAGAAGTGTTCCTTTGAGGAGGCCAGGGAGATCTTCCACTCGCAGGAGAAAACAGTGAGGAACTTTATTTTAGTCAAAACAGAGGAAAGTTAACAATGGCTGGTGCTGATGGCCTTGCAGCACCATGTTTTGAGGGCTAGGTGGGAGCTGAAACTTGTAGGCTGGTACCACAGACCTTTCACTGGCTGGAGCGTTCATGGATCTAAGCTTTCAGTTTAATTCTCATTCCAATACAACCCAGTTTATGCACTCTGTGGCTGATCCATGACACAAACAAAAGCGAGCTGCATGGTGATGGTCAGATCTGCTCTGAGAATGTATTTTATGATTCTAATCAAAGTGCTAATTTACATGCACCCTAAAGCCCCACATTATCATTTCCTAAATTATATCATCAGTAACCAGTATGGCCACTTACTGACTGCTTTCTTCATTTGTGGTTTGTTGCAGATGGAGTTTTGGTTCAGTTACAAAGGTAGGTTAAAAAAGAAATCTAAACAAATTCTGGGTACAAAGAATTATGTGGCAGTTTAAAACCAGGCTTCTCTTAATTGCACTGTGCCTTGTTTCTTCTTCTTAGGTTTAAATCCATGTAATACAAATCCCTGTAACAATGGTGGAGTCTGCAAAATAAGACACTACAATTACTACTGCATCTGTCCCCCAAGATTTGGAGGAGACAGCTGCGAAAAAGGTGAGTACAGGGCACGCTGACATTCACTGTGAAGAATTAAGGCTGGCATTTGTTCATTGGATACTTGAGTTAAACCTTTGCATAGGCTTCTCACCAAGGTGGTGAGTGGTGTCACCAAGGTTGTCAGTGGCGACTTTTACCTGTCTGATCCAAAGCTGGTCGGTTGTTAAAGATTCTTACATTAGAACAGTGTTTTCTCACTTGACAAATTGGGGAACCACCACCCCAAGAAGGGAATTACACTGACAGCGGCTGTAGCTACTTCTGCCTCTGCTGTGCAGAAAAAGAGGGTAGCACCACTTCCTGTCATACAGCTGTGGCAGTCCTGGGCTCTTCACTCATCGGTGCAAGCCCTGAGTAAGGCAGGTAGCCACCTCCCATATTCTCCCAAGAAAGGATAGGGAATTACCCCTTGTCATCACTTCAGAGTGGTAACACATCTCGTGACTCCTGCCACAGCTACCTCCACTGGAGGTGGCTCCTGGTGAGGCTCTCTTCTCTGTATAATTTCCTTGAGTAAATGCATCAAGCCAAAGCTTAGTGTAAAGCAAACAAATCTGAAATTGTATTTATGTTGTAATATGCCAATAAGGAAAAATTAATTGGAAAAGCTGCCTCCCTCTCCTCAGTTTTTTTGTTCTTCTGAACTAGTGTATCGGATTTGCAAATGACTGAGGCACGAAATAGAGCAAAACCCAAACTCATGTGGAAACTATGAACTATAAGTATTTTTTTCCCCCACGTACTTTTCTCAAACTTTCCTTTTTACTGTGAAGCAATGAAACATGTTTGTTTAATGGAGCAATGTAGAAAGATCTCAGTCAGTTCCTCACAGACTTGCCCCCACCAAGTACTTTACATTTGTCATGATAGACAAGATATGCAGATGGATGAAAAATGGATGCATTTAGAAGTACTTGCTCTTCCAGATATCTTCTTGCCCCTGCTCTACAGGCAGAAAGGCCTCAGGTCAAAACTGGCAAAGGAGAAATGGTAGAAACAGGCAAGCAACAGACACAAGGCCATGTGTTTGGTTTGCTACAAATCAGCGAGGTTTTCTGGAGCTGTGAGGTAGTTCCCTCCTTTCCCCCGTGAGATTTCAGAAGGTTTAATTTCTTGCTCCTTCCTGTAACAGTGGTGCTAGAAGGTACTTGGGTCCATGCATAGCAATAACCTGTGCCTGTGTGTTTCCATGGCAGAGAAGTTTGAGTGCTGGTACAAGAACGGCGGGTGCTGGCAGTACTGCAGGGACAGCAGCAGCGCCTTTCACGTGGTGTGTTCCTGTGCAAAGGATTACACCCTGCATGAGGATGGGAAGAGATGTGTGCAAGCAGGTAGTGTGGTTTGCTCAGAGTTAGAATCCTGGAACCATAGAATGGTTTGGGTCAGAGTTATTCCTGGGCTCTTACAGGAGTATTGAATCCTATTCTTGGACAGAAGTCCTGCTTTTGTGTTGGGAGTTTGACAGGACACCACACAGCCTAAACTCACATCTTTATTTCTGTCTGTGTTCCCTCCAGCACCATTTCCGTGTGGCCTGATTAAAGCCAGGAGTGCTCTGGAGGAAGAGTGGCTGAGGCTAGAAAGGCTCCCGAGGGGACTACATGAGCACGGGGATGATGAAGCCAAGAGGAACGAGAGCACAGAGGGCACAGTTATGCAAATGGAGCTGAAACAAAGTGCTGCTGGGGAAAATGAGACCTTAAAGGATGGCTTTGGGCAGAGCATGCACACAGAGGGTGACACAGGACAAGCAGAGGTGGCAGGGAACAAAACCCTGGTGGACTCTGTGACACAGAAGCCACTGGGGGCTGGTTTCTCTGCACACAGTGAGGCAGTGGCAGGCACTGCCAGGCCTGGCGAGCCCGGGGTAAGCCTGGCTCTGTGGCCTGAGGCCACCCAGGGCCCTGTGTGGCAGGAGGAGATCACAGAGCCTGCTACCAGGCAGGAAGTGGTGGAAAATGCCATCCAAACAGCATGGACTGGGCTTCATCGGGGCAGTGACTGGGAACGTGTTTCAGACACGCCTCAGTTTGTCCAGATAAACGTCAGCTCTAATTTACAGCACAACGGCTCCAGGATAACGGGAGGAACTTTGTGTCATCGTGGACACTGCCCCTGGCAGGTAATATGTCCTGTCTGGCCATAAATACCACACAAATTGTATACTTTGAATACTTTCTTACTTGTCATCACTGGTTGCAGCAGGAGCAGAGTTCATCAGGCCATTGTACAGTGGTTTTTCAGGGCGAGAGCCATCTACCCACATGTATTTCTCAAACTTTTGCAGGTCTTTTTGATGATAACACACCTTAGTTGTCTTTTTTCATCATTCCTCCTGCTATCCCATCCTAGATACAGCTGCTTTTGTGATCTCAGCTTTCCCTTTAATTCTATCAGATGGGTCTTCTCCTGCTCTGTTATTCAGGTTCTTTTTTTCTCAGTTTTCTCAGTGTTCTCAGTGAAAAGCAGTCCTTCCACTCCCTTTGCAATGGCTGCTGCTATTTTTCACAACCATTTTCCTATGACCAGGTAAGATTCTCCATTAGACTGCTCAGCTTCTCAAACTTGGTAACGGTAAGGGAGGTAAAACTGAGAGTGCTCAGATATGAAGGTGGGAGTCCCACCTTCATATAATACAAGTGTTTCTTTTATTTCCACTGTCTTTTTTTATTCAGGGGTGGTTTGGGTTTTTTTTTGGTTGGTTGGTTGGTTGGGGTTTTTTTGGTGATTTTTGGTTTGGTTTGTGTGTGTTTGGGTTTTTTGGGTTTTGGTTCTTTTTGGTTTGGTTTGGTTTTCTTGGTGGTTTTATGTGTGTTTTGGTTTTGTTTTTTTTTTTTTAATCTTGGTTTGGGGCTTTTTGTGTCTCTTCTGTTACTGATTTTTCACTTATTTATACTGTCTCTGTTTCATCAGTGCACTGTTATTTAGGGGCTTGTTAACAGACTGATCTAAACCAGCTGTGGTTACTGCCAGTGTTTTAGTGCTGTCACACAAGACGACTTTGCTGTTGCACGCATCAGGAGGTATTTTACAGGGGGAAACAGGAGGCTGAACCTGTGTGGACCACGTGGTCCCTGTGCAATCCTGCAAGCTGATAGGTCACTACTGGGAAATTGTCAAAATGGCTTGTGATGTAGAACGTAACGTCTACAGGAACTCGTGTTGTACCTTTTTCCCACTATTTTCATTGTTAACTTCACAGAAACTGCAGAGTACCAAAATTTAAGCTTTCCCTGCAGTTTAACACATGAAGTTAACAGGTTCAGGGAGGAGTTTAATTGAAGAGAGGCAGAGGCATTACCAGAGCTTGTAATTCTCAATAGACAAGGCAAACATCTAACAGTGAGCAGCATGTTTTTACTTCTCCATTTTCTACTGTGTAGATAATGCCAGATTTTATTATCAGCAAAAGAAAACCAACACAGTTTCTCAGTCTGCACTTACTGGCATTTTCATTTGACAACTGGGAATGTGAAAAACTGTTTTCTATACCTTGTTCATATACAAAAATGCTGCTCTCTTTTTTTTTAACCAGAGTACCAGTGAAATACACCTTGTGTTACCCTTCTCCCGCACCCCCAGAGAAATGTGAAGGCACATGATAAATCACACTTGTTTCCTTAAAGGAATGCCACTCAGCATAGCTCTACTCCTGTTGGATTTGGCAAGCCTGGTTCATCGTAACATTCTGCTCCATTGTCACAGATGTGCAACCATTTTGTTTTATGACTGTTTTAGCAGTGTCACTATATTTGCTGCACTGTAGATATTGCCAGAAGTGTTGTTTTCAAGACACAGAGCTTGCACCCAAACTGCACGAGACTGATGGTGTGCACGCATACACAACAGAGCCCTGGTGACGTGCTCTTCTTCCTCCTACAGGTTTTAATCCGGAATAGCAAAGACATTGGTTTCTGTGGAGGGAGTTTAATCAGCAGCCGCTGGGTGGTCACGGCTGCTCACTGCCTTGATCTCGTCAGGCCACACCACGTCACCATAGGTGAGTACAATTTGTGTATTGTAGAAACACGGGGTAATCTCTTAACATAAGATGTACTTTGCATTGTACATGAATTGAGTAAGATATGGTTAAGAAACAGACATCACATCCCACCCAACACTTCCTTTTATTGGTGACTTCTAAGGGTGAAGGGCCTCCAGTTGCTCCCTTTTGCTCTCATGGGACCATCAGGCACAGGTTTACCTTCTTCTGTCACCCATTTTGGCAAACTCATCATGCCAGGAAACAGCAGAGCTCAGGGTGCACGTTAGAAGGAAGAGGGATTCATGTAGTTGATGGTGTGCTCTCCAGTCAGGATTGGTTTTTAATCAGCCTTAAGATTACTTTCCTGCTCTGCTGCCTGCTTCTCAGTGCCTTTAACTGCTCCAGCAGAAAGCCCCTCTTTTTTTGTAGCGTACCACAGTGCTGGTTTCAGTGGCAGGGATTGGAACCCCTTGCAGCTTAGACACACTGTTCAAAATACAGCACTTACTGAAAAACAGTGACATTTATGACAAAATCTCTACTACAGAAGCCACCTTCTCTGCGTATGTCTGTTCCTCCAGTCCATAACTTTGTTTTGCCCTCAAAGGGCAAACTGGGAAGCTCTATTTGTCCAATCACATGAGCAGCCTAAGAACTTACTGTCCTAGAGCATGATCTGGTTTGCTCTGTCCTGTCTTGGTACAAGAGGTCAAAGCAGTAATTCACTCCCATTCCTGTCCCCCCATGGCCATACCACAGAGGCTGTTTACAGTCTGATTAACATTTTAACTTGTGACTACAGGAGACTTTGACAAGTATCAAAGAGAGTTTAAAGAACAGAAGATTAATGTGGAACGGAGCTGGACACATCCACATTATGATTCCAATAACTACAACAGCGACATCGCCTTGTTGTACCTGAGCAGTGCTGTTGTTTTCAATGAGTATGCCATTCCCATCTGCCTTCCGAGCCCCAGCCTTGCCACCCTGCTATCCGAAGAAGGAAGAATAGGGATGGTAAGCGGCTGGGGCGCCACTCACAACAGAGGTTCAACTCTGCGCTTCCTCATGAAGGTCCGGCTGCCCATTGTAAACATGGAGACCTGCCAGAGGTCAATGGACAGGCTTGTTACTGATAACATGTTCTGTGCAGGGCACCACACTGAAGTGGCAGATGCCTGCAAAGGCGACAGTGGTGGCCCTTTCACAGTGTCTCACCACAACACCTGGTTTCTCTTGGGGATTGTAAGCTGGGGAGAGGGCTGTGCTGAGAAAGGGAAATACGGCGTGTATACCAGAGTGTCCAACTACATCCCCTGGATTAAAGAGGTTGTTGAGAGTGTAGCAGATTCTGAGAGCTTTTCCATTAACTTTTCTTAATACTGTCCTTGAAATCAAGAACAATTCTATGATTATGTTTCAGTTTCAGACACTACACATTTCCTGGCCTTAATGGTGTAAAAACAAGGTTATCTTTAAAGAAATGTTAAGTCTGTTTACCATAAATGGTTAAATTCTTCATTTGAGTATTACTAAAATACTTGTTATAATAAATAACTATTCTACAAAGAGCAAAGGGGATGACTACACCTTTCCTTAATGTAAATTCTTGCCAGAAAAGTTTCTTGTTTCAGAGAGAAGAAATGCTTTCCATTCCCCAAGCCTGTATGCATCTCGGAGAAAAAGGCAAACAGCCCTCTGTGTGAATTACCTGCATAGGAAAGGAAGTGCATTTCTGCTAGCGCTGTCTGGCCTCCCAGTTCTGAAGCACTGCTGAACCCAGCAGTTAGGGAGCTGTGAAGTTTTGTCACCAACTACAATAATTACCTCAGGTACAATTCAGTTTACCCAAATACAAATGTTTTCTGATACAAAATCGAAGTGTCTATGGAATCCTGTATTACAAAGTGCACTGGATAAACTCCCTAAGAGGGAATCCTCCCTCTGCAGCAGGAGAAACAGAAAAGAACCCTGGGGAATGAAATAAGTGTGAATACACTTTATGGGGGAAAAGCCAAAACACTACTAAAGGAATAACCACTTTTCCATCACCGTTACCAGAAATGCTGAGGGATGGTGTGAACCCAATCACCCCTCCAAAACGCTGATTAGAGCGAACATATTCATATACTGAATACATATATAGAAAATTTTATATGCATTTACAAATGCATTAACACATTAATATATTTACTATATTAAAAGATAAATACATAAAATATATGTTTATGTATATGTATATTCATATATGTTAAACTATTATTTTATAATACAGGTACTATAGGCTTTTCCCAGCCGATAGGAGACCCTGAGAGCAATGTCAGCCCCTTTTTGTATAAAAGGTGTTCAGTCTATAGGGGCCGCTGCGAGCAATTCCAGACCCTTTTTCTTCCTGGCGTGTGGAGGACATTAGGGTCCCCTATTTACGACGTTGTCCCACTTCTGCTTGTGTGAATATTTAAGCTATGGAGTCCCCTGCGAGCAATTCCAGCCGTTTTTTTCTTGCGGGACGTTGAGGCCACAGGGGTCCTTGCGGGCAATCCCGGACTTCTTGTTCTCGGTGGGGTGCTGCGGAGGGGCAGGTCCATGGGAGACCCTGTTCCTGTTTTTGGGGGACATGACGGAAGGAGCGTGGTGTTGATTTTGCGCGGGCCGGGGGGCGGGGGGGGGATTTGCGGGGGGGCGCGTGTCGGGTCGTCGCGGGCAGAGGCGTGCGGGGCTGTGTGCGTGGGGGCGCTGGCGTGGTTGGGCGTCACAATGGTGCCCCTGGCTTTGGGGGCTGGGGCTGAGTGCGGGTGGGCAGCGTGTGCGGGGGCGCCGAGAGCGGTGGTGGCAGGGGAGAGGCTGCCTACGGCCACACCACCCTGAAAACGCCCGATCTCGTCTGATCTCGGAAGCTAAGCAGGGTCGGGCTCGGGCTCGGTTAGTACTTGGATGGGAGACCGCCTGGGAATCCCGGGTGCTGTAGGCTTTTGCCAGCCCATAGGGGACCCTGCGGGCAATGTCAGCCTCTTTTTCTGTGCGGGCTTTTGCGTCTTTGGGGCACCATCAGGAATTGCAGACCCCTTTTTCTTGCTGGCATTTGAAGCACTTAGGGTCCCCTGTTTGCAAGCTTCTCCCCCTTTTGCTGGCTTGCCTTTTTAAGCTATTTAGGCCCCTGCGAGCAATTCCAGCCGTTTTTTTCTTGCGGGACGTTGAGGCCACAGGGGTCCTTGCGGGCAGTCCCGGACTTCTTGTTCTCGGTGGGGTGCTGCGGAGGGGCAGGTCCCTGGGAGACCCTGTTCCTGTTGTTGGGGGACATGAGGGAAGGAGCGTGGTGTTGTTTATGCGCGGGCCGGGGGGCGGGGGGGGATTTGCGGGGGGGCGCGTGTCGGGTCGTCGCGGGCAGAGGCGTGCGGGGCTGTGTGCGTGGGGGCGCTGGCGTGGTTGGGCGTCACAATGGTGCCCCTGGCTTTGGGGGCTGGGGCTGAGTGCGGGTGGGCAGCGTGTGCGGGGGCGCCGAGAGCGGTGGTGGCAGGGGAGAGGCTGCCTACGGCCACACCACCCTGAAAACGCCCGATCTCGTCTGATCTCGGAAGCTAAGCAGGGTCGGGCTCGGGCTCGGTTAGTACTTGGATGGGAGACCGCCTGGGAATCCCGGGTGCTGTAGGCTTTTGCCAGCCCATAGGGGACCCTGCGGGCAATGTCAGCCTCTTTTTCTGTGCGGGCTTTTGCGTCTTTGGGGCACCATCAGGAATTGCAGACCCCTTTTTCTTGCTGGCATTTGAAGCACTTAGGGTCCCCTGTTTGCAAGCTTCTCCCCCTTTTGCTGGCTTGCCTTTTTAAGCTATTTAGGCCCCTGCGAGCAATTCCAGCCGTTTTTTTCTTGCGGGACGTTGAGGCCACAGGGGTCCTTGCGGGCAGTCCCGGACTTCTTGTTCTCGGTGGGGTGCTGCGGAGGGGCAGGTCCCTGGGAGACCCTGTTCCTGTTGTTGGGGGACATGAGGGAAGGAGCGTGGTGTTGTTTATGCGCGGGCCGGGGGGCGGGGGGGGATTTGCGGGGGGGCGCGTGTCGGGTCGTCGCGGGCAGAGGCGTGCGGGGCTGTGTGCGTGGGGGCGCTGGCGTGGTTGGGCGTCACAATGGTGCCCCTGGCTTTGGGGGCTGGGGCTGAGTGCGGGTGGGCAGCGTGTGCGGGGGCGCCGAGAGCGGTGGTGGCAGGGGAGAGGCTGCCTACGGCCACACCACCCTGAAAACGCCCGATCTCGTCTGATCTCGGAAGCTAAGCAGGGTCGGGCTCGGTTAGAACTTGAATGGGAGACCGCCTGGGAATCCCGGGTGCTGTAGGCTTTTGCCAGCCCATAGGGGACCCTGCGGGCAATGTCAGCCTCTTTTCTGTGCGGGCTTTTGCGTCTTTGGGGCACCATCAGGAATTGCAGACCCCTTTTTCTTGCTGGCATTTGAAGCACTTAGGGTCCCCTGTTTGCAAGCTTCTCCCCCTTTTGCTGGCTTGCCTTTTTAAGCTATTTAGGCCCCTGCGAGCAATTCCAGCCGTTTTTTTCTTGCGGGACGTTGAGGCCACAGGGGTCCTTGCGGGCAGTCCCGGACTTCTTGTTCTCGGTGGGGTGCTGCGGAGGGGCAGGTCCCTGGGAGACCCTGTTCCTGTTGTTGGGGGACATGAGGGAAGGAGCGTGGCGTTGTTTTTGCGCGGGGGGGGGGGGGGGATTTGCGCGGGGGGGTGCGTGTCGGGTCGTCGCGGGCAGAGGCGTGCGGGGCTGTGTGCGTGGAGGCGCTGGCGTGGTTGGGCGTCACAATGGTGCCCCTGGCTTTGGGGGCTGGGGCTGAGTGCGGGTGGGCAGCGTGTGCGGGGGCGCCGAGAGCGGTGGTGGCAGGGGAGAGGCTGCCTACGGCCACACCACCCTGAAAACGCCCGATCTCGTCTGATCTCGGAAGCTAAGCAGGGTCGGGCTCGGTTAGTACTTGGATGGGAGACCGCCTGGGAATCCCGGGTGCTGTAGGCTTTTGCCAGCCCATAGGGACCCTGCGGGCAATGTCAGCCTCTTTTTCTGTGCGGGCTTTTGCGTCTTTGGGGCACCATCAGGAATTGCAGACCCCTTTTTCTTGCTGGCATTTGAAGCACTTAGGGTCCCCTGTTTGCAAGCTTCTCCCCCTTTTGCTGGCTTGCCTTTTTAAGCTATTTAGGCCCTGCGAGCAATTCCAGCCGTTTTTTTCTTGCGGGACGTTGAGGCCACAGGGGTCCTTGCGGGCAGTCCCGGACTTCTTGTTCTCGGTGGGGTGCTGCGGAGGGGCAGGTCCCTGGGAGACCCTGTTCCTGTTGTTGGGGGACATGAGGGAAGGAGCGTGGCGTTGTTTATGCGCGGGCCGGGGGGGGGGGGGGGGAATTTGCGCGGGGGGGTGCGTGTCGGGTCGTCGCGGGCAGAGGCGTGCGGGGCTGTGTGCGTGGGGGCGCTGGCGTGGTTGGGCGTCACAATGGTGCCCCTGGCTTTGGGGGCTGGGGCTGAGTGCGGGTGGGCAGCGTGTGCGGGGGCGCCGAGAGCGGTGGTGGCAGGGGAGAGGCTGCCTACGGCCACACCACCCTGAAAACGCCCGATCTCGTCTGATCTCGGAAGCTAAGCAGGGTCGGGCTCGGTTAGTACTTGGATGGGAGACCGCCTGGGAATCCCGGGTGCTGTAGGCTTTTGCCAGCCCATAGGGGACCCTGCGGGCAATGTCAGCCTCTTTTTCTGTGCGGGCTTTTGCGTCTTTGGGGCACCATCAGGAATTGCAGACCCCTTTTTCTTGCTGGCATTTGAAGCACTTAGGGTCCCCTGTTTGCAAGCTTCTCCCCCTTTTGCTGGCTTGCCTTTTTAAGCTATTTAGGCCCCTGCGAGCAATTCCAGCCGTTTTTTTCTTGCGGGACGTTGAGGCCACAGGGGTCCTTGCGGGCAGTCCCGGACTTCTTGTTCTCGGTGGGGTGCTGCGGAGGGGCAGGTCCATGGGAGACCCTGTTCCTGTTGTTGGGGGACATGAGGGAAGGAGCGTGGCGTTGTTTATGCGCGGGCCGGGGGGGGGGGGGGGATTTGCGCGGGGGGGTGCGTGTCGGGTCGTCGCGGGCAGAGGCGTGCGGGGCTGTGTGCGTGGGGGCGCTGGCGTGGTTGGGCGTCACAATGGTGCCCCTGGCTTTGGGGGCTGGGGCTGAGTGCGGGTGGGCAGCGTGTGCGGGGGCGCCGAGAGCGGTGGTGGCAGGGGAGAGGCTGCCTACGGCCACACCACCCTGAAAACGCCCGATCTCGTCTGATCTCGGAAGCTAAGCAGGGTCGGGCTCGGTTAGTACTTGGATGGGAGACCGCCTGGGAATCCCGGGTGCTGTAGGCTTTTGCCAGCCCATAGGGGACCCTGCGGGCAATGTCAGCCTCTTTTTCTGTGCGGGCTTTTGCGTCTTTGGGGCACCATCAGGAATTGCAGACCCCTTTTTCTTGCTGGCATTTGAAGCACTTAGGGTCCCCTGTTTGCAAGCTTCTCCCCCTTTTGCTGGCTTGCCTTTTTAAGCTATTTAGGCCCCTGCGAGCAATTCCAGCCGTTTTTTCTTGCGGGACGTTGAGGCCACAGGGGTCCTTGCGGGCAGTCCCGGACTTCTTGTTCTCGGTGGGGTGCTGCGGAGGGGCAGGTCCCTGGGAGACCCTGTTCCTGTTGTTGGGGGACATGAGGGAAGGAGCGTGGCGTTGTTTTTGCGCGGGCCGGGGGGGGGGGGGGGATTTGCGCGGGGGGGTGCGTGTCGGGTCGTCGCGGGCAGAGGCGTGCGGGGCTGTGTGCGTGGAGGCGCTGGCGTGGTTGGGCGTCACAATGGTGCCCCTGGCTTTGGGGGCTGGGGCTGAGTGCGGGTGGGCAGCGTGTGCGGGGGCGCCGAGAGCGGTGGTGGCAGGGGAGAGGCTGCCTACGGCCACACCACCCTGAAAACGCCCGATCTCGTCTGATCTCGGAAGCTAAGCAGGGTCGGGCTCGGTTAGTACTTGGATGGGAGACCGCCTGGGAATCCCGGGTGCTGTAGGCTTTTGCCAGCCCATAGGGGACCCTGCGGGCAATGTCAGCCTCTTTTTCTGTGCGGGCTTTTGCGTCTTTGGGGCACCATCAGGAATTGCAGACCCCTTTTTCTTGCTGGCATTTGAAGCACTTAGGGTCCCCTGTTTGCAAGCTTCTCCCCCTTTTGCTGGCTTGCCTTTTTAAGCTATTTAGGCCCCTGCGAGCAATTCCAGCCGTTTTTTTCTTGCGGGACGTTGAGGCCACAGGGGTCCTTGCGGGCAGTCCCGGACTTCTTGTTCTCGGTGGGGTGCTGCGGAGGGGCAGGTCCCTGGGAGACCCTGTTCCTGTTGTTGGGGGACATGAGGGAAGGAGCGTGGCGTTGTTTATGCGCGGGCCGGGGGGGGGGGGGGGATTTGCGCGGGGGGGTGCGTGTCGGGTCGTCGCGGGCAGAGGCGTGCGGGGCTGTGTGCGTGGGGGCGCTGGCGTGGTTGGGCGTCACAATGGTGCCCCTGGCTTTGGGGGCTGGGGCTGAGTGCGGGTGGGCAGCGTGTGCGGGGGCGCCGAGAGCGGTGGTGGCAGGGGAGAGGCTGCCTACGGCCACACCACCCTGAAAACGCCCGATCTCGTCTGATCTCGGAAGCTAAGCAGGGTCGGGCTCGGTTAGTACTTGGATGGGAGACCGCCTGGGAATCCCGGGTGCTGTAGGCTTTTGCCAGCCCATAGGGGACCCTGCGGGCAATGTCAGCCTCTTTTTCTGTGCGGGCTTTTGCGTCTTTGGGGCACCATCAGGAATTGCAGACCCCTTTTTCTTGCTGGCATTTGAAGCACTTAGGGTCCCCTGTTTGCAAGCTTCTCCCCCTTTTGCTGGCTTGCCTTTTTAAGCTATTTAGGCCCCTGCGAGCAATTCCAGCCGTTTTTTTCTTGCGGGACGTTGAGGCCACAGGGGTCCTTGCGGGCAGTCCCGGACTTCTTGTTCTCGGTGGGGTGCTGCGGAGGGGCAGGTCCCTGGGAGACCCTGTTCCTGTTGTTGGGGGACATGAGGGAAGGAGCGTGGCGTTGTTTATGCGCGGGCCGGGGGGGGGGGGGGGATTTGCGCGGGGGGGTGCGTGTCGGGTCGTCGCGGGCAGAGGCGTGCGGGGCTGTGTGCGTGGAGGCGCTGGCGTGGTTGGGCGTCACAATGGTGCCCCTGGCTTTGGGGGCTGGGGCTGAGTGCGGGTGGGCAGCGTGTGCGGGGGCGCCGAGAGCGGTGGTGGCAGGGGAGAGGCTGCCTACGGCCACACCACCCTGAAAACGCCCGATCTCGTCTGATCTCGGAAGCTAAGCAGGGTCGGGCTCGGGCTCGGGCTCGGTTAGTACTTGGATGGGAGACCGCCTGGGAATCCCGGGTGCTGTAGGCTTTTGCCAGCCCATAGGGGACCCTGCGGGCAATGTCAGCCTCTTTTTCTGTGCGGGCTTTTGCGTCTTTGGGGCACCATCAGGAATTGCAGACCCCTTTTTCTTGCTGGCATTTGAAGCACTTAGGGTCCCCTGTTTGCAAGCTTCTCCCCCTTTTGCTGGCTTGCCTTTTTAAGCTATTTAGGCCCCTGCGAGCAATTCCAGCCGTTTTTTTCTTGCGGGACGTTGAGGCCACAGGGGTCCTTGCGGGCAGTCCCGGACTTCTTGTTCTCGGTGGGGTGCTGCGGAGGGGCAGGTCCATGGGAGACCCTGTTCCTGTTGTTGGGGGACATGAGGGAAGGAGCGTGGCGTTGTTTATGCGCGGGCCGGGGGGGGGGGGGGGATTTGCGCGGGGGGGTGCGTGTCGGGTCGTCGCGGGCAGAGGCGTGCGGGGCTGTGTGCGTGGAGGCGCTGGCGTGGTTGGGCGTCACAATGGTGCCCCTGGCTTTGGGGGCTGGGGCTGAGTGCGGGTGGGCAGCGTGTGCGGGGCGCCGAGAGCGGTGGTGGCAGGGGAGAGGCTGCCTACGGCCACACCACCCTGAAAACGCCCGATCTCGTCTGATCTCGGAAGCTAAGCAGGGTCGGGCTCGGTTAGTACTTGGATGGGAGACCGCCTGGGAATCCCGGGTGCTGTAGGCTTTTGCCAGCCCATAGGGGACCCTGCGGGCAATGTCAGCCTCTTTTTCTGTGCGGGCTTTTGCGTCTTTGGGGCACCATCAGGAATTGCAGACCCCTTTTTCTTGCTGGCATTTGAAGCACTTAGGGTCCCCTGTTTGCAAGCTTCTCCCCCTTTTGCTGGCTTGCCTTTTTAAGCTATTTAGGCCCCTGCGAGCAATTCCAGCCGTTTTTTTCTTGCGGGACGTTGAGGCCACAGGGGTCCTTGCGGGCAGTCCCGGACTTCTTGTTCTCGGTGGGGTGCTGCGGAGGGGCAGGTCCCTGGGAGACCCTGTTCCTGTTGTTGGGGGACATGAGGGAAGGAGCGTGGCGTTGTTTATGCGCGGGCCGGGGGGGGGGTGGGATTTGCGCGGGGGGGTGCGTGTCGGGTCGTCGCGGGCAGAGGCGTGCGGGGCTGTGTGCGTGGAGGCGCTGGCGTGGTTGGGCGTCACAATGGTGCCCCTGGCTTTGGGGGCTGGGGCTGAGTGCGGGTGGGCAGCGTGTGCGGGGGCGCCGAGAGCGGTGGTGGCAGGGGAGAGGCTGCCTACGGCCACACCACCCTGAAAACGCCCGATCTCGTCTGATCTCGGAAGCTAAGCAGGGTCGGGCTCGGGCTCGGGCTCGGTTAGTACTTGGATGGGAGACCGCCTGGGAATCCCGGGTGCTGTAGGCTTTTGCCAGCCCATAGGGGACCCTGCGGGCAATGTCAGCCTCTTTTTCTGTGCGGGCTTTTGCGTCTTTGGGGCACCATCAGGAATTGCAGACCCCTTTTTCTTGCTGGCATTTGAAGCACTTAGGGTCCCCTGTTTGCAAGCTTCTCCCCCTTTTGCTGGCTTGCCTTTTTAAGCTATTTAGGCCCCTGCGAGCAATTCCAGCCGTTTTTTTCTTGCGGGACGTTGAGGCCACAGGGGTCCTTGCGGGCAGTCCCGGACTTCTTGTTCTCGGTGGGGTGCTGCGGAGGGGCAGGTCCATGGGAGACCCTGTTCCTGTTGTTGGGGGACATGAGGGAAGGAGCGTGGCGTTGTTTATGCGCGGGCCGGGGGGGGGGGGGGGATTTGCGCGGGGGGGTGCGTGTCGGGTCGTCGCGGGCAGAGGCGTGCGGGGCTGTGTGCGTGGAGGCGCTGGCGTGGTTGGGCGTCACAATGGTGCCCCTGGCTTTGGGGGCTGGGGCTGAGTGCGGGTGGGCAGCGTGTGCGGGGCGCCGAGAGCGGTGGTGGCAGGGGAGAGGCTGCCTACGGCCACACCACCCTGAAAACGCCCGATCTCGTCTGATCTCGGAAGCTAAGCAGGGTCGGGCTCGGTTAGTACTTGGATGGGAGACCA